>NC_140579.1:621788249-622535999 GCF_964204655.1 Triturus cristatus | reverse complement strand
CTCACAGTGTGATTTTAGGCAAGCAACACTATCCTATGAGTTTACCAAAACTCATTCACTAGTCTAGAAGGGGTAAGAGTACTGCACACAATCTACATATTTAAGTACTGCACTTTAGTGTCAAAGCCTGACTAATTTTATCAATGCATAAGCAATGACTGGCTTCTAATGCTACTAAAACTTGACAACATGACAGGTTTAAAAACAATTGTCTGTCAGCAAATACATCATTTTACCAAATGCTTCTCTCACAGTGGTTCCCAAATGCACACAGACTCACAGTGTGATTCTAGACAAGCAACATTATCCCTAGTAGTTTACCAAAACTCATTCATTACTGTGCAAGGGGTAACGGGGACTGCACACAATCTACATATTTCAGTACTGCACTTTAGTGTCAAAGCCTGACTCATCGTGGCACCACAGCCAGGGCGACTGACTCTGGAATCTGGGGATCACAGTTCGATCCCCGGTGCCAGAGGCAGATTAGTCCAGCACCATGTGATTCTGGGCAATAGCTTGCTTAATCTTCCCGGCGGCCCCCAGCGCCTAGAGACCCTTACGGGTGATTGTTCGCCCTTTACAAATATGGATTATTATTATAAGCAAAGACTGGCTTCTAAAGCTACTAAAACTTCACAACATGACAGGTTTTAAAACAGTTATCTGTCAGCAAATGCACGATGTTACCAAATGCTTCTCTCACAATCCTTACCCGAAAGGAACACAGACTCACAGTGTGATTGTAGACAAGCAACACTATCCTAGGAGTTTACCAAAACTCATTCACTAGTCTGGAAGGGGCAACGGTACTGTACACAATCTACATATTAAAGTACTGCACTTTAGTGTGAAACCTGACTCATTTTATCAATCCATAAGCAAAGACTGGCTTCTAATGCTACTAAAACTTGACAAAATGAGAGGTTTTAAAACAGTTATCTGTCAGCAAATATATGATGTTACCAAATGCTTCTCTCACAGTGGTTCCCAAATGCACACAGACTCACAGTGTGATTCTAGACAAGCAACACTATCACTAGGAGTTTTCAAAAACTCATTCACTACTATGGAAGGGGTAAGGGGACTGCACACAATCTACATATTTAAGTACTGCACTTTAGTGTATGTATGTATGTATGTATGTATGTGCGGTCTTATATAGCGCTCAAATTACCCTTGGGCATCTCGGCGCTTGCATTGGGAACCCGTCCTGGTTTTTCCCTGTGAGATAACCCGTACTGGGCATCCCCAAGGTGAAAGCCAGGCATCCCGCCGCAGGGGGCCGTTGTGGAGATTAAGCAAGCTTGTTGCCCAGAGCTGCATAGTGTGAACTCGTGCTTAGAGTAGGCACCGAAGCAAGAATTATCAAGTCCGTGGACAATTGGGCTCCAGACCCTGCCGCGTCGGGAATCGAACCCTGGTCCCGAGTCTGACCTCTGCTTCAGGGTATGCCTCCTCTAACCAGTGAGCTACACTTCTCCACATGTCCAGTGTCAAAGCCTAACTCATTTTGTCAATGCATAAGCATAGACTGCCTTCTAATGCTACTAAAACTTGACAACATGGCAGGTTTTAAAACAGTTATCTGTCAGCAAATACATGAGGTTACCAAATGCTTCTCTCACAGTGGTTCCCAAATGCACACACACTCACAGTCTGATTCTAGACAAGCAACACTATCACTAGGAGTCTACCAAAATTCATTCACTACTATGGAAGGGATAAGGGGACTGCACACAATCTACATATTTAAGTACTGCACTTTAGTGCCAAAGCCTGACTCATTTTATCAATGCTCAAGCAAAGACTGGCTTCTGATGCTACTAAAACTTGACAACATGACAGGTTTTAAAACAATTGTCTGTCAGCAAATATATAATTTTACCAAATTATTCTCACACAATGCTTACCCAAATACACACAGACTCACAATATGATTGTAGACAGACAACGATCCCTTGTACAAAACACATTTACTAGTCTACAAGATCTAAGGTGACTGCACACATTGCAGAAAATGTACTACTACAGATTAGTACCAAAACGTTTCTCTCAAAATGATTCCTAAATGCACACAGACTCACTGTGTGATCCTAGACAAACAACACTATCCCTTGCACTATACCAAAACACATTTCTTAATCTACGAATACTACATTTTAGTGTAGAAACATGACTCATTTTGCAAATTTATAAACAAAGACTGATTTCTAATTGTACCAAAATATAAAAACAGCACAGTTATCTTTCTGCAAAGACATGAAAAACACAAATGCTTATCACAGAATGATTTCTACATGCACACACACTGTTAATAAGATTGTAGACAAAAAAAAGTACTCCCTGCACTTTACCGGGAAAAATACATTAGTCTGATTAAGATCAAAATACAGCACAATACATCCCCTCACAATTAAATAACTCACCTTTCAAGTTGTTTTGTAGATTAAGAAGTATATCAGTCACACACCAGATTTTCTTATACAGAATCTCTGCACTGTGCACCTGTCAGCAAAACCAAAGAATGGCAACGTTTCCCTCTCATTTTCCACACATATACATGTAAACATTAAATCACATTCCTTCCCACATATATTCAAAACCAAATACATATTTCTATTGGTTAAACATTTCAACCCTTTCCAAATGACATAAATTTGAACCCTACCCCCAATCTGCCTTCTGTCTGTTACCATAGAAACAGGTAATGGAACACTGAACTGAGCACACAGGTCACAAGTTCAGCACACAATGTTGTTTATCAAAACAGCAAGTGTGCTTGACTTTTCAACATATCAGCTTATCATATATAATGTTCCTTTCACTCAGTTTTTGTTAACCAATAAGAATCATGCATTTAAAAAACAGAAACATGCACCCTACCTTTCAGTGTAGAAGCTTGTCAAACAACCAATGATTTATTGTCTTCTTTCAAAACTGCATCTTAGCCACCATTTTAGAAAAATCTTACTTTTCAAACTGCCATTTCATTTACAGAGACCATCTGAGTGCATCCAGACCTCCTTACAAGATGCTTACAGTGTGGATTGTGGGACACAGCTACATTTTCTGGAGCCAAAGGTATGCAGAAAACAGAGGCATTCACAAAGACCTAGGTTTGCCAAATGTAGACATTAAATGGATTGGACAGAGAGGGTTAAAGTGGCACCAATTGATGCCATTGGTGAAATCCTTCATGCAAATCCAACACCCTGACCTCATAATACTGCACTGTGGTGGCAATGACCTAGGCACTTTGACTGGGGTAGGTTTGCAAATGCTTATGAAGGACACCTTTGCAGAATTGATTTCACTTTTTCCCAAAACTGCCTTTGTGCATTCCAACATATGCCAAAGGCAGAAATGGAACTGGTCCACTCATTTTTGTTCACAAATTGAGAAAGCTAGGAAACATGTGAATAAATCTGTTTCTGCTTTTCTCCGAGACTATAGAATGGGGTCCATTTACAATAACAATCTGCGCTTTCATATGCAAGAGATGTATAGGAGAGATGGAGTACACTTTACTGATGAAGGAAACAGAGTTTTACTCAACAACTTTAGTCTCTGTATAGGTACTTACTTATAAGTACCAAAAACTCTCAATGAACACAACGGCTCTTTTAAGAGCCACTCAAGAACAAAACACTTAAGCTTGATGTTTATCTCCCAAAAATGTCAGTTTTTTTTCCTTGGATCCGCGCACCCAACGCGTTAGGAACCACGCACCCAATGCGAGAGGAACCGTGCACCCAACGCGTTAGGATGCGCGACTCCTAATTTTACCGTAAAAAAAAATATAGCCCCTATCACTAATTTTTATTATCCCCGGGGACCCCATCTCCCGGGGCTTATAAATACACGTTGGAGACTGTGGGGGGAGCCCCAACGCCCCCACGGTCCCAGCCGGCTCCCCGCATCCTTCGGGAGCCGGCATTGCTTTTCCACATGGGGAGCTGCTGACATGCAGCTACCCGTGTGGAAAAGCAATATTGTTTGGATTTTGAAAGAGAGAGCAGGTTTCCCTGCTCTCTCTTTCAAAATCCTAACAAAGTTTGCTATGGGAGGGCGGGAGACCCGCCCTCTCATAGCAAACAACAGTGTCTTGGGGGTGGGCACCCCAGGACACTGTAGGAGCTGGCCCTGGGGGGTGGCGTTCCCCAGGGCCCTCGAAGGCTCCAGGGGGGGCCACGCAGCCCCCCTCCCTCGATAAATTTCCAAACATTTTACCCCCGGGATTTGGTCCACCCGGGGGCTAATTATTAACAAAGCGAGGAAGCCCGCGCTTCAGGGTTTTTTTTTTCCGTCCGGATCCGCGCACCCTGCGCGCATTTCGCCGATTTAAAAAAAAAAAGGGGGCCCCAGGGGGTCCTTCTGGGACCCCCTAAGCAACACTAGAGGGTCAGAGTATTTCTACCCTGCCCCCTTTATATGTTTTAAACACTTAATCCCCTTACTTCTTCAGCCTCACTTCTACCGAGGCACAAAATGGCTTCCAGCAGTTCCTGGTTTCGAATGTAGACAGACACTTGACAGCCAATTAGCATTAAGCGCGTGATCGGGAGGGTGCGCGCTCAGTTCGGGGAGGGTGCGCTTAGGGTGCGCAGATCCTCCGAGGCCATAGATATATCTATCTTTTTTAGTCTAATTTTCTCAGGAACTACTAAACAGATTTACACCATTTATGCAAAAGGCACGAGTCTGAACTGAGGACTACCTCTTTGCCAAATTTGGTGTAATTCCGTTCAGCAGTTCGGGCTGTAGCTGCATCAACAGGTCCTATGGGAAATTGCATGGGAAAATGAGTAGTGGGACCCCCCTTTTTTCTCAGCCCCCGCTTGACGAATCACCACGAAACTTTCAGGATAGGAGTGGACCGGAGCTGGCCAAAAGTTTGGAAAATTTCGAGAAGATTCGTCAACCGGCGCCAGACTTATTGGGAATAGAATGTTGCGGATTTCCTATGGAAAATAGGTCCTAACTATAACTACCTACTGGTGAACGCCAGTAGGTTATATATATATATATATATATATATTGAACAATCCAATTCAAGCGGTACTGAAGAGGCGCTGACACCGTAGGAAATCCATCAAAAAAAGTATTTATTTATTCATACCAAAGCCAAACGCGTTTCGACGGACTTGCCGCCTTGGTCACTGAACACAGGTAAGACATATTTGCAGTGCTTAAATACACCTTTGGCTTGTTAACCTATGGCGGTTATTCATGAACATAGAGAGAGTCACTTATTCTGTAACGAGTATTTTTTCAAACAAACAAGTGTATATACAAGTGATACTGATTGCATAAACGTTTAACCTTCCATTGTCAAACAGAAACCATAAACATTTTAAACATGTGCTTAAATGTAGTTGAATTAACTCGCTGACCAAGCGATTAAACCCAAGTGGGTAGTGGCTACCTGTGACTCCGAAATAAAGCTTCATATCGCATAAAGGAAAAACAAGCTAGTATTCATTTTGGCTGTACCAGAGGTTTAAACCTGTGTTTTGGAAGAGTGAGCAAAAAACACAAAAAGAAGTCTTTCAAAATAAATGAATAAACACACAGTATAGTATTGCTTCAATGCTATATGTACTATGTTGCATATTGTTAAGCTCTATTCTTGCAGATGTACACTTAGGGCCTCATCCGCGTTAAGTCCATTCGGAATCTTGCTATTGAGTAGCAAAATGTATCTAGATTCGAGTTTGCGCAGAGATAGTAATCTGTTCCCTCCTCGAATATTTTTGGGGACACTGTCTATCACAAAATATGTGAGATCCTCACTTCTACCCCTGTGTATGGTGTTTATATATATTTTTATATATTTATATATATATATATATATATATATATATATATATATATATATATATATATATATATATATATATATATATATGTATATTACCTATTGGCAGTCGCCAGCAGGAAGTTATAATTAGAACCTATTATCCATAGGAAATCCGCAACATTCTATTTGGAATAACTTTGGTGCCGGGGACGAATCTTTGTGAAATTTTCAAAACTGGTGGGGCGCTCCGGTCCGCTCCTATCCTGAAAGTGTCGGGGTGATTCGTCAAGCGGGGGCCGAGAAAAAAGGGGGGTCCCAAAACGTGTTTTCCCCATGCAATTTTCTATAGAAACCTTTAATCGCAGCTACAGCCCGAACTGCGGAACAGAATTACACCAAATTTGGCAAAAAGGTAGCCCTTGGTTCAGAGTCATGCCTTTTGGTTAAATGGTGTAAATCCGTTCAGTAGTTCCTGAGAAAATCAAAAGTAAAATCACATAGATATATGGGCCAAGCCTAACCACACATCTCATCGTGAGATCTGATTGGCTGTCAGCACTTCATCCAAGAAGCCATCTTGGGACCAATATACATGATAGCACCTCATTAAAAAGCATTGCAGTTAATAGAAGGTTTTAAGACTTTAGTTACATTATAAATCATTTGTTGATGGTACTATACTCATTTTAGTAATTGTGGTGTGTTCTGAGGTGATTTTACCATGTGTCCCTTCCTGTACAAAAACAATCTCTACACGACACAGACATCCTTGCACCATGGTGCAAGGGTGCCTGTGTCACCGCATGGCTGCAGTTTGTGCAGCAGTGCAGAGGGAAGCACAGAGTTGCAACATATTCATGTACATATGTCACATCCCTGTGCTTCGGAAGTGCCACAGTGCAGTGCAGCTAAAGAGCTTGCAGTGTCACGCTGCAGTACTTCCACATAAATCTTCACCTATAAATTCACCATACACTACTAATACATTATTTCAGTCAATCATGCTGTATACATATATTCAACCAAACTTTCACACAATACCTTGCAATTATAGTTCTTTCTTTAAACAGATAAGGTAGTTCTGATAAGAACTTTTTTTTTCTTTTATATATTTTTTTCTTTTTTTGAACAATTTTGTATTTTATTTGGTGTTTTTTCAAAAAATGAACAAGATAAAGAACGAATAACACAGGAAACATTTGGAATTACTTATCATTCCAAAAACAAAAAAACAAAAAAATTAACAACGATGGTTGCGTTGCACAGCACAAACTGCATCCACCGACTGCTCACTGAAGCATATAAGTTTCTTACGCTTCACGCAGTGTTGCTCGAGAAAGGCAAATTCTGGCCTAATGTCAAATGCAGGTGTTCCTGAGGACGGTCCAGATATACTTGCCACAGCAGATGAGGGGTTCAAAGCAGCTCGACTCATTTCCTCCTGCTGTGGAGGATGTGTGGTCCGGAGATGTTTGTACATAGAAAGAGTGCAACAAGAGTATTTTTTTTCACTGCCTCTTTACAGGACTCGGTCACAAATTTTGCACGTCACCTTTCTCGCATTTACTTTCTTCTCTCCAGGTGGAAAAGTGAAGAATTTCCACACAACAGATTCCGGCCTCTGTGGACGTGGTGCCTCCTGCAAGAATTCTTCTTCAGAAGATACTTCCTCCTGCTGTCCAGATACCATTTTGTTTGATATTTTTTGAAAAACACAAAAAAAAACAAGCAAAAAAGGTTCTTGTAGGAAAAGAGATGTCTCTCTAAAGATGCTCCAACAAGAATGATTAAAATGGGTGGGGTCCTTCAATAGTTACAGTGGGAAATGTTATGAACCAATGAAATCTTTTTTTTTTAGGTCACATGGGATCTGCGCACTCTGCGCTCAGGAAGCGCACACCCGACGCGACTTCGCGAAAATATATTTAAAAATAATATACGTTTATTATAAGTACAAGTATATTATTTTTATGAATATCTTAGATAATCTCCTGCCCTAATATGTATATTAAACACACATACATATCATTTTAGAACATACAAATTTTTGCGGGAGTCGCGCACCCAGCGCAGCCCAGCACGTATATGACGTCTCGCGCGACCCGCCACTGCGCAAGTGTCGCGTACCGTAATGCGCATGTGTTGCGAAGGCGCGGGAGCAGGAGTCACGGACTGGTCGCATACCAATCGCGCACATCACGTAATATTAAATGTATATGATGTAACTGAAAAACACGCAGCCATCACACACTGTACGCAGATACTTCACGACGTTTCTAAAATGGCGGCTAGAATCCACGCACCCACCGTGATGTGTACGCTTTGGGTACGCAACTCTGAAAAAAATGTGTAAAAAAAAATTACAAAAGAAAATAATATAAATATTTTAAAATAAAAAATAAAACAAAAAAATTAAACAATATTTCAGTTTTAATTAAAACTATTTTTTTTTTGCCAATTTTCATAAAAATATATAGGTGCCGATTCCGATCCGTTCAAAATTATTTGCGTACGACCCATATCCGTATTTTTTTACGTACGAGTCGCACAAGTACCGTACAAACTGCCAAGTACGATTCGTCCGTGAAAAATAACTACGAATAGCGTCGGGAAAAGTCTGCGAGAGTGCGTCGGAAAGTTTTTACGTCAGAATATCGTCGGGAAAAGTGTACGAGAGTGAGCCGGACATTTTTACGTGCAATTCGTAAAGCACAAGTCCGAGCGTGCAAGTACGATCCCGACCGTCCGTCCGAATACACAATCGCACGTAAAATGGCCCGTACGGAGCCAATGCAGTAGCACACATGTACACGGGTAAACTAATGCCCGTGTACGAGCCGTACAGCCCACCCACCCCCAAATATGTCAGCACCGTACACCACCCTGTCCGCACTGTACCCCAGCCCCTCAACTGTACGCGCCGTACCCCCCCATGTACGTGCCGTACCCCGCCCCATGTATGCGCCTTACCCCCCCTGTCCACACTGTACCCCAGCCCCGCACATGTACGCGCCGTACCCCCCATGTACATGCCTTCCCCCATGTACGCACATCACCCCTGCATGTACGCGCCGTACCTCCGCATGTACGCACCGTACCCCAGGACCGCACGTGTACGCACCGTACCCCCACCGCATGTACGCGCCTTACCCCCATGTATGCGCCGTACCTCCGCATGTACGCGCCGCACCCCAGGCCCGCACGTGTACGCACCGTACCCCCACCGCATGTACGTGCCTTACCCCCCATGTACACGCCGTACCCCAGGGCTGCACCTGTACGCACTGTACGCTCACCGCATGTACACGCCCTCCCCCATGTACGTGCCCTCCCCCCATGTTCGCGCCTTACCCCCATGTACGCGCCGTACCTCCACATGTACACGCCGTACCCCAAGGCCGCACATGTACGCACCGTATCCCGACCGCATGTACGCGCCGCACTCCAACACCATACCCCAGCACCCTCACCCAGCATCGCATATGTACGGATCGTACCTACGCGAAAAAGACTCTTACAGAACCAGGACACTGTAAAACAGCACAAGGAGGGTCAATTCGACTCGCACAACACCACAAAACACGTCTACATGACAAAATACATCTCAATGACTGACCTGGCACATCCAAACAGGCAAACAGAGGTCCCAAATCACAAACACCTCTTATAACACACCCACCAAAATTCAAACACAGCCACACCCAAAAATGGACCAATAAAAAGGGCCCACACACACAACCCATGAGCCTTTGCAACAGACCCACTGCTGCCAGACCCCACTGAGAAACTACTCCACATTACTCATACCTTCACTACACCTTCACTCACACACCTTCACACAACCTCCTCCACAAACATCCCCCTCTTCACATTCACACACACACCGTCACATTCACACCCACACACCCACAACCATCCACACCCACACCCACACCCCACACCATGCCCACAGACAAGACTCCAAAGCTCACCACGGCGGAGCTGGACCTCCTTGTCAACGAAGTCATCAGAGTCGAGCCACAGCTGTTTGGAACATTGGTCAGACAGACCAGCATAGCTGAAATATCTGCCATGTGGCAGAGGATTGTCGACAAGGTGAATGCCGTTGTGCCCATCCGAAGAACCAGGCATGAATGCCAAGCCAGGTGGTACGATCTGCGCAGGGCGGTCAAGAGGAAAATGAATGAAGAGTATGCCCAGAGTAACATCACTGGAGGTGGGCCGCCCCGCAGACCCGTACACTACCATCCCTGGGAGGAGAAGGTGATGGCCCTGCTACCGCCGGTGGGAGTACACGGAGTCGAAGGAGTCGCAGAGCCTGGTGAGTACACAAACAACTTACGTAACATGGGGGCAATGGGGTCCACACCACATATACACCAAATGCACGCAACTTCCCCCAAGCACTCACCGCACACAACCACACTCAAAAACCAGGCTCATGCCACTAACGTCTCCATGCACCCTTCACAAATCAAGGCAAGGCCATGTCCAAGGCTACAACAACCACAAACACAAGACTGGATGTCCGGGAGGCTAGGAGGGTGGGCCCCACACAACACATTGTGAAAATGAGACGCAGACACCAATGCCCTCAGCCCATATGGCATAGGTACATACCCATGCACAATGCACAGGGACTGGCAAAGTACTGACAAGGTAGCTGACACTTGGCCCTGCTGTATGCAGCACAAGGCCCTCCTGGGACCACTGTACACTCAAACACCAACTCCACAAGCACAGGTATCTAGCACAGGAACTCACACTCACTGTCATGCCAGCATGCACCATGAGGGGACAGACACATCACCTGGGAGACCCAATGACAACTCACACTACACACAACAGCAGGCCCGGTCACAACCCCCCCAACACAAGCACACACCCCCGGGGCAGGCAACGGATTTACACCCCCCCACAATGGACATGTGACACAACAAGACTAATCCAGAGCCAAATAAGCATCAGAACCAACAATCTACAGGTCAAACACTCAGGAGAACATCCAATCTGTCCCCCGCAACATACCCATCCCCAAGTGGACATTGAGAGGAATGCTAGGCACATCCAACTACCTGGAGGAACTGTGTCAACTTGAATATGTATGAAACATAGATGTCACATAAAACACCATTAACATTGTCTCTCTCTCACACACAGGGCAACGTTGACGATCTCCCCCCAACACTGGGGGGGGAAGAATCACAGTCCCAGGCTCCGCGTGAAGATGTTCCCACCAGCAGCGTCGACTCTCACCACTCCGTGGATGACCTTGACCAACCTGGACCCTCTGGTGCCCAAGCCCCAGCAGCACCTGCGTCAGGTACATCTGTGCCAACCACCACCCCCATTCCTGCCACATCCCAGGACACACCCAGGAGCCCTGCTCGCACAGAACAGAGCCAGTCTGACCAGGAGGGACAAGGTTCTCCGGGCACCCAGGAGGAGGCAGGCAACCCTGCAAATGCCATCCCTCAGGGGTCCCGTAGACCCGATGTGCCCACAAGGGCAGGCCAGGCTCAAGTGGGCAGGGGTGGTGGGAGTGGAGGCAGGCGGAGGCACGAACCGGACCAGCCAGCTCAGGACACCGGTATGCCACACATATGCAACATCCTGGACTCATACTGGCGTGAGACCAGAGGCATCAACCAGGTCGTGTCCAGACTCTCCGAGATGCAGGGGACCCTCGATGAGATTAAGAACCTGCAGGTCGAGCATCATGCCAGTCATCAACAACACCAAGGACGGATGGAGGCAAGACTGGCTGAGCTCCTGGCGGTGCACAGGGACATGAGCCAATCACTCCGTCAGATCGCCCAAAGCATGGGCAACCCTCCCTGTGCCACCAGGCGTAGACCAGCACCAGACACAGGGAGGAAGGAGGAGGGGGAGGATTCATCTGACGGAGCGTCCCCAGCATCGTCAAGGCCTGCATCTGAGGGTCCCCGGAGGAAGGTGGGTCGTCCACGGAAAAGACCGTGAGAGTCAGCGGACCATCCACATCGCCCAGGTCACCTGGCCTGGCACCTGGCCCTCTGGCGCAACAGCAGCACCTCATCCAATGACATTCTCTGCCACATGGACTTGCTGGTCACAGTCTGACCAATGATGACCAACACTGTGCCCTGGACTCTGATGACTTCCAATGCCAAGGATACCATCTCCCCCTGTGAACTTTGGATTCTATTCCCCCGGTAGAGCACCTAATTGCATCTACCAAACCACTTACCCCACCGCAAATAAATATATCACTTTGGACATGAGACGTTCCTGTCATTTTGCATTATTCAACAACATATGTGTGTGGAAATGTCAAACTATGCCTGAGTGTTGAACTAACTCCAGCCATCCATACCCTGGGATCAGAGTCTGGTACAGGACACACATGGGTCATAAGGTATCATTCAATGTAGGCATGGAGCACAACACTCACCTGTGATGGACTCTGGCTGCTGAGGGGGGGCTTGCCAAACTGTGCGGAGAGACCTATTTGGGAGATTATCATCAAGGCATAGAGGTCATGGCTCATGTGGAGGTTCCCGGGGAGGGAGTCCCAGGTATGTGTGGCCAGGTGGGAGAACAATGTCCTGTATGCTGGAGTACGGTGGATGTGAAGAACGGTGGCCAGGGCAAGGTTGGATGCATGGAGATGGCCCAACGGGATCTAAGATGACAGACGTACAAGGATGGTTGGGGTCCGGGTTGTGGACTGCCTC
This sequence comes from Triturus cristatus, assembly GCF_964204655.1. Classification (NCBI taxonomy): domain Eukaryota; kingdom Metazoa; phylum Chordata; class Amphibia; order Caudata; family Salamandridae; genus Triturus; species Triturus cristatus. The sequence goes on along the minus strand of NC_140579.1, from coordinate 622,523,480 downwards.
TTGAGTGTGGGTGGGGAGTGTGGAGGTCATCCTGCAGCAGACAGGGATCCATTGCAGCTATCTATGGTGGACGGTGAGGTGGCTGGGGCACAGGGTGTTGAATCTGAGGTGTGCAGATGCACCCTGGAAGTGGACCAGTTTTCTGGGAGTTTGGATGTACTTGCTCCGTAGAGGGCAGGGCAGTATTTGACACGGATGTTGTCATGGACCTGGGGGATGGTCTGTCTTTTCTTGGAGTGGATCTATCTGTGGATCATGTGCATAATGCAGAGGGCGTTGCAGCATGAGGTACAGATGGTGTGGACTAGCATGGCATATGTGAGCGAGCCAAACATGATGCACACCATCTTGTGTGTGTGGCCACTGGGTGCTTGTGCAGGGCTCTTGTGGGTGGGACACAGGCACTTGACCCAGCTGGAAGGGGACAATCCTCAGATGATCACCTCTGTCCAGCCTCAGGTGGCTCGTGTTCAGCCATTCATCAATGGATCTCATGCATATTTGAATGATGGAACTGCCAATGTCTGTGTCTTTGTGGAGGGTGAGGAGCACCTGGCTGTCAATGGCATACGAGCTGATGATGAGGTGCTGTGCACATGTGATGGTGGAGAGGGGGGTCCTGAACACTCTGTAGATTGACATGCTGAGAGATGATACCTGTGTCATGTCCCAGACGATGACACCATACTACATGCTGAAGCCTTGAGTCCCACTCCCATGCCCTTGTTGGGCTACAGAGCCTGTGGGGAGTATTAGGGACGTGACCTGGTTGGTGTGACAGGGCCTGGAAGGCGGGGCAGCGCAGTGTAGGCAGTTGGATTTGCACACTCAGCATGCCCAGGGTATGTCTGACAGCAGGCGTTAGATGTGCAGATGGACATAGCTCGGAGTGTGGCTGATACATCAGACTGTAGTGTGATGTGGGTTATGCAAGGACAGGATGGTAGTGCAATGTGCACCTTGCATGTGCTGATGGTCCAGCCTTTGGCGCCGCGTGGCGGCAACAGTGGCATAGACAAGCTGAGGACAGCCAAATGAATGGGTGGAGGGAGGAAGTGAGGAGCATCTTGGAGGCGTGTCTGTTGCCAAATCTGGATACTCTGTGGGCCCTTGCTGCAGGGGCCGCAGCAGCAGGCGGCATCTCCCTGCAAAATGACAGAATTTGCACACATAGACTAGGATGTCAGAAGGACAACTGCAACAGGTGCGTGTGTAAAGTAAGGAGTGTCCAGTGTCACATGGCACACCCAGAGACAATGCATGCACAATCACCAAAGAAGCATGACACCGGATCAGGAAACTGAAGGCCGACCTGCGCACAGGAGACACACCCTCAGCAGCTGTTGATGGCCCATTGTGTGGACCAACATGCCAAAAAACATACACGACCATGTACTTCATGCCCAATAGGGAGCCTAATCCATGAGCAACTGCATGCATGTTGCTAAACTACACATGGACTCCTATGCATAATCTTCCACAACTATACCAGATATGCCGCATGCAAAGTGGCAAGAGACCTGCATTGACAGAGATGAGGCACCTTGGAGTGTGATGAACACCTTTATTATTCAGCCTCACACTAAGGGAAATGCATCAATTGGAACAGACTCACAGGTCATTTGGCTGACCATGTGTGACCTACACTGGACACCCCCTTCAACACACAGATGTGGTAAATCCTACTGAGCTGGCACACAAGTGAAGGGGTTGAGCCTAACACCCCTTGCTGCACACGGAGAGTCTACAATTCCCCATTGAGCTTCATATGGGGATGTCCCACACTATGTCCACCATTAGCATCCCGTATGTTCCTGAGGGACGTTATACACACATTGATGCCTTCATCAGAATCCACAAACCATTACAGATGACTGTCAGGAAGGGTGACCATCAATTCATGGGAGCCATGCAACACGTCATGTGGCCCATGGTGAGTCGACATGTATGCATGGTAACACAACATGCACAGGAGCAGTCCCCACATATCACAAACACGTACCACCCACAAAATGCCTTGCTGCACTCCTTACCCCAAATGACTTTTCACCATGTCTGTGCATGTAACTCTGATCCAGCACACGTTGCAATACTCATGAGGAATAGCAGGAGGGCAATGATGACATGAGCAGACGACAGCCGCAAGAACCTGGGGAGGACAGACACACAACAAGCCAGCGAAGAGCTAGTAATCCTCAGACATGTACATGTACTCTACAGGAATGATGTTGTCACCATGCCCTTAATAAATTTAGTGTCCCAGCTAATATGTGTGGAATGACATCATCACTTGAATGACACATCAGAACACACCTCCAAGTCACTTAGCACACAGTCAGCTCGACACACACATTGCAACACATGCCACACAAGGCTCAAAGCGTGCACAGACACAGGGACTCACCATCATGAGAAAAAGTTGCGGATAAGCTGACTCCGGATGTCCTCATCCTCATCCTCATCCTCACTTGCCCTGTGCCCGAGCCCTTCATCCTCCACGGGTGGATGATCCTGCTCATCCGGATCAAGGATGAGTGGCACGGCCTTCTCCACTGCCATGTTGTGTAGCATGCCGCACACAATGAAGATTTTGCAGACCTTCACCGGGGCATATGGGAGGGCGCCGCCGGTCTTGTGGAGGCACCATAATCTGCTCTTCAGGAGTCCAAACGTCCTCTCAATCACGCGCCTTGTCTGCCCATAAGTGTCGTTGTACCGGTGTTCTGCGGCTGTTCTGGGGTTGCGGAGAGGCGTCATCAGCCATGGCATGTTGGGATAGCCAGAGTCCCCTACATGGAAACATCATGTGAAGAAGTGGGTCAGGAGATGCGGTAAGATACAAAGATAGCGCTGAACACAGGACTAACAGAGTATACCCACCAACAAGACATGCTCGTTCCGCGTGCAGCTGCAGCATCATTTCTGGCACCCTGCTACGCCTCATGATGTATGCATCGTGTGCGGACCCTGGAAAACGTGCACAGACATGGGAAATCAGCATGTTAGCAAGACACACCACAAGGGCATTAATGGAGTGGTAATGTTTTCTGTTTCTATAGGCTACCTCCTGTGCCTGTGGTGGTACCAAAGCCACATGTGTCCCATCAATGGCCCCAATTACATGAGGCATCCCTCCCAGGGCATGGAACTCACCCTTGACACCTGTCAACTGCTCACGAGTGGGAAAATGAATTAATTCATCCAGGTGCACCAACATGGCTTCCATGGCATCATGCAGGACACGGCTGAACATTGTCTGGGTAATGCCACCGACATCAGCTATGGTCAATTGAAACGTGCCGGTGGCAAAAAAATGTAGGGCTGCCATCACCTTCATCTTGGGGGTCAGAGCTGTAGGATACCTGTGTTGTGGTTGGAGGTGTGGTGCAAGCCGGCGGGTCAAGTCCTCTATCAACTCTTGCGAGTAGCGGTATCTGCGTATGCAGTCATGTTCACGCATGTGAGTACATTACCACACCAATGTCACTGAGGTGAGCACATGTTCAACAGCTAATATACATCTGCTTCATACAGAGTCTGTGCTGTGCAATACATCCAGGACACGTAGGCCAGCCAGGTGATACTCCTACGAAGAGCCAGCCACAATAGTTGCATGGCAATGTTGACGTGACATGCCATTAAAATAGCTGTGGGCCAGTGTAAGTGACAAGCCAGACACATTACATGAGTGGCAGACATCCACATATCAGCATTTGAAGGATGTCATCTCATGCAGACAGCTGGCAGGAGTCTAGACGCACAGGTCACATGTCATCTGGAAAAGAACAGATAACGCACATTTCCATGAAGGGGTACATCTCAAAAACTGATGACACAGACATTGAGAGAACGCAGATATTGCCTCATGTCAGGAAGTCATCTTCGAACGATCATGACACATGTAACGTGTGAGTTCACATGTGGCATGTTGTGCGTATATGTGTGTCATGCACATATGCACACAGACACATGTTGGATGCTGCAACAGCAGATGGAGTTGACGGAACACCAACGGAAAGCTCATGGGAACACATGACACACACATGACATAGTCACATCGTGGCACGCTGGGAGTCACATGTCAGGTGTAATTATCCATGTACCTGGCATCAGGGGACAGTTGCGGGTGTTGCTGACTGTGCCATACCAGTGATGCAGTGCTTGACACGTGTGTCGTACATGCACACATGTGCAAAGTGTGAAGGGGAAGTGTGCCACGTAGTGCCCCATCACACATGACATGTGTAAACAGCTCATCACACATCTATTGTGCCACAACATGAGGAGACATGTGCCACATCACTGCCCGACACACCTAGGCCCTGCACATGAAGGACTGCACTGACAATGACTTGATGTACAGCCTTGTGCAAGTCTGACACCTTCATTCCTTTCGTGTGCGCCTCCTATCACCAGTGTAAGCTGTGAAAGGCAGTACACACGCTCTGAGGGCATGTGTAGGGCCCGTACTCACGCGTGAGTACCTCCCGTACACGCGTGAGTACGTGCCTATCACTATAGTTGTGTTACTGTAGGTCCGAGTGATACGGCACGTACTCACGAGTGTACGGGCCGTACATGCGTGAGTACGTGCCGTATCACTAGGCCCTACGGTACCCCCAACTATAGTGATAGGCACATACTCACGAGTGTACGGCCCGTACACGCGTGAGTACGTGCCGTATCACTCGGACCTACAGTAACACAACTATAGTGATAGGCACCTACTCACGCGTGAACGGCCCGTACACGCGTGAGTACGTGCCGTATCACTCGGACCTACAGTAACACAACTATAGTGATAGGCACGTACTCACGCGTGTACGGCCCGTACACGCGTGAGTACGTGCCGTATAACTTGGACCTACAGTAACACAACTATAGTGATGGGCGCGTACTCATGCGTGTACGGCCCGTACACGCGTGAGCACGTACCGTATCACTCGGACCTACAGTAACACAACTATAGTGATAGGCACCCACTCACGCGTGAATGGCCCGTACACGCGTGAGTACGTGCCATATCACTCGGACCTACAGTAACACAACTATAGTGATAGGCACGTACTCACACGTGTACGGCCCGTACACGCTTGAGTACGTGCCGTATCACTAGGCCCTATGGTACCCCCAACTATAGTGATAGGCACCTACTCACGCGTGTACGGCCCGTACACGCGTGAGTACGTGCCGTATCACTCGGACCTACAGTAACACAACTATAGTGATAGGCACCTACTCACGCGTGTACGGCCCGTACACGCGTGAGTATGTGCCGTATCACTCGGACCTGCAGTAACACAACTATAGTGATGGACACGTACCCACGCGTGTACGGCCCGTACGCGCGTGAGTACGTGCCGTATCACTCGGACCTACAGTAACACAACTATAGTGATGGGCACCTACTCACGTGTGTACGGCCCATACACGCGTGAGTACGTGCCGTATCACTCGGACCTACAGTAACACAACTATAGTGATAGGCACGTACTCACGTGTGTACGGCCCATACACGCGTGAGTACGTGCCGTATCACTCGGACCTACAGTAACACAACTATAGTGATGGGCGCGTACTCATGCGTGAATGGCCCGTACACGCGTGAGTAAGTGCCGTATCACTCGGACCTACAGTAACACAACTATAGTGATAGGCACGTACTCACACGTGTACGGCCCGTACACGCGTGAGTACGTGCCGTATCACTAGGCCCTATGGTACCCCCAACTATAGTGATGGGCACCTACTCACGCGTGTACGGCCCATACACGCATGAGTATGTGCCGTATCACTCGGACCTACAGTAACACAACTATAGTGATAGGCACGTACTCACGTGTGTACGGCCCGTACACGCGTGAGCACATGCCGTATCACTCGGACCTACAGTAACACAACTATAGTGATAGGTACCTATTCACGCGTGAACGGCCCGTACACGCGTGAGTAAGTGCCGTATCACTCGGACCTACAGTAACACAACTATAGTGATAGGCACGTACTCACACGTGTACGGCCCGTACACGCGTGAGTACGTGCCGTATCACTAGGCCCTATGGTACCCCCAACTATAGTGATAGGCACCTACTCACGCGTGTACGGCCCGTACACGCGTGAGTATGGCCCCTATCACTGTAGTGATGGTGCCCTAGGGGTACGTGTGAAACGCGCCGTACCTGTGTGGGGATTTAAGAATTACAATGGGGACACATGAGGGACAGGTATTAGGGCCTAAATGCATGCTGGTTGTCATGGATACCGAGTTTCAAGTTCAAAATTTAACATCATGTGGTCTGGAAAAAGCAGTTGGCCACATTATACATTGTTGCAAAGTGGTTGTTGACTTGACATGATGCTGCAAAATCGAAAGATGCAAAGGCTGTCACTGGTGTATGTTTAAAGGGATTGGAGGGAACGTAGGATGCAAATGAGTCTGACCAATCACTCTGTACTCCTGTAAATGAAATAGGCCAGCAAGGCAGATATAAGGCAGGCAGAACCCATGAGAGGGCACTTGCCTGCACAACATGTCAGTCGAAACCACTGCTGCTGTATTGTCTCCCTCTGGCACCATGTCAAGGACTGTGGAGAGGGCCCAGCCTTTCACCCAGGAGGAGAACGAGGCCCTGCTGGATGTGATCCTCCCACGGTACCCCATGCTGTATGGTCGACCAGGGGAGCAGGTGAGTGCTGACTCCGCTTCCTTTGCCTGTGCACCTTTATTGTCTCTGTCACTTCTGGCATTGTGGCCAGGTGTGACAGACATGCAATGTTGGTTGGAGTGGGTCCCAGGGGGGGGTGGCTTATGTCTCTCATGTAGGGCTTGATGTAGTTCATGTGTGCACTCCTCACTTGCATTGGGCTTACTGTGACATTCACTGCATAGTGCATGGCACATTCCGCCACCCTTATCCTCTTGGGCATTCTTGTTCTATTGTCCTGCGGTGAGTCAGTGGTCCCCCCGGTGTGACAGGTGACTGCACCCACAGATGTGTGTGAGAGTTGAGTGGAGCTGTGGTGAGAGTGGTGAGAGTGTCCAAATGATGTGTACGCCCCCTGGACATTGATGTGTATGAATGTTTCTTGTCATGTGGGTGAGTGTCTATGTGGAGTGTTGCACCACAGCTGCATGGAGGAGGCAACTGCTCAATCCATCTGATGTGTGAAGTAAGCCGTGCTGTGTGTCTGACTTGCTGAGCTAGCCCCACAACTGTGACCCCCCCCCGGCAAGTGGCACATGTGCAGAGTGAGGTTTGCATCCGCTATTGGCAATGGCAGGTGATTGATGTGTGCCTGTGTGTGTCTGTGTACTCTGCTGAGCTTTCGTCAGTGGCCTGGGGCATGTGACTGCTTTGCGGTGCTGGCCATCAGCCTTGTGTTGCTTGGGATGCACAGTGTGTGCCATGATCAGGGATTGTTTCGCACCCCTCATGCCACCTGTGTACTGCCATGTAGTGCATTGGTACCTCCCCAGTGGAAAAAGTCCCTATGACTAACGTGCTATTACTTGCCAGCATACTATGCCCTGTTCAACAAATCTAAGATGTTCAAATGTGTGTCTCTGTAACATGGTGCAGGTGTAGTGATGTTGTCCCACTTTGTCATCCACACAGGTATCCCCCTACCACAAGGGGAAGATCTGGCAGGATGCCGTCAAGGCCGTGCAATCGGTGGAGGGTCGCAGTCGGCGCCTGCCACAAGTGAGGAAGAGATGGCAGGACATCCGGTGCTGGACCCGGAGGATCGCCCGGGTCATGCTGAAGGACTCACCTCTTCGCAAGCATGGCGGGCGCCGGCACCTGACCCACCAGATGCGGCGTGTCCTGGCGGTGGTCTTCCCTGACCTGGATAGGCGGATACATGGAGTTACAGCAGCAGGAAGGGGGTAGGTACATGTGTGTTTGTTGTGTGTCGCCAGCTTTTGGAGCTGCTCAGTCGCCTGGATACACTGCCAGGCTATATATGTGCAGTGCATATCCTGTTCCCCAAAGTCAACCTGTGCTGTTCTTCCTCCCTTCCCCTCCTTGACATGTGTTACCTGGTCTGTGTGTTATCACTATTGCACATGGTCATCTAGGCTGCCAGTTTATCAAGGTGCACACTGCTTTCAGCATCATGTGTGGGGGTGGTCTGCCTGTGCCCTGTCCTGTTCAGTCATTTGGGGGTGCATGATTGTTGGCACTGATGCTGAGTCTCAACATAGAAGTGTGAGGGCTCAAAAGAACAGACTTGCAGCATGCATTACCAATGTTGTGGCCTCAGACATGATGTGCATGAGTGGGATAGATGCATAGTGCCGGGACGGTTGCTCCTGTAACAGTCAGCTCATTCCAGGACCATGGAGCAGTGTGCACACTACAGTCCCCTGACACAGCCTGCCCTCCTACTCATGTGTGTCATCCAACACTGTGCACATTCACAGTGGGTTCATCATGGCTCTGCCTCTGTGGCATTGTTCCCTGGCCTAGGTAGTAGTTTTCACATGTGTGATACATTTGCCCACTGGGCAGGGATACACCAGTTTGCTTGTGCATACTCACACTGGGCAGTGCCTGTGGGGCTATTCACAACAATCTGTTGATGTTTGTTTGTGACCAATATGTTTTGGCAGCCCTACAAGGTGATGTCGTGTTAATGAAGCTAGTTTTCAAGCACAGTTATTGTAACCCTGAATAAGAGGTGTCACTTCTTGATCGGTATCAGTCACATTGACTCTGGTATGGGTGGGTGTGTGCGGGAGGGGCGTACATGTTCAACCCTGATGTTTCATTGCCAGTTCTGACTTGTGTGTGATGATTCGCAGTACAGAAAGTCATCGTGCAGTGCCCCCGTGATGTTGGCCAGTGCTTAATGTTCGTGCTTCATTGCCTGTGTCAGTTTTTGACAATCATGTATCCTGCTTGTACATTTTTGCCACCTGTGTGTGGTTCAGATGCTACACAGTTGTGACTTTGTGTGCTGACATCTGTGGGTACATTCTGGCTTGCCATGAGGGGGAACCCGCAGTACAGCTAGGCTTTTTTGCTAAACAATTGCAGGCCCATTAGCTTATGCATTGTCCTGGGTGTGGACATGTGTGCCACTCCAGATGACAGTCAGTAGGTCATATGTGTAGCCAACTGTATGATGAGGTGATGGATAGCCATGTGACAAATGACATTATTCAAGTTGTTACTCAGAGAAAATGTCCATTGGCACTCACTACACCTGTCAACATGTCTCAATGTTTCATATGCTTGACCTTGTTGTTTTGTTGTGAAGGACAATGATGTGCCTGTATGACAGATGTCTCCTAAGGAAGTGCACAAGACACCACCTTTACACTTTCCAGGGACACACTGGCACATTTTAAAGTGAGGCACAGTTTGAACAAAACTTGTTTGGAGTTCATACATATACATGTTCCCACAGTGTGCTAGCATTTGGGTTAGTCCTTGGTTGTTGCTGATACCAACTTACGAGTGTCAAGTCATCCAGACCACCATGGTGCCATGTATATGTACTTACTGATACGCCATTTCTGCCTAACAGTGGCTGATTTGAATGAGTCTGGCAGCTCAGACAATGACTGTGTACATGTAGTTTGGTGTGCACCTCCTTGTGTGACTTCTGCTATACAGACACATGTGTGTTGTGTTCACAGAGTGCCACATTCACACATGCTAGACATGTCCATTGTGTAAAGGGTTGTGATTCTGCAGGAGTCACAATGTAATTCTTTGGGGTGTCAAAAGTACTCACAGGCCTCTGAGTGTGGGGACACCTTCTGCATTGGCATGTGGTATTTGGCCTTGGGTGCGACAATACTGTTTGCTTCACAGTGAACAAGAGGTGGCATGCCTTCATAGTCTTGCTGTGCTCAACTGATCCCAGACAGTAGCTTCTCATGATCTTGTGATTTCAAGTTATTTGCTGTTGTGTCCTAATTTTCATTGTTTCCAAGTGGCATGGTGGGTCAACCAACTGGGGAGTGCAGGGCTTACATATGTGGGGAGTATCCTAGATGTTACTCATGATGCCTTTCCTGATATGCACTGTTGCCTATTTTGTTTGGACTCATGTGTCAGATGTATACAGGTGACTGATTTTTTCCTGTCTCTACACCTTGCCCACAGCATCATCGGAGGACACCGAGGGAGACACCGGCATGGACGTGGAGGAGGGATAGAGCAGGGGTGCCACCACTGCTGAGGAGTTGGTGGAATCTAGTGGCACAGAGGGCGAGGAGAGTGAGGCGGAGGACCTGCCCAGTACCAACACTGACTACGAGGCAGACGGGTCCGAGGCTGAGCTCCCAGAGGGGGCGGAGACTGCTCCCACAGCTGAAAGCAGCAGTACATCTCTCGCCGCCCCCTACATTCCCATCACCGCCCTCCCACTTGCTCGGGTCCCTTCTGTCCGTGCTAGGCCACACCGTGTCTCCTTCGTGCCAGACACTGCACCCCCTGCCCCTGTCCCCCCTGCTGCCCTCACTGCCGAGTCTGTGGACATTAAGCGGCAGTTGCAAGTTGGGCAGACATCGATCCTGACTGTCCTCCAAGTCCACACCAGACTGCTGACCCAGATGGTGTCATACATGGAGGGCATGTCATCAGCGATGTCTGACCAACGGATGTTGCTAAGGTCCCTGGACTCGTCACTGATGGCAGTAGCAAGTCACCTGCAGCGCTGTGTCCCCCCCTACCCCTGCCCCATTCACAAGTCCCACACCCATGCCTGTCCCAAGCACACCAAGACATCCACACACAAGCACCCCACCAGACAGAAGCAGCACACCACCACGTAAGGGCAAGCGCACACCTCCTGACACGCACACTCAGGGGGAAGCAGGCACACCCACTGGGTCTGGGGCACACAGGCAGGCACGCAGCCACAGTCCTCGTCCACATGACTCACTCCCCAGTCCCTCCGATGTCATTCCCCTTGGCTCCCCTGCCCCAGATTCGGAGAAGGAGGCCTACTTTGCTGGGCTGGGCCTCAGCCCCACTAGTTCACCTGGACGCAAACAGTCAAGGCACTCCACGGGTAGGGGAGTTAAGTCCCCCAGCCTGTCCACCACCTCCCCCAGTAGCGCTGCAACCCATCCCTCCGACCCCCCCCTCCTTGGGGCCTGTTGTTTCTCCGGGTGCAGGGGAGACGCTTGAAGAACTGGCAGAAGTGTGCAGCGCCGAGCTCGCCTCCATCTTTGGCGCTGCCCCACCCCCTGTGGTGGAGTCGTCCGTCCCTGCACCCACCACACCTACCCTTCCCCCTCCTGTCCCTGCGGTGCCTGGTCCTTCCCCACATGATGCCCCTCCAGTCGACGACACAGTCTTGTGATGTGCAGGCAAGCTAGGGGAGACGCATGGCCATGTGTCCCCCCCCAAGGACTGATGATATGGACTGGCCATTGGCCTTTGTGAATAGTCTCGTTTACACATTATTATTTTCATGCTGAATAAAGCATTTTCTTTTTCGTTTGAAAAGTCTTGCATTTCAGGTATTGATGTTGATGCTGATGCTACAGGAGTTGGGGTTGTGGGCATGTGTTATGTTTCAGTGAAATGTTGTAGTCTGCTGCTCATGGGGTGTAACCTGGTATCTGCGTGCCATCACAAGGTCTCTGCAAAGATTCTTTGTCGTGTATGCTCTTTGTGTTTGGAGACATTGTCCCAAGGAGTGTTCCTTCCTCTGTGGCACCTGACATCTCCCCTGCAGAGAGTTGCATAATTGTTGTGTTGCCCTGTGACTACATTTCCTTTATTGGTGATGGATCCCTTCAACTCTGGCCATGCATGCTCAGCAATGTCTCCGGCTGCATCGTCTGTGCCATCCTTGGTACTCACTGTACTTGTGTATAGAGTATTTTGCCATGCCTTCATGGATAAATTGTCCCTTTTCCGCACAATGCATGTGTGTAATCCCAGCCTAGTACACATATGGTACTTGTTCTGCTGGGTATGTGAACACCTGACTCACAATTGTGGCCATTGTATCTGTGGGAACTCCACCCTATTCCTTCCATGACAGACAACATCTTGGTGGCTAGCCCAGCACCTGAACATTCCTATCAGTCCTGGGATGTGCGTGACAGTGTGTGTTCTCTTTGGATCTCTTAGTTTATTAGGCAGTGACATGACTATACAGTCTTGTGGCATGATCTCAGTGTGTGTATTGTGCTGCATCTGCCAGGGGTGGGTATGCATGTGTTATTTGTCCTCACACCCACATGTGGTGTGTCATGCAGTGGGGGAAAGACATCCATCCTCCTGGGAGTGGGACACTGCTGTCAGTGATGTGTTGTTATGGCACTATCATCATTGTCCAAAGTTAGGGATACGTACATTCACCCATGGAGTTGTGGTCATCTGATAATGATGTACACCCCCCCATGTCTCTGTCCACTGCTGGGAGTCCTCTGCACCCACCCCCATGTCTCTGTCCACTGCTGGGAGTCCTCTGCACCCACCTCCATGTCTCTGTCCACTGCTGGGAGTGATGGGCACCCACCCCCATGTCTCTGTCCACTGCTGGGAGTCCTCTGCACCCACCCCCATGTCTCTGTCCACTGCTGGGAGTCCTCTGCACCCACCCCCATGTCTCTGTCCACTGCTGGGAGTGATGGGCACCCACCCCCATGTCTCTGTCCACTGCTGGGAGTCCTCTGCACCCACCCCCATGTCTCTGTCCACTGCTGGGAGTCCTCTGCACCCACCCCCATGTCTCTGTCCACTGCTGGGAGTCCTCTGCACCCACCCCCATGTCTCTGTCCACTGCTGGGAGTGATGGGCACCCACCCCTCACATGTACCTGTCCACTGGTGGTATTCCTCTGCACCCACCCCCATATGTCTATCCACTGCCGGTAGTGATATGCACCCACCCCTCACATGTCCCTGTCCACTGCTGGTATTCCTCTGCACCCACCCACCCACCCACTTGCGCCCTTGCTGTGGTACACTGCTGTCCTGGGCATAAACAACCCCCAATTTATAGCTGATGTGCTGCACCAAGCCGTACACCTACATTCGTGGCATGTGTACGCCTTGTATCCATCATGTAATGGGGCTGTAGGGGTACGCGTGGTACGGCCCATACCCATGCTCTGGGGGCGTGGGTATGGGCCGTACCACCATAGTGGCAGTGACGTAGGGGTACGCGTGGTACGGCCCGTACCCACGCCCCAGTGCGTGGGTACGGGCCGTACCACCATTGTGGTGGTAACGTAGGGGTACGCGTGGTACGGCCCGTACCCACACTCTGGGGAGCGTGGGTACGGGCCCTACCACCATTGTGGCAGTGACGTAGGGGTACGCGTGGTACGGCCCATACCCATGCTCTGGGGAGCGTGGGTACGGGCCGTACCACCATTGTGGCAGTGACGTAGGGGTACGCGTGGTACGGCCCGTACCCACGCTCTGGGGAGCGTGGGTACGGGCCGTACCACCATTGTAGCGGTGACATAGGGGTACACGTGGTACGGCCTGTACCCACGCTCTGGGGGGCGTGGGTATGGTCCGTACCACCATTGTGGTGGTGATGTAGGGGTACGCGTGTACGGACCGTACACGCGTACCCCTACATCACCACTGCAATGGTGGTACGGACCGTCCCCATGCTCTGGGGGCGTGGGTGTGGGCCGTACACGCATACCCCTACATCACCACTGCAATGGTGGTATGGACCGTACCCACACTTTGAAATTCACTGAAAAAACCATAGGTTTCAGGCACGTTATAGTTAGAAATTAGCATTTAAAAAACCTTTGAAATTCACTGAAAAAACATAGGTTTCAGGGATGTTATAGTTAGTTGGACATTTCACTCATAGAAAACCATAGAAATTCCCCTGTTATAGTTAGTTGAGCTAACTATAACTCGCACCCCCTCAATGCACTGCTGATGACGTCACATATTACATCATTCATGACATGGTCAGTGACATCACTGAAAACATCACTGATGACATCTCAAATGACATGGTTTATTCAGTGATTTTCAAAGGTTTTTCAAATGCTATTTTCTAACAATGCCTACAGAGGTAGGACATGTGAAGCAAGAAGAAAAAACGCACAGAAAGAAGCAAAAGAAATGCAGAAAGAAGCAACAGAAGTCCACAAAGACGAAGAAAAGTGCAGGAAGAAGCAAGACATGTGGAGAAAGAACCAACAGAGGAGCAGAAAGAGGCCTTTTTGCAAAATCATCCTGTGCCCACAACTTTTTCAGACGGGTACTGGTGGTAACTGACTCTGACTAACCAGGCCTAGAGCCAGTGCTATGCTAAAAGACACTTAGAATACAGTGAAAACACCTACATACACTAGGGAACACTATGCATTCGGGTACCCCTGTGATTAGCATGATTTCCTCTGTAAGGCCCTAGTACATAATAGGGCAGGGGGATTAAAACTACCTCTTAATATGCGCTACGGGGGTGCGTTTGCACAGTGGTGAAGGGAAGGAGGGGCCTGAGGTGACATGTGTGCAAACACGCCCTGTGGCCGTTTTAAGTTGGGAGATTAAGTCCCCTTGAATCCTGACGGTCCCTGGGGTCCAACTAGCCAACCAGGTACCTCCATTAAGCGCCACATAGCTGCGTTGCAGAGAGGTGTAAAAAGGGGCGTGGCCTGGCCCACCTCATTGCAATCCAGCGCAGTGGCGCTTACTGGAGGTACCTGGTGGGGTTGTGGGCCCCCAGGGGCCCTCAGGATTCAAAGGGAATTAATTCCCCAACTTTAAACGCGCCACAGGGCTTGTTTGCACACATGTCATCTCAGGCCCTGCCCCCTCCCTTCACCACTGTCCAAATGCCCCCTGTGGCGCATTTTAAGTTGGGAGATTAAGTCCCCTTGAATCCTGAGGGTCCCTGGGGTCCAACTAGCCCACGAGGTACCTCCAGTAAGCACTTTACTGTCTCGTGTCCATCTGGAGATTCTGCCTCCATTTGTAACTGGGAGTAAACACGAGACCTCTTGATCTGTTATCCAATTGGGATCCTGATTATTTTAATTCATTTATGAATTACTATGTATGATTATGCTTAGTTTCTGATGAGTAAATGAGTATGTTGTGGGAATGAATGTAGGTATGATTGTCTTTTGGATAATTTAGTGTGGGACCTGTATATATATTTTTTGTATTGTGTTTTTATTTAATTGTTATGGAAAAAATTGATTCTAACTGATTCATTATCCTGATTTATTACACTAAAATAAATTGACATTTTGTAACTCATTGTTTGTTTCACTATTTTGCTCTGATTTTGCCTCCTTGACAGCCTTGGTGTTGTTTTGCATAAATCACTCTGACCCATTCCGGGCTTATATATATCTTTAGTATGTAGGCAGATGGTATTCCCTAGTGGCATTTCGTTTAAACCTCCAGTAAGCACCACAGAGCTGCGTTGCAGAGAGGTGTAAAAATGGGCGTGGCCTCTGAACACCTCTCTGCAATGCAGCTCCCTGGCTCATACTGGAGGTACCTGGTGGGCTAGTTGGCCCCCAGGGATCCTCAGTATTCAAGGTGAATTAATTCTCCAACTTACAATGCGCCAATAAAAACATTTCTCCTCGTTATGCCTGCCTCATGGTGGCACAGGATTTTGGCACAAATCCCTGTCTACAGTTCTTTGTAGCTAGGATTTTTTTTGTATATACTGCTTTTATATATATATATATATATATATATTAATATATATATATATATATATATATATATATATATATATATATATATATATATATATATATATATATATATATATATATATATATATATATATTACCTACTGGCGGTCGCCAGTAGGTAGATATAGTTAGGACCTATTTAGGAAATCCTCAACATTCTATTTGGAATAACGTTGGCGCCGATTGACGAATCTTTGCGAAATTTTCAAAACTTTTGTCCAGCTCCGGTCCGCTCCTATCCTGAAAATTTCACGGTGATTCGTCAAGCGGGGGCCGAGAAAAAGGGGGGTCCCAAAACGCGTTTTGCCCATGCATTTTCCCGTAGGACCTGTTGACGCAGCTACAGCCTGAACTGCTGAACGGAATTACACCAAATTTGGCATAGAGGTAGTCCTCAGTTCAGACTCGTGCATTTTGCTTAAATGGTGTAAATCCGTTCAGTAGTTCCTGAGAGTTAAAAAACAAGCTGAATGCTAATTGGCTGCCAACACTCTGAATCAGGAAGTGTTGGCAGCCATTTTGTGCCTCGGTAGACCCGAGGCACAAGAAAACCCCCCAAAAAAGACGCAAAACGTGACAAGGGGGCAGGGTAGAAACACCCTGACCCCCTAGGTCTGCTCAGGGGGTCCCACAAGGAATCCAACAAAAAATCGCGGGATCCGCGCATCCTGCTGCCGGAAAAAAAACAAAGCGCTGCCTCCCGCGCTTCATTTTAATTTAGCCCCCGGGGAGGCCAAGTCCCGGGAGCAATTTGTATATTATAATTGGGGCCCAGAGGGGCCCCCCAGCCCCGGGCACCCTCACCCCCCGGGGCTTATCTGAATTATGGGGGGGCTCTCAGCCCCCCCAGCACCGGGAACCGCCAGCCCCGGGGGCTTTATTAAAGATGGGTGGGGGGCTCGAAGGCCCCCCCAAGCCCTGGGGACCGCCACCCCCAGGGCTTTATGTGAATGTATGCGGGGGGCTCATTGCCCCCCCGCAGCCCCGGAGACCGCCACCTCCCCGGGGCACTAATTATTTCACATAGGGGGTCCGTTACTGGCTTTAAATTAAGTGGGAGGGGGGCCGCGCAGCCCCCCCCCTGGAGCCAGTAATGGCCCTGGGGACCGCCAACCCCAGGGCCGGCTCCTGCAGTGTCCCGGGGTGCCCACCCCCGGGACACTGCTGTTTGCAATGGCAGGGCGGGAGCCTCGTGGGTCCCACCCAGCCATTGCAAACTGCTTTGCATCATTGAAGCGAGAGCAGGGAAACCTGCTCTCGCTTCAATGAAGCAAAGCAGATTGCTTTTCCACATGGGGAGCAGCATGTTAGCTGCTCCCCATGTGGAAAAGCAATGCCGGCTCCCGCAGGATGCAGGGAGCCGGCTGGGACCATGGGGGGATTGGGGACCCCCCATGGTCCCCAACGAGGTGGCCAGGCCCCGGGGGATGGGGTCCCCGGGGCCAATAGTGGCCACAGGAGGGGGGCAACGCAGCCCCCCTCCAAAAAACAAAAAAAAAAAAAAGGGCCATGCCCCGGGGGATGGGGGCCCCGGGGGATGGGGTCCCAGGGGCAAATTAAGGCCTCAGGAGGGGGGCCACGCTGCCCCCATCCTAAAAATAAAATAAAACATTTAAAAACGGCCCTGGGGATAGGGTCCCCGGGGCCAAAAGGGGCCACAGGAGGGGGGCAAGGCAGCCCCCCTCCCAAAAACAAAAAAAGGGGCATGCCCCGGGGGATGGGGTCCCCGGAGCAAATTAAGGCCTCGGGAGGGGGGCCACGTGGCCCCCTTCCCAATTTTTGTTTTAAAAAAAAATAAATATTTGGGGGCAGGCCATGGGGGATGGGGTCCCCAGGGCCAATAAATTAGAAAAAGAAGGGGGCTACACAGCCTCCCTTTTAAAAAAAAGAAGAAAAAAAAAAAGAAGGGATCGGGCCGGAGGCCACGCCCCCTCCTTGCACCACCCTGCAAACATGCCCCCTGGCGCGTTTGCAGAGGGGGGTCTAATTCCCCTTGAATACTGAGGGTCCCTGGGGGCCAACTAGCCCACCAGGAACCTCCAGTATGCACCAGGGGGCTGCGTTGCAGAGAAGTGTAATGAGTCCACGCCCCTTTTTACACCTCTCTGCAACGCAGCTCCGTGGCGCTTACTGGAGGTACCTGGTGGGCAAGTTGGCCGCCAGGGGATATGTGTGCAAACACGCCCTGTGGCGTGTTTTAAGTTGGGGAATTAATTCCTCTTCAATCCAGAGGTCCCCTAGGGGCCAACTAGCCTACCAGGTACTTCCAGTAAGCGCCACGGAGCTGCGTTGCAGAGTGTTGTAAAAAGGGGTGTGGCCTCTGAACACCTCTCTGCAATGCAGCTCCCTGGCGCATACTGGAGATACCTGGTGGGCTAGTTGGCCCCCAGGGGACCTCAGGATTGAAGAGGAATTAATTCCCCAACTTAAAACGCGCCACAGGGCGTGTTTGCACACATCACCTCAGGCCCCGCCCCTTCCTTCACCATTGTACAAATATTCCTCTAAAATCAGACGAACTACGAATTCCGATTTACTCACCTGTTATCAGGGGAGAACCCAGGGCTGCATCTTTTAGACCAGCACTGACCCTGAAAAGTAATTCTAAGCATACTTACCAGTAACTTGTATTTCCTTCCATAGGAATCCATTGTGTGGTTTTCACCAGAAAAGTTCCTAATTGTCCATTTTTGAAACGTACAAATATTCCTCTAAAATCAGCTGAACTACGAATTCCGATTTACTCACCTGTTATCAGGAGAGAACCCAGTGCTGCATCTTTTATCCCAGCACTGACTCTGAAAAGTAATTCTAAGCGTACTTACCAATAACTTGTATTTCTTTCCATAGGAATCCATTGTGTGGTTTTCAGCAGAAAAGTTTCAAAGTGTCCATTTTTGAAACGTACAAATATTCCTCTAAAATCAGCCGAACTACGAATTCCGATTTACTCACCTGTTATCAGGAGAGAACCCAGGGCTGCATCTTTTAGCCCAGCACTGACTCTGAAAAGTAATTCTAAGCGTACTTACCAATAACTTGTATTTCTTTCCATAGGAATCCGTTGTGTGGTTTTTACCAGAAAAGTTTCTAAGTGTCCATTTTTGAAACGTACAAATATTCCTCTAAGATCAGCCGAACTACGAATTCCGATTTACTCACCTGTTATCAGGAGAGAACCCAGGGCTGCCTCTTTTAGCCCAGCACTGAGTCTGAAAAGTAATTCTAAGCGTACTTACCAGAAACTTGTATTTCCGTCCATAGGAATCTATTGTGTGGTTTTCACCAGAAAAGTTTCTAAGTGTCCATTTTTGAAACGTACAAATATTCCTCTAAAATTAGCCGAACTACGAATTTCGATTTACTCACCTGTTATCAGGAGAGAACCCAGGGCTGCATCTTTTAGACAAGCACTGACTCTGAAAAGTAATTCTAAGCGTACTTACCAGTAACTTGTATTTCCTTCCATTTGAATCCATTGTGTAGTTTTCACCAGAAAAGTTTCTAACTGTCTATTTTCACAAACTAAAAGTATTCCTAAAAAATCGCCTGTATGACTTAAACACATTCTTTCAACTGTTTACAGGATCCACCACTGAGTAAGAAAAAGTAACGATAACCCAACTTACCTGCTAAGTGAATTTTCTGCTATAGGATAACATTGGTGATTCTATGTGAAACATTTTCTAAGTGTCAACTTTTAAAATACAATAATATTCCTTAAAAATAACTACTGTAACCAAAACGCTTTTACTCAACTGTTTACAGGAGATGTCCAAGGACTGAATCTAGGATCCAGTCCTGTGGTTAGAAAAGTAATCCATAAAGTAACTAATTGCATTTGACTAGAAATTCATGTTGAGCTCAATGTTGCATTGTGTTTGAAATTGTGTTGCCCATTGCAACAACTGTAACTACTGTACTTAAAAGTCTATTGCCTATTTGCAAATTATTTAAACTAAGCAATTCATTCTGAGAAAGTATATTTTGTAATGTAATGTATAATGTAATTATAATGTAATAAAAATAAAAATATCTAACAATAAATAGTTTTAAAAATGTAGTAAATCAGTATAAAAAAAATTAGTATAACAATTAATACATTAAAAATTATCATTTACAAAACCTTTGAAATTCACTGAAAAAACCATAGGTTTCAGGCCTGATATAGTTAGGAATTAGCATTTAAAAATCCTCAGAAATTCACTGAAAAAGCAATAGGTTCTAGGGGTGTTATAGTTAGCTGGACATTCACTAGAACAAAACCATTGAAATTCCTCCGATAAAGTTAGTTGTACTAACTACATCTCACGCGCCCGCAATCCACTGCTGATGATATCACATATTACATCATTCATGACATGGTCAGTGACATCACTGATGACATCTCAAATGACATCACTGATGACATAACTGATGGCATCATCCAATGTGACAATCAGATACACCTCATCATACACTAGTATAACCTTTCATCACTCACTGTAAAATACAGAGTGCCAGATTTAAAACCATTGACACACCAACACAAGTTTATAAACACCCACTCAGTGATTCCTTGATCTATACACATATCCAATCACTTACCTATAGATTCACTCATACATGCTGTCAATGATCAATAGAACACTATCAAATATACTTATACACCGATATCGACATTACACACCAGCACACATCCTAATCACTTATGAAGTCATCCTACTCACTTATGCAAACAATGGATCATACTTACTTTTACTTAGCTATACACTTATAAAAACACCACTTCATCTATTCATATAGATAATAACTCATACTTAGTGTGTTATAAAAACACTATTACAAGTATACAGTTATCCATACAGTCACTCATACAATCACTGAGTCTTATGTATACTTATTTATATACAACAATTGACACATACACTGGCTTTTATTTTCCTAGTTTGTTGGACGTGTACCATTGAGACATATATTGGCTCATCGCCACACCCATAAAGATATTCACTCACCCAAACAACTGTTATAACATGTAGTTTTAACTTCATATACCTACTGAATCAACTATTCACACATCTATGGGCAGTCACACACCCCCCACCGAACCACACACACATTCACTCTCCCATACAAATACTCAGTTAACTAATCAATAAATATTATAGACTTTCACGTAGCTAGTAACCAACTGGTGTAGCAGTTTACACAACAACTGACAAAGTGATACAGATATTCACACAGTTTAGTCACTCTCCAATATATTTAGTGAGACACTGTAAATTAGTCAAGTAAACACTAAATCACACTGCTACTAAATCCTCCATCCAGATATTTATATTTATATATCCACTCATTCTTCAATGCAAATTGCTATATATATATAATACATATTTAAATAACGAACCAAACCACATTCACTGGATGATGTCATCAGTGATGTCATCAGTGATGTCATTTGAGATGTCATCAGTGATGTCACTGACCATGTCATGAATGATGTAATATGTGACATCATCAGCAGTGGCGCGTGAGATGTAGTTAGTACAACTAACTATATCGGAGGAATTTCAATGGTTTTGTTCGAGTGAAATGTCCAGCTAACTATAACACCCCTAAAACCTATTGCTTTTTCAGTGAATTTCTAAGGTTTTTTAAATGATAATTCCTAACTATATCAGGCCTGAAACCTATGGTTTTTTCAGTCCAAAAAAAAATAATATATATATATATATATAAAAATAAACATCTTTTTTCACAATATTTGCATGACAATCATGTTATAATTACAGGGGGTACATACCCCTCTGTGCAACATATTCCTTTTACAGCAATTTGCATTGTATAGTCTTTTGCATTTTACCGAAATGAAACCTAAACAAGACTAACTTTGTCTCAACTCTATGTGCAGTGCAGTCTTCACTTCTCATCCATTCATTTTCCCTTCCTTCCGGAAACTATCTGTATCTCCAGTTGACCCCACACCCGGCTTCCTACTATTAATCTTCAACTCGCCTTGTTTTATTTATTTGATAAAGTTGTGATCTATGCATCAACACTCAGCTTCATGTCTGGGCCTACTGGCTAGTTTCTCCTGTGTTCTCTCCTCCTGTGTGCTATTGTTCCCTTCGGTTACCCTTTCATTTTCCCTCTCTCCTTCCTCCGCCAACATATTACCCATAAGAGCTGCCCACTCTGTCAGGTCTTCTTCCTCCTTGTCATCCCTACGGGTCTTTTTCGTGTATATCTCCTCTGCTCGGGCCCATTTCATCAGATCTTCATACCATAAGTCTATGGAGGGTGGTCTCTGAGCCATCCAGCCAATGGCCACTCTCCGCTTAGCTAGCACTAGTGTTCGCTGCAAATTTTTCCAGCATATCTTACCCTTCTTTGGCTTTTTGATTATACGCAGTAGGCATTTCCGCGGGGTCATCCCCTGGATCAGGCCGGTCATCTCCTTCATTCGTCCTGCCACTTTCTGCCAGGATCAGAAGACCCCTCTGCATTCCCATGCCATATGGAAGAATGACGCACCATCCCTTCTACATCTGGGGCATGTTGCACTTCTCCCCACATATATCCTACTAAGTTTAATAGGCATTAGGTATGTGCAGTGCAGGTAACTAAAATGTGTCAGTCTAAAGCATGTATTGCAGGATGTATTTTGGACGAGTTCACAAGACGCCTTCCAAGCCTCTTCCTCTAGGGGGGCTCCTAAGTCCTCCTCCCATACCTTTCTGTCAGGAATTCCCTTACTCCCCTGTCCTCCATTAATGTTTTGTGTAGGTGTTGGACCCGGCCTCGTAGAATGGCCCTCCGTGCCCCCGCACCACCGAAACCTAGTGCCTGCAGCCCCAGCCGCGGCCCAGCCGACCTTTCCCACTAGGACCCCTGCACCAACCCCGGACATCCCCGTCCATGGCCTCTCTCCTTTCGGCCACCCCGGGCCCGCGTGCCCACTCCCTGCAACAAGATGGCCGCCCGGCTCCAGAGCGACCCGGGCCTCGAGGCGCCACTCCGGCTGGAGGACATCCCGCTTCCAGGGGATGAGAGAGGGAGGAGCAGTTTCTATCGCACCTCTGAACTCCCCTGGGACGATGGGTTTCGATCGGCCCTCCGGCCTCCCTGCGAGCTGGCTCCGTGCCTGCTGGGTGTCTGGGACTCCTCCCGACCCGGCCCTGAAAGGATCAAAAGACAATAGCAGGAAACCCCAACAAGCGGCCCCCAGGTGACAAGACCCCTGCCTGCGCAGACTCCGGACATCAAAGCGGGGTCGACCTATAACAAGGGGTGCTCTGAGACTGTCCGGCAGATTCGACGCTGGAACAACGAGAGCCTGCTGACGTGGTCGCGGCTCCTGGAACTGGAACCTACCTGAGCCCTGCTGAGTGACTCGCGGCTCCCTGAAGATCGTAAGACCTCCGAACTTGTACCTGAGCCCTGCTGAGTGACTCGCGGCTCCCTGAAGATCGTAAGACCTCCGAACTTGTACCTGAGCCCTGCTGAGTGACTCGCGGCTCCCTGAAGATCGTAAGACCTCCGAACTTGTACCTGAGCCCTGCTGAGTGACTCGCGGCTCCCCCAGACTCTCACGGTCCCGCCGGACCCCGACTCCGACCACGTATCTCCCAGCTCGAGGATTGTGAGCTGTGCGCCGGATACGTCCCTGCTTTGAACCGTTACCAGAGACAGTCCCGCTACCCCCTACCTTTCCGAGACTCTTGAGCCCGTGCTCATCTTGTACATATTTGCAGTGATACCCCTTGTGATAAAAGCTTGTTTCTGAGAATACCCAGTGTGGTCTCTCTGTGTCGTGTGGTGCCAGAAGTACGATCCTAGCTGCGAGATTCCTCCCCCTGGGGAATCTCTCGCCAGTGCCCGGCTACAATACAATACGGGTGGGACTCAGGGAAATCAGGACCCCTTTCCGGGCCCCTCTGAGGTCGCCGTCTAACATTGGTGGCAAGCGACGGGATTCGGGCCCATCACCTAGAGATCGTACAGTGAACAACGGACGCACGACCAACAAAGATGGCAGAAGGAAGCACCATGAGCTCCGCAGAAACCAACGCTAACAGAGTGTTCCAGGTGGAGCATCTGGAAGAATACACACACAAAGAGCTAAAACAATTTTGCAAAGAACTTAAAATAGCTACCACTGGCCTCAACACTAAGGAAGACTTGCAGAAAGCACTGAAAACTTGGGTGGAGACCGGGGCATCCCGCCCGGAAGGCACGGGGGAGCGCCCCGACGAAGCCGAACCCCCTCCAAGTGAAAGCAGCGACAATCAGGTGCAAGGCATTGTACCAGACGGGGGCCTATCCCCGGGAGAACTCGCGGACAGAGAGAGAAGCCGCAGTCATGAACTCGAGTTAGCCAAACTCAAAATCGAGGGCGAATTGAAGTTAGCGGAGAAAAAGCTAGCGGTAGAGCAAATGCGCGTACAAGGCGAACTGGAAGAAAAGAAGCTCCAACGGGAGCACGAAGGAAGGAAGCTCCAACTAGAGCACGAACGCAGCTTAAAAGAACTCGAGCTCAAGGCCCGAAATGAGGACGGGAGGCCCTCGGGGAACCGAGAGACGGCCCCCCCAGCGGAACAGAAGGTCCACATCCCCAAGGATGTGGTCAAAGAATATTATAAAAACGATGACATTCAGCAATGGTTTCGGGCCTACGAGGTTGCCATGACCTCCCATCGGATCCCACAGAAGGATTGGGGGGCGGGGTTGTGGGGGCGGTTTCTGAGCGACCTACCCCTCTCCCTGCAGACCTCCTACAGCCACATGAAAGAGGCTCTCCTCACAAGATACGGCCTCACCCCAGAAATGTACCGCCAACGGTTCCGGGACTGCAGGAAGATCCCGGGCACCACCTGGGTGGAGTATGTAAACTTTTTTAGTCGGGCCTTCGATGGGTGGGTCAAGGGCAGCAAGGTCACCACCCTTGCCGAACTCACTGACCTCATGTTATGGGAACATCTGGCTGCGAACTGCTTCGTAGAACTACGTCAACATCTGCTGGATAGCAAGCTCACAGATCCCCGGAAGCTGGCTGTGGAGGCCGACCGCTGGACCAACACCCGGGTCTCCCGGGGGATGGTAGGAGAGTACCCCCGAACCAGTCAGGGACCACCCTGCCAGAGAGGGGGAGGGAACCAGGGAGGGCCGAGAGAGTCCCAGCCTAGCCCCCCGAAGACACCACCTCCACCTTTCCCGGCGCCCCCCCCACCAGTAACAGGGCCCCCTGGGAGGCGAGGACACCGGGTGACCGTCACCTGTTTTCGTTGCCAGAAACCCGGGCACTACGCCAACGACCCAGAGTGCCCCATGGCCACCCAAGTCACCCCTGCGAGACAGATAGCCAACGTAGCCCTAGGGGAGGAGGTTGAGGAAGCCGAGGAGTGGGAACCCGCCGCTATGGCCCTAGTATCCCTGGGAGATAGGGAAATGATCCCTGGTAGCCTCCTACCGTCCAACACACAGAAATATGGGCAGCTCGTCAAGATCAATGGCCACCAGGTAGAGGCCCTGCGGGACACCGGGGCTAGTATCACCGGTGTCCTCAGGCACCTAGTTCCCGAGGAGCAGATCCTCCCCAATGTCTTTTGCCCCGTAATCTCTGCAGACAATAGGGAAAGTTTGTGTCAGGTAGCCCTGGTGCCATTTGAGTGGGGAGGGGTGATAGGTAAACTCAAGGTGGCCGTAAGAACATCCCAGCCGGTCGACTGCCTCTTAGGGAACGACCTGGAGAGTTCTCCCTGGAAGCACGTAGAGCGCAAGGCCCACCTAGGAATGATGGGACTCCCCGAGTGGGTGTGTGCCACCACCCGATCTATGACAGCCCGACTCGCTCCCCGGAGAGAAGTAGAGAGCACCCCGGTCGAAGAAGCCCGTACCGTCCCCGCCGAAGGTCCTCCCGTTCCCCCATCGGAAGGGTCCGTCGCCAGCGACGAACCCGCACCATCCGACCCCGCCCCGGTCCCCGAGTTGGGGGATCTACCCGAGTTGGCCCATTGGCGCCACGAGGGCGGGCCCACCCGGGATGAATTTTGCCAGGAGCAAGCCACCTGTCCTTCCCTGGTCGGGCTGCGGCGCCAGGCCGAGGGCCAAGCCGCAGGTGACCAGACCGGAACGCACCGAATCTATTGGGAAAATAACATCCTGTATAGTGAGCAGAAATCAGTGGAGCTGGGATCCGGACGGGTACTGGTGGTACCCCTCCGCTTCCGGGATTTCCTCCTGGGCTTAGCCCACGATGTCCCCCTCGCCGGCCACCTGGGTCAGGACAAGACCTACAGCCGTCTCGTGACCCATTTTTATTGGCCTAAGATGAAAGCAGCGGTAGAGGCACACTGCAAGTCCTGCCCCACGTGCCAAGCCAGTGGGAAGAGTGGGGGGAAGCGCAAGGCTCCCCTCCAACCCTTCCCGGTCGTCAGTACCCCCTTCGAACGAGTCGGAATCGACATCGTGGGGCCACTGGACCCCCCCACCTCCCAAGGTCACCATTTCATCTTGGTCCTAGTAGACCACGCCACCCGCTATCCAGAGGCTATTCCCCTGCGCACCATTACAGCCCCCGTGGTGGGCCGGGCCCTGATGGGGATCTTTTCCAGGGTGGGTTTCCCCCGCGAGGTCGTGAGCGATCGCGGCACTAATTTTATATCAAGGTATATGACGTCCCTGTGGCAACAATGTGGGGTGTCCTATAAGTTCACCACCCCGTACCATCCCCAAGGGAACGGCCTAGTAGAGAGGTTTAATAGGACTTTGAAAGGGATGATCGCTGGCCTAGAAGAGCCCCTCCGGCGTAAGTGGGACGTCCTGCTCCCCTGCCTCTTGTTCGCTTACCGGGAGGTCCCCCAGAAGTCCTTAGGGTTCAGCCCGTTTGAATTACTCTATGGGCACCCCGTCCGAGGTCCCCTCAGTTTGGTTAAGGAAGGGTGGGAGGCAGCACCCCAGACCACCCCCCGAGATGTGTTCCAATATGTCCTGGCCCTCCGGAACCAGACCAGGAGGTTCCGAGAACTGGCCGAGGCCAACTTGGAGGCGAGTCAAGAAGAAATGAAGCGCTGGTACTACCAGAATGCTACTCTGGTCGAGTTCCAGCCGGGCCAGCAGGTGTGGGTCATGGCCCCTGTGAAGCCTGGCGCTCTCCAGGACCGATGGACTGGGCCCTACAAAGTGGTTGAGAGGAAGAGCCAAGTCACCTACTTGGTGGACGTCCAGTCGCCTCGGGATCCCCTCCGGGTCCTGCACGTGAACCGCCTCAAGCCTCACTTCGTGCGGACAGAACTGAGCCTCCTGCTGGCCACCGATGACGGGGCCGAAGATGAGTCGGATCCCCTCCCGGACCTCCTGTGTGTCAAGGAGCAGGATGGCTCCGTGGAGGGAGTGAACCTCTCCCCAGCCCTCACTGCCCAGCAACAAGCGGACTGCCGCCAGCTCCTCAGACAATTTTCTGACCTCTTCTCCCTGACCCCCCGGGTCACCAACTGGTGTGTTCACGATGTGGACACCGGGGACAGCCCGCCGGTGAGACACCGAGCCTACCGGGTTCCTGACCGGGTCCGGTCCTGTATTCAAGCCGAAGTCTCGAAAATGTTGACCCTGGGGGTGATCGAGCCCTCTGACAGTCCCTGGGCCAGCCCCGTGGTCCTGGTTCCGAAGGCAGCAGCCCCCGGTGTCGCCCCCGAGCTCCGGTTCTGCGTGGATTACCGGGGGCTCAATGAAGTTACCCGAGCCGATGCCCACCCTATTCCACGAGCCGACGAGCTCATTGACCGACTAGGGGCCACCCGGTTCCTCAGCACTTTCGACCTCACCTGCGGCTACTGGCAGATTGCGCTCACCGAAGGGGCCAAGGAGAGGTCTGCTTTCTCCACCCCCGATGGGCACTACCGCTTCCGCGTGATGCCCTTCGGGATGAAAAATGCCCCGGCCACTTTCCAGAGACTGGTAAATAGGGTCCTGGCCGGGCTAGAACAGTTCAGCGCGGCCTATCTGGACGACATCGCTGTCTTCAGTTCAGAGTGGAGTGAGCACCTCCAGCACCTCCGGAGAGTGCTAACCGCCCTGCGCCAGGCAGGCCTCACCATAAAAGCCAGCAAGTGCCAGATCGGGCAAGGATCCGTAGCCTACCTGGGGCACCAAGTCGGGAGTGGCCAGGTCGCCCCTCTACAGCCAAAAATCGACGCCATCCTGGCCTGGGACCCACCCATCACCCAAACGGAAGTCCGAGCCTTTCTGGGACTCACGGGCTACTACCGCCGATTCATTCAGGGGTATGGCAGCCTGGTCGGCCCTCTCACGGAACTCACGTCTAAAAAACAGCCAAAGAAGGTGCAATGGACGGCTGCCTGCCAGGAAGCTTTCGATGCTCTAAAAAAGGCCATGTGCACGGCCCCCGTCCTCCAGGCTCGCGACTACACCAAGGAGTTCATAGTCCAGACCGATGCCTCCGAGCATGGCATTGGGGCCGTCCTGTCCCAAGTGAATGATCAAGGCCTCGACCAGCCCGTCGCCTTCCTCAGTCGGCGGCTGCTACCCCGAGAACAGAAGTGGAGCACCATAGAGCGCGAAGCCTTTGCCGTGGTCTGGGCACTCAAAAAACTACGACCCTACCTGTTCGGCACTCATTTCAGGGTCCAAACTGACCATCGGCCCTTGCGATGGCTCATGCAGATGCGAGGAGAAAACCCCAAGCTACTGCGGTGGTCAATCTCCCTCCAGGGAATGGACTTCACCGTAGAACACCGCCCTGGTACGGACCACGCCAACGCTGACGGCCTCTCCCGGTTCTTCCGCCTCAGCGAAGAGAACCCCCCAAGGTGATGGGCAGTTCTCTCCGGCTTTCAGCTGGGGGGGACGCGTGTTGGACCCGGCCTCGTAGAATGGCCCTCCGTGCCCCCGCACTACCGAAACCTAGTGCCTGCAGCCCCAGCCGCGGCCCAGCCGACCTTTCCCACTAGGACCCCTGCACCAACCCCGGACATCCCCGTCCATGGCCTCTCTCCTTTCGGCCACCCCGGGCCCGCGTGCCCACTCCCTGCAACAAGATGGCCGCCCGGCTCCAGAGCGACCCGGGCCTCGAGGCGCCACTCCGGCTGGAGGACATCCCGCTTCCAGGGGATGAGAGAGGGAGGAGCAGTTTCTATCGCACCTCTGAACTCCCCTGGGACGATGGGTTTCGATCGGCCCTCCGGCCTCCCTGCGAGCTGGCTCCGTGCCTGCTGGGTGTCTGGGACTCCTCCCGACCCGGCCCTGAAAGGATCAAAAGACAATAGCAGGAAACCCCGACAAGCGGCCCCCAGGTGACAAGACCCCTGCCTGCGCAGACTCCGGACATCAAAGCGGGGTCGACCTATAACAAGGGGTGCTCTGAGACTGTCCGGCAGATTCGACGCTGGAACAACGAGAGCCTGCTGACGTGGTCGCGGCTCCTGGAACTGGAACCTACCTGAGCCCTGCTGAGTGACTCGCGGCTCCCTGAAGATCGTAAGACCTTCGAACTTGTACCTGAGCCCTGCTGAGTGACTCGCGGCTCCCTGAAGATCGTAAGACCTCCGAACTTGTACCTGAGCCCTGCTGAGTGACTCGCGGCTCCCTGAAGATCGTAAGACCTCCGAACTTGTACCTGAGCCCTGCTGAGTGACTCGCGGCTCCCCCAGACTCTCACGGTCCCGCCGGACCCCGACTCCGACCACGTATCTCCCAGCTCGAGGATTGTGAGCTGTGCGCCGGATACGTCCCTGCTTTGAACCGTTACCAGAGACAGTCCCGCTACCCCCTACCTTTCCGAGACTCTTGAGCCCGTGCTCATCTTGTACATATTTGCAGTGATACCCCTTGTGATAAAAGCTTGTTTCTGAGAATACCCAGTGTGGTCTCTCTGTGTCGTGTGGTGCCAGAAGTACGATCCTAGCTGCGAGATTCCTCCCCCTGGGGAATCTCTCGCCAGTGCCCGGCTACAATACAATACGGGTGGGACTCAGGGAAATCAGGACCCCTTTCCGGGCCCCTCTGAGGTCGCCGTCTAACAGTAGGAAAGTAGCCACGTGTTTCATCTCTCCTGCTCTCAGTATGAGCTGTAATGTAGCAGCCTCCTTCGGTGTGTTTGGGAAGTCCGTCCATATTTCTCTTGCCGTGTATGTTATTTTTGTGTATTGGAGGAACTGGCCTCGCCCCATAGATAGGAATTTGCATAAAAATCCACGTTGCATGGGAACTCCCATGCACCGCCCTTGAAACACCCCTTGACATAAAGGGCCTCAAGGCAGCGCAGTTTTGTGTTACTTTTGGTTACAATCCTACACACTTGCATTGGAATATAAATCCCACCACTATACTTTGTGTCAGGTTTGCGTTAAAAAAGTAACTCAAACCCAACACAGTGTTTGTAAATCTAGGTCCTGGTGTGTGTAATTAACTCTGAAGTCCTCCTGAAGGAACCTCCTGAAGTCCTCAGACACTAATTACAAAATAATTAATGCACATTCAAAAATATCGTCTGTAGGAGAGTAGGCTCTGCTTCACATGTATACCCCCACTTTATGCTGGTGTTTCACTGTTTTTCGACTTTGTCTGGCTGGGACCCTGCTATTCAGGGCTGCAGCCTAGCTGCTTCCTCTCTAAAATGATTCCATGTACTTTAGGAACATTACAGATTGGATCTGATGTGCCCTTATAAGTCCCTAGAATATGGTATACTATGTACCCAGGGCATTGGTACCCCAGAGGCCTACCAGGGGCTGAAGCATGTATTATGCCACCCCTGGAAAGCCACCAAAAATGACACCACAGGTTTGCCACTGCAGCCTGGGTAAGGTGGTGCATGCACCCCTTACTGTGATATAGGTTACCTATATCACTAAATATATACACACATATAAACCTATAAGTCACTCCTATGGCAGGCCTTATCAATCCTGAAGGCATAGTGCTTGGTTCTTATGTGAGAGGGTGCCCCTGCATGAGTAGAGCCCCTATGCAGCATTCGGAGACCCTTCTCTGATGCTGTTTGTAGTGCAGCCTGACCATATACTCTTAAGGGCATTATAACCAAACGGTAAAAGCTAACTTTGGACTGGCTGCATGGAAACATGTCATGTTTGGTGTCAAACACATTGGATTCATACCCCCACACCAGTAACAGGTGTGGGAGTATGATCCCACCATTCTAGAGGGAGAGACATGGCAGTACTGGGTTACCCAGTAGAAACTTAATAGAGCCCTGGCATCACAAAATGGAGGCTGCAGCCACAGACACAGGTCTGGCCTCCTGCTGCTGACGAAAACTCTGTCAGGAGAGGCCTGGAAAATAGGTTTCCTGTCAAACGGAGGTGTAACCACCTCCCAGGCAGGCTTATGTGTATTGGGGCTGGGTGGGAGCACTCTCTGAGTGCTTTGAAGTCTTGCACTGGGGGCACATTTGGTGTCCCTGGGCATAGTCCAGCTCAAACCGGTTCAGGGGCTTCTAGCCCCTGCTCTGGCGCGAAACTGGACAAAGGAAACCCTCCCATAGGTGAGTCCCCAGAGCTAGTCCAACCCCTTCCTTAGGTATAAGTATGGAACCTCTGTAACCAGAACTTTAGATCACCCTGGACGAAACCCTGAAGCCGAATCCTGGACCTTTGATGCTCTGCTAAAGACCAGAGAACTGAAGAAATCTCCCTTGGGGTCAAGGAGTGACTCCCCTGCTTGGCAGGCACTAACAAAGCAATTTGCCGGTCTGCATTTCCAAAGCTCCCGCCGGACTCCGAAGTGTTTGCAGCCCAGGAAGAGAATTTCCAGACATCTCAGAGGATGACCCGAGTCCCCAGCAAAGCTGAGACCCACAGCCCTCGTGAGTAGCATGGAACCGGAACTCCTGGTCAACATGCACTTTTGCAAGTGCACAGACTTCTCGACGTCTCCTGAAGTCGTGCTTGGGCTGACTTGCAGCTCCCACCTCGAGCACTGAATCTACTGAAGATTGTCGGCCTAGTCACCCTGAGTGACCCATGGGCCACCATTTTGTGTTTTGTCTTGAGGTCCTTTTGCGATCCCTGGTCCGTTGACTGGTGGGTCCCTGAGGGGGTAACTTTGAATTTCCTTGGGCTTCCCTGATTGCTCTAGACGTGCCCCGACCCCTACCAAGTGGTGAGTCCCTCAGACCTTGCTGGTCTGTACTGAAGCATCTTTCTTGTTTCTGCGTGGGTTGCTGTTGCCAAGGCGTGTTGTATCCAATCCGGGCACCGACGCACCACCACTCGACATCCTTCATGGGACAGCTCGAATCCAGCTCCTGGTTGTCCTCGACACCTCCTGGTCCTCATGGCTGAAGAGTCAAGCTTCACCTCTTTCACCTGAAATCACCCGACATCGGTGGGCATCTGTCCATCGCCTTCTTGGTCACTGGCTAGGGACCCAGACTCTGTCCCCTCTGCTTTCAGGTTCTTCTCATCTTCGATCCAGGCTTGGATCTCTTCGGACACTTCGCATCTTCACGACAGCAGCAGTTTTTCGCAGCTCCCATTGAAATCGACGACACAACCCGACACCAAAAGACACCTATGCACCGGGCTTCCCTGGGTGAGGTAACATGAGTCCTCCGGTGCTCCCGTGGGTGTTAGCCCCAGAACTTCCTAAGTCCAAAAGGGTTTGGTCCTGACTCATTTCTAAGTGTCCCTAATCCTTAAAAATCTAACCACGACTTTCCCCATAGAAGCTAACGGGAGCTTGCGGCTGTGTTCACACACTGCACACGGCCCCCGTGGGTCCCCTGTGTCACTATCTTGGGTGGTTCCTTGGGGTCCCAGTGATTCTACAGGCTCTAGGCCTTGTGTCTAGTTAAGTTGTGGTTCTTATACCACTATTTTAGTATATGTTTTGGCTCGCCCCTGGGGCCTGACGTGTATTTGTGCTATTTTACTGTGATTATTGAAGTGTAACTTATGTGTTTTGACCTCTAGTCTAATAAATAGACTAGGAGGCTGTGTTTACTATTAAATACATATATTTTATATATATACCTGGTGTGGATACCTTTCATTTAGGAACTCAAGAGATTATAGACTGGTAAAACAAGCTGCTTTACATTCCTTCAAGACTTAACCTGAAGGCTGCTCTCCATAGCTACCACTAGGATAGCTTTCAATAAAGGTTGTCTTTAACCTATAACCAATAAGGGGTTGTTCGGACTGATACATGGTGCCCACTATAACTAGTGGACAGCATATATCAGGCCAACTTCTCACATCGTCCAATCAAGGGAAGGTCCAAAACGTTTGTAGAATAATCTTATCAAGTGGATTTTTAGATTGTTATTCAGTGTTGCAAGTTGAATGCCGACATGTGTTTCATTCTAAGTTTATACAAACATTTTCCAGGCTTGACGTTCTCCACAGATTCCCTCATTACCACCCTGCCACAGTGCCCTTCATGCCTCCAGTGCCCATCTTTACCTCATATACATTTCATTTGTTTTACAGCGCTACTCATACCACTGTATGATGTCTGGGCACTTTACATAACACACACATTATAGAGAGACAATGAATCATGTGTGTGAGAAGTTGGCCTGATATGTAGTGCTCACTATTCTAGTGATCACTGTGTATCATTCCAAACGACCCTTATTGATGATTGGTTGTAAGTCAACCTTTTAGACCAGCTATCCTAGTAGCGTGGATACGAGCAGTCTTAGGCTAAACTCTAGAGGGCGTGTTAAGCCAGCTGTTCACCATCACATATACCCCTTGAACACCAAGTGAAAGGACACCACACAAGTTGTTATGAAAATAAAAGGATATTTATTTATGACAAGACTACCCTGGCTCTTTATGAGTCAGGGAGCTAAGCACACTACAAAACTCTTAGGAAAATACTTCAGTTGCACAATTTACACAAATGCCCGAGGGGCACGAGAAACCATCTACACTAACAGTGAAATGCGAATGGTTAGAGTCTGGAGATACTGATTCCGGAGTGATCCGATCAGTGGGACTAAACGAAAAAGGAACTGGACACTTGTAGAGCGAACCTGCGATGGAGCACCGAGATGCTCGAGTTACCTAGCCCGGAGGCTGCGGCTGCGTGAAGTTCGTCAAGATGTCGGGAGTCCTCGTGTAGTCTCAGGAGCCTGAAAGAAGAAGTTGCTGGCAGGCGACCAGTGACGATGTTCAGAGCGATCCAAGCCTGGATCGGTGGTGAAGGAAAACCTGAAAGCAGAGGGGACTCAGTTCTCAACCGCTAGCCAGCGATCGTGTGGGTACCAGGAGGGTACCGGCTGAAGTCACCTCGACCAGGTGAGTGGGTGACGTCGGACTCGGCTGTTCCTCGGACCAGGAGGCGCGGCGGCGACCAGGATGGAGGGCGATCTGTCCCCCGAAGGTGTCTGCTGTCGATGATGCTGGGCCCAGGAAGGGGCAGCGGATCTTGGCAGTGGCCACCCAGGCGGGGGAGTCAAGATGGCGTCGGGAGTGGACCAGGAGGGTCCGTGGTACTCCTCTGTGGAAG
This sequence comes from Triturus cristatus, assembly GCF_964204655.1. NCBI lineage: Eukaryota > Metazoa > Chordata > Amphibia > Caudata > Salamandridae > Triturus > Triturus cristatus. The sequence continues at coordinate 622,489,340 of NC_140579.1, read as the reverse complement.
GGGAGCAAGAGCCAGTCTGGAGCAACCAGACTAGTGATGAAACAATCGTGGTGCGTCGTGAAGAGGGCCACAAGCCGGTCGGCAAGTGGTCGAACAACGCGGTGAACAACAAGGAGCGGAAGGGCCCCCACGCAGATCTCGGGGATGCTGGGGAGGCAGACTTCGATGCTGGAGCTGCTCAGGGTTAGGGCTTCTCAAACCCTAGGTGCACTCACTCGAGGGTCCCTCGGTGGGCGTGCTAGATAAGCGTCGTGCAGGTTCTGAAGATAGCCGGTCCCGCAGGTCTCGTCACACCTACGACTCTCAGCTGAGCTGATGAGGGAGGTAAAAGGTCAGAGATGGCAGGGAACTCGGGTCTCGTCGAGCTGGGCAGTCTTGATCCGTAGGAGAGACTTACAGCAAACCGCAAGCGCTTAGATGGTGCCTGCTGGTGCAGGGTGGCTACTCCTTAGCCACAAGGGAGAGTCTTCAGAAATAGTCAAGAGTTCCTTTCGTGGAAAGTAGTTCGTGATTCGGAGTTATCCGATTATCTGATTATCCGATTATCCAATTTGGGAAGGGGACTCGCTCCTACCTTTATTCTAAGAGAAAGGGGCTGGCCCGTGACTAGGTTCTACCTATGGGTGGAGCCAGGAGGGGGGTGGTTACACCCCTATCCTTTGTCCGGCTTCGCGCCAGCTCAGGGGCTGGTGTGCCCCCGAAACTGGTTTGAGCCGGGCTATGCACAGTGAGCACCGGGGTGCCACTTGCAGTCACCTTCCTTTCAGCCCTGCCTACCTGGGATACACAAACCCTGTCTGGGACGGTGCTAACACCGCCCTCGACAGGAAACCCTTTGTCCAAGCTCCCCTTGCTGGAAGGTCCCCCAGCAGCAGGAGGTCAGACTTGTGTCTGGTGGCAGCATCCATTTTGTGATGCTGAGGCTTGAGTCAACTTTAACCGGGGTTCAAGGTTACTTCCATGTCGTGTCCCTCTAAAAGGGGGGAATGCTAACCCCGTCACCAGGACTGGCGAGGGGTTCGTATTCCCATTCGTATGACACCTTACTCGACATGTATAGGTGATGCGATGCCAAAGTTAGCAAATAACCGCAAGGATTATAATGCCTTAAAAGTAGTTGGCCCGCGTCACCATGGAACGGCTATTAGGGCTTGGTTCCGCAAGCCGTCGACGGGCTCAGCTCGCGCCAGAGCACCGTCCCACATGATTCCCTGCACTCTGCCTTCAGGATTGATAAGGCCTGCTATAGGAGTGACTGATAGGAATCCATGTGTCCATTTTAGGGTTAGGTGTAGGAATACTACACCTACAGCAACGGGTGATTACACCACGTGGCCCCAGCTGTCGTGCAGCCAGTTGTGTCAGATTTGGGCGGCCATTCCAGGGGTGGCATAATACATGCTTCAGCCCCTGGTAGGCCCTGGGTACACCGATGCCCTGGATACCTGTGGTATGCTGAGACAGGGACTGACAAGGTGGCCCAGTTCCAATTAGTGGATGCACCTAACGTACATGTGTGTTAATTTCGAGAGAGAACAGCTAGGCTGTGGGTCTGATTGGCAGGCCCACAGCCGGAGAAAGTCGTAAACCAATGAAGCAAAAGCAAAAAATCTGGGTGATCATAGGATTGCAGACCCTACTCTCCTACATGACCCCCCCCCAAACTTTGGGACAATAAGCTAACCTTGACCAGGTGAGTCTTCTTGCTCTAAGTGGAAATACCTGGAGAGCCCATCTGCATTGCCATGATCAGTGCCAGGTCTATGCTCCACTGTGAAGTCCATCCCCTGTAGGGAAATGGACCACCTAAGTAGTTTGGGGTTTTCACCCTTCATTTGATTTAGCCACAAGAGGGGCTTATGGTCGGTCTGAATCTTGAAGTGAGTGCCAAACAAGTATGGCCTCAACTTCTTCAGGGCCCAAACCACAGCAAAGGCCTCCCTCTCAATAGCTGACCAATTCTTCTCTCTGGGGGTCAGCCTCCTGCTAATAATAGCTATGGGCTGGTCATGACCATCAAAATTCAGTTGCGATAGAACAGCTCCCACACCCAGCTCCGAAGCGTCTGTTTGGACAATGAATGGTTTGGAGTAGTCTGGACTCTTTAGGATAGGTGCTGTGCACATGGCCTGCTTTAGGTCATCGAATGCCTTCTGACAGCTTGCTGTCCACTGAACTTTTTTTGGCATCTTTTTACTTGTCAGGTCGTTTAGCGGGGTCACAATGGATCCATAATTTCTGACAAATTTCCGGTAATAACCAGTCAGGCCCAAGAAAGCTCGAACCTGAGTCTGGGTGGTTGGAGGAGCCCAGTCCTGGATGGCCTGTATTTTGCTCTCCAATGGTTGAACCTGGCCTCCACCTACAAGGTGGCCCAGGTATACAACCTGTGTCTGCCCTATCTGGCACTTGGTGGCCTTGATAGTGAGGCCTGCCTTCTGCAGGGCCTCTAACACTTTCCTCAGGTGGACCAGGTGATCCTCCCAGGTGGAGCTAAAGACAGCGATATCGTCCAGATACGCCGCACAGAAGTCGTCCAACCCAGTGAGAACTCGATTCACCAGCCTTTGGAAGGTGGCAGGTGCATTTTTCAAACCAAAGGGCATTACCACGAACTGATAATGCCCACCCGGGGTAGAAAATGCTGTTTTGGGCTTGGCCTCCTCAGCTAACCTGATTTGCCAATACCCAGCTGTCAGGTCAAACGTACTTAAGTAGTTGGCCGAGGCCAACCGGTCGATAAGTTCGTCTGCTCTTGGTATCGGGTGGGCGTCGGTCTTAGTGACCGCATTGAGACCTCTGTAGTCCACGCAAAACCTCATCTCTTTCTTACCGCCCTGGGTGTGAGGTTTCGGCACGAGCACTACGGGACTAGCCCAGGGGCTGTCCGAGGGTTCAATGACTCCCAGCTCCAACATTTTCTGCACCTCTGTCTTGATGCAGTCTCTGACATGATCAGGTTGCCGATAGATTTTACTCTTTACGGGCAGACTGTCCCCAGTGTCGACCTCGTGGGTACACCACTTGGTCTGACTGGGTGTCAGAGAGAACATATGTCGAAAGGATTGAAGAACCTGTTTACAATCCTCTTGTTGATGCCCAGAGAGGCTGCCACAAAAGACAACACCATCTACTGATCCATCGTCAGGGTTCTGAGAGAGCAGGTCCGGGAGAGGGTCACTCTCCTCCTCCTGTCCCTCATCTGTGGCCATGAGCAAGCCCATGCCCTCCCTGTCGACATACGCCTTGAGCCTGTTTACGTGGAGCACCCTGTGGGGGCTCCGGGGAGTTCCCAGGTCTACCAGGTAGGTGACCTCTCCCTTTTGCTCAATGATCGTGTGGGGCCCAGACCATTTGTCTTTGAGTGCTGCTGGGGCCACTGGCTCCAGCACCCACACCTTCTGTCCAGGCTGATACACCGTCAGGACAGCCTTTTGGTCGTGCCAAGCTTTCTGTAATTCTTGGCTCGCCTCAAGGTTTTTAGACGCCTTTTCCATGTACTCCGCCATCCGCGAGCGGAGACCGAGCACATAGTCCACAATGTTTGATGCCGGCTTTCTGAGAGGTCTCTCCCATCCTTCCTTTACCAAACAAAGGGGTCCCCTTACAGGATGTCCGAACAGAAGCTCAAAAGGGCTGTAGCCAACCCCCTTCTGCGGGACCTCTCTGTAGGCGAACAAGAGGCAGGGTATCAGGACATCCCATCTCCGCCGAAGCTTTTCAGGTAGTCCGTGAATCATCCCTTTTAGGGTCCGGTTGAATCTCTCAACCAGCCCATTGCATTGTGGGTGATAGGGTGTGGTGAACTTGTAGTTGACACCACATTCCTTCCACATAGCAGTCAGATATCCCGACATGAAGTTTGCACCTCTGTCTGAGACGACCTCCTTAGGGAAGCCCACTCTGGAGAACACTCCAAGTAGGGCCCGTGCCACCACAGGTGCCGTAGTGGTCCTAAGGGGAATAGCTTCAGGATACCTGGTGGCGTGGTCCACCACCACCAGTATAAACTTGTGCCCTGATGCTGTCTGGGGTTCCATTGGTCCGACAATGTCGATCCCCACTCGTTCAAAGGGTACCCCCACCACTGGTAGTGGTATGAGGGGGGCCTTTGTCGTGCCACCTGACTTACCACTGGCTTGGCAAGTGACAGAGGAGCGGCAAAACTCCTTCGTATCTTCGGACATGTGGGGCCAGTGAAAGTGTGGAACAATTCTGTCCCAAGTCTTATTCTGGCCTAAGTGACCTGCAAGGGGAATCTCGTGGGCCAAGGTGAGAAGGAAACCTCTCAGAGACAAGGGGATGACCAGCCTCCTGGTCGCACCAGGTTTGGGGTCTCTTGCCTCAGAGTACAGGAGTCCATCGTCCCAGTACACTTTGTGGGTACCCGTGGCGTTCCCTGCAGCCTCAGCAGCGGCCTGCTGTCTGAGGGGTTCAAGTGAGGGGCAGTCTAACTGTGCCTTCCCCAGGTCTTCCCTGGAGGGTCCCCCTGAGCCCAGAAACTCAACCTGACCAGGTTCAAGCTCTTGCGGCTCAGTTTCCCTCAGTTCTTTAAGGTCAGCCTCCTCGGAGACTTGATCCACGACCTGGGGCAAGGGGGAAGGCGAAGCCTTACCCTTACTTCTCCTTTTCTTGGAAGGTTTCTGGTCCGTTCTTCCAGGATCCAGCACCTGTTCAGTGGGGCATCTTTTGGCCTGTGACCTGGTCACAGCAAGGACATGTGCTGGCAAACCTAACATTTCCATGTGAGTCCTCTGCTCCACTTCTGACCATTGTGACGTTTCCAAATCATTGCCCAACAGACATTCTACGGGGAGGTCTGAACTAACCACAACCTTTTTCGGGCCACTTACCCCTCCCCAGGAGAAATCAACAACTGCCATACTGTGATTGGTAGTGACGTTGCTGGCATTGGTCACTAGGTAACTGGTACCTAGCATGATCTGTCCAGGGTCCACGAAGTTAGGCGTCACCATGGTGACACTGGCACACGTGTCCCTGTAGGCCTGAGCCACTCTTCCATTTATCAAAGGTGTCTGCCTGTATTTGCCCAAAGTATTGGGACTGGCATCAGGGGACATATCCATATCCCCTGTACAGACAAGGACGGCCTGAGTGAGCGTGCCGACTAAGTCGTCACTCCCCTCGGTTCCCAAGGTTAACCCAACTAATGCCTTGGGAGGCGCACTACCACTGCTGACTGTACTAGGGGGCGCAGGTGCCTTAGGGGCTGCAGTGGTAGGAGTTTGCCCTCCTTTCTTGGTGCACTCACTAAACCAGTGAGTCTTACTTTTACAGTATTGGCACCACCTTTTTGACTGGCCTTCTGGAGTCTTCTTCTTCTGTGAAGCCTGACCCCCACCCTCTTTGGTTTGTTGGGGACCTGTCGAAGACTTCTGGTCATTTTGTTCGTTCTTGTTACCCTTTTGGTCTGCTTTCTTCTGACCACCCTGGTTCTGATTCTGGTTCTGCTTGACCCTTGTTCTGACCCATCTGTCTGCCTTCTTTCCCAATTCTTGGGGAGAGGTCAGATCCGAGTCGACAAGGTGCTGATGCAACAATTGGTTCTGACAGTTGTTTAAAATCTGTTCTCGCATGATAAGATTGTACAATCCTGTGTAATCAGTAACCTTGCTACCCAGCAACCAGCCTTCCAAAGCCTTAGTGGCACAATCGACAAAGTCAGCCCAATCCTGAGACTGAATTTTCTGGGTGTCTCGGAACAGCACCCGGTACTGTTCCGTGGTTAAGCCGAACCCATCAATCAGTGTGTTCTTCAGGACTTGGTAGTTGTTAGCATCCTCAGCTCTTGTAGTGAGGAGCTTGTCCCTTCCTTTACCTTCAAAGGAAAGCCACAGTATAGCTGCCCACTGACTTGGGGGGACGCACTGGACAGTGCAGGCCCTCTCCAAGGCAGTTATCCACTTGTGGATGTCGTCCCCTTGTTTAAAGGGGGGCACTATTTTACTCAGGTGTCTAGTGTCTATACCCCTGTCTTTCTCTCTATTGAGAACGCTGCCACCAGTGGGATCTAACCCACTTAATTTCTGCTCTCGGGCTAAGGCAAGTCTTTCTTTGGCGAGGGCAAGTTCTTCCCGCTCGATCCTCAGATTGACCTCCCGCATCTTCGCTTCATGCTCCCTCCTCTGAGGGGAAGTCATTCCTCTCTGAGAAGGTGCCTGAGAGACATGTGTATGAACCGATCTGCCAGAGCCTCTGGAGAGAGACCTAGCTCGTCCGTTCCCAAGGTTAAGCCTGCTTGAGCGTGGGCCCGGGGCTCCCCCAGTCCATTCTCATGCCTGCTTAAGTTGGTCCTTGTAAGCCTGCCGACTACCACTGGACCTTTGTCTGCCTCGTCTCCCGATAACTCGTCCTCGTCCTCCTCCTCTGTGTGGAGGTCGAGGTCTGGGTCACCGAGGGTTCCCTCTAAGGGAGGCATGTTCCCATCTGCACTGGGGGGACCTGGGTTAGAGGACCTCCTAGCATCGTACGCCTCTAAGAGACCTATCAGTATTGCGATGGTAGGGTTAGAACCCTGGTTTAGCTTCCGGGAGGCACACAGTTGTCTCATCTCCTTGAAGCTAAGAGTTGCATATCGTGACACGACCTGTGGAGGGTCACTGACCACTAAGGGAGTCCCTGCAGACTCTCCGTGGACCGACATGCTTTTCTAGTGAGGTGTAAGTGTTGCACCTACCTACACTATGGGTTTACCTACTGATCCCTTGCTAAGAGTTGTAGTCAGGGTGTGCTAAGCCCTGTTACACTACAACAGCCGGTTCAGTAGAACTCGGAGTATTCTAAGTTAAGTTATATGTACCTGGGTACTTATGTGATCTTTCACTGCGATATTCTTAGGATACGTGTGTGGTAAAACAACAGCAAGCTCAAATCCCAACCGCTGCTCACCAATGTGAGAAGTTGGCCTGATATGTAGTGCTCACTATTCTAGTGATCACTGTGTATCATTCCAAACGACCCTTATTGATGATTGGTTGTAAGTCAACCTTTTAGACCAGCTATCCTAGTAGCGTGGATACGAGCAGTCTTAGGCTAAACTCTAGAGGGCGTGTTAAGCCAGCTGTTCACCATCACATATACCCCTTGAACACCAAGTGAAAGGACACCACACAAGTTGTTATGAAAATAAAAGGATATTTATTTATGACAAGACTACCCTGGCTCTTTATGAGTCAGGGAGCTAAGCACACTACAAAACTCTTAGGAAAATACTTCAGTTGCACAATTTACACAAATGCCCGAGGGGCACGAGAAACCATCTACACTAACAGTGAAATGCGAATGGTTAGAGTCTGGAGATACTGATTCCGGAGTGATCCGATCAGTGGGACTAAACGAAAAAGGAACTGGACACTTGTAGAGCGAACCTGCGATGGAGCACCGAGATGCTCGAGTTACCTAGCCCGGAGGCTGCGGCTGCGTGAAGTTCGTCAAGATGTCGGGAGTCCTCGTGTAGTCTCAGGAGCCTGAAAGAAGAAGTTGCTGGCAGGCGACCAGTGACGATGTTCAGAGCGATCCAAGCCTGGATCGGTGGTGAAGGAAAACCTGAAAGCAGAGGGGACTCAGTTCTCAACCGCTAGCCAGCGATCGTGTGGGTACCAGGAGGGTACCGGCTGAAGTCACCTCGACCAGGTGAGTGGGTGACGTCGGACTCGGCTGTTCCTCGGACCAGGAGGCGCGGCGGCGACCAGGATGGAGGGCGAGCTGTCCCCCGAAGGTGTCTGCTGTCGATGATGCTGGGCCCAGGAAGGGGCAGCGGATCTTGGCAGTGGCCACCCAGGCGGGGGAGTCAAGATGGCGTCGGGAGTGGACCAGGAGGGTCCGTGGTACTCCTCTGTGGAAGGGGAGCAAGAGCCAGTCTGGAGCAACCAGACTAGTGATGAAACAATCGTGGTGCGTCGTGAAGAGGGCCACAAGCCGGTCGGCAAGTGGTCGAACAACGCGGTGAACAACAAGGAGCGGAAGGGCCCCCACGCAGATCTCGGGGATGCTGGGGAGGCAGACTTCGATGCTGGAGCTGCTCAGGGTTAGGGCTTCTCAAACCCTAGGTGCACTCACTCGAGGGTCCCTCGGTGGGCGTGCTAGATAAGCGTCGTGCAGGTTCTGAAGATAGCCGGTCCCGCAGGTCTCGTCACACCTACGACTCTCAGCTGAGCTGATGAGGGAGGTAAAAGGTCAGAGATGGCAGGGAACTCGGGTCTCGTCGAGCTGGGCAGTCTTGATCCGTAGGAGAGACTTACAGCAAACCGCAAGCGCTTAGATGGTGCCTGCTGGTGCAGGGTGGCTACTCCTTAGCCACAAGGGAGAGTCTTCAGAAATAGTCAAGAGTTCCTTTCGTGGAAAGTAGTTCGTGATTCGGAGTTATCCGATTATCTGATTATCCGATTATCCAATTTGGGAAGGGGACTCGCTCCTACCTTTATTCTAAGAGAAAGGGGCTGGCCCGTGACTAGGTTCTACCTATGGGTGGAGCCAGGAGGGGGGTGGTTACACCCCTATCCTTTGTCCGGCTTCGCGCCAGCTCAGGGGCTGGTGTGCCCCCGAAACTGGTTTGAGCCGGGCTATGCACAGTGAGCACCGGGGTGCCACTTGCAGTCACCTTCCTTTCAGCCCTGCCTACCTGGGATACACAAACCCTGTCTGGGACGGTGCTAACACCGCCCTCGACAGGAAACCCTTTGTCCAAGCTCCCCTTGCTGGAAGGTCCCCCAGCAGCAGGAGGTCAGACTTGTGTCTGGTGGCAGCATCCATTTTGTGATGCTGAGGCTTGAGTCAACTTTAACCGGGGTTCAAGGTTACTTCCATGTCGTGTCCCTCTAAAAGGGGGGAATGCTAACCCCGTCACCAGGACTGGCGAGGGGTTCGTATTCCCATTCGTATGACACCTTACTCGACATGTATAGGTGATGCGATGCCAAAGTTAGCAAATAACCGCAAGGATTATAATGCCTTAAAAGTAGGTGGCCCGCGTCACCATGGAACGGCTATTAGGGCTTGGTTCCGCAAGCCGTCGACGGGCTCAGCTCGCGCCAGAGCACCGTCCCACATGATTCCCTGCACTCTGCCTTCAGGATTGATAAGGCCTGCTATAGGAGTGACTGATAGGAATCCATGTGTCCATTTTAGGGTTAGGTGTAGGAATACTACACCTACAGCAACGGGTGATTACACCACGTGGCCCCAGCTGTCGTGCAGCCAGTTGTGTCAGATTTGGGCGGCCATTCCAGGGGTGGCATAATACATGCTTCAGCCCCTGGTAGGCCCTGGGTACACCGATGCCCTGGATACCTGTGGTATGCTGAGACAGGGACTGACAAGGTGGCCCAGTTCCAATTAGTGGATGCACCTAACGTACATGTGTGTTAATTTCGAGAGAGAACAGCTAGGCTGTGGGTCTGATTGGCAGGCCCACAGCCGGAGAAAGTCGTAAACCAATGAAGCAAAAGCAAAAAATCTGGGTGATCATAGGATTGCAGACCCTACTCTCCTACAATGTGTAAATCAGTCTACATGAAATGTTACATAAAACTATGAGGATTACAAGGTGTAGGAATCACATGTCATCCATACTAGTTGGCGGTATATTTTAAGAGTGCTTGGCAGTGGCGTAATGCAAAATGATGGGGCCCCCCTTACAGAATGTTGATAGCCCTCCCTTTGAAAATGACACGGCATTCTAACTTCTACCACACAGTTTTCATGCATCTGTTTGATGACAGTTCCTAGTTCACTGTACTATATTAGCATTGTAACTTAGGAACTGCTAGTAACAAAAGGATCTCTGTGAAAAAGGAATAACCCATTGAGCTATCCACATACATAACAATTCCGTCATCTGCTTGGTGCATATTCTTTGTGGCAGGCATATTAACTATCTGCACTACTTTACGATGAGACAAAACTACCACTAGACAAAACTGATGCCTCTCCAGCAGGAACATTAATCACCAGAGTTATCTTGACATTTTTATTGTTGCCTGAAAAGTGACGGACACACGAGCAATTCTGCAGCAGGTGTCTATAAACCCATAAGTTATTTCTAGCCACAGCTCCCTCTTAAGCTCAGCACAAAGTGCAGCTGCCCCAGTCGCTCAGACCTAAAGCTGGCCCCCGGTGACCCCATTAATTCTATGGAGGTGTTTTCTTTGCCAGGATGGTGAAGAGGAGTGAAAAACAAAGAGGTTTGTGGCAAATCCGGGGTGACGGAGGTATGGAGAGAGACCAATACTAATATGAGGCTACACAGAGTATCAGGCCATCCGTTGAGGACACACAGTCAGTGGAGGAGCCAGGGTTAGAGGGAAGCACCCGATGTAAAGAGACTAGCAGAGCGTCACACAAGGAGTCTGCAGTAAAACAGGGGAGAAGGATAGATGTCATGCGTTCAGTGTGAGGCACTAAGAGGTCACCATTCTTCAAATTTCACAATGAGATTCAGAGATAGATCCTTCTTTCGGCGAAATCCAACAAGCTCGCCTCTGAACCAAGAGCAGAAATGTCTACGATGATTCTCTACAAGCTGCAGGCTCAGAAATGGCGGGGGGGTGGGGAGGGGTGCCGTTCTTTGAACTTGCATCGACAGAACGCAAGGACAGGTAAGACACCGGGTGGAATCACGCTGTGCGGCTGACCGAGGCCCCCGCAGGGGGCCACTAGAGAGGTCAGCACTCTAGTGTCACCTGGGCACCCCACACCCCCCGCCCCCATCAGGGGCAGGGACTCTGGGTGGAGTCCCCCCCAGTCTGGTCGCGCCGCGCTAGGGGCATCACTTCCTGGGCGCCAGGACTTGGGGGAGGGTATGTATGCCTCCCCCACCATTTTAGCGCCCTCTTTTGCATGCCCAACACGCCATCTCTCACCCTACTGCTTACCCAGAGTGGATTGTGGCAGGCAGGAGGCAGAGAATGTTGTAATGTTTTCTTAATCGTTGCAGGCGGAGTTACAAGGCGATCTGGAATCAGGGCGTTACAGAAAGGTACCTCTGCGCGGCACCATTGGGGGTGCCAGAGCCAAATCCCAGGAGCCTCATGTGAGGTTCCTGGAAAACCGTGTCAATCAATCAATCAATCAATCAAACATTTGTAGAGCGCACTACATTCCCGTGAGGGTCTCAAGCCGCTGGGAGGGGGGGCACTACTGATCGAACAGCCAGGTCTTGAGTAGCCTCCTGAAGGTCAGCAGGTCTTGGGTCTGTCGTAGGCTCAGTGGGAGGGTGTTCAAGGTCTTGGCGGCGAGGTGGGAGAAGGATCTCCCGCTGGCGGTTGTTCTTCGGATGCTTGGGACGGTGGCGAGTGCGAGGTCGGCGGAGCAGAGCTGGCGGTTGGGGATGTAGAAGGAAAGTCGTCTGTTGAGGTAGTCTGGGCCGGTCTTGTGAAGTGCCTTGCGTGCGTGGATGAAGGATATCCTCTTGCTGACGGGCAGCCAGTGCAGGTTTCTTAGGTGGGGGCTGATGTGGCCGTGGCGTGGTATGTCGAGGATCAGTCGTGCCGAGGCGTTTTGGATGCGTTGCAGTCATTTGATGAGCTTGGTCGGGGCTCCCGCATAGAGGGCGTTTTTGTAGTCGAGTCTGCTGCTGACGAGGGCCTGGGTGACTGTTCTTGTATCTGTCAGGATCCACCTGTAGATCTTGCGGAGCATGCGGAGGGTGTTGAAGTAGGAGGAGGAGACGACGTTGACTTGCTTGGTCATGGAGAGCATTGAGTCGAGGATGATTCCCAGGTTGCATGCGTTGTTCGGTGGGTGTCGGGGCTGCCCCCAGTGCCGTCGGCCACCAGGAGGACCTCCGTTTTGTCCATTCAGCTTCAGTCGGCTGATCTTCATCCAATCGGCGACGGTCTTCATTCCTTCGTGGAGGTTGGCTTTGGCGGCGATGGGGTCCTTGGTGAGGGAGAAGATCAGTTGAGTGTCGTCGGCGTAGGAGATTATGTTGAGGTTGTGCTGTCGGGCGACGTGTGTGAGCGGGGCCATGTAAATGTTGAACAGTGTCGGGCTGAGGGAAGATCCCTGGGGTATGCCACAGATGATCTTGGAGGCTTCGGATCAGAATGGGGGAGGCGGACACTCTGGGTTCTGCTGGAGAGGAAGGAGGTGTTCCATTCCAGTGCTTTGTCTCGGATCCCTATGGCGTGGAGGCGTGCACGTAGTGTGCGTTGGCAGATGGTGTTGAAGGCGGCGGAGAGGTCCAGGAGGATGAGGGCTGCGGTCTCACTGTTGTCCAGCAGGATCCTGATGTCGTCGGTGGCGGCGATGAGGGCGGTCTCGGTGCTGTGGTTGCTGCGGAACCCTGACTGGGAAGGGTCCAGGATTCTGTTTTCTTCGAGGTATCGGGTTAGCTGTCTGTTGACGATCTTCTCGATGACTTTACCCAGGAACAGGAGCAGAGAGATGGGCCAGAAGTTCTTGAGGTCTCTAAGGTCTGCCTTGGGTTTTTTGAGTAGGGCGTTGATCTCGGCGTGTTTTCAGCTCTCTGGGAAGGTCGCGGTCTCGAGGGAGAGATTGATGATGTTGCGCAGGTGGGGTGCGATGGAGCTGCTGGCTTTGTTGAAGATGTGGTGCGGGAATGGGTGTGACGGGGGGCCGGAGTGGATTGTGCTCATGGTCTTGATGGTGTCATCGATGCTCACGCTGGCCCAGGCTAGCAGGGGGTCGTGGTCGATGGTGTGTGGAGAGTCTGTTGTGTTGCTTTCTGTTGGGGCTGTCTGGGTGTTGAAGCTGTCGTGGATGTCTGCTATCTTGTGGTGGAAAAAAGTGGCGATGGAGTCGCACAGGGCTTGCGACGGCGGGATGTCGTTGGTGTTGGAACTGGGGTTGGAGAGTTCCTTCACGATGTTGAAGAGCTCCTTGCTGTTGTGTGCGTTGTTGACGAGGCAGTCTTTGAAGGAGGTCCTCTTGGCAGTCCTGATGAGGTGATGGTGGTTACGGGTGGCGTCCTTGTGGGCTGCATGGCTGTCCGGAGTCTGTTCGCTGTGCCATTTCTTCTCTAGTTTCCGGCAGGCTCGCTTGGAGGCTAGGAGATCTGGGGTGAACCAGCTGGCCCTCTTGCTGGTGTCTCTGTGGGGGGTTTCTTCAGCGGGGCGAGGGTGTTGGCACAGTCGTCGATCCAGCGTCTGAGGCTGTGGGCAGCGTCGTCGGTGTTGGAGGGTTCCGTGGGTGGGCTGAGAGCGAGGTTTGTGTGTGGTTGGTCTTTGGTGATTTTGCTCCAGCAGCGGCGAGGGATCTGTTGGGTGCGGTGGTGTGTGGTGGGTTTCTGGAAGGTGAAGTGGATGCAGCGGTGGTCGGTCCAGAGGAGTTCGGTGGTGTGGCTAAAGGAGATGTGGGGGCTTGAAGAGAAGATGGGGTCAAGCATGTGTCCAGTGGAGTGGGTAGGCGTTGTGACGAGTTGCCTCAGTCAAAGGCAACTCGTCGGCGCCCCGTTAGTCCTTCGGGCGGTTGTGGGCCTGAACAATCGGGGGTTTGCTATGCTACACTCTGCCTTGAAAGGGGCGTGAGTAATAAGGGACCAAGTGTCACATGATCCGGGAAGAGGAACACAGAAAGGGCAGCACAGGTGGGGTTCGTCCCAGTGCTGCTTGGCTCATCAGGCGGGCAGGCGGCCCAAGTGGTTGACTGCCCATTGATCGCCCGTAAGATAACCCACCTATTACATAACGGTGTATGTAATAAACCTGCAGCAACTTTACCCAAACAAAAAAAAATGTGTTGTGTATTTATTTATTTGCATATATGTTACGTTGGAGGGGTGGCATAGGATGTCAATGGTGATACTATTAGTATTGCTCAGCCTGGGTTATTGCACACAGGGAAGGGACAGGGGACGCCATGCACTGCAAACACCATAGCCCAGTTTGCGCCACTCTGGGCCCATCCCAGTGGTAGAGAGAACTAGCCCAGGCATGCTGGGGAACTGAGCAGTCCCTGCTGCTACTCATCTGGCAGTTCCATTTTCAATCTGCCTGAGTGTATGATTTTAGAAATGGTCGGAATTTTCCAGCTAATCAAGAAAAGATATGTCTATTTTTGCTTAGAAGAAATGTTTTGCACTTCTGTTCAGACTGAAACATTTTACTCCAGCCCATACTTTGAGAGTTAAGGTGTGGCAGAGGAAAGATGGTGGACTCACGAGGGCAGAGTCATGAAGGGCGGTGTCTGGTCAACTTATGCATTTATGTTTAAAAAAAACTCTCTCACTAACAAATTGGCATGAATATCAAATTTGACAGTAAATCTCTCCTGGCTTAATTGGTTACTTTGAGCCCACATTTTAAATTATCCTACAGGGTTAAGGCACAAGCTGCAGAGATCTTTGTGCTTAGCAGTTTTCGGGGGATAATAAGAACGGTAAGACAACTCTGGTGGTTGATGCACTTGCTGGAGAGATGGTTTTTTTCCTAGTCACAGTTTTGACTAATAAAGTAGCATAGAGGCTGAACGTGCCTGCTTCAAAGCACATCATTTATCATACAGACCACAGATTTGTATTTGTTGAAATAACTTAGTGAGTTACTGTTTTTGTCACAGTGACTTTATTACTTGCAGTTCATAAGTTGCAATTCTTCTAGTATTGCACAGTGAGGTATGAACTGGTATCAAGGAGCTGCATGCATGCTGCAAGGGATGATTTTAGAACCGTGGGCCCATATTTAGCTACAATTCACGCAACACAACAAGACACCTTGCTGTGTTGCATGAAAAGGAGGGGCCAGGAATGCGCTGCATTTACCATAATACAGCATTTTCCTGCTCACTGCCTATGCTGGCGCAGAAAACTGCAGCCTAGCGCCAACGCAGACGCCCTTGCACCATGGTGCAAGGGGGCTTGCGTTGTTTGCAGGATTGTTTTTATGAAGGGGCACTTTCCTGCGGAAAAACAATCCTCTGAGGCGTTTACCTCTTTCTACGTGTGCTCCAGAATTCAGCACACGTAGAAAGAGGAAAAAACTAGGAGAAAAAAAGGTATTTTCCCTTGTTACGCCTCCCCTAGGGAGGCGTAGCATTCTGATGCAGGGCCAGGTCTACCTGTATTGGCAAATCTGGGAATGCTTCCGAATCCGTGAGTGGATGTATGGGAACACCCATGCTCTACCCATGAAACGCCTCCCTGAGGCAGGGTATTTGAAGGTAGCGACTTATGTGCCTTGCGTTCCTCCAAATTTACCAAGCCACGCAAGGTGGCATTGAGTGACTTGGTAAATCTCATTTAGGTTTGGCATCACCCTTGCGTCCCATTCTCGCAAGGGTGACCAAAACTTTGCTAAATATGGACCCTATTTTTTTTTTTCCCAATCGTTTGTTATTCTGAGGTAGGTATAAAGGGCTCCTTGGGCTAGTAATAAAGTATTATTTGTAAAGACAACCCCAAGCCCAATGTTATGTTTTGAATACAACTTGGTGTTTCTCGATACTATGAACTCTTAACATATATTGCTTACCAGTATGGAAGATATGCGCCTCCATCACTTTGTAACCCTCATCGTCTTGTGTAACATATCCTGTACAATGATTTACCCACTTGTATGATGTATTGTTTCTTTGTAATGTGTGTGTTGTAAAGTCCTCTGATAGCCCACATTGGGAAGAGTATTGCTATAAAATAAATTAAATAAAAACAACAAATGTGTTAGTGTCATTTTAATCATTATTAGTAGTAACACAGATAGATCCATCTGATATTCTTACAGTTCATTCACATCTCTTACATACCGGAGCTGAATAGAGCCAAAAACCTGCCTCTAAATCACCAAATCATAGTTTCTCTTATGAGCTTGACAAGTGATAACAGGCGGTATGCCTTTGTCTCCCTCCATTGAATTGGAATCTAGCCTGAATGATACTGGAACAAAATAAGGGCTGGTGACTATTTAAATGAGGCCTATTTTGGCCCATCTGTAAGTGTAAATAAGAAAGAAGCCCCTCCCTGTTGGCAGGTTGCCGTTCCAACAGAAAGCAGACAACATGCAGCGTGCGGGCCCTGCTAAATGTGTCGCAGTGTCAGCCAATTGCACAGGACAAATTAAGAATATTTCACTTGGGCCATCTCTGATCTGCTTTAATAATAGTGACTGAATCTAGAATCTGACTGAACCCCCCTCATTCCTTGCACTGCATCTATTACAAGCTAGTGGTTTGCAGCTCACAGGTATATACCTGTGAGGTAGGAGAGAATAAGGAAGTTACCTTATGCCACATAGTCTGGACCAGGATGGCCGCCTCTTTGTGGTGTCCAGGATTTCCATGTAGTAATGACCGGAAAGATCCACGTTATCTCCATGGGCCGCTCAAGGTCTCTTTCCTCTAGAAACAGGGAAGAGGCATTCTGTGAAGCACTGCATTGTATTGCAGCATTTATGTTGTAGCTCTCACCACCGGTATGTGGGGCAATGAAGCTCATGCCTAACTAGGTAGCAAGTTACACCAAATAGGGTGTGTGGTTGGAAGGGTACTGTCTTTGTGTTTTGATCCTATGTGGAAAGTGTTTCCATGTTGTGTGTGATTACCACTGAGGTGCGGTTATCGTGTTATGGGACGCAGCATTTAGCAGTGTGGTGGATGAAGAGGTGTGCGAGAGAGACACATAATTTATGGTTTTCAGAAGGCTAGCAGCTTTGATCAGCTCTGTAGGTTCCCTAATGGTTTTTCCATAGTCTACTTGCCTGGTTACTGCACTGGGTTGTACAACCTGATATTTTGTTTCATGTTTTTGGTCCTGAGCAGGCATGGTTGGAGAGAGGGAGAGAAATGGCAGGGAGATCTCCTGGGATGCATTCTGTTACTATCATCCCGTGTCTGAATGTCATTGTGATATGTAAGAAGCGATTATAGTGTGTTGCTAGTTGGGCAAGATTGCAGTCGTGGACAAGATTAGAGTCCTCCGATTGGCCAGCATTGAGATATCTCTTTAGTAAATCCTTGCCTGTTGAGATGGCTGGTTTATTGGCCGGTACAGCACTGGATGATGGACAAGACCTGTGGCAGACATGGTGCATGTAAGTGAAGGAGAATTAAGCTATAGTTGAGTGCCGACTGCTGATTATCGTATTCGTATTAGTATTAGTATTAGTGTGGGCCAGAATGATTATATATGAATTAACATTACTATATAATACTCAGCCTAACCAAAGGTCAGCCCTCCTTAGCTTATCTGGATGTGGAAAGTAGTGGGCTGGTTGGGTTGTTCCATATCCATGTGCTGTAAACCGCAGACTGAACTTGAAGGTGCGATTATCTCTCTGAGTTCTATCCCAGGGTTGTAAGATGATGGAGTTATCTTGGAAATAGACATGTTTTCAACTGTCTTATGAAATGTATAATCCTCCTGGATGCTTTGAATCTTGGCTGCTGGTGAGTTCATCTTGTACTGAGTAAGGAGTACAGAGTACCTCGTATGGATTTCTTATGCTAAGGTTGCATGGTGGTTTGTGGCCCAAGCCTGGAGCACAGGGGCTTGTTTTGTTTGTATTGCTTAAATTTAACTTGTAGGCATAGCATTCCATTTGCTTTTGTGGCTCTGTGGACAATGCAGTTTGTCCTGAACATGGCCCTTTTAGCTATAGATAGCCTATGCAATGACTGCAGTCATGCCTTCTTTTGGGTGTAGGTGGAGAAGGAGGTTTTTGGCAGCATTTTGGATTAGTTGTATTTTGCGTATGATGAATCTTGGTGCAGCCAGGTGTAGGCTATTGGCATATTCAAACTTGGAGATTATGAATATGAGGGTAGCTTGCAGTTTTCGTAGGTATCAAAGGAATAGGAAAATGTGACACAGTGTGTTCATTGCGTGGAATGTTTTGAAAAACACAAGAGGACTCCTGAAGGTGTAATTTCCAAATGATTGCATTCATTATTTATGGTTGGTATCAGAGGAATCCAACCCTCACTTCAATTAGAGAGGAAATAAATATATCAATCTCAAAAAAACATGCATGGTTTTTAATAACACATACCCAGTCAGGAATAGAATACAGTGCAAAAAACATCTATTACGATTCACAGGTTTTTCAATACCAAAACTGTGAGAATGAAGGATCGCAGTACAGGCACATACCAGTATTTAATTTGAGCTGGCGGCACCAGACTTTGACTTAGAGCACGAAAGCGAAAAACACGAAAGGGGAAAAGAAAGATGGAAAAACAAAGACAAAGGGAGAAAGTAAGGATAAAAAAACTGCAGGTGTGAGTTAAGGAGGCAGGGGGTGTCTAGTGGTGAATGGAAGAGAAATGCAGTGAAATCAATACTATGGCGCCTTGGTATTGACAACGTCCAATATTTGTGGTGCAGGCTGCGGGCGTTTGACCAAAATTGTGGACCTGACACTTCTGTTTTAGAAATTAAGCACTGGCACATAAACTGACTTACTGATATACGAATATGGCTTTGTCAGTGCGGGCTTCACTAAGCCAGATGAAGTCCATTAAATAGTCTTTGTATTCATTATAATAGACACACTGTAATTAGACGAAGAAGGAGGCTGATGTGGACGATCAGTCGACCTTTCGGTCTGCTAGGACAAAATACAAGGCCATCCTGAGGTCTAAGTGTCAAATCAATACAAACGGCGAAACCTATGTTGTGATCCTAGTGAGGAAAAAAATAAATCCAGATGACTCATGAAAATATGAAAGATATACAACCCAAAAAATACCACATAAAAGTATGCCTTGAAGATGTGGAAAGCACTCAAAAACCAAAATGTGGACTCACAAGCAGCAGGCTTTTAAAGTCCCATTGCATATTGTGTATCACCAATGAAAACCATGCAACATATACTAGAACCATATTGTGAAGGATCAACAAAAATACTCAAATTAACTCAGCAAATGTTATAGTGGTTCGGAAATTAATATGAAAATACCTCCATTTTGAGTTACACACAGTATTCAAAATGTAAAACGGCTTTGAATTACAGTAGTGGTAAAACCTGAATCCACAAATGGAATGATATTACTTACACTGCTACTTTAAGTTAATTTTGGGGGGGGCGTGGCCTGGCGTTCGGCACGATGGACGCACAGTAGTGTTGCTCTGCCGGCCGCCGACTAAAATCCTGTAAAAATCCTGCCTCTACCGGGCCATCTACTGCGAAAATCTGTGGAGAATTGCTGTGGACATCGAGGGCGATATAATAGTGTTTTGTTCCCTGGAGTCGAGGCCCCAGAGGATGCTGTACTGGTAACAACGCACCCCGGACCCGAGATAATGGCGGCTGCATGAACGTGGCAGAATCGACTTCTGAGCTTCCTAACGGTGCCTGGGGTGTGAGCTGAAGCATCTGGTGATGATCAGAGGGCAGCTGGAGAGGTGCTCTCTGCAGCGGCGGCTCCGGGTGTGACTTTGATGATGCTGGGAGCCTGCGCCGGTTGGTGAAGTAAGTGCGTGTGAGGCCCACACAGCACAACCGGGAGCCTGCAGTACGGGAGCAGCCGGCGCCGGCCCTGCAGATAGGCCGCAAATAGGCCACGAAGGCGACAGACACACCGCCTGCGGAGCCCACCCGGGTGTGAGGACAGTATTGTCTGGGCCCCCCTGGAATAACCCCTGGACTCTGATACACTGATCCCAGGGCACACGTGTGCCTCATTTTAAGTGCGCTGTGCTATGGAGACGCCGCCGGGAGCCTCTGTGGTCCCATTATAAGCTACAAGAAGGAAAGGCAAAGATAACGGACTAAACGTCAGAAAGAAGCACAAAAGGCACTCTGTACTGCCAATCGGAAGAGGAGACCGAGCTGTGTTTAAACTGCACCACGTCACGTCCGCTGCTCTATATATAAAGCAATCTAGAGACAATGGTGGGAACAGCTGCACAATAAGAGCAGATAAATCCTATCCCAACGGGTGAACTGACGAACGTTATCCTCCTCTAGACTCTTAGGGCATTTGGGGGTAGTTCTGTCTGAGTTAGGAGTGAGATGCACTCCTTGCACCATTTCTTCACAGCTGTGCAGCACTTAGTGCCAGCTGCTACGTTTAGATTTGTGCAAGTACGCACCCTGGTCTTTCGCTGCATTGGCAGCAGCCCCGACATTCTGGACACAGGGCATTTGAGCCCCCTTGAGTTGGCCAGTTGAACAGGGGGACCTGGTGGTTTGTAGGGCGCCAAGCCCCATTGTGTATTTGTGGCGCTAGGAAATGTATTTCATGTAGTTTGATTTTCAGACCTTGTTCTGGCTACCTCTAAATTGTGTTTTTATGATTGTGAGGGTGTCTTGCACACTTTGGTCTATGCTAGTGAAATTATGTTCCACCCTGTGCTTTTTGCCCATAATGTTGGTGATACTTAGGAGGTAAGTGTCTAATATTAGACTGTTGAGATTTTGGGCGGACAATGCGTTTGGTGCCTATTGTGATGCTGTGCATAATGTGGTTTATGTCTCAGGACGATAAGTACAGTGATTTTCCTCTTACACCACTCCATCTTCAGTCCTATCTTGTTGAACCAGCCCAGTTCTGAAGTAACAACCTATACCTAATCGCCTCACTTTCCTGTCTCCACAATAACTCAATTCCCTTCACCCGACGTCTGGATTATGTGCCCCCTTCTTGTCCTCATACTTCTCCTCACCACCGCCTTCCTAGTAACACCTTTCCCTTATCCCCACCACCCTCCTCCTCCACAATTTCTCAACATGGCCACCGCCCGAATTAAGTCTGGAATTAATTGCTACAAAATCATTTACCCTTCTAACCTGACTAAAGCTGCGGCAAAACGTTTCAAGCATAACACCATTGAATGTTTCCCTGATTCCCTTTTTGTTGATCAGTTTTACAATGGTCGATATGGGAGGCTCAAAAACGATCTCATTTTTTTCACACACGACATACCCTCTTGGTCTACCAGCTTTTACAATTCCCTTAACGTCACCTCCTCCTCCTCTATCCCTCATGGGAAACAGCTTAAAATTTCCCCCTCTGCGGGTTTTAACGGCTCCCTCACTATCTCACTCTATAACAACGGTACTGTTATGATCCAAGCCAAAGACACCTGTCTCTCTCTCTTTGACTGCCTCTTCCCTTCCCTACTCCCCTCCCCTGCGACCGGACTATCCCTTGACTCTCCATCTAGCTCCACCAATTACTCCCTTTCTCCTCCCTTGACCCCCCCACTCTCCAATAGGCTGCAGCCTTGGGAGGCACAGGTTGACCCTCTTCTCTCCCCTCTGCCCTCCCCTCCTATTCTTCCCCCCTCACAGTATGCCCCACCCCTTTTCACTTCTGCCTTACCTCTAGCTAACACGCTCCTCGTCCATTCTGCACCGTCCCGGCACTCCATTCTCATCTCCTCCCCCCTATCCCTACCGGTCACCCCCTCCCTAGACCACCTCCCCTCCAGCCTTCTCCCCTAGTTAACTTTCCTTACGTTCCCCCTATTCCCTCCTCCTCTCTGCTTTTCCTCCCCATCCTCCCCTCACCATGTACCCCGATTTCCCCACAAATACATTCCATCTCTCTCCTTCCCCACACTCCTCCAGCAATGCTATACTACACCCTTCCCTCCCCTGGTAACCCTTTCCCTCCCTCTGGCCTAGCAGAACCACTTCCTTTCTTCAACTTCCCTATCTCCCAATCCCCCCCACTCTGCCTGATACCCGCTCCCTCACAGCCACCTCACTTAGCTGCCAGGTCCTCTCCAACCCCCTCCCCTCTCTTCCTCCCAAACCTCCTTCATCCCTATGACCCTACACACTCCTCCCCTCTCCTTCCGCCCCACCGCCTCACTCCTCTCCTATCGCCCCCTAATTTTGTCCTTAACTCCTATCCTTCTTGCAACGTCAACTCTCTTCCCACCTCTGATGCACCTACTCCTGCTCTCATCCAAAACCTCTCCCCACCTCTGAACCCTACTCCCCTACTCCCCTCCCGTTCCCCCACCTCTCCCTGCCTTCCACCGCCAAGTGCACCCCCTCCCATTTCCATCGAGCCACCCAACATGCCGTGCTCTGCCTTACTCTCTCTGGAAAATAAGCTAGGCTCTCTAATCACCTTCATCTCCCAACTTGAAGCTACCATTTCACTTTTAAGCTCCAAGATCTCGACTTTTCCATACACCTCAATTCCTTTGGAAAACACTCACCCTCCCACGAGATGCACCTCGCCCCCTCAACCCATAATAGCTAAGCATAGCCTGGCGTCTGCAAATTCACACAAGCACTCGAACGCCACCCTTCCTCCACTTTCACTTCCCAGTAACCCTGTTATCTACAATATTCCGACCATCTCCTCTGTCAGAACCACTCATCCACCTAAACCCTCCCGAGCGCCCTCATATAAGTACAATATCCCCATCACCCCTCATAGCCCAAGTGCCCCCGTCACCAAAACAGTCTCGACAGAGCTGCGCTGTATGCTCCACAACTGCAGATCTGCAATAAAACACAAACTCGAAATCTCCGATACCATCAACTTGCACAATATTGACATGCTCTTCCTCACAGAGACCTGGTTCAATGATACCTCTCATTCTATGTTTGATCTCCTTGTACCCACAGGCTATTCTATACTTAGAAATGACAGAATCAACAAAGTTGGGGGAGGTGTTGCAGTCATCTTCAGAAACTCCTTTCAACTTAAGGCTCTTCCTAACAGCTCCTTCCACACATTTGAATGCCTATCTCTTGAGCTTCAATTGTACCACCGCTCACCTCTCAGATTCCATGTTATCTACCACCCACCTGGTAGCAGCCCTTCGTTTATGGAGGAACTCACGGACTTCATCAGTGACCAATACTCGCAAAGTGACAATCAGATCTTCGTGGGTGACTTCAATGTCCACTGGGGCTCGCCTCAAGACACCTCTGCGAATTCGCTGGCCACCTTCCTTTCTGCAAACGATGTTATCCAACACTGCACTGAAACAACACACTCTAAAGGCTCAACCCTGGACCTTGTTATTTCTAAAGCAGGCTTGCTGACCATCGCTACCCCTATTCATGTAGACTGGTCTGACCACCTCCTCATCCCATTCTCTCTTCACCTATCACACTCTATAACTCTTGGCCAGCCTAAGAGGGCTACTTCCTGGTTCCGTGACACTAAAAATATTGACCTCAGTACCCTCTGTGATTCTGCCTTGCTATCACTTCCAAGGCTTGACCCGGACCTAGATGTTAACGAACTCACCTCCCAATGCCTTACAGTCCTTACAGTCGAAATCAATAATGTCGCTCCTCTCCAAAGCAAAAAGAAAAGGCCCACTCCCTCAGCACCTTGGTTCAACAAATCCCTCTATGAAGAAAGGAAGTACCTAAGAGTCCTTGAGAAACAATGGAGACAAGCGCCCTCCACCGAAAACTTGGCCACGCTTCGTTCAGCAAGATCCAAGTACCACAAGCACATCTTCCTTGGAAAAGCGTCGCACTTCAAATCCCTCCTTGACTCAGCCAAAAATAGACCCAAAAAACTATTCGACCTCCTCAAGAACCCTAACAGCTCTCCCCCAACCTCCAAATTGGTGAACTCCACAAAGAAAGCTGCGGAATTCCCTATATTCTTTGACAAAAAGGTGAAATCACTTGTAGATCAGGTCATTCATCCTACCCCTACAGAGGAGCGCAAATCCTTAACCATTTGGCAAAAATTTGACCCCATCTCTGAGGATGCCCTCCTTAAATGCATCCTCGATACAAAGCCCTCTAACCATTCTCTTGACCCCATCCCTAGTGCCATTGCCATTGACTTCTATACCCATTCTCTTTCCTATTGGACCATTCTGGTCAACCTCTCCCTCAGTCAAGGCTCCCTTCCTGTTTCCTTCAAAACTGGACAGGTCACCCCTCTGCTTAAAAAACCCACCGCTGATGCGAACGACCCCAACAACTACCGTCCCATCACTAACCTACCCTTTCTTGCGAAAATCACAGAAAAATGTGTAGCGAAACAACTCTCTCGCCATATCAAGGACAATGATCTTCTTGACAATTTCCAGTCCGGCTTCATTCAAAACTGCAGCACTGAAACAACCCTGCTGCTAGTGATTGATGACGCGCTGCGGATACTCGATTCAGGGGAGTCTTGTCTTCTAATTCTTCTTGACCTTTCTGCAGCCTTTGACACTGTCAATCACAACACTCTCCTTAACACTCTTCAACAGAGAATGGGCATGGAGGGCACTGTGCTCAAATGGTTTGCCTCCTTCCTCTCTGATAGATCCCAAATGATCAAAATAGCGAACAGTCTTTCATCTCCTTTAGCGGTCAGTCAAGGTGTCCCTCAAGGCTCTATACTTGCACCCACACTATTCAATCTCTATTTAGAGCCGTTGGGAAATCTCCTGAGTAAATCCGGGATCCAATATCATCTATATGCGGACGACACTCAAATCTACCTTAAGGTGGTCTCCACTCACGATCTCTCCTTCCTAAGCTCTACTCTGGACTCCATTCAAAACTGGATGTTTACTCATCAACTGATCCTGAATCCCTCCAAAACTGAATTCCTCCTCCTCTCCTCCTCACTTTCTCCTCCCCCAGTGCAATCATGGATGGATCAGACTAATCTACTGAACAATAAACCCATCATTGTCGAGAGCGCAAAATCCCTTGGTGTCATACTCGACAAAAAACTCAATCTACTCTCCCACATCGATTCCATTGCAAAGTCTGCTCGATACCAACTGCGCCTACTTTGGGGGATTCGTCGCTTCTTCCCGGAGCACGACCTTAAAATCCTGGTCCAATCGCTGGTTCTCTTCAGATTGGACTACTGCAATTCTCTTCTTACTGGCCTCCCCAAAACCCACCTGTCCCCTCTGAAGTCTGTTCTCCATTCAGCAGCTCATTTCATTTATGGGGCCAAAAGAAGCGACCACATCACACCCATTTTATCCACCCTCCGTTGGCTTCCCATAGAGGCAAGATCTATCTACAAGACTGCCTGTATCACTCACAAAGCCTTTCACTCCTCCTCCCCTCGCTACCTGGCAAATAAACTGAAACCCTCTGGAGGCTCCAGACCTTCACGTAATGCAGAAAATGTATTGCTTGAACCTCCCACTTTCAAGAAGGAAAGATCGATGGCCCAATCCTTTTCAGGCAACGCGGTGAGAATCTGGAACTCGCTTCCGCCTCATCTCCGGACCACCACCTCTTCCCAGGCCTTCAAAACTGACCTCAAAGCTCTCCTCCTTCAAAGACACTTCCAAATTTAATCTACGTCCTCTATCTTCTGAAGGAAGTCCTTCCGTTTTAGGAAATTCTGTTCTCCATGCCTATAGAAGTGCCTTCCCAGTGTGTTTTTGTGTGTTGAGTGTCTGCCATTTAGTGCAGTATTATACCTCTACTTGTACTTTGCACTCTTGTATAACATGCAGACGTCACTTTTCCTTTTGTAACGTATCGTTTGCTGCCTCTTGTATTTTGGGTTGCTTTTGATACTTGCACAACGGCCACCACTGCCTCATGTAACGTATCTTTTGTTTTAGTGTTTTGAGTGTCTGCCATTTATTGACCTCTGTGTACTTTGTATGCTCTTGTAACCTGCACACGTCACTTTTTTTATTTTGTAACGTATCGTTTGCTACCTCTTGTATGTTGTATGCTCCTGATACTTGCACAAATGTCACTATTGCCTCATGGACCGTAACGTTTGATTTTGTAACATGTCACTTGTAATTTTTCTCCTTATGTATCATTTCTGCTCCTATTGTGAAGCGCTCTGACACCTTCGGGTAAAGTCCGTGCTATATAAAAACGCATTAAATAAATAAATAAAAATAAATAAATAAAACACATAAGTGCTGGAAGGGTTGGTTGTTCTCCACCCCGCATGAGAATACCGGTCCCTTGAGGAGTAAGGTACGGCAGTACACATTGCGACATCATCGTACGCTGACCTTTGACAACGCATTCAGCAGTCTTCTGGATTGTGCTTTAAGTGCGCACTCGCCGCCACGATGCCCACGGCATTGTGTTCTACCTGCACAGTGCCTCCCAGTTGAGGTATACAAGATGGGAAAACCGGAGAAAAAACAGCCACGGCTCACGTTTGAATTGCGGAAGGGTGGTAAGTCCACACACAACACGGCATCAGACTCAGAGCTAGATGTGTCGTCCCAGGCCCCCACAGCACTCGAAAAATCGCTGTCTGACATTCAGGCCAGTCTACAGGCCATAGATGGCAAAATTCCTTAACGGAAGGATGGACCATTTTTCCGAACAGCGCATTTCCGACGCTGAAGATGGACTACAACATGTTGCCGTGAAAACGTCTGACATCACCAAACTGCTTGCTGTTATCCAGGCGAAGAAAGAAGACATTGAAGCGCGGTCTCGGTGCAACAACGTGCATGTTTTAGGCCTTCCGGAATCCACCAATGTGGGGTGCCTAGAAGACTTCATGGAGACATTGCTGCGGGACGTATGTGGCACCGAGAACTTTTCAACCATGTTTGCTGTGGAGCGGGCTCATCGATCTTTGGCGGCGCGCCCTCCTCCTGGCACTCCTCCAAGACCAATCATTGCCAGGTTATTTAATTTTAGAGACCGTGATACTGTACTGCGCATCACACGTCAAAAAGGCACGATAAACTATCAGGGTAATGTTCTATCATTCTACCCGTACTTTACGGCGACAGTACAGGCGGCCCGGAAGGAGTTCCAAAACGTGAAGAAACTACTAATGAAAGAACAGATCCTGTATGCGATGCTTTATCCGGCGCGGCTGCGGATAGGAGAGACAGATGACGACAAGATCTTCGACAACCCTAAGCAGGCCATGGAGTACGCCAGATCCCTGCGCTGGCAGTGTAGTTCTCTGGCCCACACATCGGATGTTGATGACTGAGTAGTAAGGGGTCCTGAGCCCTGCGAATGCATTTTGTATGTCTGCATTTGTGTGTGCAACGATAGTGCCCAGAGTCGCTCTGCATTTTTCAATTGTTATATTTACAGTATATGTTGCCTACACACAGCATACACGGAGTGAGACACCCCTCAGATATCTTAGCTATCCCTTTAAACAACTCAAAAGGAGTTCTTCCAGTTGAAGTATGAGGAGAGAAACGATGAGCTAAAATACATTTCTGAAGTTCCTCTTTCCAGTTTAACCCATTTACTCTAGACAATTGAATATTCTCTTTTATCACTCTGTTGAATCTCTCAACTGCCCCATTTGTTTCTGGATGATAAATAGAACATTTTTTATGAATTATTCCACGTGATTCTAAAAATGACTCCATTTGTTTTGAACAAAATTGCGGACCATTGTCACTCAGAAAAGTTTTTGGAAAACCTTCCCTTCTGAATACTTCCTTCAAAAATAAAATCACACAATTTGAAGTGACTTCTGACACACTAGAAATTTCTACCCACCTTGAGTACAAATCAATAAGGACCAGTAAATAAGGTGTTGACTTTTCACCAGAAAGTGGTCCAATTATATCCATGGCAACATCCTCCCATGGACCATTAGGCAATTTGCGACACACCATAGGTAAAGTCCTGGGATTAAGAACCTTATCACTAACTTTACATAACAAACATTCCCTAACTTCACGTTCTATTTCTAAATCCATACCAGGCCACCAAAAACTTGCTCTTAACCTTTCCTTAGTTTTGACAATACCAAGATGACCTTGATGCGCCTCCTCTATCAGCCTCTTTCTTAAAGAGACTGGAGATATCAATTTATCACCTCTTAGTAAAATTCCATTGTCTACTGACAACTCATGTGAAATCATACTCCAGATTTTTGCCATAGAAACATCACTAGTTTTATCACCCTGAATTACCTTTTTGACCTCCACCAGCTCTGAATCCATTTCCAACTCATCTCTCCATTCTTTTTCATTTACTACATCAGAAGATACTTCACACACACTTACATCATTTTCCGAATTTTCTTCCAAATTTTCTTCCTCTTTACTACCATCAACCAACCGAGAAAGACAATCAGCTGTTATATTATCTACACCAGGAAGATGCTCAACTTCAAAATTGAAGTCCTGTAATCCAATCACCCACCGTCTAATTCTTGCCGAAATACCATCCAGTCCTTTTTTCTTGAAAACTTCTTTAAGAGGTTTATGATCCGTGCACACCTTAAAACAAGTCCCCCAAATAAAATTTCTAAACTTGTTAAGAGCCCAGTAGATTGCTAATGCCTCTTTTTCAATGTCTGAATAATTCAACTCCGCACCCCTCAGACTCCTTGAGGCACAAGCAATAAGCTGTTCTTTTCCCCCTATTCTTTGTTTAAGAATGGCACCTAAACCTTTGCAACTTGCATCAGTAACCACTGTAGTATCCCCTCCCGGAATGAATGCTTGCAATTTTGGAGCATTTCTCAAATCCTCTTTTATCTCTTCGAACTCTTCCTCACATTCTTTAGACCAAACAAACTCCTTATTCTTTACAAGTAATAACCTCATAGCACTCGATTTGCTTGATAAATTGTTAATGAATTTTCCATAGTACTCAACCATTCCAAGAAAAGAAACTAATTCCTCTTTATTCTTTGGAGCAGCCAACCTCACAATAGTATCTACCAGCTCCTTCTTTGGAATTACACCCAAAGAAGTAATGCAGTGCCCAAGATAATTCACTTCTTGTAAAGAAAATCTACACTTGTCAAATTTCAACGTTAGACCCGCCTGTTCAAGTTTTTTCAACACACACGGAACTGTTTGATTATGCTCCTCTAGAGTTGCACCATAAATTAGCAAATCATCTTGATAACATTTCACATTCTTTATTCCTTTCAAAATTGATGTCATTATCCTTTGAAATACTGAAGCTGCACTTACCAAACCAAAAGGCATTCTTTTAAATTTATACGCACCCATTGGAGTTATAAAAGCAGTTAAGTCTTGAGATCTTTCAGTAAGCTCAATCTGATGATAAGCTTGAGTGAGATCTAATGTTGTGAAAAACTTAGCCCCACTTAATGTTGACATAATCTCATCAATGTTAGGTAAAGGGAATTTATCTACCACTACCTCCTTATTTAGAGCGCGTAAATCAATGCATAACCTAATCTCGCCATTAGGTTTGTTTGCCACGACAACCGGAGCCAACCAATCAGATGCTTCTACAGGTACAATGATATCCTGTTTAAGAAGCTTCTCTATTTCTCGCTCTACTTTTTCTTGTATAGCAAGGGGAATTCTCCTTACTTTGGCTACGGATGCTTGAGCTCCCATCTTTAGTTTAATGTCATGTTTATACCCTTTCAAACACCCTAATTCATTTTTAAACAAATTTGGAAATTCTTTTACAACTTCATACTTATTTCCCTCAACTTCTTGAATTTGAACTTGTGGTTCAGCATTAGGATTGAGAATGACACCCAGTAAACGTTGATGAGGCCATCCAAGTAAACCATCTCCCTTCTTTGATACATAAACTTTACCCAAAATGATTTTGTTTTTCATCTCAATGGTTGCATTAAAATAACCCAACATGTTTATGGGTTGACCACCATATCCTCCTGGATTGACATCCATTCTTTGTAAACGATTTTTCTCTTGAAACCACCTATAATACATTTCCTTATCAATAATCGTTAAATGAGAACAAGAGTCAAATTTCATTTCCAAATCTACTCCATCAATCTTTACCTTATCTATCGGATGATCATTTGTAACATTTTCACTAACCTGACATATAATTTCTTTTACACTTTTGTTCTCAATTTTTTTTCCTTTACTTTTACAAAATTTTAAGAAATGACCCTTCTTCCCACATCCATGACAGGTTACACCAATTGCTGGACAATTTTTATAATCAGCTTTGTGACCAACCCTTCCACACCTTATACAAACAAAAGAATTGTTATACGAAGATTCTTTTTTTATTTCACTTTTAGTTGATGACCCCTTTTTTCCTTGTACCTGACAAACTTCTCCTTGTACTTCTTCTACAGAAGACTCATTCTTACTCTTTTCATTCTTTAACTCAGTAACACACTTAAGCATATGTTCAACTCTTTTAGCTATAGCAATAACCTCTTCTAAGTCTGGTTCATCTTTAAGCCATAGTTCTTCACGTATTTTCTCTTCTCTGCATTTTAGAACAAACTGATCTCTAATTCGTTCTTCATTTAAACCTGCAAACTTACACGTTGAAGCCAGTTTCCTTAAACCTGTTAGAAAATCCTCTATGGTTTCATCTTTTCCTTGTTCTCTCAATCCAAAATGGTATCTCTCCATAATGGTACTTGTTCTTGGTAAATAATGTTTATCTAGCTGTAATATGCAAATTTCATATTCATTCAACCCTCTTTGCTCTGCATTTGATAATTCTGGTAAATTCTCTAACACCTCTTGCCCTTCTCCTCCTAAACAATGTAGAAGTAACGATTGCTTTCTCTCTGCACTGAGATTAGTTCCACACACTCTAGCGTAATGTGCAAATATTTTCTTCCATTTACTCCATTTAATTGGTGGATCTCCTGGAGTGTTTAAAAAAAATGATGGTGGTGTTACATTCTGCATTTTCCTCAAAATATACTTTAATATTTTCCTACCTTCCTTTTAACTTATTCTTAATTTTACCCTCTTTTTTTTTTTATATATATATATATATTTATTTTCCTCTTATTTAATTTATTTAATTCTGAGCTTGTAACTCTTCACTTTCCACTATAAACTGAAACCCGACATTACTTATTCAATTAATAATTTTACTCTGCATTTATACTGTTCCTAGTTCATTTCCTAAAGCAAAATGAAAAAAAAAACACACAAAAACAAGTCCTTCCTTTACTTCAAGTCTCCCTTTGCAATAGAGTTCCACCGCGTAGAGAATTTCAAACCTGTCAGGAGATTAGGAAAGAAACGTTGTTGACTGCACGAATGTTATTGTCTGCACGAAGGATTAAAGGAAAGAGCTTAAGCCTTTTGACTGCTCACATGACGCACACCCACCACTGAATCCTCGACCAGGATTCTCATGCGTCATCAGTTGCTGTCAACCTTCAGAGAGTGAAGAGCTCCGCTTCCCACAAACCTCTGCAGGCGCATTACCTCAACAGACGACAGGCTACTCAAGTTGCACTTGCCCAGGTGATTTATATACACCAGCCCTGAACTCCTCTACTCACTCGACATCCACGTGAGTAAACTCTACAGCCGCTGGAGAAGTTTTATTTTCGCCTTCTCATTTCAATTTCACAGCCGCTGGAGGAGTATTTGCTCACTTTACTTTTCCTTCATTCCTGTACACAGCAAATTCTTTACTCTGCTGCCACCTTGTGCTTTCAATTTGAACCACACAAATTCACACGAAGCACCAAGAGAATATTATTCTTGTTTACGCTTCCTTAAATATCTAAATCAGAGTCACACGCACTTATTTAAAATTAACCAGTACCTTCCAGGCCATCCGCCCACTTTCTTTTCCACTTTTAAAATAATCCTTGCAAAATACTCGGAAGTCTCGACGTCTTCACTGCAATATTCCGCAAAAATACATCCAGGACCATTCACTGTTTGATGTTGAGGTGTGTTGTTTTCCAATCGTCTTCAGATCCCGTGATCGTCGCCATTGTAATGTTTAAATAATACAATAATCAGCCATGGGTTCAATATCAAGTAGAGGTTTATTCCAATACACCTCAGCCATCAAGATCCTACAGTAACTGACTTTTAGAGAATCATCAAACATTCTTTATGTTCTATGTTCCATGGAACATAGAACCAAATACCATAGAGATGATGATATCACAGAGGGCACACACATAACTCCTGCGCTTAACAGCTGGTCATGTCTGGATTACTGGCTGCTTAATGATGAGGCCAATGGGTGGGTGGAAAAAGTTCTCACGCTCCCGCGTACACTGTCTGACCACAACCCTGTTGTCCTTCATATATCAATTCTCACTAACCCGCACCGCCCCTTTACGTGGAGATTTAGGGCAGAGGCTCTGCTAGATCCAATTTATAATGAAACTGTTAGTACAGCTATTGTACAATATTTTGAATTAAATGTGGGCTCCGTGGACAGTCAGGCGACCCTATGGGAAGCCTTCAAGGTGACGATTAGAGGGGTGTGTATAAGTACCTCATGGCATTTAGATAGATACCTCACTTCTGTATCTGCTAAAGCCCTATATTCCTCCAGTTCTAAACGCCATATGGCCCGAGCTTATGGAGAGGGGGGGAGGCCGGGTAGGAATCTAGCTGGAAAATTGCGTTCTAGAACTGACAATCCCCCAATTGACCACATCATTGATTCTAACGGTACGGCACACTACACCCCCATGCTATAGTGGAGCAATTCCAGAGTTTTTATTCAGATATATATGCCACACGCGGTGGCATGGATGATGCAGCGATGAATGACTAAGAAGACACGGCCTGTGCATGGCTCTCCAACGCCCACAGAGACTATCTAAGTCAGCCCATTGACTAGGCCGATGTCAGAGAAGGTATTCTCTCTCTTTCTAATAATAAAGCTCCAGGGCCGGATGGCCTGACGGCGGAGTTTTACAAAGCTTATGCAGACCTTCTCATACCACACTTGCTAGAGATGTATGCGGAAGCTCATGAGTCAGGGATTCTCCCTCCTTCCTTACGTCAGGCCCTCATTATCACCCTTCTTAAGAAAGATAAATCTCCCACACACTGTGACTGTTATCTTCCACTCTCACTGATTAATTTGGATGCAAACATTTTAGCAAACATTTTGGCCACTAAAATATAGCCGTTAATGCCACTTTTGGTGCTCCCAGACCAATCTGGGTTTATTCCGGAACGCTCTACTTCCCACAACTTGCGCACTATCTTTGCCATGTTCCATGTGCTTAACCCTGACCTGTCGGCTGTTGCAGTTCTGTTGGACGCTGCAAAAGCGTTCGACTCTATAGAGTGGAAATATATGATGTATATTTTACACAGAATGGGACTCCCCTTTATTTGGACTCGCTGGATACAGGTCCTCTATACGGACGCCTCAGCGAGAGTTCGAGTGGGCGGCCTCACATCAGAACTCTTTAAGATAGAACGTGGTACCAGACAAGGCTGTCCCCCCTTCTTTTTGTCCTCGTTTTGGAGCCTCTAGTGCATGGGTACTCACAAACTTTCTCTCGGGGGCCAAATTTACAGTGATGTTTGTGGCCGAGGGCCACACCGGTGGGGGCGGGGTCAGAGGGGGAGGGGCGGGGCTAAGGCAAAAAAAATTGTGACCATGAGGTTGAACACAGGTCCCTGCAGCAGACACCTTCGTCCACTGAGCCACCAGACCCGGCATACACACATCTCCCTCTCTCTCTCTCCCCCTCCCTCCCTCCCCCTCTCTCCCTCCCTCTCTCCCTCCCTCCCTCCCTCTCCCTCTCTTCCCCTCCCTCTCCCTCCCTCCCCCTCTCCCCCTGTCTCTCTCTCCCTGTCTCTCTCTTCCTGTCTCTCTCTCCCTGTCGCCCTCCCTCCGTCGCCCTCCTCCCTCTGTCTCCCTCTGTCTCTCTCCCTCTGTCTACCTCCCTGTCTCCCTCTCTCTCCCTCCATCACTCCGTCTCCCTCCCTGTCTCCGTCTCCCTCCCTATCTCCGTCTTCCTCCTTGTCTCTGTCTCCCTCCCTGTCTCTGTCTCCCTCCGTCTCCCTCCTTGTCTCTGTCTCCCTCCCTGTCTCTCTCCCTCCCTCTGTCTCCCTCCTTCTCCCTCTGTCTCTCTCCCTCTGTCTCCCTCCCTGTCTCCCACCCTCTCCCTCTGTCTCTCTCCGTCTCCCTCCCTCTCCCTCCCTCTCCCTCCCTCTCCCTCCCTCCCTGTCTCCCTCCGTCTCCCTCCCTCCCTGTCCCCCTCCATCTCCCTCCCTCCCTCCCTCCATTTCCCTCCCTCCGTCTCCCTCCCTCCATCTCCTTCCCTCCCTCTCCCTCCCTCTGTCTCCCTCCCTCTGTCTCCCTCCCTCTATCTCTCCCTGTCTCTCTCCCTGTCTCTCTCCCTCCCTCTGTCTCCCTCCCTATCCCTCTGTCTCTCTCCCTCAGTATCCCTCCGTCTCCCTCCGTCTCCCTCAGTCTCTCTCCATCTCTCTCAGTCTCCCTCCCTCCCTCTGTCGCCCTCCGTCTCCCTCCCTTCCTCCGTCTCCCTCCCTCCCTCCATCTCCCTCCCTCTCTCCCTCTGTCTCCCTCCCTCTATCAATCCCTGTCTCTCTCCCTCCCTCTGTCTCTCTCCCTCTGTCTCTCTCCCTCTGTCTCCCTCTCCCTCCCTCCGTCTCCCTCCCTCTGTCTCCCTCCCTCTGTCTCCCTCTCTGCCTCCCTCTCTCTGTCTCTTTGTCTCCCTTCCTCCCTCTCCCTCTGTCTCCCCCAGACTGCGCCTTTCTGTCTCCCTCTCTCTGTCAACCTCTGTCTCCCTCCCTCTCCCTCTGTCTCCCTCTCCCTCCCTCCATCACCCTCTGTCATCTGACCCCTGTTTGTGTCAGCCCTCAGCCTGGGCTGAGACAGCTTCCCAGCGCACACACACAGCCGCACCCGAGTACTTCACAGGTCTTTAAAAGACCATTTACATGTTAATAAAGCTTTGTTGTATTTCACCTCTTAGGCCCCTGCATCTCCACTTTGACAATCACTGGAATACCCTGGACCCCACCGAGCAGAGTCTCAGAGTCCGGGCTGCTGCACCCTGCAGTGTTTGTTAACACTATTTAATTTTTTTTTTTAAAACACAGGTAGGATGTCTGCAAGGTCCGCGGGCCGCCAAGGAAGGCTTGCCGGGCCGCTGGCGGCCCGCGGGCCGTACTATGAGTAACGTGCTCTAGCGTGTAAAATCAGGCAGAGACATAGGGCTGCTGCCCTAAATTTTAATCACCGGCCGGTCGGGATTTCCCTATATGCAGATGATATGGTCCTTTTTGTTTATGAGCCCCAGTGTTATCTATCCCAGATTATACGAGAATATATTAAACTTGGCCTATTTTCAGGGCTACAAATAAATTGGGCAAAATCTTTCATCATCCCTCTAACGCTAGCCACGGCCCCACCCCAAGTTGACTACCCATTGGTATGGTCAGAAGAACCGGTCACATACCTCGGGGTGTGGGTACATCGAGACCCTGAGGTTGTGGTCAAGGTGAATTATGGACAGGCTTATACCACCTTGGTGCAGCAGGTTGACCGGTGGGCCCGACTGCCGCTGTACTTGGCAGATCGCATTGCTATAATAAAGATGGTCATACTTCCTACGTTTTTGTATCTTTTTTGCAATATTCCAATCCCACTGACAAAACATTTTTTTTAAATGGTACAAACTCAATCATTGAGGTTAGTATGGGGGAAGAAGCAACCTAGAATTAGCTAGCTTACCTTAACGCTGACTTATGAGAAAGGAGGGTTCACTACTCCAGACTTCTATGTGTATTACCTATGTGCGCAGGCTCAGTATGCATACTACTGGTTTAAATCTCATTACCATATCCCGCATGTGGCTGTGGAAGACGGGGATGCTCACCCTGTGCCTTTGAGGAGCGTCATCACACATACTCATAGATGGACGCCCAGGACGGAGATCAACACAATAGACACCACTGTTGCGGCCTGGCAGGCGATTGGCAAGCGGGCACACAAATTCCCCTTGTACGCGCCAGCACTGCTTCTTGATGGGTACGCGACACCATCCGTGGCACGTGAAACTGGGCCTATAACTGCTCTCAGGGAGGCTGGAATCACAAATGTGATCTCTACTCTGGGGGAAAGTACATCACAGACAACGACTTAAATTACATCCAAAATCCCACCCCGATATTTCAGTACACCTGCTATAGATTGAAGCTTGCAGTGAGGGACCATTACACTACTTTTCCTGATGAGCCGGAACCCCTTAAGTCCCTACAATTATTGATAGTAGCCCCAACTAGGAAGAAGCTGATCACTAAGTTATACAATGCGGTTCAGGGGGACACTGTCCATGGACCAGACAGGAGTCTGGAGCGATGGAACGCTATACTGACTCCCCCGATCACTGACAAGGACTGGGAACAGATTTGTGCACTGATGGCCGTTTGACTTCCAACAGTAATCTGAGAATCATTAATTTTAAGTTTTTGCATCAAGTGTACTACACTCCTGTTAAATTACACAAAATGGGCCTTAGAGAATCCGACACTTGTAGGTGATGTGGCCAAGGTGGGGCTGGCTTCTTTCATCTTGCATGGCAATGTGTTCCGGTGTTCAATTATTGGGAAACTGTTGTTATTATTATACACACTATGACGGGACAGGTTTTACAATGCACGCCACTGGAGTGCCTCCTGGGATATGTCCCCAAAATCAAGGCCACTGTGGGAAGATTTGTGAGAGTGGCCCTCTTACTTGCAAAGAGGCGAGTTTTATTTACATGGGAAAGCAAATTGGTTCCAAAAGCTGATATGTGGGTAAAGATATGATATACTGCCGTGACCAGCTGGAATTATATGCTGAGGAACTGTCGTCAACTTCCAGACCCACAGATATCTGGACACCTCTGAGAGAATATTTATTGACTCAAAATGATGTAGATTCTGTATAATTTATAACTGTGAAGGGCGCTTAATAGGGAACCACAAGCCCCCGGACTAGCAATTTATGTAGAGAGAGCAAAGAGAGCCATGTACATGTATGCTATATTACAATCAATAGAAGGTACCTATTATTGTTTTTTATTTTCTTTAATTGTTATGTTGTTCTTCATAACAAAGAATATTATTGCACTGTATTCTTGGACTGTGATTATCCTGTATGTTGCTGCAAACCTCTTAATAAAAAAATTAATACTTTAAGTTACTTTAAGTTATTTTTTTTTTTAACTGCAAAGGATTGAAGAAATCAGAAATGAGCCAGAACAAAACAACATTTAATAAAAGAGGCTCAGGCTGACATGAAAAATATTGCCAACAATCTTACAGAGTGAAACGTGTATGCCGTGAAACAAACACCCGTGCGCTTGCTTCGCGTTGAACTAATCTGCAGAAGGGCAAGCGTGTGCATGGAATAACCTTTTCTCAAGTAGGGATAGGAAAATTCCTCCAGTTGCTCGTGAATTTGCGCCATTATAGCCGTGGTTGGAGCTCGCTGGTATTGTTTCTCAAGCGCCGATAGTCCTCTCTCTATCTTGGACAACTGGCCTCTAATGTCCTTAAGACAAAAAACTACATCACCCATAATCCCCACAACGCTGTTTGGGTCTTCTCTCTATCACCGACGATAGTTCAGGCTCTACCCCTTATGTATAATTCGCTATACATAACGAAGAGTGGTATAGAGGTATTCGGGATCTAAATGTAAACTATCCTGAGAATTGCTCAGTTTTAATGCAAATAACGGTTCCTTTTTTGTATTTCTTGTTTGTTATAACTTTATCGGCGAGGTTGACGCTAATCACATGACCTCGCGCAAGCACCCGGAAATGAATGGTTTCCGCCCAGGATATTTAAATCGTGGAATGCGTGCTGGAACATAGCCTCAAGCCGATGGAATCCATGCCGCGTAGGTAATCTGAAGGGAGAGACCGGGTAGCCCGTGAGCACTTCACATGCAGTCTTGGTTACGGCAATCTCGTTGTTCTTTTGAGACTACCATTACAAGATTATACCTTATCACGCTGCCCTCTCCCCGCGCTTCAGTCCCCTTTTGTCTCTTTTTTAATGTTTCTAAATGACCACCACAATTGTAATGGTCCTGTACTTTTTGTGTTTTGTGTCTCTTGTCGTTTGTCTTTTAACAAAATCTGGTAAACAGGGATACTCCTGTAAAAGCGTTCTTTCACGTGAATTATTATCATTCTCCAAACGGGGTAAGAAAAACAAAGTTACACGTTGTGTCCCCCCCTTTTTTTCAACAAATTCTTATTAAACTTATGAGCGGTGTGTATGAAGATGAGCGTGCGAGTGAGTGTATGGACAATTCAGGACCCCCTTCCTGTTTTCGTCACGTGGGGGCACAATATACCATTAAGAAGCAAATAGCATATACAAAAAACCACGGTATGATAGAAGGTGCTCTTGATATTTGATATGGGTTCCAATCAACACACAATATTTCAGGAGCACGAACTGTTCTCACTGGGATTATATGAGGGCATTTCTCACGGTGTGGTGCCATTTAGCATCTGAAGATTTGGATATACAGATACATGCCCTTATATATATATTTTTTGTTCTGTTGTTTTGTCTTCCCAGATGGAGTGACACAACTATGAAAATAATACCGAGACACAAAGGAGCAGCTACCTGCCCTTTTCATAAATAGGATAGGGTAATTCTCTGTTCTGTCTACACCAGGGGATCATATAGCCCTGAAAAAAGTCCTAGCACCAAACCGTTTTTTTGGGCATCAAAGGGCTGAAACATGTTGGCCTTAGGGTCTTAGGACCATAACTCTCCATATGACCCTATTATAAATATTTTAATATTCATGCAAGACCCAAGAATAAAGGGATACTGGGGTCAAGCAGTGAATTTTTTATCTTTATCCCCCTGGTCTGTCATATTATCTAAGTGCTCCCTGGAACATTGGTTGAGCCCACCGCGACTTATAGGGGTCGCAGTGTCCCGATGATGAAGCATGACACCACTAGGGTGTGTGAGGGAAAATAAATAAAAACAAGGATTTTTCCTGCATGACCCTGTCAAGGGCTGCTTCGCGTAGGGACATCCCAGTGCCTCTCTCTCTTTTCTCTGTTCTCTTGGTTTTTGTTCTCAAACAACAATCTGATGAGAATAATGGTGGAGTACTTTTTGTGATTAAGGTTTAAAATCAGGAGAGTGTACTCCTCCTCATTTTTCCTCTTGGCCCTTCAAGTATTCATTACCTTCTGGTTTCTGGATACCTAGTATATTACATATTTTGGCCCACCAATGTCTCTTTATGAACTTAAAATAGCAAGAGAAGGCTAAGCGGACTAAATCTCCACCACATTTCGTGCAGACCCATCAAAGAGTGCCAAAGCTATTAGTAAATCAAACATTGTTTAGCCTCCATCCACCATGGACCTTCACAAAACATGAAATACCTGCCCTGGGTGTAACGTGCTATCTTCCTCCCAAATTTGATACAGATTCAAACAGCGCCAAAGATACAAGCACATTAAAATGTTATTGACACTCCCTTAAATTTCGCCCACTCGATGGATTGGCACAAAACTTCGCATATGAATAGGAAACTATTCCATTCAAGCTTTTGACAAATTTTGTTGGGATTAATGGAGACAGTGCCACACTTATTAGCAAATGAACACTTGTTTGCGCTCTCGCCCTTTTTAACTGTCCCACCCATGACTGATCTGCACGACTTTGAAAATAACAAAAATAATCTCAACATGCTAAGTGTCTTTTAAATTGCATGCACATTTGTCAAACACTGCCAGAGTTTTAAGGGAATTAACAAATGGCTTTTCTACTGACAAGATATGCAGAAGTGGTGACCCTTTCAAGCCTACTTGCCACCTCTTTCAAAGGCCAGAATCTCAAAAACTACTAAGTAGATTTACACCATAACAACAAAAGCATACTTTCTGAATAAAGTTCATAGTTCATGCCATGTTTGGTGTAAATTCGTTTAGTTGTCTTGGCTGTAGGTGTGAGGAAAATTACTCATGGCAGCTAAAATGGGAAAAAACACATCTTTTAAAATCTCTTCTTAATTTTTTTCCTCTGCATGGAGCTGCACGGAATTTGGCATGCCAGACCTTAGTTGACAATGCTATCCAAGTGTTGAATTTGGTGCAGATCCGTCAATAGGGGCAAAGGTTATGGAAAAATCAAAAATGACTTTCAAATGGAAAGTGTGGCTGAACCATAACTATTACAGTGGTGAATGCCTTTGTGAGATACACACACGCATATATGTGTGTGTATATGTATTGCTTACTGACGGTCGCCAGTAGGTAGTTATAGTTAGGACCTAGTTTCCATGGGAAAAGCATTTTTTGATTTGCCAATATCTTTGGTGCCGTTTGATGAATTTCCGTGAAATTTTCCCCAAAATAGGGTTGGACTGCTTAGTTTGTGTGATGAAAGTTTCAGGGTGATTCGTCAAGTGGGGGCCAAGAATAAAGGGGGGTCCGAAAGCGCATTTTCTCCATGTTATTTTCCATAGGAAACTTTATTACAGGCTCCAGTCCGACCTGCTGAACAGAATTACACCAAATTTGGCAAAAAGGTAGGTCTTGGTTTAGACTGCGCCCTTTTTTTTTTAAATGGTGTAAATACGTTCAGTAGTTCCTGAGAGGTCTAAAAAAGAAAAATATCGATAT
This sequence comes from Triturus cristatus, assembly GCF_964204655.1. Lineage (NCBI taxonomy): Eukaryota > Metazoa > Chordata > Amphibia > Caudata > Salamandridae > Triturus > Triturus cristatus. Next base: position 622,449,179 of record NC_140579.1, on the reverse strand, counting down.
CTGAGCACCGAGGAGGGTTTGTGAACCCTCCCAGGCACGAGCTTCACTCTGATTGGCTGCCAACACTCCAAACCAGGAACTGTTGGCAGCCATCTTGTAACTCGGCAACCGAGTCACAAGAAAAAGGGTGAAACAAAGATAAAAAACATGAAAAGGGGGCAGGGTACAAACAACCTGATCCCCTAGGCCTTCTCTGGGGGTCCCACAAGGACCCCAGGGCCAAAAAAAGCATTTTAAAAAAATAATTGGCCGAATTCACGCTGGGGTGGCAAATCCGGCAAATAAAATAAAATAAAAACAAAGCACGGGCTTCTGCGCTTTGTTGTATTTGAGCCCCCGGGGTGGGCCAGGTCCCGGGACACTTACCAATTGATTTGTGGGGGGCCATGGGGCTCCTGCAGCCCCGAGGACAGCCACCTTCCTGGGGCTAATTTAATTGTATGCGGGGGCACTGCGGCACCCAGCAGCCCCGGGGACCGCCACCTCCCCGGGGCTAATTTAATTGTATGCGGGGGCACTGCGGCCCCCATGGACACTGCCTCCCCAGGGCTTTAAATCAAAAATGCATGGGGGTCCCAATCCCCCCATGCTGCCCTGGGGACCACCACCTCCCCGGGCTCTGTTTTGAATTGAAAATGATGTGTGGAGGGAATAGAGCCCCCCCACATGCCCGGGGACCACCACCTCCCCGGGGCACAAACTGATTTAAAATGTGGGGGTCAATAGCAGACCCCCTGGCTCCGGGGACCACCACCTCCCCGGGGATTCAAAGACTTGGGAGGGGGGCTGCGTGGCCCCCTCCAGGAGGCCTAGATGGCCCTGGGGACCTCCAACTCCTGCAATGTCCCAGAGTGCCCACCCCTGGGACATTGCTGTTTGCTATGGCAGGGCGGGAGCACTGCTCCCGCCCTGCCATAGCAAACACTGCTTTGCTTCATTGAAGCGAGAGCAGGAAAACGCCAGAAGCCGTGTTTGCAGTGTGGTGTAAAAAGGGACATGGCCTCGGAACACCTCTCTGCAATGCAGCTCTGTGGAGTTTACTGGAGGTACCTGGTGGGCTACTTGGGACCCAGGGACCCTCAAGATTCAAGGGGACTTTATCCCCCAACTTACAATGCACCAGGGGATGCCTTTGCACAGGGGTGCAGGGTGGGGGCTGGGCCTGATATAATAAGTTAGCAATCCTGCTGTGTGGGACTTACTGGAGGTAATAAAAGGGGTAGTAGGCCCCCAAGGTTGACATTGGGGGCTAACTATCCCTCCTGTTACCTCCGCTAAATCCAACACAGTGGGATTGCTAAAAGGAGTTTGGAGGCCATGCTCACCTTTCTCCACCACTCTGCAAACGTGACTGTTATGACATAGTTAGAAATTAGCATTTAAAAAACCTTTGAAATTCACTGAAAAATACCATAGGTTTCAGGGACGTTATAGTTAGAAATTAGCATTTAAAAAAACCTATGAAATTCACTGAAAAAACCATAGGTTTCAAGCAACTTTGAGATGTCATCAGTGATGTCACTGACCATGTCATGAATGATGTAATATGTGACATCATCAGCAGTGCATTAGGGGGGCGAGAGTTATAGTTAGCTGAACTAACAATAACAGCGGAATTTCTCAGGTTTTGAATGAGTGAAATGTCCAACTAACTATAATGTCCCTGAAACCTAAGTTTTTTTCTGTGAATATATATTCACACCCCAGGCATTTGATTGCAAGTATACCATATGGAGAAATCCTTAGACTCAAGCGGATCTGCAGTAATGAGGCAGATTTCAATAGGTGCTTGAATGAAATGTTGGAAAGATTGAAAGCTAGAGGGTACAGTGATAAAATAATATGTGAAGCCACTAGAAAAGCTAGTACACGACCCAGACATAGTCTTTTTAAAAGTGACAATAGTGAGACAGAGCAAGAACCAGCTGTTGGATCAAGCAAGGTGGATACCCCAAGACTAATCACAACCTACTGTAATGAGGAACGCAAATTAGAGCCATTATTAGGAAACACTGGTCCATAGTGCTGACAGACAGTGTGTTCCGCAACAGGTTAGCAGAAACCCCAACAAACACATTCAGAAAAGGCAAAACAATGGGATCTATCCTTGATAAAAATTTCCCAGAGATCAGAAAAGCTGCCACCTGGTTGCAACCAGCAAATGGCTTTAGAAAATGTGCCACATGTAGAGCATGTAAATTTGGCTGTAATAAGACACATTATTCAATTCCATTTAGTGATTCGCCAATTCCAATTCATGGTAACTATAACTGCAAAACAGAATATGCTGTATATGTTCTGACGTGCACCTGTGGCCTTAACTACGTTGGCAGTACGAAGCTACAGGTGCATGTCAGAATATTGCAGCATATAAGGGCTATTCTCCACAGCGACCCTGCGTACCCAGTGGCACGACATTGTAAACGAACCCATGCGAATGATATTAATTGTCTTACCTATTATGTGATTAATGCTATCCCGAAACCACAGAGGGGTGGCAATAGGGAACGCCAACTCAGACAATTAGAAACCAAAATCATTCTAGAGTTTGACAGTAAGTGGCCCAATGGGTTAAACAACAAAGAGGACATGCACAACTTTTTATGAAACTCTAAAGTATTAGATGTTGTTTTATATCTGTGGTTCGGAGGTACTATATGAGATGAGTACAAATGAAGCTTTGTCATCACCCATGATGCATTCAGGCAATTATTAGAAATAATAGTAAAAGGTACACAGATGATGCTCATCAATAATTTAAAATGTGTATTGGAAATGTGACATCTGTCGCAATATAGATTTTTTTCCAAAACAGACCTTTTTAAAGTATAATGAAGTTTTTAGCAAGCAATTTTATAAAATATGTCTTTTAATATTATTTTTCGTGAGTGGAATTTTACTGTTAATAATATTTATATACGTTTGCATTTTAATTATACTGGAATTGGTCTCTTTGTATATATTGCATTGCACTTTATATTTATATATTTTTTGCACATCTTGCACCAATTTGCACATTAACATTCATTTTTTCTTTACTGCTAAACACATATGCACTTTACTCCATTGTTTTTACTGGATTTATCCGGAAATTAGCTCTTTCATCAATGGTAAATAAGATTTGCTGCTACAACATATGCATTGTATGTGGATTTATCCCGTAATATCTTTGCACATGAATTATATATTTATATATTTATATAAGTTTGAGGCATTAGCGCATATATATTTACATAATAATTATGTCAAATATGTGGTTTTTACTGGCAATGTGTAAACACCCAGCAAGAAACTAAGTTATGTTATGTTATATGTTATATGATTGTTAAAGCGCAAACAGCTGCCCCAGCAACGGAGCGTCCCGGCGCTGACCTAACCAGTACCTGAGGGGGGAGGGGGAAGGCTACAGAGGACTAGATGAGGGAAAAGAGATGGGTTTTTAGTGATTTCCGAAAGGCAGTCAGGTTAGTTAAAGTGCGGATATGTTGGGGTAATGAGTTCCAGAGTCTAGCCCCCAAGACTTTGAAGGAACGTCCACCCATTCTACAGAGCCTGAATCGAGGGATCGACACAAGGTGTTGTCCCAGTGAGCGTAAATTACGCTGAGGGGTGTAGGGTACAAGGAGCGGGCGTAGGAGTTCCGGACAGTCAGAATTCAGAATTTTGAAAGCGGTGGTAAGAGTTTTGAAGTGAATTTGAGATTCAATTGGGAGCCAATGCAGGTTACGGATGGTAGCTCTGGCAGAGCACCTGCGTGGGAGGCCAACCACCGCTCTGGCGGCCGAGTTCTGGATGCGTTGCAGCCGTGCTAATTCTGCTTTATTTGCCCCCAGGAATAGCACATTGGCATAGTCCAGCCGGGCAAGTATCATGGCTTGAATAATGAATTGGCGGGTACTGGGGTCGAAGAACCCGAGTATCGGGTTAAGACTCCTCATTAGACCCACACACGTTGCTGCCAGTTTCTTTGTGTGGGACTGATAGTTAAGAGAAGAGTCAAGCCAGACACCTAGGTTCTTCATGACCTCTTTTGGCACAGGGGTAGGGCCAAGCGGAGAGGGCCACCAGTGATCGCTCCAGTAGCTGGAATTCTTGCCAAGGAAAAGCACCTCCGTTTTCCCGGCGTTCAGCTGCAGGCAGTTGCGTGTCATCCACTGTGCAACTGCCGCTAGCCCATTCCTGAATTTGGTGGCCGAGGTAGAAGGGCCTTCAGAGAGTGAGATAACCAGCTGTGTGTCGTCGGCGTACGACACAAGCGTAAGGTCCCACTCTCTTGCCACTGCAGCAAGAGGCTGGACGTACAGATTAAAAAGAGATGGGCTGAGCGCCGACCCCTGAGGAACTCCTTGGTCGATGGAGTGGGGTTGGGAGATGTAGGGAGGGGCTGAGACTTGAAAGGATCTGTCCTTAAGAAAGGACCGGAACCAGTCAAGGGCAAGTTCGTTAATCCCTATGGCCTCAAGTCGATTCAGCAAGATGTTGTGTGAGACCGTGTCAAAGGCCGCGCTGAGATCCAGCAGGATCAGCGCGGCACTTTGACCAGCGTCCAGGATGCCTCGAAGATGTTCCGTGGTGGTCAGCAGGGCTGACTCAGTGCTGTATCCTGGCCTGAAGCCATTTTGAGAGGGGTCCAGGACGTGATTTAGCAGCATGTGGTGGGATAGCACTTTGTTAACGTGGGCTTCAGCCAATTTGGACGTCCAGGGGAGCAGCGAGATGGGTCTGTAATTTTCTGGTTTAGTGGGGTCTAATGAGGGTTTTTTAATAATGGGGGAAACCCAAGCTGATTTCCAGCAGGTGGGGACCACAGCTGTGGAAAAAGAGAGATTAAGTAGGTTAGAAAGCGAGGGAAGGAAGAAGTCCAGTACATCCAAGAATTTAGCTGGTCTCATGGGGTCAGTGGGGGAGCCAGACTTAACCTGCCTGCAAAGTTTAGCAAGGTCGTCGAGGGGTATGTCAGGTATTTTTGACAGTTTCGACGTGTGCGTCACAGAGCTGGAGGTGTTGATGGGCACAGGCTCATCTTGGGGGAAGGACGTATAAATTTTCCTCACTTTCTCAGTGAAGAAGGTGGCAAGGTCTTCACACTGTTTCGAGGAGGTAATACAGGAGACCGGGTTGGAGGCTTTTTGGAGGTTTTGAACTAATTTAAAGATCGTTTTGGTGGGGTTGGTGCTAAATTTAATTTCCTTTGCATAAAAGGAGGCACGGGTGGTACGTATTGCCCTGTGATACGTGCGAAGTTTAGACAAGTAAAGGGCTTTGTCACTGTCTAGGTAGTTTTTTCTCCAATCGCGCTCAGCTTTTTTGCAGTCCTTCCGTAAGGTTTTGAGCATTTCATTGTACCACGGATTGGTGGGGGAGCAGCGAGTTTTAGTCCATTTGGCCGGGATTAAGGCATCAAGCCCTGTAACAATCCAGTCATGAAAAGCAGCGAAAGCTGTATTAATGTCTCTGCTGTCGTCGGGGGGATGGAAATCACCTAGCTTTTTAATGAGGTCTCCAGAAGAAAGTTTGTGCCATGGTCGTTTGTGGCAAGGATTGGCTGTAACTTTGGTGGGTGGTTTTTTTGTTATAATAATAAGTTTGACGAGAGAGTGGTCAGTCCAACCCATGGGTTCAGGGGACTCAGTACTAGCTTCCAAAATGTTGGAAAAAATGGGATCTAGTATGTGCCCAGCAGTGTGAGTGGGGGAGTGGACCAGAGAGTTAAGTTGCAGGGCCGTGAGGTCGGCCAACAGATTTTTAATGCTCGTTTCAGTCACGGAATCAAAGTGGAGATTGAGATCGCCCAGTATGGTGAAATTGGGGGAGGAAACTGCCAGCGTGTGGGATGTTTCAAGAAGTTCGTCAATGAATCTGGCAGATGGGCCAGGTGGTCGGTAAATGTACAGACCAGAGAGGGAGAATTGGGGGAGAATTTTAAAATATCGTGAGCAAGAGGTTAAAAAGTACCGCCAGCCCCGGCTTCCGCCTTACATTTGTAAAGGGCTTGACAGAAGTCGCCAAATAAAGCGACTCTTTCTTCCATGGTAATCATCATGTGACACGGAGTGGTGAAAGTGGGAGGACACCAAACAAACACATAAAAAATACAATGGCAATATGTAAAACCGCATGTGATCAAGGGCTCCTGCGGCCCGAAACGCTTCGTGCGTGGGTTGTTGTTTAAAGAATAAACATCTTGCCAGAAGTTTTGCGGGGTCTGAGTCTCCTTCTTTGCCGCCGCCGTGTGGAGGTTGGAAGTAGCGGGAGTTGGAATCTTCTGATATCGTTACGGAGGTCGGTTGCCTCCGTTACCAGACCCCCTCGCCAAAAGTTGGTGGCCGCCCTTGACCGAAACAAAGAGTGGATCCGTGGTGAAATTTTGGCAGCCGCCCCCTACTATTGCCGAAGAAAGCAAGCACTGGTTTGAGGACGTGATCGGCAGGGTCGGAGGACTTGTATGAAAGCATTGTTTGCCGATGAGTAATATTGGCAAGAATTGTAGGTGGGGAGAGACAGTATATAAGGCACTGAAACAACAAGTCCAGTGATTATTGACTTGTACAAACAGACACAATATCAAACAACCCATAATGTCTGCGGAAATGGTACAAGAAAGGGAAATGGCGGCAGAGGAGGTGTTTTGAAGCCTGCCAAGCACCTCGACTAATCCAGCACAACTGCCAAACATGGGAAATGACAAAGATACAGATGCAAAGTCGCTGTTAAAAAGCTTGGAGAAGAAAATGAAATTGGAGACCACAAAGTGGTGGGAGCACTAGTCACTTTCCAAGTATGCTGAAGTGGGAAGTGTTCCACGGGGGTTGAGAATCCTCCTGGCACCCAGTTTTGACAAACTTAACCCCAACATGCTACGTGAGTGAGGAGAGAGCAATTTGGCTGCTTCCATGAATTTGGTTAACATTTTAATAAAGTAGGCAAACATCGATCGTCTGGAAATATTACGAAAAATTGACGAAATAAATAATGAATTGAGTAAACTTGAAACAACGGAATACATTACCAAAACAAAAGAGGCCATAAAAGAGAGATTAAAGAAACATGAGGAGAAAATCAAATTTAGAAAGGCACACAAGTTCGCTCGAGATTTAGCGGACTATGAAAATGGACAAATCTTTACTTTTGCCCGCAAGTTTGACACAGCGAGAAGGCAACAATACAGTGATAAAATAAAGAGCAATGTAACTAGAATACACACTCACGTGGATACTAATGATGATTCCTCCAGTGTAGACACTGTATCATTGACAAGCGAATCGAGTGTAGAATTGGACCGACCCAACGTAAGAAAAACTAAACTAAGTGTGGGGCAAGAGCTCAATTTTTTAGTGGAGGAAAGACTGCAAACACTACGGCCGAGGCAGCAAAGGAGGCCAGTAGAAAACGCAGAAACAAAAGAAGAAGCGACAGGCGCAAAAGGTGGAAACAAATGCACAAAAAAGAAAACACAATGGCAGAGAAAACACGCTAAATGACAATACCATTATCAATTTGTCATCAGTGGAGCTAACAAAAGCAGAGGAACAACTATTAGCGCTTGGGTTGAATTTCTGTCCAGGAGAGGGTTTTAACTATGCGCGTACTCGCATCGATGTATATTGTTTCATTAGAAAGCTCAAGCTCAAGAAATATTTTGCTTTATAAACTTGCAAACACCTATCGGAGAAGATTTTAGAACAAGAAGAAGAACAAGGTCCGATGTTGGCTGCCTCTGACATTCCAACTTTGCTCACACTGTGTGATTTAAATGAACAAACTGATTCTCAAATAGCTTACAATGACATAGACTTGGCAACGCAAGAGAGACTAAGGAAAATTAATCAAGTGCAGAAAGGGGATGGGATCAGTCCCTTTAAACCCAAATCTTGTTTTGTACCATTAATGCCAAAAGATGCTATTGATACGTATCATAATATGGTCACTAATGATTTGAAAAAATGTAATCACAATGTTAATAAAAGCAGAAAACAGAGAAACATGTATTTCAAAAAACAAGAATATGAAAGATTAATGAAAAAGTTAAGTGAAAATCATGATGTTGTCATAAAGAAATCAGATAAGGGGGGCAACCTAGTACTGTGGCCAAAAAAGGATTATATTCAAGAAGCGCAAAGACAATTGAATGATGAAAGTTGCTATAAAAAATCTGGCGTAAAGGAATACAACATAGCCAAGGAAACTCTACAAAGTCAACATTTTAATAAAGTATGCAAACATCGATCATCTGGAAATATTACGAGAAATTGACGAAATAAATAATGAATTGAGTAAACTTGAAACAACGGAATACATTACCAAAACAAAAGAGGCCATAAAAGAGAGATTAAAGAAACATGAGGAGAAAATCAAATTTAGAAAGGCACACAAGTTTGCTCGAGATTTAGCGGACTATGAAAATAGACAAATCTTTACTTTTGCCCGCAAGTTTGACACAGCGAGAAGGCAACAATACAGTGAGAAAATAAAGAGCAATGTAACTAGTATACACTCACGTGGATACTAATGATGATTCCTCCAGTGTAGATACTGTATCATTGACAAGCGAATCGAGTGTAGAATTGGATCGACCCTACGTAAGGAAAACTAAACTAAGTGTAATTGGAAATGTAACATCTGTCTCAATATAGAAAGGAATTTTTCCCAAATCATACCTTTTCTAAGTATAATGAAGTTTTTAGCAAGCAAGTTTATAAAATATGTCTTTTAATAGTATTTTTCATGCGTGGAATTTTACTGTTAATAATATTTATATGCATTTGCATTTTAATTATACTGGAATTGGTCTCTTTGTATATATTGCATTGCACTTTATATTTATATATTTTTTGCACATCTTGCACCAATTTGCACATTAACATTATTTTTTTCTTTGCTGCTAAACACATATGCACTTTACTCCGTTGTTTTTACTGGATTGATCCGGAAATGAGCTCTTTTATCAATGGTAATTAAGATTTGCTACTACAACATATGCATTGTATGTGGATTTATCCTGTAATATCTTTGCACATGAATTATGTATTTATATATTTATATAAGTTTGAAGCATTAGCGCATATATATTTTAATAATATGTATGTCAAATATGTGGATTTTACTGGCAATGTGTAAACACCCAGCAAGAAACTAAGTTGTTAATTTGTAAAGGGCTTCACATAAGTCGCCATACAAAGCAAGTCTTTCTTCCATAGTAATCATCATGTGACACGGAGTGGTGAAAGTGGGTGGACACCAAACAAACACATAAAAAATGCAATGGCGATATGTAAAACCGCATGTGATCAAGGGCTCCTGCGGCCCGAAACGTGTCGTGCGTTGGTTGTTGTTTAAAAAATAAACATCTTGCCAGAAGTTCTGCGGGGTCTGAGTCTCCTTCTTCTTCGCCGCCGTGTGGAGGTTGGAAGTAGCAGGAGTTGGAATCTTCCGATATATATATATTTTATCTCTCTCTATACATATATATATATATATATATAGTTTTTTTTTTTTATATATATATATATATATATATATATATATATATATATATATATATATATATATATTTTCACTTAAAAAACCATAGGTTTCACACATGTTATAGTTAGCTGGACATTTCACTCGTAAAATACCATTGAAATTCCCCCGTTATAGTTAATTCAGATAACTATAACTAGCGCGACCTCAATCCACTGCTGATGATGTCACATATTACATCACTCATGACATGGTCAGTGACATCACTCATGACATCACTGATGACATCATCCTTGTGATAGAGTGGCAGTCGCACGAGTTATAGTTATCTGAACAAACTATAACGGGGGAATTTCAATGGTTTTTTACGAGTGAAATGTTCAGCTAACTATAACATGTGTGAAACCTATGGTTTTTTAAGTGAATTTGCAAGGTTTTTTAAATGCTAATTCCTAACTATAACGTGTGTGAAACCTATGGTTTTTTAAGTGAATTTGTAAGGTTTTTTAAATGCTAATTTATGTATGTATTATTATATTTTTTATATATTTATTTTACAAAAAACTACCTATGTATATAGTTATAGATTGACTGTATCCTGTAATATGGAATGGCTCAGCTCTTTTTTTTTGAATTTGGATAAAGTTGAACAGCATAGTTAATATCTTCTATAAACTTATAAACAGTTTAAAATGTTTTTTTTTTTTAAGCTTTTTTCACGGTGCGTGTACCCCGCGATTTTTTGAAAAAAAACTAATGTTTTTTTCACCCTTCGGGGTCCTTCAGGGACCCCCTGACAAAGGCTAGGGGGTCAGGAACTCTCTACCCTGCCCCCTTTTCATGTTCTCCACCTTTCTTTTTCACTGTCACACACAAAATGGCGGCCGACACTTCCTGATTTCGACGATTCGAATGTTGACTGACATGTAACCACCAATCAGAATTACGCTCGCGCAAGTTATGGTGCGCGCATATAGATATTTATGTACTTTTAACTGCAATTTTCCCAGGAACTACTGAACAGATTGACACCATATATGCAAAAGGCACATGCCTGACCTGAGGACTACCTCTTTGCCAAATTTCAAGTAATTCTGTTCAGCCGTTCGGGCTGTACCTTCGACTAAAGGTCCTATGGGAAAATGCATGGGGAAAACGTGTTTTGGGACCCCCCTTTTTTCTCAGCCCCCGCTTGACGAATCACCCCGAGACTTTCAGGGTAGGAGCTGAGCGGAGCGCCCCATTAGTTTTGAAAATTTCGCGAGGATTCGTCAACCGGCGCCAAAGTTATTCAAAATAGAATTTTCAGATTTCCTATGGGAACTCGGTCCTAACTATAACTATCTACTGGCGTCTGCCAGTAGATAATATATATATATATATGATCAAGGCCGAGGCAGGCCGAAACGCGTCATGGTGACAGCAATAAACTAAATATTGGAGCACTTATTTGGTGGTTCGCTTCCGTTTTCCCTGAGGAGAAGGATTTTGAAACCAGCGGAATTGTGGGATATATATATATATATATATATCCATATATGCACAAGTTACTTACCTTCGGTAACGATATATCTGTAAGAAACATTAGTAATGATAGATTCCTTACCTTAGAATTACCCGCAAGCATCAGACTGGATCCGGAAAGTTTTTCTCAGCAATACCCCTGCGCGTCGGAAGGTGGCGTCGTGCAGCTCTGTGTCCGTCATTGGCATTGTGGTCGCCGCGATGAAATCGCGGCAGCTACTTAGACGCCGCCCTTGTGCACTGACATCAGTTCTGTACATGACTTTCTGTGCCAGGAACGCAGAGCCATGCATGAAACTGACCACTGGTGCCTTGAAACTAGGGCCCTGAAAGGGATGACCTTAACCCGAGTAATTAGTTCGCAGAACGGGGTGGATGGGTGGGGCAGTAAGGAATCTATCACTACTAATGTTTCTTACAGATATATCGTTACCGAAGGTAAGTAACTTGTGCGTCTGAAAGAAACATGCAGTGATAGATTCCTTACCTTTGAATAGATACCCCAGCAATACCAAACCCGTTGGTGGGTCTGCGAACCAAGATCACACCAGAAAGTCCTGGAGAACAGAACAGCCAAAGAAGCCGTCTCTCTGGACTTGGCTGTCCAGGCAGTAATGCTTGGTAAACGTGTGCAGCGAGGCCCACGTAGCTGCCTGACAGATGTCATGCAAGGGAACTCCCCGTCCCAAATCAGTAGTGGCTGCCGTCGCCCTGGTAGAATGGGCGCCCAGCCCCACCGGAGGCTCTTTTTTAGCCAAAGTATAACAAGCCTTTATGCACAGAACGACCCACCAAAGATGATCCGCTTGTACACGGCCCGACCATTCTTGGCGCCCACATAGCGAACAAAGAGCTGTTCATCCACCCAGAACTGTTGTGTGCGGTTCAGGTAGAATGAGAGTGCACGTTTTGGGTCCAGACGGTGGAGCTTCTCTTCCTCTTTTGAGGGATGCGGAGGCAGAAAGAAGGTGGGCAAAGTGATGGTCTGCCCGATGTGAAAGGCAGTGACAACCTTTGGCAGAAAAGATGGACGAGTCCTTAGAACCACTTTGTCCAGATCGACTGGGAGAAAAGAAGGTTTAGAAGAAAGAGCCTGGAGCTCACTCACTCTTCTGGCAGAGGTGATGGCCACCAGGAAAGCTGTCTTTAAAGTGAGAAGACAAAGAGGACAGTTGTGAAGTGGCTGAAAGGGAGCACACATCAGATATGTCAGACCAGGTTCAAGTCCCACTGAGGAATTATGAAAAGAACAGGAGGGAAAAGATGAGTAATGCCTTTTAAGAATCTATTTACAACAGGGGACTTGAAAAGGAAATGCTGATCTGGAAGCCGTAAAAAGGCGGAAATGGCCCTTGATAGTGCCCAGAGCAGAGCCCTGCTGGGCCAAAGAAAGGAGGAATAGAAGGACCTCTGAAAGAGGGGAAGAAAGGGGATCCACAGCCTTTGCTGTGCACCATGCCACAAACTTATTCCACCTGCAGGCGTATACCGTCTTAGTGGAGGGACGCCTGGCTGCCAAGATTACATCACAAACTTCAGGAGGCATGTCAAAAGGCGTCAACTGCTGCCACTCAATCTCCACGCAAGTAGAGCGGAGGCTGGACAGGTTCGGGTGTTGCTGTGACAGAAGATCCTCCCAAAGAGGCAATCAGATCAGGGGATCGATAGCCATGCTGAGTAGCTCGGGATACTATACTCTTCGAGCCCAGTCCGGAGCCACAAGAATGACTTGGGCCCGGTCTCGCTTGATCTTCTTCAGCACTCTGGGTAGAAGTGGTGTAGGCAGAAAGGCGTATAGTAGACGGAAACTCCACTCACGACGAAAAGCGTCACCTAGCGAGTGCCGCCTTGGAAATTCCAACGTGCAGAACAGAAGACATTGAGCATTCTCTTCGGTGGCGAATAGATCTAACCAAGGCTCTCCCCACTGCTGAAAGAGACCTTGCACCATGTCCGAGTTCAGATGCCATTCGTAATCCATCATGCACCAGCGGCTGAGTTCGTCCACCCTGGCATTCAGAGAACCTGCCAGGTGTTGAACACCAGGGAAATGCCCTGATGTTCCAGCCATGTCCAGAGGTGCAGAGCCTCCTGACAGAGGGTCTACGACCCCACCCCGCCCTGTTTGTTGCAGTACCACATGGCGTTGGTGTTGTCAGTGAACACCTGCACTACTCTTCTCCGGACAGAGGGAAGGAATGCCTTCAGTGCAAGCCGGATCGCCCGAAGCTCCAGAAGGTTGATGTGGAACCCAGACTCCGCCAGAGACCAGAGGCCGTCACAACTGTGTGTTCCAGTTGGGGAAGAGAGAGGGATCTGCCATTGTCCCAATTGCGATTTGTGAGCCACCACTGCAATTGTTGTGCAGTGCCCTCCGAGATCTGGACGTGATCGGACAAGTTGCCCTGATGCTGTGCCCACTGGAACTTCAGGTCCCACTGCAGAGCCCGCATATGCCATCAGGCATGATCCACTAGCAGGATGCAGGAGCCCATGAGGCCCAGGAGCCGGAGGGCCATCCTGACCGAAACCCGGGATAGAGGCTGAAAGATCAGAATCAGAGCCTGAATATCTCGGACTCGCTGCTCGGGAGGATAAGCACGAAACTGCGCAGAGTCCAGAACCGCTCCAATGAAGAGGAGCTTCTGAGAGGGAAACAGGTGTGACTTTGGCACATTGATGGAAAACCCCAGCAAATGCAGGAGGTCTTCTGCTCAGATGAGCTGCGACCACTGCCATCACTTTCGTGAACACCCGAGGGGCGCTGGTAAGGCCAAAGGGGAGCACGTTAAACTGAAAGGCCTACCGTGAACCGCAGGTAATGCCTGGTGTGCCGGCAGGAATGGGATGTGGGAATATGCGTCCTGCAAGTCCAACGCTACCATCCAGTCTCCAGGGTCAAGGGCAGACAAGACCTGAGCTTGTGTCAACATCTTGAACTTCTCCTTCCGGAGGAAGCGGTTGACGTTCCTGAGGTCCAAGATAGGAAGCAGACCCTTGTCCTTCTTGGGGACCAGAAAGTAGTGGGAATAACAACCACAACCTACTTCTGGCCCAGGGACGTGCTTGATGGCCCCCTTTGCCAATAGGGCTGTGACTTCCTGCCGAAGAAGCGCAAGATGGTCCCCTGACATGCGGTGGTATTGAGGTGGCATGGCTGGAGGGGTAGTCTTGAAGGCGAGGGAGAAGCCCCTTTGAACTATTTGCAGCACCCACTTGTCCGAGGTGATGTTGCACAAGTGGGGGAGATGATGGCGAATCCTGCCGCCCGCAGGCATCTGATGGGCCTGAAAGGATGGACTAGGAAGGCTTGGAAGTGGATGCTCTGGGGTGGAGGTGGATTGACCCGCCCGCTGGCCCCCCAGAACCGCCTTGGGGGTTCCCATGTCCTCGGCCACGCTGAGGTTGTTGTTGCGTGGGCCTGTGGCTCTGAAAAGAACATGTTGTAGCACCCCTTCCACGGCTGCAAAAGGAGCAAAAGGCAGAAGGCGGAGAAGGCCGAGTGGCCGACAGGCCCAAGGACTTGGCCGTTGCCCGTGAGTCCTTAAAGCGCTCCAACGCACTATCTGCCTTATGGCCAAAAAGGCGAATGCCATCAAAGGGCAAGTCCATCAGAGTGTTCTGGACATCCCCCGAGAAGCCAGTTGTCCTCAGCCAGGCGTGGTTTCCCAAGCGCCACCGTCTTGGAAATCGCCCTGCTCAGCGAGTTGGCGGTGTCAAGCCCACAACGAATGGTGAACTTAGCTGCATCTGTCCCAGCTGCTATAGCTTGGGAAAGGACTGTCCTGGCCTCCTCCGGACAGTGGGGCAGCACCTGCGCAACCGTATCTCACACAGAGTGGGATTAACACCCAAGAGGCATGCGGTGTTCACCGACCGCAGCTCTAAGCTGGCAGATGAAAACAGCTTCTTGCCAAGCTGCTCCAGCTTCTTGGATTCCCTATCCGGAGGTGCGGAAGGGAACACGCTCTGGGAAGCAGAGGCTTGGACAGCCAAGCTCTCAGGAGAGGGGTGTTGAGAGAGGAAGAGGGGGTCGCCGGGATGCCGGGCGATGACGTCGGGCCACGTTCCTGTCCACAGGAGCCCCTTGCCCTACATATACATATATAAAACATATGTAATTTTCAGAAAAACACACATTCACTGGATGATGTCATCAGTGATGTCATCAGTGATGTCATTTGAGATGTCATCAGTGATGTCATGAGTGATGTCACTGACCATGTCATGAGTGATGTAATATGTTACGTCATCAGCAGTGCATTGCGGGCGCGCGAGTTATAGTTAGCTGAACTAACTATAACGGGGGAATTTATATGGTTTTGTACGAGTGAAAAGTCCAGCTAACTATAACGCCCCTGAAACCTATGGTTTTTTCAGTGAATTTCTAAGGTTTTTTAAATGCTAATTCCTAGCTATAACGTGCCTGAAACCTATGTTTTTTTCAGTGAATTTCAAAGGTTTTTTAAATGCTAATTTCTAGCTATCCCTACAGAGATAGGACATGTGAAGAAAGAAGGAAAAACGCACAGAAAGAAAAAAAGAAATGCAAAAAGAAGCAACAGAAGTCCTCAAAGACGAAGAAAAGTGCAGGAAGAAGTATAACGTGCAGAAAGAACAAACAGGAGAGCAGAAACAAGCCTTGTTGCAAAATCATCCTGTACCCTCAACTTTTTCAGACGGATACTGGTGGTAACTGAGTCTGACTAACCAGCCCTAGAGCCAGTGCTATGTTAAAAGACACTCAGAATACAGTGAAAACACCTACATACACTACGGCACACTCTGTTTTGGGGTCCCCCTGTGATTAGCATGACCTCCTCTGTAAGCCCCTAGTATATAATAGGGCAGGGGATTAAAACTACCTCTTAAAACGCACCACAGGGCGTGTTTGAACACGTCACCTCATGCCCTGTCCCCTCCCTTCCCCACTGTGTAAATACGCCCAGTAGCCATTTTAAGTTGGGAGATTAAGTCCCCTTGAATCCTGATGGTCCCTAGGGTCCAACTAGACCACTAGGTACCTCCAGTAAGCGCCACAGAGCTGCGTTGCAGAGAGGTGTAAAAAGTGGCACGGCCTGCACCACCTCTCTGCAACGCAGAGCAGTGGTGCTTACTGGAAGCACATGGTGGGCTAGTTGGACCCCAGGGTCCCTCAGGATTGAAAGGGAATTATTTCCCCAACTTAAAAACGCACCACAGGGCCTGTGGGCGTTCTGAGTTGAGAGATTAAGTCCCCTTGAATCCTAAGGGTCCCTAGGGTCAAACTAGCCCACTAGGTACCTCCAGTAAGCGCCACAGAGCTGCGTTGCATGGAGGTGTTAAAAGGGGCGTGGCCACAGAACACCTGTCTGCAACGCAGCTCCCTGGCGCATACTGGAGATACCTGTTGGGCTAGTTGGCCCTCAGGGACCCTCAGTATTGAAGGGGAATTAATTCCTCAACTTACAACTGGCCAGGGGGCGTGTTTGCAGAGTGCTGCAAGGAGGGGGCGTGGCCTCCGGCGCGATGCCGGTCTTTTATTTATTTATTTTTAAGAAGGAGGGCTGTGTGGCCCCCTTTCTTTTTCTAATTTATTAGCCCTAGGGACCCCATCCCCCAGGGACTGCACCCTAATTTTTTTTGTTGAAAAAAATTCATTTGGCCCTCCCAAGGCCTTAATCGGCCCCGGGGACCCCAACCCCCAGGTCATGGCCTTTTTTTTATTTTTTTATTCTTTAGGAGGGGGGCTGTGTTGCCCCCTCCTCAGGCCACTTATGGCCCCGGGGACCCCATTCCCCGGGGCCGGCCTTTGTTTTTTATTTAAAAAAATAAATATATATTTATAGAAACACCTAGGACATGCTGGACAAACCGTATGTACCTATCACCATGACGATTTGCGTGATATTCATTAAAACGCGACTATGCATACAATGAATCCACGTAGAATGTATTCACACCGCTAGTGAAGCTCTGACATGTCTGACACCCTACCGTGCCTAATCCCGGTGCCCCCGCTGGTGGGTACTCACCAAGTAGACACCCTTGTCGTTTATTTATACAAACATGGGTAGTTATTGACGGGCACATTTAATACACATGCACACCAAGCCAGCCATTCAAAGGGGATTCGACAAAAATTCGACCAAACTATGCAAGAAACCCCCTCACGGGTAATCAAACACACATCCACCGCCGGATGTGTAATACTTTTTATTTTACTCTCTGGAAAGGAGACAAACCTCACTTGAGAGTCACAGCGTGCTCCTGGCTGAGCCCAATGCTGTGTTACACCCACCAGTGCCCGCCGAGTGCCACACACCTCTGTGTTGTATTCCACCAGCTAGTGCATATGCTATGACACTCTCTAGCTCATGTGCACTGTAACACCACCCCGTGAATATGTCATGCCACACTTGTCTTCGCACGGGTTATATTTCCCCATCTAACGTGCCTTCCTCGATGCCTATGTTATAACGCACAGTGCTATGCCATACATATTATAATCTGGGATCCATATCTTTGTCACAGTGCATATGCAACGTTACACTCCCCAGCACATATTTTATATTACAACTTCAGAGACTAGTTAGGTTACACAACACTGCCCTGTGCATATTACACTCCAAGGCGCACATCGCATAGCAAGCGCTAGTGCCTGTGCTATCTCGCGCTCTCCAATGAATCTGTCATTGCGCACAATGCATTGCATATTATATTTCAAGCCCGGTTCATCTAATATCACACTTTTTGGTGCATAGTTTATACCATACACTATATCTAGTTTCCATTTTCAATCGTGCTCTCAGGACTATGTTCTATATAACACTGTGTTCACCTACCCTTTTCACGGGCATTACATTTTGCGATAGGGGGTGGAGGGTCAGGGGGTGTTTTTGCCAAGTGAGCCCGGAGTCACAGTCACAAACGTCCTCTTGCCATGCATGGTCTTCTGTGCTGCCATGGCCCCTCCCACCTTCCCTGTGTGGTCAGCTAGCTGTTCCTGACCCCCTCCCACCTTCCCTCCATGGTCTGTGTGTATGCCATCATAGTCTCACTGTTGCTCTCCATGGTGTGTCTCGTGCGCGCCACCTCGACCCCAATGGAGTCTTTTTCGAACCCCGAGTGCCCCCTGTACATCACCAATTTGTTATGATCTGGCGCGTGTAGTTTTTCACTGACCTTGGGTTGCCTTCGCGTTTTTTTCATTACCATGACAACGAGCAGGACGCGCAGCTCCTGACGTTTGGGCTGTTAGCGCTCTAGCATGCTCTACGTCAGCACGCTCTCTTCCAGCTTCACCTGCCTCTCGCGTGAGGTCACCGGTGGGTGGCGTTATACAGGACTGGCTCGTACACACGCCACCAGTCTACAACGGCTGACGCGTTACTAGGTGGACGGCGTCTTCGGAGTCACGGAACCGTGAGTACAGAAACAGGATACTGGTAGCGTCTCCATTGACGTTAACGCTTCCTTCTTTCTCATGCAATGTCTTTAATTTTTGCACCATGCTGGTCCCACAAATGCGTTGTTGGTCCGCGCGGGCTGCAATGGCTATACTACCTTTCTCTTGTCCTTCCCCCCAGCGCTTGGGAGGTCGACCTCTGTAGCTCCCATACTGGTGGCAACATCCTTATTAGATTATTTCTCTTCGCTTGCCTCATGGTAATTTGGAAGCTTCATTACCATAGCCTTCCCTTCATTGTGTCGAGGCGGTCGACACAGAGTCATTTACCGCTTGTCCTGCGAGAAGTAATACAGTAGTATTGCTTGTAATTCCGCTCTCCGGACTGCTCCCAACCATGTTGGATGCATTTGTTCAACAATTTGTAATTGTTCGGTATCCTCTTTGTTTCCCTCATCCCAGGACACTAGAATTTAGTGTGTACTCCCCCCGGCCCTGTATGCAGCACAGCCCAGGAGGGTGAGTTTGTTGGATGCCTTATCTGATGGGTTCTAGTATCAATTATTGGATATTGTGCCTCCTCTTTGCATTTGCTTTTGGTTCTTTACAAGTCCTCCATACATTGCTCCATAGCTTTGCATGCCACGGTTGGCTTGACACCACCAATTGTCTTAAGTAACTGTTGTTGCAATGCTAATGTTGTTTTAAATTTTACTTGTCGTTAACATTTTTTACTTGTTGTTATTTTCCTTCTCTGCAGGTGTGCTTTTTAGCTACGGTACCACACTTTTTTAGGGTGCTGTATGCGTGCCCACCACTTAGTCTCTTATAGACGTTGGGCACCACCAAAGAGGTGTAGGTAGCCGCAATAATTCCCCGGTCCTGATGAATTGCCATTTATTATATACAAAGGCAAGAAACATGTTGACCTATTGATCACGTTAGCACATACACTCACATAACTACTGGTGTCACATGTGCGGATTATACATTTTTTAACCAGGATGGTGACCACACTGTATTAAAATTATTTAGTGGATCACCTACCCCTGTTTTAATCTCTTCACTTTAACCTCATATGCACCTACACTCACTTATGTCTTAATATTGTTTTCCCCCCCCACACACACATCACTCACCGGCGTTGGAATAAAAGATCTCCGCTAGGAAGGCTCTATTAGGTGCCTGATCGGGCATTGCACCCGCCGGCCCGATAAGGAGCAAAGACCCGGTGATGAAGCAAGACACCCGCTTGTTGGGTGTGTGAGGGTCTTCTTTTCCAAATAAGGAGTAACTTTCACTCCTGCTATTCACTACAGTTCCCTGTTACCACCTTGGTACCCCTTTGTTATCCTGTCACACCTTGCATTCACGTTAGGAACTGCATACCTTCTGTTTTCACTTATTCATGGGCATGTATGCTGGACCTTGATAACAATAAAATTTATTGTTATTACTTTAAGCCCTCTCTTCCCTCGATTTGTTTGATACAAAGATATGGATCCCAGATTATAATATGTATGGCATAGCACTGTGCGTTATAACATAGGCATCGAGGAAGGCACGTTAGATGGGGCAATATAACCCGTGCGAAGACAAGTGTGGCATGACATATTCACGGGGTGGTGTTACAGTGCACATGAGCTTGAGAGTGTCATAGCATATGCACTAGCTGGTGGAATACAACACAGAGGTGTGTGGCACTCGGCAGGCAATGGTGGGTGTAACACAGCATTGGGCTCTGCCATGAGCGCGCTGTGACTCTCAAGTGATGTTCGTCCCCTTTCCAGAGAGTAAAATAAAAAGTATTACACATCCGGCAGTGGATGTGTGTTTTATTAACCGTGAGGGGGGTTTCTTACATAGTTTTGGTCGAATTTTTGTCGAATTCCCTTTGAATGGCTTGGTGTGGATGTGTATTAAATGTGCCTGTCAATAGCTACCCATGTTTGTATAAATAAACGACAAGGGTCATCAGTGATGTCATGAGTGATGTCACTGACCATGTCATGAGTGATGTAAAATGTGACGTCATCAGCAGTGCATTGCGGGCGCGCGAGTTATAGTTAGCTGAACTAACTATAACGGGGGAATTTCAATGGTTTTGTACAAGTGAAAAGTCCAGCTAACTATAACACCCCTGAAACCTATGGATTTTTTAATGAATTTCTGAGGTTTTTTAAATGCTAATTCCTAACTATAACGTGCCTGCAACCTATGTTTTTTTCTGTGAATATATATATATATATATATATATATATATATATATATATATATATATATATATATATATATATTCACTTACAATACCACAGGTTTCAGGCACGTTATAGTTAGAAATTAGCATTTAAGAAACCTTAGAAATTCACTGAGAAAACCATAAGTTTCAGGGGCGTTATAGTTAGTTGGACATTTCACTCGTACAAAACCAGAGAAATTCCCCCGTTATAGTTAGTTCAGCTAACTATAACTCGCGCCCCTGCAATGCACTGCTGATGACGTCACATATTACATCACTCATGACATGGTCAGTGACATCACTCATGACATCACTCATGACATCTCAAATGACATCACTCATGACATCATTGATGACATCATCCAGTGACTGTGTGTTTCTGTAAAGTTTAAATATGTTTAATATATATAGGGAAAGGCGTATTGAAGAATGAGTGGGTGTATAAGTGTCTGAATGGATGATTTAGAAGGTGCGTGACTGCCTCTATAAGTGAGTGATTAAATATATCTTACTGAATGCATGGGTTAGTGACTAAACTGTGTGAATGTCTGTATCCGTCTGTCTGTTGGTGTGTAAGTGGCTGCATGGGTTTGTGAATAGCTACATGAGTGTCTATATGGACTATTGATTGGTTGTCTGAGTATCTGTATGGGTGCCTGAGTGTTTGTGTGGGTGGGGTGTCTGTGACTCTGGTACATGTGTGAGTAACTACATATGTGAAAGGCAGTATATATGTGTGTTGGAGTATATAAATGGCTATAAGTGAGAGTGTGGGATTGTGAGAGTGGCTGTATGGATGAGTGTGTTCTTGTATCAGTGATTGTATAAGAGCGTAAGAATGTGCTAGTATTTGTATGAGTAAGTGAGCTGGTGTGTGTCTAACTGGTAGGTGAGTAAATGGCAGTGTGATTAATTATATGCATGACTGACTAGGTGTGTTATTACCTCTATGGATGACTGGCGGTCTGTGAGTGTCTATATAGGTGTATGAGTGCATATGATAGTCCTGTACTGAGTGACCATAAGTATGAGTGACTGTACGGCTGAGTGAGTGGATGTGTGTGTAAACCTAAGAATCAGTGAGTGGGTATGTATTTATTGATGTTGGAGTGTCTATGGTTTTGAGAATGGCAGTCTGTAATTTAGAGTGGGTGTATCAAAGGTTATATTAGGGTGTGAGAAGATGCATCAAATTATCACATGGATGATGTCATCAGTGATGTCATTTGAGATGTAATCAGTGATGTCATGAGTGATGTCACTGACCATGTCATGAGTGAAGTAATATGTGACGTCATCAGCAGTGTATTGCGGGGGCGCGAGTAGCTGAACCAACTATATGGGGGAATTTCTCTGGTTTTGTACGAGTGAAATGTCCAACTAACTATAACGCCCCTGAAACCTATGGTTTTTTCAGTGAATTTCTAAGGTTTTTTAAATGCTCATTTCTAACCATAACGTGCCTGAAACCTATGGTTTTTTGCAGTGAATTTCAAAGGTTTTTTAAATGCTAATTTCTAACTATAACATGCCTGAAACCTATGGTTTTTTCAGTGACTTTCTAAGGTTTTTTAACTGCTAATTTCTAACTATGCCTACAGAGGTGGGATATGTGAAGAAAGAAGAAAAAACACACAGAAAAAGCAACAGAAGTCCACAAAGATGAAGAAAAGTGCAGGAAGAAGCAAGACGTGCAAAAAGAACCAACAGAGGAGCAGAAAGAGGTCTTGTTGCAAAATCATCCTGTGCCCACAACTGACGGGTACTGGTGGTAACTGACTCTGACTAACCAGGCCTAGAGCCAGTGCTATGCTAAAAGACACTTAGAATCCAGTGAAAACACCTACATACACTAGGGAACACTATGCGTTGGGGTACCCCTGTGATTAGCATGACCTCCTCTGTAAGGCCCTGGTACATATTAAGGCAGGGGGATTAAACCTACCTCTAGGTCAGAGGTGCATAAATATGCTACTTTAACTAGTAGTCGCGTTTGCATTGTGGTGGAGAAAGGGTGCTGGGTGTCCAACCAACGCTCAGGAATTCCGCTGCGTAGGACTTACAGGAGGTACCAGGAGGGATTCTTGGCCCCCAAACTCCCTCAGTACTAAATTGGACTTCATCCCCCATCCAGAGTGGTAGAGAAAGGGGGGCATGGCCTCCGAAGACGTCTTAGCAAACCCACTGTCTGAGACTTACTGGAGGTAACAAGAGGGGTAGTTGGCCCCCAAGGACATCATTGGGGGCCAACTTCCCAAACTATTACCTCCAGTCAGTCCCACACAGCAGCATTGGTAAGTACTCGTACCAGGCCACGCCCACTTTGCCCACCACTCTACAAACGCGCTCCCTGGCACGCTCTTGGATGGGGATTGAAATCCCCTTCACTGCTGGGGATCCTTTAGCGGCCAACTAGCCTACCTTTTACCTCCAGTAAGCCCAACGCAGTGGGATTGGTGAGAGGTAGACAAAGGCCATGCCCCCTTTCTCCACCACTCTGCAAACAAGCCCCCTGGCGCGTTGTAAGTTGGGGGATTAAGTCTCCTTAAATCCTGAGGATCCCTGGGTCCAACTAACCCACCAGGTCCCGCCAGTAAGCGCCACAGAGCTGCGTTGCAGAGAGGTGTAAAAAGGGGCATGGCCCGGGCCACCTTTCTGCAACGAAGACCTGTGGCGCTTACTGGAGGTACCTGGTGGGCTAGTTGGCCACCAGGGGCCCTCAGGATTGAAGGGGAATTAATTCCCCATCTTAAAACGCGCCACAGGGCATGTTTGCACACGTCACCTCAGGCCCAGCCCCCTCCCTTTACCACTGTGTAAACACACCCCGTCGCACATTTTAAGTTGGGGGATTAACTCCCCTTGAATCTTAAGGGTCCCTGGGGTCCAACTAGTCCACCAGGTACCTCCAGTAAGTGCCACAGAGCTGCATTGCAGAGAGGTATAAAAAGGGGCTTTGCCTGGACCACCGCCGCGAGGCTCCCACCCTGCCATAGCAAACAGCAGTGTCCTGGGGGTGGGCACCCTGGTACACTGCAGGAGCCGGCCCTGGGGGGTGTCAGTCCCCAGGGCCATCACAGGCTCCAGGAGGGGAGCCATGGCGCCCCCTCCCATCACATGCACACCCCTGGGGAGGTCGTGGTCCCCGGGGCTCAGGGGTCTGTCTTGGACCTCCAAATTTGAATATTAGTGCCCCGGTGAGGTGGCGGTCCCTGGGGCGTGTGGGGGGCTCAAGCCACCCCACACAGGTGTCGTTTTTTTTAAAAAAAAGCCCTGGGGGTGGCAGTCCCCAGGGCTTGGGGGGGCCCTGGAGGCCCCCCAATCATTGAAAAAGAAGCCCCTGTGGTGGCCGTCCCCGGGGCTGCAGGGGTGCCATGAGCCCCCTGCAAATATTTAATGAATGCTCCAGGGGGGGTTGCGGTCCCCGGGGCTGTGGGGGCCTGCCTGGGCCCCCACAATTTTAATTTTGCATGCACCCGGGACTTGGCCCACCCGGTGGCTAAATAATAATGAAGCGCGGGAGACCCCGCTTCGTTTTATTTTTTATTTTCGGCTGAATTTCGCGCTGGGTGCGCAAATCTCGCCGATTTAAAAAAAAAGCTTTTTTTGGCGCTGGGGGTCCTTGTGCGACCAGCTGAGCAGGCCTAGGGGGTCAGGGTGTTTCTACCGTGCCCCCTTTTGTTATTTTTCACCTTTTGTTTTTCTGTTTTCTTGTACCTCGGATACCGAGGCACAAGATGGCTGCCAACACTTCCTAGTTTGGAGTGTTGACAGCCAATTAGAATAAAGCTAGTGGTCGGGAGGGTGCGTGGATCATCTGTGCACTATATATCGAAACTTTTATTTTTTTATTTTCTCAGCAACAACTGAACGGATTTACACCAATTTAAAAAATGGGCGCTTTCTGAATCAAGCACTACTTTTTGCCAAATTTGGTGTAATTCCATTCAGCAGTTCGAGCTGTAGACGTGTCTAAAGTTTCCTATGGGAAATGCATTTTTTGACCTCTATTTTTTAAATTCCTCAGGAACTACTGAACGGATTTACACCATTTAACAAAAAGGTCTCTTTCTGAACCAAGGGCTACCTTTTTGCCAAATTTGATGTAATTCCGTTCAGCAGTTCGGGCTGTAGTCGTGTCTAAAGTTTCCTATGGGAAATAACATAGAGAAAACATGTTTTGGAACCCCCTTTTTTCTCGGCCCCGCTTGGCGAATCACCCCAAAACTTGAGAGGAGCTGATCGGAGCGGGCCATAAGTTTTGAAAATTTCACGAAGATTCGTAAACTGGCGCCAGAGTTATTGGGAAAAAACAAAAAAAAGTTTCCTATGGAAACTAGGTCCTAACTATAACTACCTACTGGTGACCGCCAGTAGGTAATATATATAAATATATGGCCTTGAGAATCTCAAGATTTAACTGAGGTTTAGTATATTAATGTGAGGAGATAAACTGGATTACATAAATGAGATCAGGACATCTCACAGAATGTGTCTGTGATTGATAAAGTTTTATTGAAGCCATTGAGTTATATATCAATGTGGCATTTTTTCTCCAGTTTTATTTATTTATTTTTTCTTTCATTCATTCTTCCAACACAGCAGTTCGCTATATTAACAACACTATGTTAAATGAATTGTAATAATTGTTTGGGTAAAGAAAGGATTTAGGTCTGTTCCAAGTGACTTTAACTCGGAAGTCTGTTGATTATGTTCATTGGTCACATGATTTGTTTATTTAAACCTGAACTAACACTGACAATTTCACTCGTGATCAAGGGGATTGTCCCCGAAATGCGTAGAGTTTGTCAGAGCCACCTGTGTGAATAAATCTCTTTCTGCAAGATTTTTGAGTCCACAGTATGCTGTTTGGGTAAAGGGTTCACCGTTGGATTGATATTTTGGGATACGCCATCCCGCTGTGGAACGCTGTCGAAAGCGGAGGAGAAGAGGCGAAGGTTTCGTTGGACGGATGCGCTGCTTAGCCAAATCGGTTTGTTAGTTGGAGATTCTCTGCCCGCCCCGAAGTTCACGAAAGCGTTAACCGGAACAAGGAGCCATATGCAGGTGAGTGAATATTGCTCGCGAGATGAAGCATAAGCTTGCTGAAAGCGGTATTGAATAACGCAGTCCGAATGAGGAGTGAGGTATCAAGGCAGACAGCTTCCCCGTGTTGAAAGTGTACGTGGTTTGAAACCGGGGAGTTTACAGAAAGTGGCAATGATCGCGCATTACGGTGTATTTAGATGGCTCTGTCTAGAAATATGAAGCGCTGCGAGGCAGCAGGAAAATTTTTGAAAATTTCAAAGAAAGTACAGATGTCGATTATACTGAACCGACAGCAGATTGTGTTGTAACTCCAAATAAGAGGCAGCTTTGGGACCAGCTGTGGAGGGCGCTTAAGAAAGAACAAAACAAGTGGTGGGAGGCCACCATGCTTCAAAAGTATATCGATGTGGGTAGAGTCCCGAGAGGACTAAGAATCTTTGTTACCCCCACCTTTAGCGACCCGGATCCAGAGCTAATTAATGTCTGGGCTGCTAATAATCATAACTGTTCAACGATAATGCTTGGGTTGTTGGTTAAATATGCACACAAAGATGTTGATCGCTTAGCTGAAGAAATTGAAAATATTACTTAACAACTGAAACAGATGTGTAGTCAAGAAGAATACAGTACAGAGAGGGATAAAATGGAGACAAAACTCAGTAAAATTGAAGAAGAAATCAGAGGCAAGAAACAACGGAAATTTCAGCATGGTTTAATAGACTATCAGAAGGGACTAATCCTGACTTTTTCTAAGAAATATGACCAACTCCGATGTAACATTGTTACAACAAAGGGAATACCGAACAGTACCAGCACAAATAGACCTGTAAGTGGAACTGTTGAGAATCCAATTAATGAGAGTTTGAGAGAAGGAAGGGAAATTAGTGAAAGTGACATATCGAGTGAATCACAACATGATGGAGTAAAAGAAAACATTTTAACAGAATTCACACTGATGGCCAGAGGCAGAATGGTAACGAACAAGCAAGGAAATCGAGGGCGTGGAAGAGGAGGCAGTGGCGCCATAAAGGGAAACAGAACATCATTAGGAGATTTGGGAAGCCCAGTGGAAGGCGAACAAGGGGCCAACAACAGAAGAAGTAATGGAGAAAAAGACAGTGGTTAACCTCTCCAAATGCGAACTGAACGACCAAGAGGTAGAGATTCTTTCACTTGGCCTATCTTTCTGCCCAACTAATGATTTTAATTATACCCAAAGTCGCATTGATCTTTTCCATTTTACTCGTAAACTGAGAATTAAAAAATGGTATACCACCAGATGTAAAAACAAAGGGGGCACACCAAGGGAAATTCCGAGTGGAATCAGTATTGGAGATGCCGATCTTTTACATACGCTTAACGAACTTACTGGTGATATTGATTCTGCTAATCTACCAATTCTGAATTTAATTGAAGAAAATGTTTGTATAGACATGAGTGCACAGAGTGGTTTTAAACCAAAATCGATTTTTCTTCCTCAAATAAAGAATGATGCAATTGATGTGTTCGAAAAAGGTGTTATGCAAGAATTCCTCAAACTCTCTAAGGTGAAATACTATGGAGGAAGAAACCTCTCAGTTAAACAAATAGCTACCATTGAAAGTCTTAGACATGATAATTCCATAGTCATAAAGAAAGCCGACAAGGGCGGTAATGTGGTGGTGATGTCTCGTGAGATGTATATTAATGAGGGAATGCGTCAACTCTCAGATTGTGAGAATTACGAACTGAGTAACAAAAAAGATTATGAGAACTGTACAACCATCTTTCAGAGCCAGTTAAGTGATTAGAAAGACAGGGGTCTGTTAGAAATTGAAGAATACAATTTTCTTATCTGTCGATATCCTAAATTACCAGCTCTGTACCTACTTCCAAAAATTTGCTAGAATTTGTAAAACCCTCCTGGCCGGCCAATTGTGTCTTCCAAGGGCAGTTGTTTAGAAAACACCTCTAAATATGTTGATTTTTTCCTTCAGTCTCTTGTACAGAAATTCCCGTCACACATAAAAGATGCAGGTGATTTTTTTAGAAAAATGCAAAGTATTGAATGAAAAAATGATTATGACCTTCTTTGTATGGATGTAACTAGCCTGTATACATGTATTCCCCATGATTTGGGGATACAGGCATGCCGGTATTTTCTGAGTGAAAGATCGGTTTCATTCTTACATCATACAGAGATGATTATTTCCATGATTCTCTGTTGCCTGACCCAGAACTACTTTACTTTTGACTCCAAAATTTTCAGGCAAACCCTCGGTACTTCGATGGGGACTTGCTTTGCGGGTCTCTATTTGGCGTACTGGGAGGAAATGGTGGTGAGAAAGTTAGACACTGTAAAAGAGAAAATTGTAGTTTGGGCCGGGTACATAGACAACATTTTTGTTGTCTGGAATGGTAGTGAGGAAGAAGCAAACAATTTTATTGAATGTTTGAATATCAACACTTTCAATTTGAAATTTAGCCATCAATTCTCCAAGGAGAGCATTGACTTTCTTGACCTGAGACTTGTAATAATGGGAGAGAGACTCGAAAGTAGTCTTTTTTGGAAAGAGACAGCTGGTAATAGCTTACTTCATGCTCGCAGTTGCCATCCTAGTACGTTAATTCAGAGCATCCCTTCAGGGGAATTTTTGCGTGCAAAAAGAAATTGCAGCACAGAAGAAAGTTTTAAGTCTGAAAAAGAAACGATGACACAGAGATTTCTTAAATGAGGATACAGCAAATCTACCATTAAAAAAGCAAGTGTTAAAGTTGAGAAAAGATCTAGATTGAGTCTTTTAAGTAAGAATGAGGGGAGTACAAAGGAAGATCAGCCTAAAAGAAGGTGTATTACTACCTTCAACAGACAGGTGCAGAAAATGAGAAAAGGTTTGGGAAAGTTCTGGCAGGTACTCAGTACCGATAAAGATATCGCCAGCGAAATAGAACAGTTCCCACAAATAACCTTTAGAAAGGCCAAATCCCTCAAAGACACATTGTGTAGAACTTTAGAGATAAAAGTTTCGAATAAAACTGAAATTAGGAGATTTTTAACATGTCGAAAATGCAAAGCATGTAAGAACAGTAAAAATTGTAAAGAATATAAATTTTCTACAACAACAAAACCCTATGAAATCAAAAAGCATGTCTCATGCAGAATATGCTGTCTATGCTCTGAGTTGTCCTTGTGACAAAACATATATTGGCAGCACATTACACAAGGCAAAGAAATGGGTTTTAGAACACCTTAGAGCTATTAAGAATGGGGACAGACATCATCCAGTTGCAAGACACTTTCAAGAACAACAAAACCAAAATGAAAATCTTCTGAGTTTTTGTGTCTTAGACACAATTAATGCAAACATTAGAGGGGGCAATCGAATTCAAGACTTGAGACATCTTGAATCAAGGCTCATTATACAATACCAAACTATGGCTCCCGGAGGGCATAACTGCGATGAAGAACTGTCAGTCTAACTAGGCTGAGTATCGGTATATGTCGACAATGTACTTTTTTGAATTTCATGTATAAAAAGAATACTTATGTGAATATAAATATAAGAAACAAAAAAAAATCAATGAAAAACAATGATGTAAATATCAGTGAAATCTTAAAGAATCAAATTCTTTTCTTCTCTTTTAAAAGATTCATTATTTAGTTACTGCCGTAGCAACATGAATTGATTTGTTTTACTGTCTAGTGTTATTTATAACATTTTAATTATTGACGTGAACATAAGATGTTGATGGATAAAATTCATCTCTTTTCCTTTTTTTCACTTTTCTTTTAGAAATTTTGTAAAACTGCAATATGGAAGAAGAAGACAATTGAGCTATAATATCTTCTCTCCTCTCCTCTTTCCTTTAATCACTTGCTGTCGTTCCCATTTATGGTTTATTATTTTTGATATTCATTGTTGTTTAATAAAGTCGCTCACAAAATTTTGAGCCCAACGGCCTGTATGATTAGAATTTAAATTTATTAATTTATAAATCTAACAATTTGAGAAACACAATGATAATTAAACTGATTTCAAATGGATTACTGGTTGAATAGAAATAGGGATAAAACAGCATATAAATATATGGCCTTGAGAATCTCAAGATTTAACTGAGGTTTGGTATATTAATGTGAGGAGGTAAACTGGATTACATAAATGAGATCAGGACATCTCACAGAATGTGTCTGTGATTGATAAAGTTTTATTGACGCCCTTGAGTAACATATCAATGTGGCATTTTTTCTCCAGTTTTATTTATTTATTTTTTCTTTCATTCATTCTTCCAACACTGCAGTTCGGTATATTAACAACACTATGTTAAACGAATTTTAATAATTGTTTGGGTAAAGAAAGGATTTAGGTCTGTTCCAAGTGACTTTAACTCGGAAGTCTGTTGATTAAGTTCATTGGTCACATGATTTGTTTATTTAAACCTGAACTAACACTGACAATTTCACTAGTGATCAAGGGGATTGTCCCCGAAACGCGTAGAGTTTGTCAGAGCCACCTGTGTGAATAAATCACTTTCTGCAAGATTTTTGAGTCCACAGTATGCTGTTTGGGTAAAGGGTTCAGCATTGGATTGATATATATATATATATATATATATATATATATATATATATATATATATATATATATATATATATATATATATTATCTACTGGCGGTCGCCAGTAGATAGTTATAGTTACAACCTAGTTTCCATAGGAAATCTCAAAATTCTATTTTGAATAACTTTGGCACCGGTTGACGAATCCTCGCGAAATTTTCAAAACTAATGGGGCGCTCCGTTCAGCCCCTACCCTGAAAGTCTCGGGGTGATTCGTCAAGCAGGGGCCGAGAAAAAAGGGGGGTCCCAAAACGCGTTTTCCCCATGCATTTTTTCATAGGACTTTTAGACACAGCTACAGCCCGAACGGCTGAACAGAATTACTTGAAATATGGCAGAGAGGTAGCCATAAGGTCAAGGAAGTGCCTTTTGCAGGTCTGGTGTAAATCTGTTCAGTATTTCCTAAGAAAATAGCATTTAAAAGCATATATATATGTGGGCGGAGCCTAACCACACATCTCATCCTGAGATCTGATTGGCTGTCTGCACTTCATCCAAGAAGTGTTGGCAGCCATCCTGGGACCAATATACATGATAGCACCTCATTAAAAAGCATTGCAGTTAATAGAAGGTTTTAAGACTTTAGTTACATTATAAATCATTTGTTGATGGTACCATACTCATTTTAGGAATTGTGGTATGTTCTAAGGTGATTTCACCATGTGAAAAAGCCTTCTGCTGGGATATCATGATTAAGGGTGGGCGTAGTGGGCGTAGTGGGGCTACGTGAAGCAGCACGTAGTGTGCCCAAATCTACGCACACTACGTGCTTCGCGTAGCCCAACTACGCGCCACCCGCCTCCCGCCCGCCCTCCTTTTACATCAAACCCCCGCATTTACAATAAATAGAAAATTAAAGAAACTTACCTGAAACGCGGCGTCTCCGGGGCTCCCTCTTCCATTCCCAACTTCTTCTGACAAATGCGCATGCGCGGAAGCCCGCGCATGCGCATTTCTTGCGAGAAATGCGCATGCACGGGCGTCCGCGCATGCGCATTTGTCAGAAGAAGTTTGAAATGGAAGAGGGAGCCCCGGAGACGCCGCGTTTCAGGTACGTTTCTTTAATTTTCTATTTATTGTAAATGCGGGGGTTTGATTTAAAAGGAGGGCGGGCGGGAGGCGGGTGGCAGCGGCAGGCAGCTACGCTTCGCCCTGGGTGTGCATAGCGCTAGCCTGCTTCGCCTACTTCGAAAACTGCGAAGCAGGCAGCGCTACGTACACTACGTGGGCGCCCAGGGTTAATCATGATTAAGAGAAATATATTTTCTCATGCTTTTACCACAGAGGTTTGGAAGGTGATCTATAAGCTAAACTGAGAGCTTATTTTCTGTAAATTCACATTATCTTTCTCAGTCATGTGAGAATGAAGTCTGACATTCTCAGTAAAACATGTACATCCAACAAGGGCAGAGACTGTCAGTTGATTCCTTTGTGTTCTACTGCAGCTTCCCAGAGTGTTCCAAAGAACTACTAGAGCGCTAACAGTCCTACTTATGATAAACCTATGGCACACCTGAAGCCATCTTGCTTGGATTAAAGTGGTAACTCTTAAAACATTTAATTTAAAAAGGAACAAAATGAGGGGGTTCATTTTTCCATAAAAAGTATGATTAGTGCTGCAGAAAGAAAAATTAGGGCACATTTTGAGTGACTTCTCAAATCCTCTTCTTTTTCATTAAAAAATTCTGACATGCAGACTGAAACATGCACTTTCAATACCAGCAGCAGTTTTCCCTGGTGAGCAGTAGCTTTACTACAGTGATCTAATGAGCAAAAAGAGTGCTAACATTCTGAATTTATGGCAAATGTGTGACACATCGGAATGCCTTCTTGATGGAATCAAAGTAAAAAACTGAAAGTATTTCCTACTGAGGAGACTGCAGTAAATGAGGAAATTAGGAAACTTCATAACAAATAAGTCTCCCAAGATGGCCACCAGAGACAAAAGAGCCCAAATGTAGCCCAAATATCACCCAGATGTAGCCCAAGTATAGCCCAATGACAGAATGTCCCAGAATGTTCTTAAAAACAACTAGAGGGCTTACTGTCTTCATTATGACAAAAGTATGGCACACCTGAAGCCATCTTGATTGGAATAAACTGGTAACACTTAAAACATTTAATTGAAAAAGGAACACAATGAGGGGGTTCATTTTGCCATGGAAATTATGATTAATGCTGAAGAAAGACAATGAGGGCACATTTTGAGTGACTTCTCAAATCCTCTTCTATTTCATTAAAATATTCTGACATGCAGACTGAAACATGCACTTTTAATACCAGGAGCAGACTTCCATGGTGAACAGTAGTTTTACTACAGTGATCTAATGAGCAACTAGAGTGCTAACATTCAGAATGTATGGCAAATGTGTGACATATCTGAATACCTTCATGATGGAATCAAAGTAAAAAAACTGAAAGCATTTCCTACTGAGGAGACTGCAGTACATGAGGAAATTAGGAAACTTCATAACAAATAAATCTCCCAAGATGGCCACCGGAGACAAAAGAGCCCAAATGTAGCCCAAAATCACCCAGATGTAGCCCAAATATAGCCCAATGATAGAAGTGTGCAAAACACTTATTATTTTGTGTTTTTGCAGTGTTATATAGTGCAGACTTGTCAGGTATTGGAGTGCTTTACATGAGCATTGGTTACATCACACAAGAACAAATTCATTTTGGTTGTAGATATGGGGAGACTAAGTGGTTTGACCAGAATCACAGAATGTCGAGCTGAAGCAGAAACTTCAACCTGGTTCCCCAGTTGCAAAGTCTGCAGTTCTGGAAGTAACACCACATCCTCTCCCCTAAGTGCAACATTTAACCCCTTCCCTGCTCATGACGGAACCGTTCCGTCATGAGCCACGGTTGCCGTGTGCTCATGACGGAACGGTTCCGTCATGACAATCCTGTCGGCGGCCGCTCCGTCTGCGCGGCGCTGTTTCCCCGCCTGTGCGGGGCGACAACGCAAATGGGTGGAGTCATGACGGAACCGTTCCGTCATGAGCACAGCTCAACTGTGGCTCATGACGGAGCGGCTCCGTCATGAGCACAGGCCCACCGCGCTGCCCCCCTGCCCCCCCCAGCGCTGCAGCGGAATGTCCGCAGCAGCGAAGGGGTTAATCAAGTGGTCAACTGGATAAAAAAACATAAAGATAACAAATAATTTAAAAGTGCTTTGTCGCTATTTGAAAACTCAGAAAATATGTCCTTATTTTAGTCTTTTAGAGCACTAACCATAATTTTGATGCCAATAAGACCCTCTCATATATGTAATTTCTAAAGGAAATGCTCTAGGTATTACAGTTTTGATTACATCAAGATGATGTCAGGCGTTCCACACTTTTGTAATAAATATAGAATGTTAGCAATCTAGTTGTTCATTAGGATACTGTTGAGAGGCAGAGGCCAGGGGCACGGACTCTGAAAATTGAAGGCAGGTAGGAGGGTGCAAAGGCAACATTTTAACCACACTGAGCAGGCAGGAAGGGCCGTGGAAGCACAACTGACTATGGAGGGCAGTGGAAAGGGGGGCAGGGGCAACAAACCAACAATACAGGACTTGCAAGAGAGGCTGTGGCAATGTAATAGACCATTGTGGGCAGAAGGAAGAGGCAATGGTAGTACAACCATACATGCCAACAGACCCGATTCAGCCAGGAAACGTCCAATGTTTTTAAGCTCAAATGGGCTTTATTTGATCTGTCTCCTGTCTACAATCTCCTCTTTTTCAATGTAACTCAAAGGGGAAAATCAATACCCCAGTTTTTTTTCAAAATCTCCCTCTTACCAAGTTCAAAATGTTCGCAAGTATGGTACATTGGGTCATGGAAGGAAATGGGATAGGGACATGGACTTGGATAACTGAGGACAGGAGGGACATGGAGAGGTGCACCAAACTGACCCTGCAGGGCAGGCATCAGGGTTTGCAGCAGCACAATACACCACACAGGGCATGCAGGACGGGAGTGCAGCACAACAATCCATAGAAAGCAAGAGGGAGGGGACAGGACCAGGCACATGGACAACAGAGAACAGAGTTGCAAGAGGCAATGGTAGCTAGCTGACCATAATGGACAGACAGGAGAGAACGCTGCAGCATAACAGACCATAAAGGGCAGGAGGGACGGATCAGGGGCATTACAATGGAACAGACAAGCCAGGAGGGAGGGAGCAGGGGTCTGCACATGTAAACAGAGGGCTGGGGGCAAGGGAGCAGGGCAGGAGCAGCAAGATAGCCATGGAGGTCAGGCAGGATGGGCACTAGAAGCAAGACATACCATGAAGAGCAACAGTGAGACTGTGATGGCATACACACAGACCATGGAGGGAACGTGGGAGGGGGTCAGGGGCAGCTAACTGACCACACAGGGAAGGTGGGAGGGGCCATGGCAGCACAGAAGACCATGCATGGCAAGTGGGAGGGTTAGTGGCAGCACAATGGCTATGATGGGCAAGAAGGAGGGTGCAGGGGCATGCACAAAGGACGATGGAGGATAGAAGGGAGGGTCAGGACCTGTGCACAGACAAGAAAGTTCAGGGGAAGGGGCCTCACAACAGACCACACGGGGCAGGCAGGAGGAGCAGTTGCAGCACAACAGACCAGGGAGGGCAGAAGGGTGTGGCAGTACAACGGACCATGTAGGACAGGAGGAAGAGGATAGGGGCATGGCATGTGGACAGGCAGGGTGGAGGTGGCAGGGACAGGTTACAGTCATCTGACAATGCTAGGCAGGTGGGAGGGGAGTGGCATCTCAACAGAACACTCAGAGTAGATAAGAGTGGCAGGTCCATGGGACATGGTGGGCAAAAAGGATGGAGCAGGCGCATGCACAAAGACATCGGAGGGCAGGGGGAAGGAGAATAGGGGCAGCAAGCTAAGCACAGAGTTTAAGCAGGAGGTCAATGATGGGGCATAGAATTGGGCAATGGAGGGCAGGAGGAGTGGACTGGTACATCATACTAAATTGAGGGCAGTGGCAGCACATCAGACCATGTATGGCAGGAGGGAGGAGGCTAGTCCATGGATTCACACAACAGAGGATAGGGAGGAGGGGGATGGGGCAGCAAGCTAACTGTTCAGAGAAGGCGGGTATTAGGAACTTTATTGTTTTTAAAACATTGTGTCTGTGCGAACTACTTAAAATATGAAAAAGTATGCAGCATAATATCACTTTTATTCAGGAAGAAGAGGACTTTTGTGACTGTGACTCCGGGCTCACTTGGCAGAAACACCCCCTGACCCTCCACCCCCTATCGCAAAATGTAATGCCCGTGAAAAGGGTAGGTGAACACAGTGTTATATAGAACATAGTCCTGAGAGCACGATTGAAAATGGAAACTAGATATAGTGTATGGTATAAACTATGCACCAAAAAGTGTGATATAAGATGAACCGGGCGTGAAATATAATATGCAATACATTGTGCGCAATGACAGATTCATTGGAGAGCGCGAGATAGCACAGGCACTAGCGCGTGCTATGCGATATGCGCCTTGGAGTGTAATACGCACAGGGCAGTGTTGTGTAACCTAACTAGTCTCTAAAGTTGTAATATAAAATATGTGCTGGGGAGTGTAACGTTGCATATGCACTGTGACAAAGATATGGATCCCAGATTGTTATATGTATGGCATAGCACTGTGCATTATAACATAGGCATCGAGGAAGGCACGTTAGATGGGGCAATATAACCCGTGCGAAGACAAGTGTGGCATGACATATTCACGGGGTGGTGTTACAGTGCACATGGGCTAGAGAGTGTCATAGCATATGCACTAGCTAGTGGAATACAACACAGTGGTGTGTGGCACTCGGCAGGCAATGGTGGGTGTAACACAGCATTGGGCTCTGTCAGGAGCGCGCTGTGACTCTCAAGTGATGTTCGTCCCCTTTCCAGAGAGTAAAATAAAAAGTATTACACATCCGGCAGTGGATGTGTGTTTTATTAACCGTGAGGGGGGTTTCTTGCATAGTTTTGGTCGAATTTTTGTCAAATCCCCTTTGAATGGCTTGGTGTGCATGTGTATTAAATGTGCCCGTCAATAGCTACCCATGTTTGTATAAATAAACGACAAGGGTGTCTACCGGGATTAGGCACGGTAGGGCATCAGACATGTCAGAGCTTCACTAGTGGTGTAAATACATTCCACGTGGATTCATTGTATGCATAGTCGCCTTTTAATGAATATCACGCAAATCGTCATGGTGATAGGTACGTACGGTTTGTCCAGCATGTCCTAGGTGTGTCTATAAATATATATTTTTTAAAAATAATAAAAAACAGTGGCCGGCCCTGGGGATTGGGGTCAAAAAAATATAATTAGGAGACAGGCCCTGGGGGATGGGGTCATCAGGGCCAATAAATTAGAATAAGAAGGGGAACCACACAGCCCCCCTTCTTAAAAAATTTAAATAAATAAAAGACTGGCATCGTGCCGGAGGCCATGCCCCCTCCGTGCAGCACTCTGCAAACGCGCCCCCAACAGGCATCTCCAGTATGCGCCAGGGAGCTGCGCTGCAGACAGGTGTTCTGAGGCCAAGCCCCTTTTTACACCTCTCTGCAACGCAGCTCTGTGGCGCTTACTGGAGGTACCTAGTGGTCTAGTTTGACCCTAGGGACCCTTAGGATTCAAGGGGACTTAATCTCTCAACTTAGAACAGCCACAGGGCGCGTTTACACAGTGGTGAAGGGAGGGGACGGGGCCTGAGGTGACGTGTGCAAACACGCACTATGGCACGTTTTAAATTGGGGATATAATTTCCCTTCAATACTGAGGGCCCCTGGGGGCTAACTAGCCCACCAAGTGCTTCCAGTAAGCGCCACTGAGCTGCATTGCAGAGAGGTGGTCCAGGCCGCGCCACTTTTTACACCTCTCTGCAACGCAGCTCTGTGGCACTTACTGGAGGTACCTAGTGGGCTAGTTGGACCCTAGGGACCCTCAGGATTCAAATGAACTTAATCTCCCAACTAAAAATGGACACAGGGCGTGTTTACACAGTGGTGAAGGGAGGGGACGGGGCCTGAGTTAACGTGTGCAAAAACGCCCTGTGGCCTGTTTTAAGAGGTAGTTTTAATCCCCATGCCCTATTATATGCTAGGGGCTTACAGAGGAGGTCATGCTAATCACAGGGGGACCCCAACGCATACTGTTCCCTAGTGTATGTAGGTGTTTTCACTGTATTCTAAGTGTCTTTTAACATAGCACTGGCTCTAGGACTGGTTAGTCAGACTCAGTTACCACCAGTATCCGTCCGAAAAAGTTGAGGGTACAGGATGATTTTGCAACAAGGCTTCATTCTGCTCTTCTTTTTGTTCTTTCTGCACGTTATCCTTCTTCCTGCACTTATCTTCGTATTTGAGGACTTCTGTTGCTTCTTTCTGCACTTCTTTTGTTTCTTTCTGTGCATTTTTTCTTCTTTCTTCACATGTCCTATCTCTGTAGGCATAGTTAGAAATTAGCATTTAAAAAACCTTTGAAATTCACAGAAAAAACCATAGGTTTCATGCACGTTATAGTTAGGAATTAGCATTTAAAAAACCTCAGAAATTCACTGAAAAAACCATAGGTTTCAGGGGTGTTATAGTGAGCTGGACTTTTCACTTGTACAAAACCATTGAAATTCCCCCGTTATAGTTAGTTCAGCTAACTATAACTCGCGCGCCCGCAATGCACTGCTGATGACGTCACATATTACATCACTCATGACATGGTCAGTGACATCACTCATGACATCACTGATGACATCTCAAATGACATCACTGGACATCACTGATGACATCATCCTTGTGATAGAGTGGCAGACCTCCTCTCACCCTAATATAACCTTTGATACACACATTCAAAAATAGAGACTAAAATTTTCAAAACAATGGACATACCAATACCAGTTACAACAACCTCTTCAGTAATTCTAAGATCCACATACACATCCACTCATTCACCAACAGTCCTATACAGTCACTCATACATGTACTCACTCATCATATGTACTCATACACCTATACATTCTGTTACACAATGCCACTCATCCATAGTGTTACTCACACACATAGTCATTCATGCTAATAAAGAATCAAACATACATTTACTTGCATATACAGTTATACACACACCACCACACTTACTTCTACGGAAACATACACATACTTAGTCTTTTAAACAATCACTTATAGAAACACATACTTATTCATACAGGAACTCTTTCAATCTCTCACTCTCACATATACTCACTTATATACACCAAAAGTCACATATACTAGTTTAAAACATATGTAGTTACTCATAAAGACACTATTGAGACAGTCATTCAATCACTAACACAGCCATACACACACTCATCCACCCATACAGTCCTGCACACATGCTGTGTTCAACACATACAAACAGTGAGTCACTCATTCATGCACCTATGCACTACGTAATACCCCCCACCGAACCATGCAGACACTCAGACTGATACTCAAAAAACCAACTAATAACCTATATAGACACCCATGTAGCTACTCACCAACCCATGCAGCCACTTATACACAAAGTGTGAGACTGATACAGATATTTACATATTTAAACATTACTCACTATGATACACTTAATCAGTCAGTTACACAATCAATTTTTCAAAAACAAATCATCCATTTAGACACTTATATACCCATTTATTCTTCCATCGACCTTGAGATATACATATATAAAACATATTTAATTTTCAGAAAAACACACAGTCACTGGATGATGTCATCAGTGATGTCATCAGTGATGTCATTTGAGATGTCATCAGTGATGTCATGAGTGATGTCACTGACCATGTCATGAGTGATGTAATATGTGACGTCATCAGCAGTGCATTGCGGGCGCGCGAGTTATAGTTAGCTGAACTAACTATAACGGGGGAATTTCAATGGTTTTGTACAAGTGAAAAGTCCAGCTCACTATAACACCCCTGAAACCTATGGTTTTTTCAGTGAATTTCTAAGGTTTTTTAAATGCTAATTCCTAACTATAACGTGCATGAAACCTATGGTTTTTTCTGTGAATTTCAAAGGTTTTTTAAATGCTAATTTCTAACTATGCCTACAGAGATAGGACATGTGAAGAAAGAAGAAAAAATGCACAGAAAGAAACAAAAGAAGTGCAGAAAGAAGCAACAGAAGTCCTCAAATACGAAGATAAGTGCAGGAAGAAGGATAACGTGCAGAAAGAACTAACTATAACGGGGGAATTTCAATGGTTTTGTACAAGTGAAAAGTCCAGCTAACTATAACACCCCTGAAACCTATGGTTTTTTCAGTGAATATATATATATATAGTGGTGATAAAGGCTTATTAAGCCGAAACGCGTCTGACACTTCCCTTTTTGCCACCTTTAGAATACAATTTGAAGCCAACACTGCCTGGAGTGCCGTATTCCTTTTGTTCATCCACAATGCCACAATGAGAAGTTTTTGATATATATATATATATATATATATATATATATATATATATATATATTCACTGAAAAAACTATAGGTTTCAGGCATGTTATAGTTAGAAATTAGCATTTAAAAAACCATAGTAATTAACTGAAAAAACCATAGGTTTCAGGAAAGTTATTGTCGGGTTCACGGCGTTTGCCGTTCCCCGACATCCCGCTAAGCACACACGACACTGCCGGGATACTCACTTCCGGGTGGAAGCCGAGCCCCAGTCTAGTCCTCTGCAGCCGACTACGGGTCACAGAAGCACTTCCGGGGGAAACGCTTAACCATCGCGTTTCCCGCCGGCTCCGAGCTTCGAAATTCTTCCGGGTCTGCAGCTGCGTAGGAGTTCCTGAGTCCTGAGTGGTTTGTTTCTACTGCGCGCAGGAGCGCTGCTATTTAGGTTCTTTGGTGTCCGCGCTGGAGCGCTGTTCTTTAGGTTCTTTGGGGTCCACGCAGGAGCGCTATAATTCTTGTTCTTTGGGGTCCGTGCAGGAGCGCAATAATTTTGGTTCTTTGGGGTCCGCGCAGGAGCGTTATAATTTTGGTTCTTTGGGGTCCGCGCAGGAGCGCTATAATTCTTGTTCTTTGGGGTCCGCACAGGAGCGCTATAATTCTTGGTTTTTGAGGTCTGCGCAGGAGCGCTACAATTCTTGTTTCTTTGGGTTTCCGCGCAGGAGCGCTATTATTTTGGTTCTCTGGGGTCCGCGCAGGAGCGCTATTCTTATGGTTCAGTTGGTGCTCATGCAGGAGCGCTGTTCTTAACATTAGACAAATCGTGTTTGAGACATCGTGCAGGAGAGCATCACCTGGTTTATCCTTTTATGTTTGGAACCGCATGGATGGCTGCATCCCATGGCTGCAGAAGCACTGGTGAGTCCCCGGCAGGAGAACGTCTGTGTGTGTTTTAAGGATCGTTTAAAAGACGATAGTAGGGGTTCCTTACCAATCAGGTTCTTGTTTTGTTTTCCAGTTGCCCCCGTGCTATCCTGCAAGATCCATCCCACTCACCGCAACTCTACATCCTTTTCTTGCTCCTGTCCTTGTGTCCATCTCATCCCTGTTGGGTTCTAGGTCCTAGGGGGTCAGATGGGTACAGGGGCGGGCGCTCTTGTCGTCTCTGCGGAATCGCTTCACAAGCAAAGGTAAGTCTTGGGGGGCACTTGACAGTTATAGTTAGTTGGGCTTTTCACTCGTACAAACCCATAGAAATTCCGGCGTTATAGTTAGTTCAGATAACTATAAATCGCTCCCCCACAATGCACCGCTGATGATGTCACATATTACATCATTCATGACATGGTCAGTGACATCACTGATGATATCTCAAATGACATCACTGATGACATCACTGATGACATCATTCAGTGACTGTGTGTTTCTGTAAAGTTTAAATTTGTTTTATATATATGCCAAGCTGTATTGAGGAATTAAGTGTCTGTATGGAGGATTTAGTAGGTACGTGACTGACTGTATACGTGAGTGATTAAATGTGTCTTACTGAATGCATAGGTTAGTGACTAAACTGTGTGAAAGTCTGTATCACTCTGTCTGTTGTTGTGTAAGCTGCTGCATGGGTTGGTGAGTAGCTGCATGAGTGTCTATATGGGTTATTGATTGCTTGCCTGAGTATTTTTATGGCTGCCTGAGTGTGTGTGTGGGTGGGTGGGAGGTGTGTGACATCTGTGCATAGATGTGTGAGTGGGTGATTCACTGGGTGTATGGGTTCAAGAGTGCATGTGGAAACAGCTGTATGGGTGGGTGAGTGTGTGTAAGGGTGTGTTGGTGAGTGAATGGATGTCTAAGTGGTACATGTGCAAGTAACTACATATGCAAAGGCAGCATATGTGAGTGATGGTGTATATAAATAACTATATTTGAGAGTCAGTAATTGTGAGAGTGGCTGCATGGGTGATGCTTGCGTGGTGGCGGGTCCCGCGTGACGTCATATACGTGCTGGGGCGCACTGGGTGTGCGACTCCCACAAAATTGTTTTATGTTCTAAAATGATATGTATGTGTGTTTAATATACATATTAGGGCAAAAGTCTATCTAAGTTATTCATAAAAATAATATATTTATACTTATAATAAACTTATATTATTTTTAAATATATTTTCGCAAAGTTGCGTCGGGTGCGTGCTTCATGACTGCAGAGTGCGTGTAACTATTGAAGGACTCCACCCATTTTAATCATTCTTATTGGAGCATCTTTAGAGAGACATTTCTTTTCCTACAAGAACCCTTTTTGTTTGTCTTTTTGGTGTTTTTCAAAAAATATCAAACAAAAATGGCATCTGGACAGCAGCAGCAGCAGGAGGAAGTATCTTCTAAAGAAGAATTCTTGCAGGAGGCACCACGTCCACTGAGGCCAGAATCTGTTGTGTGGAAATTCTTCACTTTTCCACCGGCAGAGAAGAAAGTAAATGCGAGAAAGGTGACGTGCAACATTTGTGACCGAGTCCTGTCAAGAGGCAGTGAAAAAAAATACTCTTGTGGCACTGCTTCTATGTACAAGCATCTCCGGACCACACATCCTCTCAATCTTGCTTGGGAGGAAATGAGGCGAGCTGCTTTGAACCCCTCACCTGCTGTGGCAAGTACATCTGGAGCATCCTCAGGAACACCTGCAATGGACATTAGGCCAGAATTCGCCTTTCTTGAGCAACACTGCGTGAAGTGTAAGAAACTTTTATGCTTCGGTGACCAGTCGGTGGATGCAGTTTGTGCTGCACAACGCAATGATCGTTGTTAATTTTTTTGTTTTTTTTGGTTTTGGAATGATAAGTAATTCCAAATGTTTCCTGTTTTATTCGTTCTTTTTTTTGTTCATTTTTTGAAAAAAACTAAAAAATACAAAATTGTTAAAAAAAAAAATAAGAAAATACAAAGGAAAAAAGAAGAACTACCTTATCTGGTTAAAGAAAGAACTATAATTGCAAGGTAATGTGTGAAAGTTTGGTTGAAGGTATGTATACAGCATGATTGACTGAAAGAATGCATTAGTGGTGTATGATGAACTTATAGGTGAAGATTTATGAGGAAGTACTGCAGCGTGACACTGCAAGCTCTTTAGCTGCACTGCACTGTGGCCCTTCCAAAGCACAGGGATGTGACATATGTACATGAATATGTTGCAACTCTGTGCTTCCCTCTGCACTGCTGCACAAACTGCAGCCATGCGGTGATACATGCACCCTTACACCATGGTGCAAAGATGTCTGTGTCATGTGGAGATTGTTTTTGTGCTGAAAGGGACACCTTCCTGCACAAAAACAATCAGTAAAGGCATTTTCCTCTTTCAATGTATGCTGTGGAATGCAGCATGCATTGAAAGAGGAAAAAATGAGGAGAAATGAAAACAATTCTCCTCGTTGCGCCTTGCTACACCAACTCTAGGATGGCGCAGCATTCACACACATCTCCAGATTAACGAATTTCTCATAAATCTGGAGATGTGTCTTGTTCTATGGGTGTTGCGTGGGAACACCCACAGCAACACCTATGGGACGCCCCTTCAACGCAAAGTTCTGTGTATGAAGGGGTCGTATTTACAAGGAGAGGAAAAACCACGCAGGGTGGCTTTTCCTCTCCTTGTAAATATGAAGGAGTGCCTGGCACCATCAC
This sequence comes from Triturus cristatus, assembly GCF_964204655.1. Taxonomy (NCBI): domain Eukaryota; kingdom Metazoa; phylum Chordata; class Amphibia; order Caudata; family Salamandridae; genus Triturus; species Triturus cristatus. The sequence continues at coordinate 622,405,831 of NC_140579.1, read as the reverse complement.
TAAGTTACAAAAAGTGACGTACTGGTGGCGCAGGGTGCTTGTAAATCTGCCCCATAAGTGCTTAGGTATTGGCAGACTGATACAATAAGAACAGGGTGCTGGATTGGTGATTGAAGAATTGCATGAGACTGACAGGAGGTATCCTACGCTGCATGGATACTACTTCAGTATTTAATGGAGTGGACCAATAGTATGTATCTGCTTAGAGATTTGTAGGGAGTATGCACAGAATATTTTATGTGTACTTGTGTTGGTGCCTAGGTCATTTTATAAGAATACCACTAGTAACTGGAATGATGACAGTGCTGCAAACAGAGTGAACACTTAATTTATAAGTGCTTACCTATTGGTGGAGTGATAGGATAAGTAGATAGTGGTAGATAAGTGATTAAAGAAGTGCATGGGACAGACTGGACGATTCCTACACTGCATGAGTACTAACTGGGTATTTAGAAGAGTGCATCAATAGTATGTAACTAGTTAGAGGTCTGCTTGGATAGTGCACAAAATATTATAGATGTACTTGTGTTAATAGGTAGGCCATTCCATACGTTCATGACTAGCAACTAGAATAATTACAGTATTACAAACAGAGTGTATAATGAATTTATAAGTGCTTAGGTATTGGTGGAGTAATAGGATAAGTAGATAGTGCAGGATGGGTGATTGGAGAAATGCATGGGACAGACAGGAGGATTCCTACACTGCATAGGTACTAACTGGGTATTTAGAAGTGCGTATCAATAATCGGTAGCTGGTTAGAGGTGCGCATGCATAGTGTACAAAATATTGTACCTGCACTAGTGTTTTTGACTACGCCATTCCTTAATTATACGACTAATAACTGGAGTAATTTCAGTGTTGCAAAGAAAGTGTGTGCTGAATTTATAAGTGCTTATGTATTGGTGGAGTGAATGGATACATAAATAGTGCTGGATGGGTGAATGGAGAAGCAACTAAATATATTCCCTCATAGCCTTAACATTTTCCAAAATTTTTTATTATTACCAATTTAACTCATCTATTAATTCACAATATTGACAAGAAACATGAATTATTTCATTGATTTATTATTTTCGTTTTCTTCAATATTTTTCATGACATTATCATTTTGTCTTTAATGTATATATCTTTTTTTACTTTTTTACTTTTTTTAACCAAGCTAAATAATCACAATTTATACACAATACAAAAAAGAAACATGATTATTTACAAAAAAATATTTTTCCATATCCACAATTACGTACAAAATAGAAAAATGTCCCTCTAAATGACCCAAATAAATACAAACATTTAGTTGTTTGTGGTTTTCTCCCCTCTCTTCCCTAGCCTAAAAGTATCCTTTAGAGGGGGTCCCCCCATTTTTGCAATGGGTGAATGGAGAAGTGCATGGGACAAACAGATGGATTCCTAGACTGCATAGGTACTAACTGGGTATTTAGAAGAGCGTATCAATAGTATGTAGCTGGTTAGAGGTCTGCATGCATAGTGTACAACATATTGTACCTGCACTTGTGTTAGTGGCTAGGCCATTCCTTAAGTATATGACTAATAACTGGAGTAGTTTCAGTGCTGCAAAGAGAGTGCATGCTAAATTTATTAGTGCTTAGGTATTGGCAGAGTGATAGGATATGTAGATAGTGCTGGATGGTTGAATAGAGAAGTGCATGGGACAGACAGAAGGATTCCTAGGCTGCATAGGTACTAACTGAATATTTAAAAGACTGTATCAAAGCTATGTAGCTGATTAGAGATCTGCATGCATAGTGCACAGAATATTGTTGCTGTAATAGTATTGGTGTGTCTATAGTTTCGAGAATGGTAGTCTGTATTTTAGGGTGTGAGGAGGTGCATCAGATGATCACGTAAATGATGTCATCAGTGATGTAATTTGAGATGTCATCAGTGATGTCATCAGTGATGTCACTGACCATGTCATGAGTGATGTAATATGTGACATCATCAGCGGTGCATTACTTTAATCCAAAAAGCTGGCGGACATATTGACCTGGTCACGATCTGAAAATTCAGGAATTGATACAATAAAGAAAAGAAAACAAGTGTTAAAATGCTAAGAATGTCATTTCAGCATATCTTGCCCCGTGATCGCCATACCTGTATGTTCGTCAACGTGACTTATTCATAATAAACATACTTAGAATTGCAAACATCAACATAAACAATGGACTACACATTACTTTAAAGTGAAAGGCTATCGGCCATATTAATCTGGGCACGTTGCATATTATAACGGTTCTTACATGAAAGCAAAGGGAAAAAAGGGGTGCTAATATACACACACTATTCCTAAATAAAGTTCTAGCCATTATAGTTCCATTCCATTCACAGCTCATTAGAGATGTCATGAGTGATGTCATGAGTGATGTAACTGACCATGTCATGAATGATGTAATGTCTGAGGTCATTAGCAGTACATTGCGGGGCGTAAGTTATAGTTAGCTCAGGTAACTATACCTGCTGAATTTCACAGATTGTGTATGAGTGAAATCTTAGTCTAACTATACCGTCCCTGTAATCTTTGTCTTTTTCAGCAAATTTCTAGGTGTTTTTAAACGTTAAGTAAGATGCATATCGCAATGGATGTTGGGGGTTGGAAGCAGGGCCTGGCATTGTGCTGCCCCCACCCAAGCTTGCTGCTCCTGCCTTCCCTCCTCCTAGCCATCCATTGCCCAAGTCCATGTCCCTGCTCCCTTATTACAGCCCTGTGGGGCCGTTGTTCTGCCACTGGCCTTCCCGCCTTCTCTTAACAGTTAGCTTACTGCCCCATCCACCTCCTCCCTATCCTCTGTTTTCTGAATCCATGGACTAGCCTCCTCCCTCCTGCCATGCATGGTCTGATGTGCTGCCACTGCCCTCCATTTAGCATGATGTACCAGTCCACTCCTCCTGCCCTCCATTGCCCAATTCTATGCCCCATCATTGACCTCCGGCTTAGCCTCTCTGCTTAGCTTGCTGCCCCTATTCTCCTTCCCCCTGCCCTCCGATGTCTTTGTGCATGCCCCTGCTCCATCCTTTTTGCCCACCATGTTCCATGGACCTGCCACTCCTATCTACTCTGAGTGTTCTGTTGAGCTGCCACACCCCTCCCACCTGCCTAGCATTGTCAGATGACTGTAACCTGTCCCTGCCACCTCCACCCTGCCTGTCTACATGCCATGCCCCTATCCCCTTCCTCCTGTGCTCCATGGTCCATTTTACTGCCACACACTTCTTTCCTCCCTAGTCTGTTGTGCTGCAACTTCTTCTCCTGCTTGCCCCGCGTGGTCTGTTGTGAGGCCCCTTCCCCTGAACTCTCTTGTCTGTGCCCAGGTCCTGACCCTCCCTTCTATCCTCCATTGGTCCTTTGTGGATGCCCCTGCACCCTCCTTCTTGCCCATCATAGCCATTGTGCTGCCACTAACCCTCCCGCTTGCCATGCATGGTCTTCTGTGCTGCCACGGCCCCTCCCACCTTCCCTGTGTGGTCAGCTAGCTGCCCCTGACCCCCTCCAATCTTCCCTCTATGGTCTGTGTGTATGCCATCATAGTCTCACTGTTGCTCTCCATGGTGTGTCTTGCTTCTAGTGCCCATCCTGCCTGACCTCCATGGTCATCTTGCTGCTCCTGCCCTGCCCCCTTGCCCCCAGCCCTCTGTTTCCATGTGATGACCCCTATTCCCTCCCTCCTGGCTTGTCTGTTCCATTGTAATGCCCCTGATCCGTCCCTCCTGCCCTTTATGATCTGATATGCCGCAGCTTTCTCTCCTGTCTGTCCATTATGGTCAGCTAGCTACCATTGCCTCTTTCCCCACTGTTCTCTGTTGTCCATGTGCATGGTTCTGTCCCCTCCCTATTGCTTTCTATGGATTGTTGTGCTGCACTCCCATCGCTCATGCCTTGTGTGGTGTATTGTGCTGCTGCAGACCCTGATGGTGCACCTCTCCATGTCCCTCCTGTCCTCTGTTATCCGAGTCCATGTCCCTATCCCAATTCCTCCTGCCTTCCATGATCCAATGTACCATACTTGCGAACATTTTGAATTTGGTAAGAGGGAGATTTTGAAAAGTAAAATCAGATATATATCTGGGTGGAGCCTAACCACACATCTCATCGTGAGATCTGATGGGCTGTTAGCACTTCATCCAAGAAGTGTTGGCAGCCATCTTGGGACCAATATACATGATAGCACCTCATTAAAAAGCATTGCAGTTAATAGAAGGTTTTAACACTTTAGTTACATTATAAATCATTTGTTGATGGTACCATACTCATTTTAGGAATTGTGGTGTGTTCTAAGGTGATTTTACCATGTGAAAAAGCCTTCTGCTGGGATATCATGTTTGAGAGAAAACTATTTTCTCATGCTTTTCCCACAGAGGTTTGGAGGGTGATCTATAAGCTAAACTGAGAGCATATTTTCTGTAAATTCACATTATCTTTCTCAGTCATGTGAGAATGAAGTCTGACATTTTCAGTAAAACATGTACATCCAACAAGGGCAGAGACTGTCAGTTGATTCCTTTGTGTTCTACTGCAGCTTCCCAGAGTGTTCTAAAGAACAACTAGAGCGCTAACAGTCCTACTTATGACAAACGTATGGCACACCTGAAGCCATCTTGGTTGGAATAAAGTGGTAATTCTTAAAACGTTTAATTTAAAAAGGAACAAAATGAGGGGGTTCATTTTGCCATAGAAAGTATGATTAGTGCTGCAGAAAGAAAAATTAGGGCAGATTTTGAGTGACTTTTAAAATCCTCTTCTATTTCATTAAAATAATTCTGACATGCGGACTGAAACATGCACTTTCAATACCAGCAGCAGACTTCCCTGGTGAGCAGTAGCTTTACTAAAGTGATCTAATAAGCAACTAGAGTGCTAACATTCTGAATTTATGGCAAATTTGTGACACATCTGAATGCCTTCTTGATGGAATCAAAGTAAAAAACTGAAAGTATTTCCTACTGAGGAGACTGTAGTAAATGAGGAAATTAGGAAACATCATAACAAATAAGTCTCCCAAAATGGCCACCAGAGACAAAAGAGCCCAAATGTAGCCCAAATATCACCCAGATGTAGCCCAAATATAGCCCAATCACAGAATGTCCCAGAGTGTTCTAACGAACTACTAGAGCGCTAACAGTCTCACTTATGACACAAGTATGGCACACCTGAAGCCATCTTGATTGGAATAAAGTGGTAACACTTAAAACATTTAATTTACAAAGGAACACAATGAGGGGATTCATTTTGCCATAGAAATTATGATTAGTGCTGCAGAAAGAAAAATTAGGGCACATTTTGACTTCTCAAATCCTCTTCTATGTCATAAAAAAATTCTGACATGCAGACTGAAACATGCACTTTGAATACCAGCAGCAGACTTCCCTGGTGAGCAGTAGCTCTACTACAGTGATCTAATGAGCAACTAGAGTGCTAACATTCAGAATTGATGGCAAATGTGTGACACATCCGAATGCCTTCTTGATGGAACCAAGTAAAAAACTGAAAGTATTTCCTACTGAGGAGACTGCAGTAAATGAGGAAATTAGGAAACTTCATAACAAATAAATCTCCCAAGATGGCCACCAGAGACAAAAGAGCCCAAATGTAGCCCAAATATCACCCAGATGTAGCCCAAGTATAGCCCAATGACAGAATGTCCCAGAGTGTTCTAACGAACAACTAGAGCGCTAACAGTCTTACTTATGACACAAGTATGGCACACCTGAAGCCATCTTGATTGGAATAAAGTGGTAACACTTAAAACATTTAATTTACAAAGGAACAAAATGAGGGGGTTCATTTTGCCATAGAAATTATGATTAGTTCTGCAGAAAGAAAAATTAGGGCACATTTTGACTTCTCAAATCCTCTTCTATTTCTTAAATAAATTCTGACATGCAGACTGAAACATGCACTTTGAATACCAGCAGCAGACTTCCCTGGTGAGCAGTAGTTTTACTACAGTGATCTAATGAGCAACTAGAGTGCTAACATTCAGAATTTATGGCAAATGTGTGACACATCTGAATGCCTTCTTGATGGAACCAACATAAAAAACTGAAAGTATTCCCACTGAGGAGACTGCAGTAAATGAGGAAATTAGGAAACTTCATAACAAATAAATCTCCCAAGATGGCCACCAGAGACAAAATAGCCCAAATGTAGCCCAAATATCACCCAGATGTAGCCCAAGTATAGCCTAATGACAGAATGTCCCAGAGTGTTCTTAAGAACAACTAGAGAACTTACTGTCTTACTTATGACAAAAGTATGGCACACCTGAAGCCATCTTGATTGGAATAAACTGGTAACACTTAAAACATTTAATTTAAAAAGGAACACAATGAGGGGGTTCGTTTTGCCATAGAAATTATGATTAGTGCTGAAGAAAGAAAAATTAGGGCACATTTTGAGTGACTTCTCAAATCCTCTTCTATTTCATTAAAACATTCTGATATCCAGACTGAAACATGCACTTTTAATACCAGCAGCAGACTTCCGTGGTGAGCAGTAGCTTTACTACAGTGATCTAATGAGCAACTAGAGTGCTAACATTCAGAATTTATGGCAAATGTGTGACATATCTGAATACCTTCTTGATGGAATCAAAGTAAAAAACTGAAAGCATTTCCTACTGAGGAGACTGCAGTAAATGAGGAAATTAGGAAACTTCATAACAATTAAATCTCCCAAGATGGCCACCAGACACAAAAGAGCCTAAATGCAGCACAAATATCACCCAGATGTAGCCCACATGTAGCCCAATGACAGAAGTGTGCAAAACACTTATTTTGTGTTTATTTGCAGTTTTATATAGCGCAGACTTGTCAGGTATTGGAATGCTTTACATGAGCATTGGTTACATCACACAAGATCAAATTCATTTTGGTTGTAGACATGGGGAGATTAAGTGATTTGACCACAATCACAGAATGTTGAGCTGAAGCAGAAACTCCAACCTGGTTCCCCAGTTGCAAAGTCTGCAGCTCTGGAAGTAACACCACATCCTCTCGCCAAGGTGCAACATTTAATCAAGTGGTCAACTGGATAAAAAAACATAAAGATTACAAATAATTTAAAAGTTCTTTGTCGCTATTTGAAAACTCAGAAAATAGGTCCTCATTTTAGTCTTTTAGAGCACTAACCATAATTTTGATGCAAATAAGACCCTCTCATATATGTAATTTCTAAAGGAAATACTCTAGGTATTACAGTTTTGATTACATCAAGATGAGGTCAGGCATTCCACACTTTTGTAATAAATATAGAATGTTAGCAATCTAGTTGTTCATTGGGATACTGTTGAGAGGCAGAGGCCAGGGGCACGGACTCTGAAAATTGAAGGCAGGTAGGAGAGTGCAGAGGCAACATTTGACCACACTGGGCAGGCAGGAAGGGCAGCGGCAGCACAACAGACTATGGAGGGCAGTGGAAAGGGGGGCAGGGGCAACAAACCAACAATACAGGACTGGCAAGAGAGGCTGTGACAATATAATAGACCATTGTGGGCAGAAGGAAGAGTCAGCGGTAGTACAACCATACATGCCAACAGACCCGTTTCAGCCAGGAAACGTCCAATGTTTTTAAGCTCAAATGGGCTTTATTTGATCTGTCTCCTGTCTACAATCTCCTCTTTTTCAATGTAACTCAAAGGGGAAAATCAATACCCCAGTTTGTTTTCAAAATCTCCCTCTTACCAAGTTCAAAATGTTCGCAAGTATGGTACATTGAATCATGGTAGGCAGGAGGAATTGGGGTAGGGACATGGACTCGGATAACAGAGGACAGGAGGGACATGGAGAGGTGCACTAAACTGACCCTACAGGGCAGGCATCAGGATTTGTAGCAGCACAATACACCACACAGCGCATGCGGGACGGGAGTGCAGCACAACAATCCATAGAAAGCAATAGGGAGGGGACAGGACCATGCACATGGACAACAGAGAACAGATGGGAAAGAGGCAATGGTAGCTAGCTGACCATAATGGACAGACAGGAGAGAAAGCTGCAGCATAACAGACCATAAAGGGCAGGAGGGACGGATCAGGGGCATTACAATGGAACAGACAAGCCAGGAGGGAGGGAATAGGGGGTCTGCACATGGAAACAGAGGGCTGGGGGCAAGGTGGCAGGGCAGGAGCAGCAAGATGACTATGGAGGTCAGGCAGGATGGGCACTAGAACACAAAATCTTTCTAGAGGACAAAAGATTCCGGGTGGATTGGAGCTATATAGCGAATAAATGCACTCGCGATTGGCTTGTATTAATTATCAACACAGCCAAGAGACTGAGTGAAGAACTGCTAAAAGAAATATCAGATCTTGAAACTGTCTTAAAAGCAGATACCACCATAAAAGATATCAAAGAACAACTGACCACGATTCAAAATGACGTGGGGGAATATCAAATATACATGGTGAACCAAAAGATGAAAGGGTTAAAAAGGAACCTTGACAGATTCAGCCATGAATGGGCATTCCCCTATGTTGAGGATGGCCACTACCAACAACCCTCAGAACCACCACTTTATATATGAGGGAACATGGGTGGACGACGTCAGGTCAGACGTACTTTTAACAACTGGACGTTTGACAACACGATCAGTGAAGAGGATGATTGCAATGGACAAGCTCCCACGTCTACCTCTACCTCTAATCAGAGAGTGAGATTTAACACCACAGAAAGGTCAAATGAAGATCTAGGTATCATGCTGCGCAGTTTTTTAGAACAACGCCCTCCAGATCAGAGAGGGGCCAGTTACAGGGGCAGGGGCAGAGGGCGCGCCCGACACAACACCAATCCATCGTGGCAGAATTTTTCTCCCAGGATCACACGCAGGAGGGGCAGAACACCCCTGTAATTAGGAATGAAAATGACATAGTGGTGAACCTGTCATCATACCTCCTAACAGCAAATGAACACAGGGTTTTAAATAAAGGTATGGGCTATGTTCTGACCCCAAAACATGACAGCTTTAAGCTACGTGGGGAATTATACGGACTAATGAGAAAAATCTAATTGAAAAAATTCTTTGAAGGGAAGGAATTAGAGGCCCCTTCTATATTTTCGACCAGTTTGCGACGTCCTTCACAATTCTGTCCACCCAATCACGCCATTGGCCTCGAGGTCCTAGTCTTTGAACAAAAAGTAATGCAGGATATTACCAATCTGGAAGAACAATGACAGGGCTATAGTCGCAGCAATATGACGCAGGCTGACTGGCTAGCAGTACATTCTCTTCAGCAGAATTGTAACATTACCATCAAACCTGCCGATAAGGGCAGCGCAGTGGTAGTGTTAAACACTCTAGACTATGAAATTGAGGTGGCTAGATTACTAGGTGTGCGCCATAATTATAAACCGTTGATGAGAGACCCCACTAAAAATTTACAGACGGCCATCAATAAAATGGTCGCTGAGGCAACAGAGAAGAAATGGATAACAGCAAAGGAAGCAGATTTTTTGATCAATGAGAAACCGAGGACACCTGCCTTTTACATTGTTCCAAAAATTCATAAAGCTCAGAGGTCCCCACCGGGGCGCCCCATAGTATCGGGGATCCAATCAGTTTTGGAACCATTATCCCAATATTCAGATTATTTTCTGAGGGAATGCATTATCACGCAGCCCTCGTATGTACAGGACACTACACACGTGCTAAAAATCTTGGATGACATTGAGTTTGACCCTGAACAACAGTTTCTAGTGACGATCGACATAGAATCGCTTTACACCAGCATCCCCCAGGAAGCAACGTTGGTGGCAGCAGCCCACGCCCTGGGGGAATGCGAATGGTTTTATGACGTCCCTCAAACCTTTGTTCTGCAATGTATTGAATTAGCCCTGACCAAAAACTTTTTTACCTACAAGGACCAACTGTACCTGCAGGTGTCCGGGACTTCAATGGGGGCTACTTTTGCCCCGAGCCTGGCATGCATCTACGTGGGCCTGTTCGAGACCAACTACATCTTTCATACCACCAATTTCTTCCAGAAGAACATTGCTCTCTGGAAGAGATATATCGATGATGTGTTGTGCATCTGGACAGGTTCTGAGATTGACCTGGACAGGTTCCTCCATTGGCTAAACAACCTCGATGAGTGTCTCAAGTTTACCTGGACAATAAGCAGAACAACAGCCACTTATCTGGATTTAGACATTAGGGCGGTGAATCACAAACTCGCCACCAATGTCCATCAGAAACCCACCGATAAGAATTCCCTTTTACACTACACATCTTATCACCCCAGGGCCCTGAGGGATAATCTGCCGGTAGGGCAATTCTTGCGATATTGCAGGAATTGTTCTTCCACTGAGGACTTTGTTGAACAAGCAGGGGCATTGTCCCGCAAACTGGAGGAACGTTCGTACCCGACTAAGGTAATTAAACATGCTAAAAAAAGAGCCTTGAATACCCCTCGAGCTGCTCTACTTGACAGAACACCTAAGACCAAGGGGGACTGTATCCCTGTGGTTACCACTTTTGGACCCTTGTCTACAAAAATCAGACAAGTGATCAGGAAACACTGGTCTCTGCTGAATACCCCCACTATGATTATGCCACAACCACGTTTTGCTTTTAAGCGATCTACCAATTTACGAGACCGTCTGGTGCACTCACGACCTAAGTTTGAGACTAAAGAAACAGGGATCCCGTCAGGACACTATCAATGTGGAGGGTGCACAGTATGCGCACTCACAACACCAACAAAAAGTGTTATCTTATCAGGAGGTAAAACATGGTATCTTAACATGTTCAGCAACTGTAACACGAGTAATGTCATTTGCAGACTCACGTGTCCCTGTGGCATCCATTATATTGGCCTTACCACACGTAAAGTGAAGGTCAGAGTGCAGGAACATCTCAGTACCATACGGCTGGGTAAATTAACCACAAGACTGGTACAACACTTCTTAATGGCGAAACATAGCCCTAAAGATCTCCGGTGGGTGGTATGGGAGAGGGTGATGGGAGACCTCCACAATATGGAAGTGAGACTGATAACGAAGGAGGCACGCTGGATTTATAAGGAGAAAGTGGACCAACAGGGTTTAAATGACTATATTGAGTGGCATAAGGTATTGACTTATTAGCCTATTTACCAACATGCCCCCCGTTATGTCATCACTGTGATGCATTCACATGCAATGAATCATGTATAAATCTTTTCTTTATAACTTTTGGTCTCTTAATAGTTGAGTAGTTCCTTAAGTATATAAGAACTTACATAATAGCCCCTTAGCTCCAGCCCATGTATGATTTAAACCCCGCCTTGGCTATCTGAGATTTCTAACAAATGAGCCCGTTCCCAAAAATTGAACAGGCTCCGTGATCCATCAAATATACACTATATATAGCAGTATTTAAGTCTCTGGGTCACTGCAGGATCCAAATCATGTCTAGTCGATATATTGGAGTACATATGCTCTTATCGAATTTTACGCAATAGTGAGACACTGTACTAAAGGGTCCCTGCATTCAGTCCCGGCGGTTTACACAACATGGCCGCCGTAGACTTCAACACAGTCACACATATTCACGCTTGCGCGTAAGTGGCGCGCTGCGTGTATTTAAACCAGAAGTAGGTGTTCCACCAATGAGGCCGAGTATTATCCGGACCAGAGGGCTGACGAGGTGAGAGTATACACACGCTTTGGGCTGACAATAGAACTTACTTAACTTACTTTTCCAACTAAATAGAAACTAGCGTGTTATCGTTGGGTAGCGGGGTAAGCACATTCTCTGACGGCAGGCGGGACTGGTAGAACAATGAAGTTATGAAGCCGAAGAGGTGGCAGCTTTTATCGGGCACTGAACTTCTAAACAAGAGGCTACATGTACGGGAATTCAGTGGGGGCTCGGAAAATCACAGGAGATGTTTGAGTGAAATGCATGTCGAGCCAGGTGCAGCAGGCGGTCATTACCAGAAGCAGCCTGGAGTAATTATTAACTAGCGATAGCATTAGCGGCACCAGACACATATGTAGCGTGGTTTGTGCGGCTTTGGTTTGAGTGCGGGCAATAATGAGATGTGTTTCTATGTCCTTTAGAAACATAAATCCGTGGCCATTGGGCAACCAGCCAAGTTGGACAAGTACACTTGGATGTAGCATACACCTATCTAGATGAAGGGTTGAGGTATGCTAAATAAGAACAATCTTTATGGTAAATACAAATATTCATGGTGTCGCAGGTTCCGGGTCTTTGTAAACACATTAGTGAAGATAATAGTTTCTTTCATAAATACATGAAAGATCTATGTGAGCAATGCGGGTGAAAAAGCTGACTGTGTGTTTTTAATTGTGTTTTTCTCAGGTGCAGACAGAAAGTTCACTGGTCTGAACTAGAAATGCAAAGTGGCCAGTCGACCCTAGCCCTGATGAAATTGCCGCTAATTTATTAAGGCAATGAAACATGTTGGTTTTAAATGAGCAGACACACAGCACAGAATAAAGAGTTATACAGCTAGTGTAGTTTTGCTTGGTTTTAACTTGGATTGACGCGGGTTCTGATCAGACCTCGTCTCTCCTATTTGGGTCGACACTGTTTTTACATTTTTTGAACACAGATACAAATTAGTATATAAGTTTCACTAGGCACCAGTTGATGGGATTGATAAGAGGTTTTTTGATTTATTTCTTCTTTTCCTTTTTGGGCGGCAGTTGCTTATGATGAGAGCATGAGGTAGCAGGCGAGTACCTGTCTGCGTATCCTCCTTGGGGTTACTTCCGTGAGGCACTGCCAGTCCCTCCCTACTTTTTTCCACCTTTCTCTACCACTGTTGTTTTCGGGTGGACACCATAAGCATATGGTTCCCCCTGCCTTTCCCTTCTATGCAAACTATTGTAGGGAATGAGATAACCAGGGAAATACTTTTATACACACATAGATACGAATAAGGTTTTTCTAAAGAAGTGAGTGACATCAGACCCGATTGTTGTATGGCAAAAAGTTGGCCGCACATGTAATATCAAAACAAAACAGCTTTGAATTTGCAAGGGATACTGATGAAACTGTGGTCACTCTATCCATCATTTTTCACGGGGCAGGTCCTGCTTTGTGTATAGTCTATGAGTGGGGGGCGACCTGCCTACTTACCCCCTTAGCTCCCTATTGTTGATAAGGATGGGCACTAGAAACAAGACACACCATGGAGAGCAACAATGAGACTATGGTGGCATACACACAGACCATGGAGGGAAGGTGGGAGGGGGTCAGGGGCAGCTAGCTGACCACACAGGGAAGGTGGGAGGGGCCATGGCAGCACAGAAGACCATGCATGGCAAGCGGGAGGGTTAGTGGCAGCACAATGGCTATGATGGGCAAGAAGGAGGGTGCAGGGGCATGCACAAAGGACCATGGAGGATAGAAGGGAGGGTCAGGACCTGGGCACAGACAAGAGAGTTCAGGGGAAGGGGCCTCACAACAGACCGCGCGGGGCAGGCAGGAGGAGCAGTTACAGCACAACAGATCAGGGAGGGCAGAAGGGTGTGGCAGTAAAATGGACCATGGAGGACAGGAGGAAGGGGATAGGGGCATGGCATGTGGACAGGCAGGGTGGAGGTGACAGGGACAGGTTACAGTCATCTGACAATGCTAGGCAGGTGGGAGGGGAGTGGCAGCTCAACAGAACACTCAGAGTAGATAGGAGTGGCAGGTCCATGGAACATAGTGGGCAAAAAGGATGGAGCAGGGGCATGCACAAAGACATCGGAGGGCAGGGGGAAGGAGAATAGGGGCAGCAAGCTAAGCAGAGAGGCTAAGCAGGAGGTCAATGATGGGCCACAGAATTGGGCAATGGAGGGCAGGAGGAGTGGACTGGTACATCAGGCTAAATGGAGGGCAGTGGCAGCACATCAGACCATGCATGGCAGGAGGGAGGAGGCTAGTCCATGGATTCAGACAACAGAGGATAGGGAGGAGGTGGATGGGGCAGCAAGCTAACTGTTCAGAGAAGGTGGGTTTTAGGAACTTTATTGTTTTTAAAATGTGTGTCTGTGCGAACTACTTAAAATATTAACAAGTACGCAGCATAATCTCACTTTTATTCAGGAAGAAGAGGATGTTTGTGACTGTGACTCCGGGCTCACTTGGCAGAAACACCCCCTGACCCTCCACCCCATGGCAAAATGTAATGCCCGTGAAAAGGGTAGGTGGACGCAGTGTTATATAGAACATAGTCCTGAGAGCACGATTGAAAATGAAAACTAGATGTAGTATATGGTATAAACTGTGCACCAAAAAGTGTGATATAAGATGAACCGGGGCATGAAATATAATATGCAATACATTGTGCGCAATGACAGATTCATTGGAGAGCGCGAGATAGCACAGGCACTAGCGCGTGCTATGCGATATGCGCCTTGGAGTGTAATATGCACAGGGCAGTGTTGTGTAACATAACTAGTCTCTAAAGTTGTAATATAAAATATGTGCTGGGGAGTGTAACGTTGCATATGCACTGTGACAAAGATATGGATCCCAGATTGTAATATGTATGGCATAGCGCTGTGCGTTATAACATACACATCGAGGAAGGCACGTTAGATGGGGCAATATAACCTGTGCGAAGGCAAGTGTGGCATGACATATTCACGGGGCGGTGTTACAGTGCACATGGGCTAGAGAGTGTCATAGCATATGCACTAGCTGGTGGAATACAACACAGAGGTGTGAGGCAATCGGCGGGCACTGGTGGGTGTAACACAGCATTGGGCTCAGCCAGGAGCACGCTGTGACTCTCAAGTGAGGTTCGTCTCCTTTCCAGAGAGTAAAATAAAAAGTATTACACATCCAGCGGTGGATGTGTTTTTTATTAACCGTGAGGGGGGTTTCTTGCATAGTTTGGTCGAATTTTTGTCGAATCCCCTTTGAATGGCTTGGTGTGCGTGTATATTAAATGTGCCCGTCAATAGCTACCCATGTTTGTATAAATAAACGACAATGGTGTCTACTTGGAGAGTACCCACCGGCGGGGGCGCCGGGATTAGGCACGGTAGGGTGTCAGACACGTCAGAGCTTCACTAGCGGTGTAAATACATTCCATGTGGATTCATTCTATGCATAGTCGCCTTTTAATGAATATCTTGCAAATCGTCATGGTGATAGGTACATACGGTTTGTCCAGCATGTCCTAGGTGTTTCTATAAATATATATATTTTCAAAATAATAAAAAACAAAGGACGGCCCCGGGGGATGGGGTCCCCGGAGCCACAAGTGGCCTGAGGAGGGGGGCAACGCAGCCCCCTCCTAAAGAATTTAAATTAAAAAAAGGGCATGACCCAGGGGTTGGGGTCCCCGGGGCCGATTAAGGCCCTGGGAGGGCCAAATTAATTTTTTTCAACAAAAAAAATTAGGGTGCAGGCCCTGGGAGATGGGGTCCCCAGGGCCAGTAAATTAGAAAAAGAAGGGGGGCCACACAGCCCTCCTTCTTAAAAAAATAAAATAAATAAAAGACCGGCATCGCGCTGGAGGCCACGCCCCCTCCTTGCAGCACTCTGCAAATGCACCCCCCTGGCCAGTTGTAAGTTGGGGAATTAATTCCCCTTCAATACTGAGGGTCCCTGAGGGCCAACTAGCCCAACAGGTATCTCCAGTGTGCGCCAGGGAGCTGCGTTGCAGACAGGTGTTCTGAGGCCACGCTCCTTTTTACACCTCTATGCAACGCAGCTCTGTGGCGCTTACTGGAGGTACCTAGTGGGCTAGTTTGACCCTAGGGACCCTTAGGATTCAAGGGGACTTAATCTCTCAACTTAGAACGGCCAAAGGGCGCGTTTACACAGTGGTGAAGGGAGGGGACGGGGCCTGAGGTGACGTGTGCAAACACGCCCTGTGGCGCGTTTTAAGTTGGGGAAATAATTCCCTTTCAATTCTGCAATGGCACTTACTGGACGTACCTAGTGGGCTATTTTGCCCCTAGGGATCCTCTGGATTCAAGGGGACTTAATCTCCCAACTTAAAAAACGGCCACAGGGCATGTTTACACAGTGGGGAAGGAAGGGGACGGGGCCTGAGGTGACGTGTGCAAACACGCCCTATGGCGCGTTTTAAGTTGGGGAAATAATTCCCCTTCAATCCTGAGGGCCCCTGGGGGCTAACTAGCCCACCAGGTGCTTCCAGTAAGCGCCACTGAGCTGCGTTGCAGAGAGGTGGTCCAGGCCGTGCCACTTTTTACACCTCTCTGCAACGCAGCCCTGTGGCGCATACTGGAGGTACCTAGTGGGCTAGTTGGACCCTAGGGACCCTCAGGATTCAAATGAACTTAATCTCCCAACTAAAAACGGCCACAGGGCGTGTTCACACAGTGGTAAAGGGAGGGGACGGGGCCTGAGTTAACGTGTGCAAACAAGCCCTGTGGCGCGTTTTAAGTTGGGGAAATAATTCCCCTTCAATCCTGAGGGCCCCTGGGGGCTAACTAGCCCACCAGGTGCTTCCAGTAAGC
The DNA here is from genome assembly GCF_964204655.1 of Triturus cristatus. Taxonomy (NCBI): domain Eukaryota; kingdom Metazoa; phylum Chordata; class Amphibia; order Caudata; family Salamandridae; genus Triturus; species Triturus cristatus. Next base: position 622,389,385 of record NC_140579.1, on the reverse strand, counting down.
GCCACTGAGCTACGTTGCAGAGAGGTGGTCTAGGCCGTGCCCCTTTTAACATCTCTCTGCAACGCAGCTCTGTGGCGCTTACTGGAGGTACCTAGGTGTCTAGTTGGACCCTAGGGACCCTCAGGATTAAAGGGGACTTAATCTCCCAACTTAAAACGGCCACAGGGCATGTTTACACAGTGGGGAAGTGAGGGGACGGAGCCTGAGGTGACGTGTGCAAACACGCCCTGTGGCGCGTTTTAAGAGGTAGTTTTAATCCCCTGCCCTATTATATACAAGGGGCTTACAGAGGAGGTCATGCTGATCACAGGGGGACCCCAATGCATAGTGTTCCCTAGTGTATGTAGGTGTTTTCACTGTATTCTGAGTATCTTTTAACATAGCATTGGCTCTAGGACTGGTTAGTCAGACTCAGTTACCACCAGTATCCGTCTGAAAAAGGTGAGGGTACAGGATGATTTTGCAACAAGGCTTCTTTCTGCTCTTCTGTTTGTTCTTTCTGCACGTAATCCTTCTTCCTGCACTTTTCTTCGTCTTTGAGGACTTCTGTTGCTTCTTTCTGCATTTCTTTTTTTTCTTTCTGTGCGTTTTTTCTTCTTTCTTCACATGTCCTATCTCTGTAGGCATAGTTAGAAATTAGCATTTAAAAAACCTTTGAAATTCACTGAAAAAACCATAGGTTTCAGGCACGTTATAGTTAGGAATTAGCATTTAAAAAACCTTAGAAATTCACTGAAAAAACCATAGGTTTCAGAGGCGTTATAGTTAGCTGGACTTTTCACTCGTACAAAACCATTGAAATTCCCCCGTTATAGTTAGTTCAGCTAACTATAACTCGTGCGCCCGCAATCCACTGCTGATGACGTCACATATTACATCACTCATGACATGGTCAGTGACATCACTCATGACATCACTGATGACATCTCAAATGACATCACTGATGACATCACACCTTTGTGGAACCACCAAGGAAGAGCAAGCTAAAACACTCTTACATCTGGAATTATTTCACATTTCCAGAGGGCCAAAAGAAGGTGAATGCACCGAAGGTGACATGCACTATTTGCGGAAGTGTCCTATCTAGAGGAGATCCGAGCAAAAAATACTCCTTTAGTATTTATTCCATGCTGAGGCACTTCAAAACAGTGCATCCTATCCGCTATGCTCGAGAAACAACTAGAGCCCTAAGGGACAACCCTCCACCTGCTCAGCCGAGCACATCATCTGCGGCCGCAGATTCACCGTGCACCAGGCAACTATACATCCGCCCCCTTTTCAAGAAGGTGCACATACATTGCAATGTGTGCAATGCTGTTCTTTGTTACGGAGAGAGCAGCATTAATTTGATTGAGAACAAAATCCAGCAGCACACATGCTCCGCCCCATAATTTTTTTCATTTATTGTTTTTGTTCCTGTTGAACAGTTTTTCATTCCCAGTTTTTTTTTTGGTGCTATAAAAAACTAAAAAAAAAAAACTAAATTGTTAAAAAACTAAAAAAAAAATACAAAACAAAAAAGACAAAAAAAACAGTTCTTTTCAGAACTCACTTCACTTCTCCAAGAAGAGCTATATTCCTAATATACTGTGTTGTAATTTTATTGTATACATGAATGATTGAAATGATTCAAATGACTGAGTGAAGAGGAGGAAAGGACAGACAGAATGAGTGAGAAAAGGAAAGTATGATCAGTCATGAAAGGGAAGTGAAAGTCTGACTGCAACAAAAGGACTAAGGGTAGAGGATACAGGTAAGAAGAGTGAATGAGTAAGGGAATGGCAGTGAGTAATGGAGAGTGATGGAGGGGGAGTGAGAAAAGGGGAGTAAGGGATGGAGATAGGAAAAGGGAGTAACAGATGAAGCGGATGAAGTACAGCAGGGTAAAGGGATTGAAAGTAAGTGGAGTGATGGTGAGATAAGGGGTATGAGGATTAGAAAAGGGGGTAAGGGAAAGTGAGAGATGGGGTGTGAGGGGATGGAGGGATTTAGGAAACTGGAGTAAGAGAAAGGGAGTCAGGATTTCAATGAGCAAAGGAGAGTGAGGGAGAGTGAAGGAAAGAATGCGAAAATATGAAGGGGTGTGAGATACAGACAGGAGGAAGTGAAGTAGGAGAATAGGAGTGACTATGAGTAAAGGATAGTGACAGTTAGGGAAGGTGAGGGAAGGAGAATGACGGAGAAGGTTAAAAAATTAACATAGATAGAAAATGAGTGATGGAGAGAGGAGGAGTGGTAGAAACAAAGGGGCAGATTTATGTTAGACTTGCGCCACTTTTACGCCGCCGTTGCGTCACTTTTGTGACGCAGCAGCGGCGTAAACCCTGCACCACGTTGCGCCCTATTTACATCGTGACGCATCTATGGAGATGCGTCACAGTGTAAAGCCCTGCGCCACATTAAACCTGCGTCAGGTTTAATGTATGCAGGGTGGGCGTTCCAGCGGAAAAAGCCTCAGAAAAGTGACGTAGTGAAATCTACAAGATTTCACTCAGTCACTTTTCCGACGCTGCTGCGTCAAAACCTTGCGCCTGAAGCAGGCATAAGGCATGACACAGCATGTTAGGTATGGGCAGCCCCTAAACATTGCTGGAGTTGCGTCGTGCTTGCGACACGACTCCACCAATGCGCCGCCCTTACGCCATCAGATGCGTCACGCATCTGTTTATCCTTGCGCCACGATGCGCCGCATTGTAAATGCGGCGCATCTGTGGTGGCGCAAGGGTAAACTTGCGTGACGCATCTTTCCTGGCGCATCCCTGCTGATTTGCAGGGATGCGCCAGGAAACATAAATCTGCCCCAGAGATGTTAAGGAAATTAAGGGTAAGACAGACAAAGGGAGAGAGACAGAAACAGAGACAGAGAGCGAGGAACTGAGAAGGAGTAAGGCAGTTTGAATGACTGAGACAAATGGAGACAGGGAGAGAAACATGGTTGAAAAAATAGTGATGGAGGCAGTAAAGCTAGGGGAGTAGTAGAGAAGGAGTGAGGGAGTTACGAAAGAGCAGTAAAGGAAGAAGAGAGAGGGAAGGGGAATGAGAAAAGCAGAGTGAGGAGAAGTGAAGAAAAGGGAGCATGAAAGTGAAGGGGTGAGAAATACAGATATTTTAAACTTACCTGACCAACAAAATAACTTAATTAGAAATAAATGGTTTGTTTTAATTACACGAAAAATGGATTCAATTTCCTAAATTTTCTTTCTCGATCTGAAAAAAAAGAAAAAAAGTAGTAATATTTAGCAATACATTTTAGAATACAGTACACATATTTTCATATTTAACAAAGTAATTTTTTGCACTTTTTTTGCTGTTTTCAGAATATATTGAATTTCACTGAAAATAGTGATATCAATTGCATTCATCACTTAACAGCGGGCAAAAAAATAAACAATCTGAAAGATTGTTTAAAAAAGCCCTGAATCTATACTCAGTAAAACATACCTTGATAGAAATGTAACATATATAAAAAATATCTTCTAATAACAATAACTATTTCCAATAAATAATGTCTGTAAATCTTGTTGCTTAAGCACATACACCAGAATAATATCTGTCAAAGAAGTCCACAATAGAAACATTTACCTTTCCATGAGGCCAAATGGTAATTTTTAAACCCTTTTTTGGTGAAATATCCTATGATAATCCTATAAAATCGAAATAATGGTTTCTTCAGATGCTGCAATTTGTATCTAAAATTTTGGTTTTAGAAAAATTAAGTAGGAATTTGGTAATTCTGCAGGCAAACGTTGCTTGAAAATCAATTGAGAATCATTACACAGTGTCGAGCCTTTTTCATATTTTAGATAAACTGTGTAATGACCAGAAGTTATAGAAGGTCCATCATGGAAAATTATTGCAACTGCAACAAAAGTCTTTCCTGATATTGATAATTGATTTCCTACAAACTTCTTTATAAAAGTGTCCAATTTTGTTCCATCAGCTCTACAACGTTGCATCATTAAAATTAAATACTGTCCATATTTCTTTAGAAATAACGTTGATAAAATTTCTGATTTACATTGAGAACATTCCATGTTGTGATTTGCATCTTTAACTAATTTACTAAAAGTCACAGATTTACTCTCTGGTAATGTTAAATGTATGAACCTTTCAGAATCAAAATTAGTGCTGCATGTGTTCATACAGTTTTCACAACAATGTTCCCATTTATAAGAGAGACCAAACATATTTTCTATTTCTACCCCTTCATCTTCCAGTACCATAAGCATATACATTAAGAATTCCTGTGCATCTTGCTGGACATTTTCAGTAAACTGTGTACATCCAGAACATACATCTAAAAGATTTCTAACATCAGAAGCACTTTCTATTTTAGTTTTATCATTACTCAACTTCTCACAAAAGGAAACTCAGCAGAGAACAAAATCTTTTTTCATGATTTAGTATTATCTGCTCTTGCAAACTTTCAAGATAAAATACAACATTCAGCACTACATTAGCATAGCAGTTGACAACAGAGCTATTTTCAAAATGACAACCAACAACCTCTTCAACATTGTCCTTTTTCTTTTTGCATGCAATCACATCACTCTCCTTTTGTTTTCTCCTCTGTACATCCTCATTACAGATATTCTCAATTCTCCTTTTCCGACAAACAACATGTTTTTCAAACACAGGATACTGACCTAAATGAGGAGCATAGCTTCTTCTTAATCTATTATACTTCTTTACACAATTTGCAACAGCACTAACATTTGAGTCATCAAAGTCTATCATGAATAAACCAGATAATTTTTTCACTCGTGACAAAGCAACATATGCCATACCTTCTTTAAACACACTAGATCCAATGTTTACAAAAGCACTATCTACAGTTAATCCTTGAGATTTGTGAATAGTTACAGCATATGCTAGAGAAAACGGAAACTGCTTCCTACGTACATATAAGCCTTTCACAAGCAAAAAACAAACTGAACAACGACTAATGTCTTTAACCTCTTCAATCTGATCAAATTTTATTTTTAAAAATTCAATTCCATCTTTTTTCTGGTAGTTAACAAAACCCACAACTTTACCCATAGCTCCATTCACTAAACCTTTTTCTACATTCAAATTACGTCTTAAAATTACTCGACAGTTCATACATACATAAAGGTTCTTTTCTAAACCAGCTGTTTTCGATATGTTTTTCTCTAGAGAATCCAATTTAGTTTTCAATTTACCTGTCAATGTAATTTTTATTCCTTCATGCTGTATTTTATCCACGGCTTCCATTTTCATAATCTCTTAATTTTCCAATTTCAAAAGTTTTTCATTAAATATAGAGCATTCATGTAGTGTTGGCATTAAGCAGATATAAAGAGGGATTCCCAGGCAGAAGACTTAAAAAAACACAATATAAATTTATATCACATATAAATTGAAGCCCATGTGTTAGAACATGTACAACATTAAATTGAGCAGAAAACTGTATTAAAATGATTAAAAAGATTTTATTATTTAAAAAAAAACACACAATAAAAATACTTTCGTTGAAAAGTATACAAAAACACATCAAGATTACAGTTACAACACGCAACATACAGTCCTATGTATTTGGAGAGAATTTCATGCCCAACCCTACCACTGGGATTATACAATAATCTCAACAATAGATGATTTGTGATCTAATAGACTACACAGAGAGAGAAAAACAGACAGTTAATTTTGTCATTATTCTGACACATCCGTTCTCAAGGTTTCAAAATGCTAATCTTTGGAACAATCAAAACATAATGTATCTCAAAGAAAAAGCTGTTGGTACGGATTGTGTCCAATGATAGCGTCAACGCGTTTCGATGGTTTATTTATAGTCCATCTTTATCAAGACAATAATAACGTCCCTCTTGTTACAGGCACTGGTTGGTTGCCGTAGTTTCTCACTCCTGTTAACAATAGATCAGGGTAGACAAATCAGTTCACAGATTTTGGCTGCATATATCATCTATTCCGTACCTTACTATTCATCGATTACATCTGAATGAACCCATCGTTTTTATTTTTTTATTTTTTTATCAGATCTCACGCTAGCGTCAATATAGCTTTTATTATCAAGAGACATAGCATTTTTGATTGTATTACACAATCTTCCTGTTATGTTCTATCAGATGGGCTTTGAAAATATACTAAATAGACATGGCCACATCCCTTAGTTTTCATTAACCCCCAAAGACTACGGGAATACCTTATGTCATCACGTACTGTTGCCACATGTATAGTAGGGTCGATGGGTCTTTGCCATTAAAATAGATGAAATCTAAAAAGAAATATAAAGGTGAAAGAGTGTGTCAAATTGACCCTCCTTCTCATGTGGTGTTGTATAGCCGTTAAAGGAAAAGACTGGGGTTGTCCCAGTTCTTACCTCTATCTGCACATCCAGTGGTCAAATACAGTTAAAAAGCACTCATCAAATTTGTGCTTGCATATATGGTTGAACCTGGGCGTGAAAAAAGAAATAGGCTTAAGTTCTATTCTTTCTGAAGAGTATCATTTCTAGTTAACTCTAACTTTTGCCTGATGTTGCTACACCATATTTCACATTTTAAACTAGGTTTAATACGGCCATAAAGCATACTACTTATACTGCTTCTCCTCACTTTCACCTCTTATCTTCTATATATTCGTATATATATTTTTGTTTCATAGTTGTATATTCTCATTTAAAAAAAAAAAATTTGAAAAAGGTTTGGGGCCTACCATATTCGTAAAACAAATACTGACTCGATGGCCGTATGGTCTCCGGTTATCTGTATACGCGTAACGGTAGAATCAGGAAGACGTAATTTTCCCACCGGTTACCCGTTCTAAACTGCCGACACACCGCAGACCACCTGTCGGACACGGGGAAATACAGATTATTTATAGATTTTACCCCCTGTGTTTGTTTGCTCATAGAGAAAAAGCCGCCATATGAGCCTACCGGGATCCCTGAGTTACAGTTATTCTTATAGTAACATATCGTGTGGGTATCTTTCTGTGACAGTCGTCTTCGCACTTGCTCACGTATTATAATAAAAATACTGCAACACGCCTCTCCGGATGGGCCCTGGTCCCGGAGGTTGAATTAAAAACAATTGTGCAAAAAAGACTAGACGCGCTACCTCCAAATGCGCGTAGTCTTTGGGGGTTAATGAAAACTAAGGGATGTGGCCATGTCTATTTAGTATATTTTCAATGCTCATCTGATAGAACATAACAGGAAGATTGTGTAATACAATCAAAAATGCTATGTCTCTTGATAATAAAAGCTATATTGACGCTAGTGTGAGATCTGATAAAAAAATAAAAAAATAAAAACGATGGGTTCATGCAGATGTAATCGATGAATAGTAAGGTACGGAATAGATGATATATGCAGCCAAAAACTGTGAACTGATTTGTCTATCCTGATCTATTGTTAACAGGAGTGAGAAACTACGGCAACCAACCAGTGCCTGTAACAAGAGGGACGTTATTATTGTCTTGATAAAGATGAACTATAAATAAACCATCGAAACGCGTCAACGCTATCATTGGACACAATCCGTACCAACAGCTTTTTCTTTGAGATACTCTATGTTTTGATTGTTCCAAAGATTAGCATTTTGAAACCTTGAGAACGGATGTGTCAGAATAATGACAAAATTAACTGTCTGTTTTTGTCTCTCTGTGTAGTCTATTAGATCACAAATCATCTATTGTTGAGATTATTGTATAATCCCAGTGGTAGGGTTGGGCATGAAATTCTCTCCAAATACATAGGACTATATGTTGCGTGTTGTAACTGTAATCTTGATGTGTTTTTGTATACTTTTCAACTAAAGTATTTTTATTGTGTTTTTTTAAAAAAAATAATAAAATCTTTTTAATCATTTTAATACAGTTTTCTGCTCAATTTAATGTTGTACATGTTCTAACACATGGGCTTCAATTTATATGTGATATAAATTTATATTGTGTTTTTTTAAGTCTTCTGCCTGGGAATCCCTCTTTATACTTGTTATAAGTACCCTATTTCCCTTGGCTTTGACAAGGGGTCCCTCTCACCCTCATTTTTAAAGGCATTCAGCAGATTACAGTATTTTTTTCTACAATTTTCTTGCATATTTTCTCTGGAACTATTTGTTCTGTTGGAAACAAATTACATAGCAATCGACTCTGTAAAGCTTTTCTGCCATTTTCTGTGAGTAGTCCAATTCTGATATCTTTGAGAATACTTGCATAATCATCATCATTTGCTTGCCGCATATTGGTAATGAGTTCTTTGTACTCAAAGTATGACCAAATATTCACATTACCTATACTTCCTAATGATTTTTTCGTGTCTTCATGTGCAAGAGTATTAAATACTGGTTGTCCTTTAACTGGAGTGAGCTGCAGTAGATCCCCAAAAACTATAACATGTTTTCCTCCAAATAACACGTCATAGTCTGTCTTTAGAATTTGCTGCATTCTTAAATGCACAAAGGCAAGCATTAAGGTTGATACCACGCTTACCTCATCAATAATGAGAGCTTTCATTTTCTTCAACACTCTTGAAACTTCAAAACATGCTTCTCCTGTTAGCTTGTGGTATTCTATTTTGTTCTCATGCTCTACTGGTAACATTAGCAAACGATGTAAGGTAATTCCTTTTATGTTATATGCTGCTAACCCAGTTGGAGCAGTAACAACACAAAACAAAGTTGAATCCGTTTTTTTCTTTAGGTAGCTTCTAATTACTTTAATTAAGAAACTTTTTCCAGTTACAGCTTGTCCACTCACATACATTCTGATTGGTTCAAATGATGTGCATGAGCACTCTTTATTTTCATGTAGTAATCCATGATCAATTTGTTTTGTGATTTCTTCATAAATTTGTTGTTGTTCATCATTCAGTTGTTGTTCAAAATTTGGTAAGTCTATTAAATCTTCCTGAGCTTGATTCATAGCTGTTTCCACTTCAGTCATGGCTATTGCAGCTTCATTTTCTACGATTGGTTGTCCTAGGGGATCTTGACTGTGCGTACCAGAACTTTGACTGTCTTGAGAACTGTCTCTAGCTACTTCAGCTGCAATCGTAGCTTCTTGTTCAATTTCTTCATTTAACATTTGTACATATTTTGTGAAAGTACTGCATTCTATGCAATCTTTACATGCATTAAAGGAATCTTCATAGCTCTGAAAATCTCCAAGTAATTCATCCTCTGAACGCCATGGTTTAAACAGCTGTAAAAGTGCTAAGTAGTAAAATTCCTTTTTGTCAGTAGTGTCGCAAATCAACTTCCTGTGATAAATCAAACTTCCTTTTGTTTGTTTCACCAAACATCCTTCCTCACCAATGACTTTATATTTTCCATTGTTGATGTCTTCTGTGGCATTCCGTGTAAAAATGTAGTTCTGCAGCACTTCATAGAGACACATGTTCTCAAGATGATGACTTCTGTTTGGGTAATATATGTCCAACATATTTGTTTTCAAAATGTCTGTACTTTCTGGTTCGTTCTCTGCTAAATATTCAATTTCTCGAATAGATTTCAGTACCCGATTTCACATTCCTACAAGGCCTAAACTTACCCAAATTATTCTTCTGGATTTGGAGTACATACTTGCAGATGATAACCTATCTGAGCATTCGTATGACCCAATTTCTCGATGCGATAACATCTTTAAACTGAAACTGTATAGCTTTTTACTGACAGTCTTCTCGTGATAAATCTCTTCCCACATTTCTTTCAATTCCGTTTTCTCAGATTTAGTGATGTAAGATGTGACATACCGAGCAACAGCAATAGAATTGTCAGCTACATACTGAATATCCATGTTAGCATTCCACATGGATAAAATGACTGGGTTGTAGTCATTTATATATTTTGACTCTTCTTTTCTTCTTAGGTTATAGGTATTTTTTTGAGATTTTCTTGTAATGGTATGTCGCACAGCTGACATAAAACTGTTTACTCTTCCTTTTGAAAGAACAGGTCGTGGAAATCCAAATCGACATTTTGTGTAGAATTTATCTTTACTCTTGTACTTTTGTCGACAGTATTTTCCACACCGATGACTTTGGAAATGTAAAACTTGCTCTTTTAAGTTTTTTTCTTCTGTGCTTTTAGGTATAGCACATGTTGCATATTCTTCAATAAAAGATAAAACTACATCATCAGAATCTGTTCCAAATTTTGGGGCATCCTTGATCCACAACAGCATATGAATATGAGGAGCACCTCTTGCTTGGTACTCTTTTCTCCAAAAGAAATCCACAACTTCTCCAAGAGGTGGATTTTTTTTATTGCAGATGAAGGACATCTTAGCCTCAAATCTATGATTGAAATATCTGCAAACATTAACCGGATCCAATGAGCACAATTCTCCTGCTGTCTTGTATTGGATGTTTTCAATATTTGAATTTGCCTCTCGAAGAAAATCCAGTAAATCATCCCAAGCGTACTCAGCACAGCTTAGGGTAAGGAACCATGTAGGAGTTCCTAAATTCCGTAACATACATTTCAATTCTCCATGGCGTCGGTACCAATATTCATTAGTTCCACGCTGACAAGCCATCAGATTAATCAATTGAGATTCCAAATGATCATCTCGCTGTTGCACTTTGTTTATAAAATCCTTTGCAGACACATTCTGTAGATGTACTCCAGTTTTTAAAATGTGATTTACTGCATAAGATAGTGCAGACAAGTCACTTTCACATAAAAGATGGAACAAATAAGGAATACTTTGACGAAATCTTGGATCTTCTGCATATAATCTTGTAGTCCGATACTCAGAAGCAGGAATATGTACTGGACGTTCATCATATCGTCCACCTTTTCCTGTAGGAAACAGCTGGGGAAAACAATGAGCTTCCAAGCTCTCCTCCCATACACTCACGCGAGTTCCTTTAGCTTTTTTCATCTGAAACAGATCAATAGTGTTTCCCATAACTTCTTTAGAATGAAGAGGATTTATGCTGAAATGTTCATAAATTTCTTCTTCTTTTGACTTATCTACTTTTTCAATCTGCCCAGTTGGTATTCCTGTGTCTGCTTGTAAAACTTTTTCATCTTCATCCATATAAATTGATTCATAGTACTTATTATTTCTTTTCAAATAGAAATTCGCTTTTTGTACTTTTCATACATCTACTAGCTCCTGCCAAATTTTCTTATTCTTTGTAGGTACACCATTAACCAGAACAACTAATGGTTCAGTTTCCAAACTATCTGCATCAATTGTTTCAATATTTGTTTTCAAATCTAATGGCAAATACACAACTCTTCCTTTTAAATCTCTTTGTAAATCTGAAGGAGGTAATTTACCTGTTTTGGGCTCCATACGAACTATAGTCTGAAACGGATAGACACATTGAATGAGAATAGACTCATACGTATTTAAATCACTAAGTTCTGCAGGAATATCAACCAATTCTAAATTATTATGTACAGCTCTAGCTGGCATTTTATTTTCTTCTAACTTGTTATAACAGTATTTACAAATACGCTGATCTTCACCCAAATCAAAACAATTTTCCAGGAACAAATATGTACCAAAATCCTTCCACTCATAATTATTTTCTTTTTCCCTTTTTTTATAGAGATCAACATTCCTTGTTTGACTTTTATAATGGCTTCTCCGGCAACAAATACAAGTAATATTTGATCTTTCATTAGAGATGATAGTAAATTTTGTCATTTGATCTTCAAAAAATTTTCTAACAGTGGGTTCTACATTCTCTTCCACATTTTCTTCAATAACTGTGTCATTTCCTGCACTTTCTTGTTCTGGACCAAAGTAACAAAACTGAATATCATCAGTAACCTTCTCAACATCTGATACAGATCCACGCAACAGAGCACTATTCAACTCATTTAACTTTAGTGCTGGACTTTTAGCAAAATACAATATTCTCACAAAATTTCTCATTTCAGTATGATGTACTGCCAGCATCCTAAAATGGTGAAAAACACTTTGACAAACTTTCCTAGAAAGACAAGCCAGAGAATGTCTTTGCAAACCAGTATTCTTTCTCACTCTGCATGGATCTAGTCTTTGAAGCACCTTAATCTTCTGTTTAACACTTTTTTTACTATATTCTCTTAGAAAGTCACGTAATTTATCAATAGATTCTTGTCGTACAGTACAAATACTACTACAATTCCAAGTGTACACTGGGGCTTTAGGACGTTTCCCCATGACCTCATCAGCTAACACTTCTTCCTCATTTCTTGGAACCATTTTCTCCTTTTCCATTACACAACTATCTTTAACTTCAGAAGTTCAACCACTGGTGTCAACTGCATACAGCAAACTATTACTTTGAAGATAACTCTCTTCATTAAAAAATGGTTGAGTACTTGAACTATGCTTTCATTCTCCTAAGAACACATTACAAAAGTTATTTTTTTCACTACTCTTTTCCTTTTGCTTTTTGACTTCATTACATTGACTATTTTATCTAATGTACGGATCCTGGTCAAAATTAAAATGAATAGTTTTCTTATTAATTCCAAAGCCTTTGCAACAATTGATTCAATATGTTTCTTTTTCTTATAAAATATTGCTTTCTTCCTATTTTTGTTCACATCCTTTAGCAAATTGAACACCACTCTTCTCTGAAACATTTTTTACGAATGTTTTGAAATTCAGTTTTTCTTTTTAAGTCATTTTTTCTTGCTTCTGATTTTCCATTAGCATTTAGTATTTCCTTTCTATTGTCTTGTTGTTTTCTTCTTGAAACACTATTTGCAGAGGATATACTTTCTACATTTGTTCTATGTTTGAGGACATTTTTAAAAAAATCCTTAGTCTGCTTACCAGAAGACTTTTTCTTTTTTCCAACATGAGGATCTTCAACTAATTTTTGTTGTCCAGTTGTCTTCAAATATAGATGTTTTTTGCTGTTCTTTTCTCTTTCTTGATTTTATAGGCATCTTTAATTTATTTCAGTGTTGTTCAGCAATACCTAAAGGAAACAAAAAAAAAATACCTTTGTGTAATTTAAATATATTACTATATTTTTTTTGAGCTTTTCAAATCCTATCATATGAGCTGCCCCTTTCCTACGACTGCAAGTCTTACAGAACCAGAGAAACACAAATTAAATCTCTGACAACAATTCCTGTGTGCACACAGACTCATGCATGGACGCTTGCACAACTGCATGAAGACTGCATAGATGTATGTAAGATCACCTGTGCTAAGGGTTAATTGGAGTATTGAACATGTAGGAACTACCTCACCCATTGCAGGAGTGGAAGGAAAATCTACCCTGTTGTTTTCAAATGTGTTAGCATTTGCCTCGCATCTGTGAGATAGTGATTTCTGCTGAATGCTAACCATCACAGTTCAAGAAAACAAGCTGCCCCTTTCCTACGAGTGCAAGTCTTACAGAACCAGACCAACACAAATTAAATCTCTGACAACAATTCCTGTGTGCACACAGACTCATGGTGTGACTCTAGGCAGAAAACGATATTTGATTGGCAATTTCAAAGCACATTTACTACTGTGGTAGAGCAAGTGATAATTACTGTAACAGCCTGACACATTTTCCTTATAGTTTAGAGAGGCAGAAAAGAGCACATGTCCTAATAGCTACTTGAGACCATGAGCATGTGGAACCTGGGTGAGTGATTAGACTAGAGCAAAGGAAATGAGCCTTGATGATGTTGAATGTGTTAGCGTTACACACTGCTATCTGAAATACCACACAGTGCTGAATAGTAAGCATGGGAGTGCAGGAGAAGCAGCTGCCTTTGTGCTAAGAGTGTGTTTCTGGAGACTGTGTATTGTCAGGTGCAAGAGAGATCTGCATGGACGCTTGCACAACTGCATGAAGACTGCATAGATATATGTAAGATCACCTGTGCTAAGGATTAATTGGAGTTATGAACCTGTAGGAACTACCTCACCCATTGCAGGAGTGGAAGGAAAATCTACCCTGTTGTTTTCAAATGTGTTAGCATTTGCCTCGCATCTGTGAGATAGTGATTTCTGCTGAATGCTAACCATGACAGTTCCAGAAAACAAGCTGCCCCTTTCCTACGAGTGCAAGTCTTACAGAACCAGAGCAACACGAATTAAATCTCTGACAACAATTCCTGTGTGCACACAGACTCATGGTGTGATTCTAGGCAGAAAACAATATTTGATTGGCAATTTGAAAGCACATTTACTACTGTGGTAGAGCAAGTGATAATTACTGTAACAGCCTGACACATTTTCCTTATAGTTTAGAGAGGCAGAAAAGAGCACATGTCCTAACAGCTACTTGAGACCATGAGCATGTGGAACCTGGGTGAGTGATTAGACTAGAGCAAAGGAAATGAGCCTTGGTGATGTTGAATGTGTTAGCGTTACACACTGCTATCTGAAATACCACACAGTGCTGAATAGTAAGCATGGGAGTGCAGGAGAAGCAGCTTGCTGTGTGCTAAGAGTGTGTTTCTGGAGACTGTGCATTGTCAGTTGCAAGAGAGATCTGCATGGACGCCTGCACAACTGCATGAAGACTGCAGAGATGTATGTAAGATCACCTGTGGTAAGGGTTAATTGGAGTTTTGAACATGTAGGAACTACCTCACCCATTGCAGGAGTGAAAGGAAAATCTACCCTGTTTTTTTCAAATGTGTTAGCATTTGTCTCTCATCTGTGAGATAGTGATTTGTGCTGAATGCTAACCATCAAAGTTCAAGAAAACAAGCTGCCCCTTTCCTACGAGTGCAAGTCTTACAGAACAAGAGCAACACAAATTAAATCTCTGACAACAATTCCTGTGTGCACACAGACTCATGGTGTGATTCTAGGCACAAAACAGTATTCCTGGGTGATACCAGTACACCTTAACTTATGGTGAAGACATACTCAATAATATCTTACAAGTTCAAGGCAGTTAAATATCTTCCAAAACATAAAATGTAAAACACAACTTTAAAAGAAGAAACAAATTTTTATTATTTATATCAAAATACACCACATAAATCCCCTCTCAAATTCATAACTCACCTTTAAAAGTAGTTATTTGAGAAAGAAATGTGCCACTCACACAGCAGATTATCAGAGCCAGAATCTCTGAGCTGTACTTCTCTCACCAAAACCACTAAATGGCAACATTTCTCTCTCTTTTTTCACACATATACATGTTAACTTCAAATCACATTGCTTCCCACATTTTTTTAAATGGAAACACACATTTCTATTGGTTGCAAATTTCAACCCTTTCCAAATGATTCCTACCCCCAACATGACTTCTGCCTGCTACCATAGCAACAGATCATGGAACACTGGTGTGAGCAGAGAGGTCAGAAGTTCAGCACACAATGTGTCTAATCCAAAGAGCAAGAGTGCTTGATTTTTCAAACCTAACAGCATATCCAAAGTAATCTTCTGTGGGAACACATTGTTCTGAACCAATACAAAACATGCTTTTAAAAATTTAAACATACAGCCTAGTTTTTAGTGTTGAATGGTCTGAAACAGCCAATGAGCTCTTTTTATTAAAAAAAAAGTATGTTAGCCTCCATTTTACAACTATCTTTCTTTTCATATTGCCATTCTACTGAAAGACACCTTCTGAGTGCATCCAGATCTCCTTGAAAGATGTTCACAGTGTGGATTGTAGGTCATAGCTATGTCTACTGGAGTGAAAAGAATGCAGAAAAAAGAGGTATTGTGAAAGACCTTGCTTTGCCAAATGTAGACATTAGATGGATTGGTCAGAGAGGGTTAAAGTGGCACCAATTAATGCCTTTGGTGAAATCCTTTCTACATCTCCCACAGCCTGACCTTATAATTGTGCACTGTGGTGGAAATGACCTAGGCACTTTAACTGGGGTACGTCTGGAAATGCTTGTTAAGGACACCTTTGTGCAATTGATGTCACTTTTTACACAAACTACCTTTGTATATTCTAATATATGCCAAAGGCAAAAGTGGAACTGGCCCAACCAATATTGTCCGCAGTTTGAGAAAGCAAAAAAGCATGTCAATAAGTCTGTTTCTGCTTTCCTCAGGGACTATGGTATGGGTCCTATATACCACAAACAACTTGCGTTACAACATGCAATGCATTTATAGAGGAGACGGTGTTCATTTCACAGATGAAGGGAACAGAGTCTTCCTCTTGAACTTTAGACTCTGCATTGGTACTTACTTGTAGGTACAAAAAAACACTCAATGAACACAACGGCTCTTTTTAGAGCCAACCAACATCTAAACACTTAGGGGCAGATTTATATTAACTGGCGCATCCCTGCATATCAGCATGAATGCGCCAGTTATTTTGCGCCCCAGCTCCGCCATCATGAATGCGCCGCATTTATAATGCGGCGCACCATGGGGCAAAAACGGCACAGATGCGTCACGCATCTGTGCCGTAAAAGTGGCGCATTGCTGGAGTTGCGTCGCAAGCGCGACGCAGCTCCAGCAATGCTCTGGGGGGCCCTATCTGCACAATGCTGCGTCAATCCTTACACCTGCTTCAAGCAGGCGCAGGGTTTTGACGCAGCATGGGCTCAAAAGTGACTGAGTGAAATCTTGTAGATTCCTGCGCCGGAACGCCCCCACCTGCCAGGAACGCCTACATGTGGCGCAGGGCTTTACAACGTGACGCATCTCCCAGATGCATCACGTTGTAAATACCCCGCACCATGGCGCAGGATTTGCGCCGCTGCTGCGTCACAAAAGTGACGCAACGGCGGCGCAAAAGTGGCGCAAGTGCAACATAAATCTGCCCCTTAAACTTGATTTTTGATTCTATTTTTTTATGAATTTTTTGCCGCCGTGCGCGCACCGTGCGTGCACCGCGCAATATTTATAATGTTTTTTTGGGACCTTAGGGACTTTCATGGTCCCCCTGAGAAGGCCTAGGGGGTCAGGGACTCTCTACCCTGCCCCCTTTTCACGTTCTCCACTTGTGTTTTTAGCTCTCTTCTACCTCTAAAACTCAAAATGGCGGCTGGGGGTGTGCGCACCGTGCGTGCACCCCGCGATTTTTTGAAAAAAAATAAAATGTTTTTTTCACCCTTCGAGGTCCTTCAGGGACCCCCTGACAAAGGCTAGGGGGTCAGGAACTCTCTACCCTGCCCCCTTTTCACGTTCTCCACCTTTCTTTTTCACTGTCACACACAAAATGGCAGCCGACACTTCCTGATTTCGACCGATTCGAATGTGTACTGACATCTAACCACCAATCAGAATTACGCTCGCGCACGGCACCGTGCGCGCACGGTGCGCGCATATAGATATTTATGTACTTTTAACTGCAATTTTCTCAGGAACTACTGAACAGATTGACACCTTAAATGCAAAAGGCACATGCCTGACCTGAGGACTACCTCTTTGCCAAATTTCAAGTAATTCTGTTCAGCCGTTCGTGCTGTACCTTCAACTAAAGGTCCTATGGGAAAATGCATGGGGAAAACACGTTTTGGGACACCCCTTTTTTCTCAGCCCCCGTTTGACGAATCACCCCGAGACTTTCAGGGTCGGAGCTGAGCGGAGCGCCCCATTAGTTATGAAAATTTCACGAAGATAAGTCAACCGACGCCAAAGTTATTCAAAATAGAATTTTCAGATTTCCTATGGGAACTCGGTCCTAACTATAACTATCTACTGGCGACCGCCAGTAGATAATATATATATATATACATATTAAAACAAATTGTGAATAATTTTTAGTTAGGAAAACTATATTCATTCATTTTTTTTTATATTATACAGAAGTCGCGCACCCTACACTTTGGCTGCGCGCATTCCGGTAGCCATTTTGAAAAGTCACGCTGGGGTCGCGACTTCGGCGTACTTTGGAAAGTATGGAATATCTTTAAATTAATTATAAATAAAAGTTTTCCTTTAAGTGTTTTTCAAAATGTATTAATAAAAGTATTTTTAAAGTATTATTTTCAATATAATTTCGACTAAAAATAATTCGATTATTATTGGATTCGGAGGTTAGGAAGGAAGGGCCTTTTGCTCGATCTGTTTTGCAAGATTTTCTGGTCTAGTCAGGTGGACACCCTCCTCTGGGTGAGGTACGGCTTGAGGATTCTATTCAAAAGGTGAGGAATCAACAGGCAGAAGTATCCATCAGAAGAGCAAGTTACTTACCTTCGGTAACGCTATTTCTGGTGGATACAGTATCTGCCTGTGGATTCCTCACTGTTCCTACCGCCTCCCCGTTGTCCACCTGTTTCTACCAAAAAGATGTTTTTACTGTTTGGCATGAATGTTTTTAATATGTCTTAATCATGCTTATTTTTTAATAGTGAGAAATGCTTGATCTGTTGCTATTTCTTTATGCCTTTATTGGTTATGCATTTGTATATATAAATATTTAGTATACTCTGTATACATGTGAAAATGTGTTGGTCCACCTGTTTACCTCGGTGGCACTGATGTCAGCACGCCGACGAGGTCCTCTTATGGCTCCTATGACATCATACGGTGTCGCGAGTGGAGCCATGCTATTATGACATCATTGTCGACGTGGGAGAGCTAGGAAAGAATTTCCAAGGAATGCTGGCGCAGGGGATATTCACCTAAGTGTTCAGGCTAGTTCTTTGGGAGCAACTGTTTATGTTGCCACTCCAGATCCCGAAACCAGTGATCCGAAGGCAGAGGCCCTGCAGATGGCACACGAGGTGGGGAGCCCAGTCATGTGTACTGGCGGGGCAGCGAAGTGACAAGCACAACTACCCACATAAAAGGTAAAAAGGGCACTGAATAACACAGGATCTTATCTTTGTATCTGGCAGGAACAACAAGGTTAAAATCCCCTAGTTCCAAAATGTAGAATTAGTGCTACAGCGGTCTTCAAGAGGACCTGCGATGGATGCCGCTTCTGCCTTCTGTACACTGGAGGCGGCACATGGGTCACGCGTAGGCTTTCCTGTTTTCAGATTCTATTTTTGGTAAATTCTGGTGGTGTCTTGTCAGTGTTTTCGAGTGATTTCAATACCTGGAAAAAACTGCTTTTCAGTGGTTACTCATTTTCGCGCCATAAAAAACAACTGAAACGGTGTTTTACCAGTGTTTATGGAGTGCTTTGCTTTTATTATTGCTGGCTTTCTTCATTGATGCATGGTATATAGTAGGCCTGGGCAAAATTTCCGTTCCGTTCGCGGAATTTGCGATAATTTGGCATTTCCGCGTTCCGCGGAGAGCGCGGAAATGTCAAAATTTCCGCATTCCGCAGCTTTGCGATAATTTGGTTCTTGCTCGCGCTGTAAAATAATACATTCTCGCGCGCGCAAGATCGCCTTACCTGAATCCCCGCGTTCTCCGACAAGTTTTCCCGATCCGGTCGCGTTCTCCATGAGATGTTGTATTGTTTTAGCCATTTGCGCTGTCTCGCGACAGTTCGCGTCCGCAGTGACGTCATGCGTTGCGCGATCACGCCTTTTTTCTCGCGATCATGCACCGCGAGACAACTGAAAACAAGATGGCCGCGCCCGCGAGCAACCACAGGGGTAAGTTAGCGACCCGCAACCATGCAAAAAATATCGCGAACGGGCGGGAAAAAAACTTCCGCATCTTCGCGATATTTCCGCTTGTTTGCGGAGATTTTTAACATTTTCGCGATAATTTGCGAAAGTCGCTTTCGCAAATTCCGCCCACCCCTAGTATTTAGACAGTGTATGTACAGTGTATATGAAGCCCAAATACATTTTTACAAGTTGAATTTATTGTAGTACACTGTTGGACTTGGCCCTTTTTGCAGGGTCATCCCTAAACTTTTTGCCTTCCTCCTGCATTTTTTCTGACCTGTTGTTGGCTGTTTTATGACTCTGGGCACTTTACCACTGCTGTTCAGTGCTAAAGTGCATATGCTCTCCCCACTGTAAATGTATATGTTGGTTGGATTCCATGATTGGCTTATTTGGTTTACTATCAGACCCAGTAAAGTGCCCAGGAGTGCCCAGGGCTTATAAATACAAATGCCGCTGGTAGGCTTGCAGCACTGGTTGTGCCACCCACAGAAGCGGCCTGGTAAAATGTGTCTAGGTCTGCCATTGCAGAACCTGCGTGCAGTCTGGTACTCGCATGTTGAATGGCAAGTGCACCCACTTGCCAGTCCCTAAACCTTCCCTTAACTTCATGTTAGTCACCCCTATGGTAGGCCCAAGTGCAGGGTGCATTGTAGCATAAGGTAGGACAAGCCCTGATGTGTGTGGCATGTCCTAATAGTGAATTACAGCCATTTTCGTTTTTCACTATTGTAAGGCGACCCTGTTCTCATAGGCCAGAATGGGCTCTTAAGATTGTTACATCCTATGATCCTAACAGACCCAGGGAACGTGGTAGAAAATCGAGTTTAGTATGCCTGAACTCAGAATAATAAGGTACATCTTTTAGTAAGGTTTATTTTAATATTCTGCGTTTGCAAATGCCACTTTTAGAAAGTTGGCCTTTGCTTGCCTAACCATTTCAGCCTGCCTCTGCGTGATGTGTATCTGCTGTCTGGCTTGTGTGAGTGACAGGGCTGGGGAAACCCAGATGGGCAGGGCTAGGTAGCCTGGTGGTGAATAGGACGATTGGCAGGTAGATGGGTGGGAGGAGTACACCTGGACTCTGAATAGGGCTGTGCTCTGCCACCACAATACTGGCTCCGCCCCCTGTGGAGCGTCTGATGGCTCTGCCCTGCACCCTGAAAGAAGAAGCCTGCATCGCATCAACAAAGTGCTCCAGAACTGGACTGAAATAGGCAAGGGCCCCCCTGGCCTGGGAGAACAAAGGATTTGTGGTATAAATGTAGGAGCCCTGCTCCTAAGAAACTAGATCCTGTCCTGCCAAGAAGAAACCTCTGTCCGACTGGAAGGAACTGGAAAAGCTGCATGGAGGAGTACTGTCCCTGACCTGGGGGATTGGCCTGCAGTGGTTGCCTTGCTGCTGAAGAAGAGAAAGAAAAGACTCAAGAAACTTTTATTTGACTTGTGTTGAGAGATCTCCAAGGGCTTGTGAGTGAGCTTGCCCTCTGAACGAAGTCCCAGGACCAGTGGACTTCACCGCCGTGAGATCGCCTTGGAAAACAGACCGTTTTCCCCGCATCTTCGACTCGAACTGCTGCGTACGTCTCGCTGATCGCAGCGTACCCCCTGAAAGCTGGTATCCCGCTGTCCGGCCCGAAACAACGTGACTAAGGCCCCTCTACGAGTCATAGCTCGCACCGCAAAGGAAGGTATCGTCCGGCATGAGAAACGCGACTAACAGGCCCCTACGAGCCGTAGCTCGCACCGTAACGGAAGGACTGCGAACCGTACTTGCTACTATCCCCTACGAACCGTACTGCCGGCATACGCTCCTTTCCCCTGCTTTGGAAAGGCTGCGGTGCGTACAACAGTTGCATACGTCTCCCCTGTGCGGAGCGTATTGTTCACTTGTATCCAGCGCTTCGAATCAAGATTGCCGATCATTGAAAGCACCGTACCTACGCACCATCCCCTGAAGCCCTGCATGCCCAAGGTCTAACATACCGCAGTACGCATCGCACCAGGAAGAAAACGCACCGTACATCGCGCTTGATGTCAGCGCAGCATCCGTGATGAACTCACCAAGTAAAGGTACTGTGCCTGTTCGCACCGTAGGGTGTACGCTTCATCCCGAAGTGCCTACAGTGCGTGTGAGACCCGTCCCCATGCAGTTTTTACAGCGTACGAAGCATACGGACAGGAACGAAGCGCACAGAACTTTAAAACTACGCTAAAACCAAGAACTCTTTGTTTAATAAGTATTGTGGACCGTTTAAACGCTATCTGGTCTTGTGCTAAGCCTAAACTACATATATAAAGTATTATTTTTCTATATCCCAGTGTGGAGTCCATTTGTAGGGTTGTCACTGAGTTACTGTGTGTGTGTTCACAAATGCTTAACCTAAACGCTCTGAGATAGGCCTTGTCTGCTCGCGCCAAGCTACCTAGAGGGTGAGCAGGGGTTATTGTTGGAGTGTACCCCCCTACCCTGACTAGAGGAAAGGTTCCCTGCTTGACACAAGTACCTACCTGTGCCAACCAGAGAACCCGGATTCTAACATTGGTAGTCAGCGGTGAGGATTACGAATTTGCATTTGTGATACATACACAGTGATTGGTGAACGCCACATAGTGAAGGCCGACCAATAGCGCAACCACTTACTTCTAATTCGCATTTTTGCTGGAAATCGCCGGTTATTAAAGAAATCATACCTGGTTCAGTTGTTGTGGAAAGGGCAGCATCCCTCATCTCTGAAACTGAAGATGTGGAATGGGAAGAAGTGAGATTAGAGAGCTACACCAAGGCCCAGCTGAAGGGCTTCTGCAGAAAATTCAAAGTCCCCACTGTTGGATGTAAGCTCAAAGTAGATCTTTACAAGGCGCAGAGGGCCTGGATGGAGTCAAGAAAAGACTCTGATGAGGTGGAGGAAATTGAGCGGGCAGAGAGCATCGCTAGCTTGGGCAGAGGCCTGTCGCCAGAGGAGTTGGCCGACAGGAAGGAAACCAGAGCTCATGAGATAGAGATGGCGAAACTAAATGGGCAACTGGAGCTGGAAAGCTAAAAGCTGTCTCTGGAAGAAAAGAAAATGCAAATTGAGCATGACTTGATAATGAGGAAGCTTAACTTAGAGATCGAGAGGCTTGAGACCATGAGTGTCTCAGTCCAGCAACAAGAAATGTGTGTAGCTCAGAGATTGAGCTTTTCTGAGTGGGAGGAGGAATCCAGCTCAGATGGTGGCAGCAATATTGAATTTTCTAGTGCTGAAAGAGTAGTACACACACCCAGAGACATGGCACCTGACTTGAAGGAGGGGCTTAACATACACCAGGAGGTTCAAGGACATGAGGTAGCTCCAGTAGCGCACAGTGTCCCTGAGAGGAATAGGGTAGCTGGCGCAGGGGTTCATGGTCCTAGTGGTGGGAGGGACACTCTACTGACTCTAGATGAGAGGTGCAGGGAGAGGGGTTCCCCCAAAATTGAAGTCCTGGTATGTGAGTGTGAAGACTGCCCAGAAGAGTGTGGGTTGTGTGACAGAGACAGTCAGATACTGTCTTGCCAGTCTTAGGAGAGTTCTGTGGAGTTTGTGTGTGAGGCACTGGATGGTGAGGTGAAAGATAGTTTGGTTAACCCTGCTAGGGGGCTGTGTGATCCAATTGTGGGAGAGCATATTGTAAGTCCCTGTTTTCCAGAGCTATACCAACACCTGTGGGAGAGTGAGTTCTTTGACCGCAGGGAGCTCACATTGGAGGCAGACCTTTTGGTGGAGTCCAGAGGGTCTGGAAAGGCATTGGGAAATGATCCCCAGAGGAGTGGTTCAGGTATCTTCAAACCCAGTGTGGTGGAAGTGGCTCATAGTAGCCCGACTAGGTCCTGTAGTAGTGAGAGGGGTGTAGGGCCTCATGTCCTGTTTTTAAGGGGAAGGAGTGAGAACGGGTTATGTCCCGGTAGTGCCCAACCTCAGTCTCAGAGCTTGGATGGTTCTTTAAGGGAATACCAGGTGGGGAGTCTAGTTTGTCCTGAGGGGCTGCCCGTTGTGCGTGATCCCCTAGTGTCTGATGAACAGGGAGTATCTGTAAGCAGGCCTCCCTCAGTTATGGTGTCTGGCAGTACCGCTCCAGTTGGGAGGGTGCAGAAGTCCAGATTGAGGGGTGAGAGGGGGAAAGAGTCCCCAGTGGAAGAACCAGTGGGTCAGGGGCCAGCCAGGAGGGCTGCGTTACCAGTGAATGACCATGGTGACACCACTTCTGTCCTGGGAGATCTTCGTGCACTGTCAGATGGACAGGGGTCGGGAGATCTGCGCCAGGCAGACTGTCACACGACACATGAGTTATGTGTCACCCTCAGGGGGGGAATGCGTGCTCCCCGGGAAGTCCTGGTGCGCCAGGCGAGCGTTCAACCGCATGGGTTGGTCCCAGGGTTGGGAAGCCAGGTTCAGGCGTTATCTGACCTGGAGGGTGGGACAACTGTAATCAGTGTCCTGACCCATGTTGCTTCAAGGGTTACCACTTCAGTTGGGAGGGTACAGCCATCTGGAAGGAGGTGCAGAGGGAGGAAGTCCTCGCCTCTGACCCCGGCTCAACTGAAGGGTTTAGACCCTAGGTTGGAGGGCCAGGTTCAGGGTGTCCCCCCTGACCTGGACGCCCAGTTGCAGGATAGAACACCTGAACTGGTGGCCGAATTGCGCAGGACACCTGCCACAGGTGCCCTGGCAATTCTGGAAGGGGGAACCACTCTGGGTGGGAGGGTACAGAGCCCCAAGGAGGAGGACCGGGTGTGGGAGAAGCCACCCCAGTCTTTGGTCCAGCCGCTAGGTACAGGCCTGGGGCTGGTGGGTCAGTGCCAGGATGTCATACCTGACTTGACAGGAGGGAGAATGGACAAAGGTTGCCAAGCACCTGGGGCTACTGCCCCCCGCTCCCTGGTGCCACAGAGGTTTGAGAGCCCTGAGAGGCATAAGGCCTGGGTCTCATCCCGGACTATTGTCAGTAGCCACTGTGGCATTTTGCTGTCTGTCTGTTGGGACGTACCTGTGAGCCAGTTAAGGTTAGGTGCTGCACAGGTGGTGCCCACAGGTGAGGAGAAGGGTTCCCCATGGATTGGTTTGGTGGGCTCTGAGAGTATGGACAGAGGGATTCCATTAGGTTCAGATTGGCGTAGAACTGGAGTCTGCCCCTGCAGTTGCGGGCCGGGTGCTTGTTCTATCGCCCTAAGTAGGGAAGACCATCACGGTGGTAATTGGCCTGCCCTGCGTTTTGGCTGGAAGGGGGTAGTGTTGGACTTGGCCCTTTTTGCAGGGTCATCCCTAAACTTTTTGCCTTCCTCCTGCATTTTTTCTGACCTGATGTTGGCTGTTTTATGACTCTGGGCACTTTACCACTGCTGTTCAGTGCTAAAATGCATATGCTCTCCCCATTGTAAATGTATATATTGGTTAGATTCCATGATTGGCCTATTTGGTTTACTATCAGACCCTAGTAAAGTGCACCAGGAGTGCCCAGGGCTTGTAAATACAAATGCCGCTGGTGGGCTTGCAGCACTGGGTGTGCCACCCACAGAAGCGGCCTGGTAAAATGTGTCTAGGTCTGCCATTGCAGAACCTGCGTGCAGTCTGGTACTGACATGCTGACTGGCAAGTGCACCCACTTGCCAGTCCCTAAACCTTCCCTTAACTTCATGTTAGTCACCTCACCCATATGGTAGGCCCAAGGGCAGGGTGCATTGTAGCATAAGGTAGGACAAGCCCTGATGTGTGTGGCATGTCCTAATAGTGAATTACAGCCATTTTCGTTTTTCACTATTGTAAGGATACCCTGTTCTCATAGGCCAGAATGGGCTGTTAAGATTGTTACATCCTATGATCCTAACAGACCCAGGGAACGTGGTAGAAAATCGAGTTTAGTATGCCTGAACTCAGAATAATAAGGTACATCTTTTAGTAAGGTTTATTTTAATATTCTGCGTTTGCAAATGCCACTTTTAGAAAGTTGGCCCTTGCTTGCCTAACCATTTCAGCCTGCCTCTGTGTGATGTGTATCTGCTGTCTGGTTTGTGTGAGTGACAGGGCTGGGGAAACCCAGATGGGCAGGGCTAGGTAGCCTGGTGGTGAATAGGAAGATTGTCAGGTAGATGGGTTGGAGGAGTACACCTGGACTCTGAATAGGGCTGTGCTCTGCCACCACAATACTGGCTCCGCCCCCTGTGGAGCGTCTCATGGCTCTGCCCTTCACCCTGAAAGAAGAAGCCTGCATCGCATCAACAAAGTGCTCCAGAACTGGACTGAACTAGGCAAGGGCCCCCTGGCCTGGGAGAACAAAGGATTTGTGGTATAAATGTAGGAACCCTGCTCCTAAGAAACTAGATCCTGTCCTGCCAAGAAGAAACCTCAGTCTGACCTGAAGGAACTGGAAAAGCTGCATGGAGGAGTACTGTCCCTGACCTGGGGGATTGGCCTGCAGTGGTTGCCTTGCTGCTGAAGAAGAGGAAGAAAAGACTCAAGAAACTTTTATTTGACGTGCTGAGAGATCTCCACGGGCTTGTGAGTGAGCTTGCCCCCTGAACGAAGTCCCAGGACCAGTGGACTTCACCGCCGTAGGATTCGCCTTGGAAAACAGACTGTTTTCCCCGCATCTTCGACTCGAACTGCTGCGTACGTCTCGCTGATCGCAGCGTACCCCCTGAAAGCTGGTATCCCGCTGTCCGTCCCGAAACAACATGACTAAGGCCCCTCTACGAGTCATAGCTCGCACCGCAAAGGAAGGTATCGTCCGGCATGAGCAACGCGACTAACAGGCCCCTACGAGCCGTAGCTCGCACCGTAACGGAAGGACTGCGAACCGTACTTGCTACTATCCCCTATGAACCGTACTGCCGGCATACGCTCCTTTCTCCTGCTTTGGAAAGGCTGCGGTGCGTACGACAGTTGCGTACGTCTCCCCTGTGCGGAGCGTATTGTTCACTTGTATCCAGCGCTTCGAATCAAGATTGCCGATCATTGAAAGCACCGTACCTACGCACCATCCCCTGAAGCCCTGCATGCCCAAGGTCTAACATACCGTAGTACGCATCACACCAGGAGGACATCACGCTTGATGTCAGCGCAGCATCCGTGACGAACTCACCAAGTAAAGGCACTGTGCCTGTTCGCACCGTAGGGTGTACGCTTCATCCCGAAGCGCCTACAGTGCGTGTGAGACCCGTCCCCAAGCAGTTTTTACAGCGTAGGAAGCGTACGGACAGGAACGAAGCGCACAGAACTTTAAAACCAAGAACTCTTTGTTTAATAAGTATTGTGGACCGTTTAAACGTTATCTGGTCTTGTGCTAAGCCTCAACTACATATATAAAGTATTATTTTTCTATATCCCAATGTGGAGTCCATTTGTGGGGTTGTCACTGAGTTACTGTGTGTGTGTTCACAAATGCTTAACATAAACGCTCTGAGATAGGCCTTGTCTGCTCGCGCCAAGCTACCTAGAGGGTGAGCAGGGGTTATTGTTGGAGTGTACCCCCCTACCCTGACTAGAGGAAAGGTTCCCTGCTTGACACAAGTACCTACCTGTGCCAACCAGAGAACCCGGATTCTAACATTGGTGGTCAGCGGTGAGGATTACGAATTTGCATTTGTGATACATACAGAGTGATTGGTGAACGCCACATAGTGAAGGCAGACCAATAGCGCAACCACTTACTTTTAATTCGCATTTTTGCTGGAAATCGCCGGTTGTTAAAGAAATCATGCCTGGTTCAGTTGTTGTGGAAAGGGCAGCATCCCTCATCTCTGAAACTGAAGATGTGGAATGGGAAGAAGTGAGATTAGAGAGCTACACCAAGGCCCAGCTGAAGGGCTTCTGCAGAAAATTCAAAGTCCCCACTGTTGGATGTAAGCTCAAAGTAGATCTTTACAAGGCGCTGAGGGCCTGGATGGAGTCAAGAAAAGACTCTGATGAGGTGGAGGAAATTGAGCGGGCAGAGAGCATCGCTAGCTTGGGCAGAGGCCTGTCGCCAGAGGAGTTGGCCGACAGGAAGGAAACCAGAGCTCATGAGATAGAGATGGCGAAACTAAATGGGCAACTGGAGCTGGAAAGCTAAAAGCTGGCTCTGGAAGAAAAGAAAATGCAAATGGAGCATGACTTGATAATGAAGAAGCTTAACTTAGAGATCGAGAGGCTTGAGACCATGAGTGTCTCAGTCCAGCAACAAGAAATGTGTGTAGCTCAGAGATTGAGCTTTTCTGAGTGGGAGGATGAATCCAGCTCAGATGGTGGCAGCAATATTGAATTTTCTAGTGCTGAGAGAGTAGTACACACACCCAGAGACATGGCACCTGACTTGAAGGAGGGGGTTAACATACACCAGGAGGTTCAAGGACATGAGGTAGCTCCAGTAGTGCACAGTGTCCCTGAGAGGAATAGGGTAACTGGCGCAGGGGTTCATGGTCCTAGTGGTGGGAGGGACACTCTACTGACTCTAGATGAGAGGTGCAGGGAGAGGGGTTCCCCCAAAATTGAAGTCCTGGTATGTGAGTGTGAAGACTGCCCAGAAGAGTGTGGGTTGTGTGACAGAGACAGTCAGATACTGTCTTGCCAGTCTCAGGAGAGTGGTGTGGAGTATGTGTGTGAGGCACTGGATGGTGAGGTGAAAGATAGTTTGGTTAACCCTGCTAGGGGGCTGTGTGATCCAATTGTGGGAGAGCATATTGTAAGTCCCTGTTTGCCAGAGCTATGCCAACACCTGTGGGAGAGTGATTTCTCTGACCGCAGGGAGCTCACATTGGAGGCAGACCTTTTGGTGGAGTCCAGAGGGTCTGGAAAGGCATTGGGGAGTGATCCCCAGAGGAGTGATTCAGGTATCTTCAAACCCAGTGTAGTGGAAGTGGCTCAGAGTAGCCCGACTAGGTCCTGTAGTAGTGAGAGGAGTGTAGGGCCTCACGTCCTGTCTTTAAGGGGAAGGAGTGAGAATGGGTAATGTCCCGGTAGTGCCCAACCTCAGTCTCAGAGCTTGGATGGTTCTTTAAGGGAATACCAGGTGGGGAGTCTAGTCTGTCCTGAGGGGCTGCCCGTTGTGCGTGATCCCCTAGTGTCTGATGAACAGGGAGTATCTGTAAGCAGGCCTCCCTCAGTTATGGTGTCTGGCAGTACCGCTCCAGTTGGGAGGGTGCAGAAGTCCAGATTGAGGGGTGAGAGGGGGAAAGAGTCCCCAGTGGAAGAACCAGTGGGTCAGGGGCCAGCCAGGAGGGCTGCGTTACCAGTGAATGACCATGGTGACACCACTTCTGTCCTGGGAGATCTTCGTGCACTGTCAGATGGACAGGGGTCGGGAGATCTGCGCCAGGCAGACTGTCACACGACACATGAGTTATGTGTCACCCTCAGGGGGGGAATGCGTGCTCCCCGGGAAGTCCTGGTGTGCCAGGCGAGGGTTCAACCGCATGGGTTGGTCCCAGGGTTGGGAAGCCAGGTTCAGGCGTTATCTGACCTGGAGGGTGGGACAACTGTATTCAGTGTCCTGACTCATGTTGCTTCTAGGGTTACCACTCCAGTTGGGAGGGTACAGCCATCTGGAAGGGGGTGCAGAGGGAGGAAGTCCTCACCTCTGACCCCGGCTCAACTGAAGGGTTTAGACCCTAGGTTGGAGGGCCAGGTTCAGGGTGTCCCCCCTGACCTGGATGCCCAGTTGCAGGATAGAACCCCTGAACTGGTGGCCGAATTGCGCAGGACACCTGCCACAGGTGCCCTGGCAATTCTGGAAGGGGGAACCACTCTGGGTGGGAGGGTACAGAGCCCCAAGGAGGAGGACCGGGTGTGGGAGAAGCCACCCCAGTCTTTGGTCCAGCCGCCAGGTACAGGCCTAGGGCTGGTGGGTCAGTGCCAGGATGTCATACCTGACCTGACAGGAGGGAGAATGGACAAAGGTTGCCAAGCACCTGGGGCTACTGCCCCCCGCTCCCTGGTGCCACAGAGGTTTGAGAGCCCTGAGAGGCATAAGGCCTGGGTCTCATCCCGGACTACTGTCAGTAGCCACTGTGGCATTTTGCTGTCTGTCTGTTGAGACGTACCTGTGAGCCAGTTAAGGTTAGGTGCTGAACAGGTGGTGCCCACAGGTGAGGAGAAGGGTTCCCCATGGATTGGTTTGGTGGGCTCTGAGAGTATGGACAGAGGGATTCCATTAGGTTCAGATTGGCGTAGAACTGGAGTCTGCCCCTGCAGTTGCGGGCCGGGTGCTTGTTCTATCGCCCTAAGTAGGGAAGACCATCACGGTGGTGATTGGCCTGCCCTGCGTTTTGGCTGGAAGGGGGTAGTGTTGGACTTGGCCCTTTTTGCAGGGTCATCCCTAAACTTTTTGCCTTCCTCCTGCATTTTTTCTGACCTGTTGTTGGCTGTTTTATGACTCTGGGCACTTTACCACTGCTGTTCAGTGCTAAAATGCATATGCTCTCCCCATTGTAAATGTATATATTGGTTGGATTCCATGATTGGCCTATTTGGTTTACTATCAGACCCCAGTAAAGTGCACCAGGAGTGCCCAGGGCTTGTAAATACAAATGCCGCTGGTGGGCTTGCAGCACTGGGTGTGCCACCCACAGAAGCGGCCTGGTAAAATGTGTCTAGGTCTGCCATTGCAGAACCTGCGTGCAGTCTGGTACTGACATGCTGACTGGCAAGTGCACCCACTTGCCAGTCCCTAAACCTTCCCTTAACTTCATGTTAGTCACCCCTATGGTAGGCCCAAGAGCAGGGTGCATTGTAGCATAAGGTAGGACAAGCCCTGATGTGTGTGGCATGTCCTAATAGTGAATTACAGCCATTTTCGTTTTTCACTATTGTAAGGCTACCCTGTTCTCATAGGCCAGAATGGGCTCTTAAGATTGTTACATCCTATGATCCTAACAGACCCAGGGAACGTGGTAGAAAATCGAGTTTAGTATGCCTGAACTCAGAATAATAAGGTACATCTTTTAGTAAGGTTTATTTTAATATTCTGCGTTTGCAAATGCCACTTTTAGAAAGTTGGCCTTTGCTTGCCTAACCATTTCAGCCTGCCTCTGCGTGAAGGGTATCTGCTGTCTGGTTTGTGTGAGTGACAGGGCTGGGGAAACCCAGATGGGCAGGGCTAGGTAGCCTGGTGGTGAATAGGAAGATTGTCAGGTAGATGGGTTGGAGGAGTACACCTGGACTCTGAATAGGGCTGTGCTCTGCCACCACAATACTGGCTCCGCCCCCTGTGGAGCGTCTCATGGCTCTGCCCTGCACCCTGAAAGAAGAAGCCTGCATCGCATCAACAAAGTGCTCCAGAACTGGACTGAACTAGGCAAGGGCCCCCTGGCCTGGGAGAACAAAGGATTTGTGGTATAAATGTAGGAACCCTGCTCCTAAGAAACTAGATCCTGTCCTGCCAAGAAGAAACCTCTGTCTGAGCTGAAGGAACTGGAAAAGCTGCATGGAGGAGTACTGTCCCTGACCTGGGGGATTGTTCTGCAGTGGTTGCCTTGCTGCTGAAGAAGAGGAAGAAAAGACTCAAGAAACTTTTATTTGACGTGCTGAGAGATCTCCAAGGGCTTGTGAGTGAGCTTGCCCCCTGAACGAAGTCCCAGGACCAGTAGACTTCACCGCCGTGAGATCGCCTTGGAAAACGGACCGTTTTCCCTGCATCTTCGACTCAAACTGCTGCGTACGTCTCGCTGATCACAGCGTACCCCCTGAAAGCTGGTATCCCGCTGTCCGGCCCAAACAACGTGACTAAGGCCCCTCTACGAGTGGTAGCTCGCACCGCAAAGGAAGGTATCATCCGGCCAGAGCAACGCGACTAACAGGCCTCTACGAGCCATAGCTCGCACCGTAACAGAAGGACAGTGAACCGTACTTGCTACTATCCCCTAGGAACGGTACTGCCGGCGTACGCTCCTTTCCCCTGCTTTGGAAAGGCTGTGGCGCGTACGGTAGTTGCGTACGTCTCCCCTGTGCGGAGCGTACTGTTCGCTTGTATCCAGCGCTTCGAATCAAGATTGCCGATCTCATGGTACGGCACGAACACCGCGTCGAACATTGAAAGCACCGTACCTACGCACCGTCCCCTGAAGCCCTGCACGCCCAAGGTCTAACGTACCGTAGTACGCATCGCACCAGGAGGACAACGCACCGTACATCGCGCTTGATGTCAGTGCAGCATCCGTAACAAACTCACCAAGTAAAGGAGGTACTGTGCCTGTTCGCACCGTAGGGTGTACGCTTCATCCCGAAGCACCTACAGTGCGTGTGAGACCCATTCCCAAGCAGTTTTTACCGCGTACGAAGCGTACGGACAGGAACTAAGCGCACAGAACTTTAAAACTACGCTAAAACCAAGAACTCTTTGTTTAATAAGTATTGTGGACCGTTTAAACGTTATCTGGTCTTGTGCTAAGCCTAAACTACAGATATAAAGTATTATTTTTCTATATTCCAGTGTGGAGTCCATTTGTGGGGTTGTCACTGAGTTACTGTGTGTGTGTTCACAAATGCTTAACCTAAACGCTCTGAGATAGGCCTTGTCTGCTCGCGCCAAGCTACCTAGAGGGTGAGCAAGGGTTATTGTTGGAGTGTACCCCCCTACCCTGACTAGAGGAAAGGTTCCCTGCTTACCTACCTGTGCCAAACAGAGAACCCGGATTCTAACATACACCATATAATACTTCTTCAGTGATTCTTTGGTCATTCGCACATTCTCTTTCCTTCCCATGTACACTTTTATTTGTGAAAAGGCCCTCTCGACATTGGCACTTGGCACTTGAGACTGGCAACGCCAAAACAGCCAGTACACAATTTGCCAACTCCGGTCACTGACGTAGCTTTCCATGCCAATTCTAGTGCACCTCAAGGTTGACATTTTCTGGGCCAGGTTCTGCAACATATATATTGAACTGGGTGCATATGGCCTCAGAGGTATTAAAGCGGTCAAAAATGAAGCTGTACTTTTCAAAGTCCGGAGAAAATTCCCTTTTACGGAAGAGATCTAACACTTGTGCAGAGTACCACAGTGAGGCTTCATTGGCTTCAAATGCAATGGTTGGTGAGGGGACATTTCTATGCATCATAGCTAGCCATTTCTCATGCATGGTAAAATAAAATTTCCTAAATTGGTCCTCAACACTTCTTTGCTTACCAAGTGGCAAGCATTCTAACAGGGAACATGTTGCAGTGCTAAAGTCACTAAAAGTGTCGCCTAGCCTACTCTCAAGAAGATGTTTGACATCAACACCAATTATGCTGAACATTTAGTAGACAAGAGTGTTTTCTGACTCTAGTTTTTTGATTATGTCCACTACAACAGTCATGTTTTCCTGTAAAAATCTAAGGATGCAGTACAGTGTACTTTTTTTGACATTACTATCAATATGCACCCGAAGATCCTCACATTTCTTGCCTTTTGCATCATCACTAAGCAAAAATTCAGTAAGCGGTCGCCACATAGATAATATTGCATTCACGGCCTCTAGGACTGAGAACCACCGGCTAAATGACACAGTTGGGATGACTCTTTCTTTGCTGCCACACAAAATACAAAATGAGAAATATTTGCGTTTGAGTTCCCGTGCATAACAAAACAGTGCGCCTGAATGGACTACAAAATCAATAGCATTCTTCCTTAGCTCAGAAGATTGTAAACATGCTTTCAGCATACCATCTAGCAAGTGGCAAGGATCTCTCACAGGGAAACACTTCAGCTCAGGTATTGCTTTTGACAGGTCATCACATAACTTTTTCATATACGTAGCTGAATCGCTGCAAATACAAACAATATCACTCCAATCTTTGTTAAAGTTGGTAAGAACTCTCTGCAGCCGCTTTCCAAGTGACACTGCGTTGCATGTTTCCAGTACATCTAGATCTGCCATGATAGTACGTCTGTACCATCCATTTTTTGCATCACAAAATGTGATTAGCACTGCCACTACTGGGTCGCAACGCATCTCTGGGGTTTCATCAATGGTAACAGAGATCTTCACATCACCTTGGAGTAACTCTGAAATATGTTCAATATCTGCAAGGAACACATTTGGTAGGTATTTCTCATATATCTGTGTTGCTTTTGGTAATGTTTTGCATGCTGGTGCACGCTTGCGGAACAGATTCCCAATCGGTCCATCGGCTTGGTGTAAGCTGGTTCCAGATTGCACTAGGGCACGTACAAATTCATGTGCCACATCCTCTTCTTCCTCACGTTTTCTTTTAAAGCGTGTCATTGTCTCAGCAAGAGACATCTGGAATAGGCTGTCGCTATTAGGTGGCTCTTTCAATTTCAAGTGGGTCTTGGTGACAAGATGTTCAGCAATTCGGCTTACAGTCTTCCCAGTTACTATTGGGACAGTCACTCTGCAAAACCTGCAGATTAACATCTTTTGCCCACACACTTCTTCAACCATGAAATCTTTGTTTTCCAGCACATAATCTTCTGCCGTCTTTATTCTGCGGGGCATGTTGTTCTGCGCAAACTAAATCAATACAAAAAAACCACTTAGAACCGGTTGCGTACTGTTGAGGAAATAATGAGAAAGACAACATTTTCATGGTCAGTTGACTGCTGTGCAAACAGGGAAGAGCGCACTTGTGTTGCAGTTCTCATAGTTCATTTTAGAATCAATGTGTTGTCATTTGAAGAAAGTGAGCATGATGGCACGGCTCTGAGTAAAGCTAGGCTGGTTTTCACTGCTGTTTTTTTTCCCCTCAGGGATTTATATAGTGCTAACTCGACCTGAAGGTATTGAAGCGCTTCACATGAGCAGCTGTTGTATTACACAAGGGCATTTATTTTTGTTAGGGATGGGTAGATTATGTGATTTGCCCAGAATCACAGGATGTTGAGCGTCATTGCCGATACTCGAACCCCGCTAGATGTGAGGTCGACTGCCCTAACCATTAGACTACATCCTCTCCTGCTGTTATTTTCAAAGTTTAAAGGGAGAGTCTATGCTTTAAGTCTTTGAGTTTGCAAAGTTGAAATCTTGCCAATTAGCCAAACAATGCCACTATTTTGGTCTTGATGGTTATGCTGCTTATTGCTCTTCTGCATTCCACTTCCCATTATCTTTCCATCCTGCATGCTGATCAGCTTAATTACAGACTCTGCATTTGCAATTACTCTGTTAGTGCAGCACAGGGCAGCCATTTGGCCAGAGCCCTGAAATACACCACTCTGCTGATGAGCTGAGCTTCTCTCACCCACGTTAGCCAGGCAGGGGGCCCATGTTCATGGGCCGCATTAAGTGTTTCAAACACATTTTTAAAAGTACGCAAAACATTTGAGCGTGCCGCCGCTTTCCCTGGTGCCCACCCCCTAGTCGCCCAATAATTTCCTGCCTACTTAAAACATTGCAGGGACTCTATGAAGGGGTGCAAGAACAACAGCACCACATATATTACAGATGGCAAGCGCTTTATAGAACTAACCTTGCAGTCTGAAATAGAACTGACTGCACTTCATGACCAATGGTCGAAGGACACAGGAACCTGAATAAGCGAAGGCGACCGGGCTATTATACTGCACAACACTCCCAACATTTACCTTGGATGGCTCAAAATAAAATAGGCCTTGGAACACTGGAGGTCGTCGTCTGGTCTTCGTCTCGTTGTCCCGGTTGCCTGAAGTGTGGTGAGGTGTGTGGGGCTAGACAAGCTTCGGACAGTATTTTCAATGGCACCTGGCCACACCCACCAACCGTGCCAACCAATGTGTCTCCCCAAAATGTAATGGGGGTGACGCACGTTCGGATCTGCTTCCTTCTGGGGCCTACATTGCAGTTTGATCTGCAGTGCTTTGGCTCCATCAAGTGGCCAAGTGGTGCAACAGCAATGAAAATCAGTGACACTCGGATCAGCTGATTTTCATCCAGTAGGGTACTGTCGGGCAGAGTCGGTTTTAACTGATTTCCGGACAGCCTACATGCAGTACGGTTATACTACGATGGAACGCACAATCGTTGACCTCTCATGACACTGCTCCACACTTCGGGGACAACGCTTTCCATTAGCTGTGTTTTCTGATGATGTGTCGTGCCGGCCCCGTCCAACAGCAGAACCCCTTTAGATCCAAACAGACTCTACCACTCTCTCACCGGAAGTGGAACCAGGCCACGTGGCCAATTTCACAATACAACAGTCGGGAATGCATTTTTCGGTAAAAAAAACACATTCCTCCTCCTAATTTATCAAATAAACGACTCACTGAAGAACAGGGAGCAGCTTCGATCAGTAAACAGCCGTTACAACGACTTTTTTAGTTCGTGATACCATTACAACGCATGCATTACCACGCATGCGTTGTACATAGCGAAGTCATTACTACGCATTTTTTTAGAACGCATGGTCATTTACGAATTTTGTTGTAAAGTTATGTATGGTAAATGACCATGAGTTCTAAAAAAATTTAGACAATCCACGTCGTTGTAAGGAAACAGAGTCTCTTCCGTTTGCTCACAACAACGTGCACCGCCCCTCAGAGATGACATGAAGCAGCAACCACGAGGAGAGAGGAACCAAGAGGAGTGAGAGGTAAGGGGGATTGGGAATGGGGTGGTGGTAACTTTTCTAGGGTTTAGGGTAGTGCAGTGGTGTTTGTGTAGTGTAGGTGGTTGTGCTGGGGGTAGTGTTTTTGGGTTTAGGGTAGTGCACTGGTTGTGTAGTTTAGGGGGTCATGAAGGTGGTAGTGTTTTAGGGTTTAGGGAAGTGCAGTGGTGTTTGTGTAGTGTAGGGGGTCGTGCTTGGTGTAGATTTTGGGTTTAGGGTAGTGCCGTGGTGTTTGTGTAGTGTAGGGGGTCATGCTGGGGTTAGTGTTTTAGGGATTAGGGTAGTGCAGTGGTGTTTGTGTAGTGTAGGGCGTCATGCTGGTGGTAGTATTTTAGGGTTTAGGGTAGTGCAGTGGTGTTTGTGTAGTGTAGGGGGTCGTGCTTGGGGTAGGTTTAGGGTTTAGGGTAGTGCTGTGGTGTTTGTGTAGTGTAGGGGGTCGTGGTGGGGGTAGTGTTTTAGGGTTTAGGGCAGTGCAATGGTGTTTGGGTAGTGTAGGGGGGACTGCTGGGGATAGTGTTTTAGGGTTTAGGGTAGTGCAGTGGTGTTTGGGTAGTGTAGGGGGAACTGCTGGGGGTAGTGTTTTAGGGTTTAGGGTAGTGCAGTGGTGTTTGGGTAGTGTAGGGGGTCATGCTGGGGGTAGTGTTTTAGGGTTTTGGGTAGTGCAGTGGTGTTTGTGCAGTGTATGGGGTTGTGCTTGCGGTAGATTTAGGTTTTAGGGTAGTGCAGTGGTGTTTGGGTAGTGTAGGGGTCGTGCTGGGGGTAGTGTTGTAGGGTTTAGGATAGTGCAGTGGTATTTGGGTAGTGTAGGGGGTCGTGCTTGGGGTAGTGTTTTAGGGTTTAGGGTAGTGCAGTGGTGTTTGGGTAGTGTAGGGAGTTGTGCTGAGGGTAGATTTAGGGTTTAGGGTAATCAGAGGTGTTTGGGTAGTGTAGGGGGTCGTGCTGGGGGTAGATTTAGAGTTTAGGGTAGTGCAGTGGTGTTTGGGTAGTGTAGGGAGTCGTGCTGGGAGGGTGTTTTAGGGTTTAGGGTAGTGCAGTGGTATTTGGGTAGTGTATGGGTCGTGATGGGTATAGTGTTTAAGGGTTTAAGGTAGTGCAGTGGTGTTTGGGTATAGTAGGGGGTCATGCTGGGGGTAGTGGTTTAGAGTTTAGGGTAGTGCAGTGTGTCTGGGTAGTGTAGGGGGTACTGCTGTGGGTAGTGTTTTAGGGTTTAGGGTAGTGCAGTGGTGTTTGGGTAGTGTAGGGGGTAGTGTTTAAGGGTTTAGGGTAGTGCAGTGATGTTTGTGTAGTGTAGGGGTCGTGCTGGGGGTAGTGTTTTTGAGTTTAGGGTAGTACAGCGGTGTTTGTGTATTGTAGGGGGTCGGGTTTTAGGGTTTAGGGTAGTGCAGTGGTGTTTGGGTAGTGTAGGGGGTCATGCGAGGGTTAGTGTTTTAGGGTTTATGGTAGTGCTGTGTTCTTTGGGTAGTGCAGAGGGTCGTGCTGGGGGTAGTCTTTTAGGGTTTAAGGCAGTGCAGTGGTGTTTGGATAGTGTAGGGGGTCATGCTGGGGGTAGTGTTTTAGGGTTTAGGGTAGTGCAGTGGTGTTTGGGTACTGTAGGGGGTCATGCGGGGGTAGTGTTTTAGGGTTTAGGATAGTGCAGTGGTCTTTGGAGAGTGTAGGGGGTCGTGCTGGGGGAAGTGTTTTAGGGTTTAGGGTAGTGCAGTGGTGTTCGGGTAGTGTAGGGGTCATGCTGCGGGTAGTGTTTTAGGGTTTAGAGTAGTGCAGTGGTGTTTGGGTAGTGTAGGGGGTTTTGCTAGGGGTAGTGTTTTAGAGTTGAGGGTAGGGCAGTGGTGTTTGTGTAGTGAAGGGGATCATGCTGGGGTAGTGTTTTAGGGTTTAGGGTAGTGCATTGGTGTTTGTGTAGTGTAGCAGGTCGTGCGGGGGGTA
Source organism: Triturus cristatus (assembly GCF_964204655.1). Classification (NCBI taxonomy): domain Eukaryota; kingdom Metazoa; phylum Chordata; class Amphibia; order Caudata; family Salamandridae; genus Triturus; species Triturus cristatus. The sequence goes on along the minus strand of NC_140579.1, from coordinate 622,351,503 downwards.
GTGTTTTAGCGTTTAGGGTAGTCCAGTGGTTTTTGGGTAGTGTAGGGGGTCATGTTGGGGGTACTGTTTTAGGGTTTAAGGCAGTGCAGTGGTGTTTATCCAGTGTAGGGGTCGTGCTTGGGTAGTGTTTTAGGGTTTAGGGCAGTGCAGTGGTGGTTGTGTAGAGTAGGGGGTCATGCTGGGGGTAGTGTTTTAGGCTTTAGGGTAGAGCAGTGGTGTTTGGGTAGTGTAGGGGTCGTGCTGGGGGTAGTGTTTTAGGGTTTAGGGTAGAGCAGTGGTGTTTGGGATCATGCTCGCGGTAGTGTTTTAGGGGTTAGGGTAGAGCAGTGGTGTTAGGGTAGTGTAGGGGGTTGTGCTTGTTGTAGTGTTTTAGGGTTTAGGGTAGTGCAGTGGTGTTTTGGGATTGTAGGGTTCATGCTGTGGGTAGTGTTTTAGGGTTCAGGGTAGTGCAGTTGTGTTAGGGTAGTGTAGGGGGTTGTACTGGGGGTAGTGTTTTTGGGTTTAGGGCAGTGCAGTGGCGTTCGGGTAGTGTAGGGGGTTGTGCTGGGGGTAGTGTTTTAGGGTTTAGGGCAGTGCAGTGGTGTTCGGGTTGTGTAGGGGGTCGTGCTGGGGGTAGTGTTTTAGGGTTTAGGGTAGTGCAGTTGTGTTCGGGTAGTGTAGGGGGTCGTGCTGGGGGTAGATTTAGGGTTTAGGGTAGTGCAGTGGTATTCAGGTAGTGTAGGGGGTCATGCTGGGGGTAGTGTTTTAGGGTTTAGGGTAGTGCAGTGGTGTTCGGGTAGTATAGGGGGTTGTGCTACGGGTAGTGTTTTAGGGTTTTGGGTAGTGCAGTGGTGTTAGGGTAGTGTTGGGGGTCATGCTGTGGGTAGATTTATGGTTTAGGGTAGTGCAGTGGTGTTTGGGCAGTGTAGGGGGTCGTGCTGGGGGTAGATTTAAGGGTATGGGTGGTGCAGTGGTGTTTGGGTAGTATAGGGGGTCGTGCTGGGTAGATTTAGGGTTTAGTGTAGTGTAGTGGTGTTCGGGTAGTGTAGGGGGTCGTGCTGGGGGTAGTGTTTTAGGGTTTAGGGTAGTGCAGTGGTGTTGGGGTAGTGTAGGGGGTCATGCTGGGGGTAGATTTAGGGTTTAGGGCAGTGCAGTGCTATTCGGGTAGTGTAGGGGTCATGCTGGGGGTAGTGTTTTAGGGTTTAGGGTAGTGCAGTGGTGTTCAGGTAGTGTAGGGGGTTGTGCTATGGGTAGTGTTTTAGGGTTTTGGGTAGTGCAGTGGTGTTAGGGTAGTGTAGGGGGTCGTGATGCGGGTAGATTTAGAGTTTAGGGTAGTGTTGTGGTGTTTGGGTAGTGTAGGGGTTCTTTCTGAGGGTAGTGTTTTAGAGTTTAGGGTAATGCATTGGTGTTTGGGTAGTGTAGGGGGTCGTGCTGGGGGTAGTGTATGAGGGTTTAGGGTAGTGCAGTGGTGTTCGGGTAGTATAGGGAGTGGTGCTGGGGGGAGTATTTAAGGGTTTAGGGTAGTGCAGTGGTGTTTGTGTAGTGTAGGGGGTCGTGCTGGGGGTAGTATGTTAGGGCTTAGTGTAGTGCAGTGGTGTTTGGGTAGTGTAGGGGGTCGTGCTGAGGGTAGAGTGTTAGGGTTTAGAGTAGTACAGTGGTGTTTGTGTAGTGTGGGGGGTCATGCTGGGGGTAGTGTTTTAGGGTTTAGGGTAGTGCAGTGTTGTTTGGGTATGTAGGGGGTACTGCTGGGGGTAGTGTTTTAGGGTTCAGGGTAGTGCAGTGGTGTTTGGGTAGTGTAAGGGGTCATGCTGGGGGTAATGTTTTAGGGTTTAGGGTAGTGCAGTGGTGTTTGTGTAGTGTAGGGGGAAGTGTTTTAGGGTTTAGGGTAGTGCAGTGGTGTTTGTGTAGTGTAGGAGGTCATACTAGGGGTAGTGTTTTAGGATTTAGGGTAGTGCAGTGGTGTTTGTGTAGTGTAAGGTTCGTGTTTTAGGGTTTAGGGTAGTGCAGTGGACTTTGGGTAGTGTAGGAGGTCGTGCTGGGGTCGTTTTTTAGGGTTTAGGGCAGTGAAGTGGTGTTCGGGTGGTGTAGGGGTTGTGCTGGGGGTGGTGTTTTAGGGTTTAGGGCAGTGCAGTGGAGTTCGGGCAGTGTAGGGGATACTGCTGGGGGTTAGTGTTTTAGGGTTCAGGGTAGTGCAGTGGTGTTTGGGCAGTGTAGGGGGTCGTGCTGGGGGTAGATTTAGGGGTAAGGGTGGTGCAGTGGTGTTTTGGTAGTATAGGGGGTCGTGCTGGGGGTAGATTTAGGGTTTAGGGTAGTGTAGTGGTGTTCGGGTAGTGTAGGGGGTGATGCTGGGGGTAGTGTTTTAGGGTTTAGGGTAGTGCAGTGGTGTTCGGGTAGTGTAGGGGGTCGTGCTGGGGGTAGATTTAGGGTTTAGGGTAGTGCAGTGGTATTCGGGTAGTGTAGGGGTCATACTGGGGGTAGTGTTTTAGGGTTTAGGGTAGTGCAGTGGTGTTCGGGTAGTGTAAGGGGTTGTGCTACGGGTAGTGTTTTAGGGTTTAGGGTAGTGCAGTGGTGTTAGGGTAGTGTAGGGGGTCATGATGCGGGTAGATTTAGGGTTTAGGGTAGTGCAGTGGTGTTTGGGCAGTATAGGGGATCGTGCTGGGGGTAGATTTAGGGGTAAGGATGGTGCAGTGGTGTTTGGGTAGTGTAGAGGGTCGTGCTGGGGGTAGATTTAGGGTTTAGGGTAGTGTAGTGGTGTTTGGGTAGTGTAGGGGTTCTTTCTGGGGGTAGTGTTTTAGAGTTTAGGGTAATGCATTGGTGTTTGGGTAGTGTAGGGGGTCGTGCTGGGGGTAGTGTTTGAGGGTTTAGGGTAGTGCAGTGGTGTTCGGGTAGTGTAGGGAGTGGTGCTGGGGGGAGTATTTAAGGGTTTAGGGTAGTGCAGTGGTGTTTGTGTAGTGTAGGGGGTCGTGCTGGGGGTAGTATGTTAGGGTTTAGTGTAGTGCAGTGGTGTTTGGGTAGTGTAGGGGGTCGTGCTGAGGGTAGAGTGTTAGGGTTTAGGGTAGTACAGTGGTGTTTGTGTAGTGTAGGGGGTCATGCTGGGGGAAGTTTTTTAGGATTTAGTGTAGTGCAGTGATGTTTGGGTAGTGTAGGGGGTCGTGCTGGGGGTAGTGTATTAGGGTTTAGGGTAGTGCAGTGTTGTTTGGGTATGTAGGGGTTACTGTTAGGGGTAGTGTTTTTGGGTTTAGGGTAGTGCAGTGATGTTTGGGTAGTGTAGGGGGTACTGCTGGGGGTAGTGTTTTAGGGTTCAGGGTAGTGCAGTAGTGTTTGGGTAGTGTAGGGGGTCATGCTGGAGGTAATGTTTTAGGGTTTAGGGTAGTGCAGTGGTGTTTGTGTAGTGTAGGGGGAAGTGTTTTAGGGTTTAGGGTAGTGCAGTGGTGTTTGTGTAGTGTAGGAGGTCATACTAGGGGTAGTGTTTTAGGATTTAGGGTAGTGCAGTGGTGTTTTTGTAGTGTAAGGGGTCGTTTTTTAGGGTTTAGGGTAGTGCAGTGGACTTTGGGTAGTGTAGGAGGTCGTGCTGGGGTAGTGTTTTAGGGTTTAGGGCAGTGAAGTGGTGTTCGGGTAGTGTAGGGGGTTGTGCTACGGGTAGTGTTTTAGGGTTTAGGGTAGTGCAGTGGTGTTAGGGTAGTGTAGGGGGTCGTGATGCGGGTAGATTTAGGGTTTAGGGTAGTGCAGTGGTGTTTGGGCAGTATAGGGGATCGTGCTGGGGGTAGATTTAGGGGTAAGGATGGTGCAGTGGTGTTTGGGTAGTGTAGGGGGTCGTGCTGGGGGTAGATTTAGGGTTTAGGGTAGTGTAGTGGTGTTTGGGTAGTGTAGGGGTTCTTTCTGGGGGTAGTGTTTTAGTGTTTAGGGTAATGCATTGGTGTTTGGGTAGTGTAGGGGGTCGTGCTGGGGGTAGTGTTTGAGGGTTTAGGGTAGTGCAGTGGTGTTCGGGTAGTGTAGGGAGTGGTGCTGCGGGGAGTATTTAAGGGTTTAGGGTAGTGCAGTGGTGTTTGTGTAGTGTAGGGGGTCATGCTGGGGGTAGTATGTTAGGGTTTAGTGTAGTGCAGTGGTGTTTGGGTAGTGTAGGGGGTCGTGCTGAGGGTAGAGTGTTAGGGTTTAGGGTAGTGTAGTGGTTTTCGGGTAGTGTAGGGGGTGATGCTGGGGGTAGTGTTTTAGGGTTTAGGGTAGTGCAGTGGTGTTCGGGTAGTGTAGGGGGTCATGCTGGGGGTAGATTTAGGGTTTAGGGTAGTGCAGTGGTATTCGGGTAGTGTAGGGGTCATACTGGGGGTAGTGTTTTAGGGTTTAGGGTAGTGCAGTGGTGTTCGGGTAGTGTAGGGGGTTGTGCTACGGGTAGTGTTTTAGGGTTTAGGGTAGTGCAGTGGTGTTAGGGTAGTGTAGGGGGTCATGATGCGGGTAGATTTAGGGTTTAGGGTAGTGCAGTGGTGTTTGGGCAGTATAGGGGATCGTGCTGGGGGTAGATTTAGGGGTAAGGATGGTGCAGTGGTGTTTGGGTCGTGTAGAGGGTCGTGCTGGGGGTAGATTTAGGGTTTAGGGTAGTGTAGTGGTGTTTGGGTAGTGTAGGGGTTCTTTCTGGGGGTAGTGTTTTAGAGTTTAGGGTAATGCATTGGTGTTTGGGTAGTGTAGGGGGTCGTGCTGGGGGTAGTGTTTGAGGGTTTACGGTAGTGCACTGGTGTTCGGGTAGTGTAGGGAGTGGTGCTGGGGGGAGTTTTTAAGGGTTTAGGGTAGTGCAGTGGTGTTTGGGTAGTGTAGGGGGTCGTGCTGAGGGTAGAGTGTTAGGGTTTAGGGTTTAGGCTAGTGGTGTTTGTGTAGTGTAGGGGGTCATGCTGGGGGAAGTTTTTTAGGATTTAGTGTAGTGCAGTGATGTTTGGGTAGTGTAGGGGTCGTGCTGGGGGTAGTGTTTTAGGGTTTAGGGTAGTGCAGTGTTGTTTGGGTATGTAGGGGTTACTGTTAGGGGTAGTGTTTTAGGGTTTAGGGTAGTGCAGTGGTGTTTGGGTAGTGTAGGGGGTACTGCTGGGGGTAGTGTTTTAGGGTTCAGGGTAGTGCAGTAGTGTTTGGGTAGTGTAGGGGGTCATGCTGGAGGTAATGTTTTAGGGTTTAGGGTAGTGCAGTGGTGTTTGTGTAGTGTAGGGGGAAGTGTTTTAGGGTTTAGGGTAGTGCAGTGGTGTTTGTGTAGTGTAGGAGGTCATACTAGGGGTAGTGTTTTAGGATGTAGGGTAGTGCAGTGGTGTTTTTGTAGTGTAAGGGGTCATTTTTTAGGGTTTAGGGTAGTGCAGTGGACTTTGGGTAGTGTAGGAGGTCGTGCTGGGGTAGTGTTTTAGGGTTTAGGGCAGTGAAGTGGTGTTCGGGTAGTGTAGGGGGTTGTGCTACGGGTAGTGTTTTAGGGTTTAGGGTAGTGCAGTGGTGTTAGGGTAGTGTAGGGGGTCGTGATGTGGGTAGATTTAGGGTTTAGGGTAGTGCAGTGGTGTTTGGGCAGTATAGGGAATCGTGCTGGGGTAGATTTAGTGGTAAGGATGGTGCAGTGGTGTTTGGGTAGTGTAGGGGGTCGTGCTGGGGGTAGATTTAGGGTTTAGGGTAGTGTAGTGGTGTTTGGGTAGTGTAGGGGTTCTTTCTGGGGGTAGTGTTTTAGAGTTTAGGGTAATGCATTGGTGTTTGGGTAGTGTAGGGGGTCGTGCTGGGGGTAGTGTTTGAGGGTTTAGGGTAGTGCAGTGGTGTTCGGGTAGTGTAGGGAGTGGTGCTGGGGGAGTATTTAAGGGTTTAGGGTAGTGCAGTGGTGTTTGTGTAGTGTAGGGGGTCGTGCTGGGGGTAGTATGTTAGGGTTTAGTGTAGTGCAGTGGTGTTTGGGTAGTGTAGGGGGTCGTGCTGAGGGTAGAGTGTTAGGGTTTAGGGTAGTACAGTGGTGTTTGTGTAGTGTAGGGGGTCATAATGGGGGAAGTGTTTTAGGGTTTAGTGTAGTGCAGTGATGTTTGGGTAGTGTAGGGGGTCGTGCTGGGGGTAGTGTTTTAGGGTTTAGGGTAGTGCAGTGTTGTTTGGGTATGTAGGGGGTACTGTTAGGGGTAGTGTTTTAGGATTTAGGGTAGTGCAGTGGTGTTTGGGTAGTGTAGGGGGTACTGCTGGGGGTAGTGTTTTAGGGTTCAGGGTAGTGCAGTGGTGTTTGGGTAGTGTAGGGGGTCATGCTGGAGGTAATGTTTTAGGGTTTAGGGTAGTGCAGTGGTGTTTGTGTAGTGTAGGGGGAAGTGTTTTAGGGTAGTGCAGTGGTGTTTGTGTAGGGTAGGAGGTCATACTAGGGGTAGTGTTTTAGGATTTAGGGTAGTGCAGTGGTGTTTTTGTAGTGTAAGGGTTCATGTTTTAGGGTTTAGGGTAGTGCAGTGGACTTTGGGTAGTGTAGGAGGTCGTGCTGGGGTCGTTTTTTAGGGTTTAGGGCAGTGAAGTGGTGTTCGGGTGGTGTAGGGGTTGTGCTGGGGGTGGTGTTTTAGGATTTAGGGCAGTGCAGTGGAGTTCGGGCAGTGTAGGGGATACTGCTGGGGGTTAGTGTTTTAGGGTTCAGGGTAGTGCAGTGGTGTTTGGGCAGTGTAGGGGGTCGTGCTGGGGGTAGATTTAGGGGTAAGGGCGGTGCAGTGGTGTTTTGGTAGTATAGGGGGTCGTGCTGGGTGTAGATTTAGGGTTTAGGGTAGTGTAGTGGTGTTCGGGTAGTGTAGGGGGTGATGCTGGGGGTAGTGTTTTAGGGTTTAGGGTAGTGCAGTGGTGTTCGGGTAGTGTAGGGGGTCGTGCTGGGGGTAGATTTAGGGTTTAGGGTAGTGCAGTGGTATTCGGGTAGTGTAGGGGTCATACTGGGGGTAGTGTTTTAGGGTTTAGGGTAGTGCAGTGGTGTTCGGGTAGTGTAGGGGGTTGTGCTACGGGTAGTGTTTTAGGGTTTAGGGTAGTGCAGTGGTGTTAGGGTAGTGTAGGGGGTCGTGATGCGGGTAGATTTAGGGTTTAGGGTAGTGCAGTGGTGTTTGGGCAGTATAGGGGATCGTGCTGGGGGTAGATTTAGGGGTAAGGATGGTGCAGTGGTGTTTGGGTAGTGTAGGGGGTCGTGCTGGGGGTAGATTTAGGGTTTAGGGTAGTGTAGTGGTGTTTGGGTAGTGTAGGGGTTCTTGCTGGGGTAGTGTTTTAGAGTTTAGGGTAATGCATTGGTGTTTGGGTAGTGTAGGGGGTTGTGCTGGGGTAGTGTTTGTGGGTTTAGGGTAGTGCAGTGGTGTTCGGGTAGTGTAGGGAGTAGTGCTGGGGGGAATATTTAAGGGTTTAGGGTAGTGCAGTGGTGTTTGTGTAGTGTAGGGGGTCGTGCTGGGGGTAGTATGTTAGGGTTTAGTGTAGTGCAGTGGTGTTTGGGTAGTGTAGGGGGTCGTGCTGAGGGTAGAGTGTTAGGGTTTAGGTTAGTACAGTGGTGTTTGTGTAGTGTAGGGGGTCATGCTGGTGGAAGTGTTTTAGGGTTTAGTGTAGTGCAGTGATGTTTGGGTAGTAATTTTAATAAGTAGTTTATTGTAAAATAAATATATAAAAAAAATAATAATACATACATAACTTAGCATTTTAAAAAAGTACAAATTCACTGAAAAAACCATAGGTTTCACACACGTCATAGTTAGGAATTAGCATTTAAAAAACCTTGCAAATTCACTTAAAAAACCATAGGTTTCACACATGTTATAGTTAGGTGGATATTTCACTCGTAAAAAAACAATGAAATTCCCCCGTTATAGTTATTTCAGATAACTATAACTTGCGCGACCGCCACTCTATCACAATGATGATGTCATCAGTGATGTCAAGAGTGATGCCACTGATCATGTCATGAGTGATGTAATATGTGACGACATGAGCAGAGGATTGCAGGCGTGCGAGTTATAGTTATCTGAAATAACTATAACGGGGGAATTTCATTGTTTTTTTACGAGTGAAATATCCACCTAACTATAACATGTGTGAAACCTATGGTTTTTTAAGTGAATATATATATATATATATATATATATATATATATATATATATATATATATATATATATCGAAAGCACTCCTGCGCCTATACCCTGGAAAGCGCCTGTAGATCCACAGAAAAAGAGCACGGACCACCGTTGAATGCAGTAGTTGTTTATTTAACTCGAGGTAAGTCAGCCATTATGTATATATATATATATACATACACAACTTTGACCATCTAAAGTACTTCGTTCTTAACTGTGATCCTCCATTAAGATGAGGGGGAAACAGGGAAGCAGTACTAAGGCGTTTAGGAACTACACACATTTTAGAAATGGACAGTAAAAGTCCTCAGGGTTAAATACTACAGAAGACTTGCATAATTGCCTTTAATAACCAAATTTTAGAATCATACTGGATTTATAATTAAAAGGAGAACAAATACCATAGTTTTTTATCACCCTGAGCCTCTTACCTATAGAAATCTTTTTCTTTTTTTCTCTTTTTTATCAATTGTGACATGGGCTCATGTCACAATAAGCAACATAAGCACTTTCGCACTTTATTGGTGTGTCCATTCTCTGGGAGTATTAGGACCTCATATTGTTTACACTATATTTGCACTGATTTCTTAATAAAAAATTGCACTGTATAGAAATAGTAATATGTATACAAGAGCAACACATACTAGGATGATGTGTTTTTTGTAATGTCTGGTGGGGGCTAATGCAATAGAAAACCCAAAGCAACTGCTTTTAATGTGATATGTAGGAACACCTTTTTAAATATCAGACATATTTATATTTTATATTAAAGTATGTTTCTACATAAGGGTGCCGATTCCGATCCGTTGAAAAAATTTACCGTCCGACTCGTATCCGTATTTTTTTACGTACGAATCATACAAGTACCGTACAAACTGCGAAGTATGATTCGTACGTGAAAAATACATACGAATTGCGTCGGGAAAATGGTCCGAGAGGGAGACGTAAATTTTTACTTCAGAATAGCATCGGGAAAAGTGTCCGATAGGGAGCCGGACATTTTTACGTGCAAATCGTAAAACAGAAGTCCGAGCGCGCAAGTACGATCCGTACCGCCTGTCCGAATACACAACCACATGTAAAAGGCCCTGTACGGAGTGAACGCTGTAGCCTACATGTACACGGGTAAACTTGTGCCCGGATACGAGTCGTACACCCACCCTCACCCCACACATGTCAGCACCATACCCCCGTATGTCAGCACCGTACCCCCCTCCGCACTGTACCCCAACACCGTAGCACAGCCCCCCACCTGTACACGCTGCACCCCAGGCCCGTCTCCCAGCCCCGCACCTGTATGCCCCGTACCCCAGGACCGTACCCCAGCCCCCTACCTGTACGCACCGCACCCCAGGCCCGTAGCCCAGCCCGTACCTGTACGCACCATACCCCAACACCGTAGCCCAGCCCCGTACCTGTACGCACCGTACCCCAACACCCCCCGTAGGTATGCGCCATAGCCCCACCCCCGTAGGTACATGCCGTACCCCAACCCCCGTAGGTATGCGGCACGTGCGTACCTACGGGGGTGGGGGTACGGCACATACCTACGGGGTGGGGGTGGGGGTACAGCGCATACCTACGGGGGTGGGGGGACGGCACGTACCTACGGGGGTGGGGGTGGGGGTACGTCGCGTACCTACAGGGGTGGGGGTACGGCGCGTACCGGGCCCCCTTTTCCTCATGCATCGCGGCGTACTTAGCTTTTCCGGCACTTTTTGGCTCCTGTAAAAATATAGCCGTGCGGAGTGCTGTGGGTACGAATCGTACTTGCTGGTCCGTAAAACACTGCCTGACTCTGTGCGGACGTCGCGTACGCGCTGTCCAGGATCGGAATTGTATGTATTTTTTAGTCGCACGGTGTTTTTTACGATTCGTACGGAAATGGTATTTCTGTACGAATCGTACTTGCTGGTTTGTACGGTGGATTTCCCGGGTACGAGTCGTATGGAGAAAATACTCCGTACGACCATTTGTACCCGGGTTTTACAGGATCGGAATCGGCACCAAAATGTATTTATACAGCAATCTGGGTAATTATGCATATGGTTTTAGAATTTTAGGTGTAGGTCACAAAAAACAAAATTGTGTCATGCCAAACCATAACTGTATTTAAAACAGTAATTTTTGCACATAATGTTGCACATAATGTTTACATGTCTTGCAAGCTAACTGTATTTTAAACAGTGAATTTTGTGTAATTTTGCACAGAATGTCCACTTGTAAATAATGCTTAGATATTTAATCATCTAGGAATCAGCCAGACATAAAATATATTTTTGTTATGCATAAGTATGCAGTGCAATATGTGAGAGCAGACGAGTAGTCTGTTTTCTGGATTTATGAATCAATCATGCACCTGTCACTTTAAAAATGGGGAGAAAAAAATGTAGCATGTCATGTGATCAAGGCTTAACTTAGGCTTCAGATAACTATAACTCGCACGCCCGCAATCCACTGCTCATGACGTCACACATTACATCACTCATGACATGGTCAATGGCATCACTCATGACATCACTGATGACATTTTACTTGTGATAGAGTGGCGGTCGCGCGAGTTATAGTTATCTGAACTAACTATAACGGGGGAATTTCATTGTTTTTTTACGAGTGAAATGTCCACCTAACTATAACCTGTGTGAAACCTATGGTTTTTTAAGTGAATTTGCAAGGTTTTTCAAATGCTAATTCCTAACTATAACGTGTGTGAAACCTATGGTTTTTTAAGTGAATATATATATATATATATATATACACACACATATATATATATATATATATATATATATATATATATATATATATATATATATATATATATAAAACTAGGTCCTAACTATAGTAGATTAGATATATATATTACCTACTGGTGGTCGCCAGTAGGTAGTTATAGTTAGGACCAAGTTTCCATAGGAAGAGCATTTTTTGTTTTGCTTATAACTTTGGCTTCATTTGATTAATCGTCATGAAATTTTCCAAACTAATTCTTTGTTCATATCAGCTCCTATGTGGGAAGTGTGGGAGTGATTCGTCAAGGGGGGCTGAGAAAAAAGGGGGTCCCAAAAGGTGTTTTCTCCATGTTAATTTCCATAGGAAACTTTAGACAAAGCTACAGGTCGAACGGGTGAACGGAATTACCCCAAATTTGGCAGGGAGATGTCTTGGCGTAGAAAGCACGCGTTTGTTTATTTGGTGTAAATCCGTTCAGTAGTTTTTGTGAAATATCGAAATTTACAGATATCGATATTTGAGAATTCTGCCATCTGATTGGCTGAGGCGTTAAGAGTACGAGCTTGCTGTTTATAGATTGGGAGCGCTGCGAGCGGTTGCAACTAGGAAGTGTCGGCTGCCATTTTGTGATTCCGTCGAAGCAAGTAAGGGGAAAAAAGGGCAAAAAAAGTAGGAAAGAGAACGGTAGGAGCACTGTAACCTTTTTGGGGGTGTTTAGGGTGTGCTATAGAGGGGGTGCGAAGAGAACTACTCATAGCTACCGGTCTGAAAGTGCTGGATATGGAAATTAAGTGAGGTATTGCGTAGTCTGATGCTGCTTAGGTGAGCTGGAGTGGGAGTCGGGGATGAAAGCTTGAGCCTAAACTGTGTGTCTTATGGTGTGAAGTCATGTGCCCTGGCCGCTGTGACACACCTGTCTAAGTAGTGTCAGTAATATTTTATACGTAGTAGGAGAAAGTTTTGTTTGGAACACAGTAATTTGTATATGGTGCTTCGGTGGTGTTATACAGGGAGTGCGAAGGTAAATCAATACGGTATTTGTAAAGTGCAAACTACACTTAAAACGATAATTGTTTGGAAAATAAGAAGCATTGGGTACTAAAAACTAGGGTGCATATTAGTTGCATGAAAAAGCATGTTTGTCATTGGTTAATAAAGAGCAGTCTAAACGTGGAGTACATTTGATAGGATGAAATGTGCACAGCTCAACCAGACTTGCTACTTGCATTTGGAAGGTACATTTGGAACATAAAACAATGGTGAACTTTTAACCCGCAGGTGCTGTTAAATGTTCGAGAATATGCTGGAAAAGAAAACGTTACGTTTAAAAAAATCATGAACTTTTATCCTGCAGGTGTCGTAGAATGTTCCAGAAAGTGTGGTGATAAAATAGGTTGAACTTCTGACCTGTATGTGGCGCAGAATATTAAGTAGCTTTTCAGATGGAAAATTCAAAAATAACCAATGGAGATAAGTTTTGGAATGTCGATGAAGGAATGAAGTATTCTGATTTGTTCTTTATATGTATTTATATGAGGAGGGACAGAGAAATTGAGCCATTACTGGTTCCATTCTTGATGAAAGCAGTGCATTACATGTACTGTGTGACAAAGAAAGAATTGCATGCATGTGTGACATTTGAAATCTGCATACCAACTACAAAGGTGAGGTAAAAATGAACAAGGTGTGTTATGTGTTCTGTAGTAGTGAATAAGTATTTGAGGTGATATTTTTAAGTTTGAAAGTATTTTTTATTTGAAAATAATATCCTGTTAGTAAAGTGTGGTGTTTCATATTGGTTATAAAACATGCATACAGTTTGACCTGTTGTTATATAAGTACTTTATATATGTTTAGGAATTTTCACAAAGAAGAAATGTAGTTTGTCATCTTTAACCTCATCGCTGCTTATGACGGAGTGGTTCCGTCATGCACGTCGGTCGCTCTGTGCGCATGACGGAACCACTCCGTCATGGCCCCGCCCGCTCAATGGAACCTTCAGCATGGCGCGGTAATCCGCGCCGCGCTGAAGGGGTTAAAGGACTGTATGGTTTTAAAAATGAGGTACAGCGTTAATTTGGGTTTGTTAATGTATTCAGGCGAGATAAACAAAATGTCTCACGTTTTCAAATTATACTTTTTGTGGAAGTAGTGGGGATGGGGGGGGTAGGAGATGTATGAGTTATTAAGTTACAAGCGATAAAACCAAAGCCAGAAATTTTATGTGGACAGATTGTGATCTCATTTTTGACAGGGAGAGATAGATTTGAATATAAGTCTAGGTAGGTTGCTGTACTGTGAGGCCGTCTACAGTGTTTGGAGATTACATAGAGAGGAGATGGAGATAGTAAAAGTGATACGTTCCTTTTATATGTACGCATAGTTAGAATCATTTGAATATAGGTTGAGATATAATATGAACATGGTTTCTGGTTTGCATTTGGGTATAGTTAATAGTTTTATTAGTTTGTGACTAGTGAATAATAAAAAGGTAGATATACTAAAATATATGGTAGTAAACGCATTAATTATTGTCTGTTCTTATGAAATAGAAGTGGTTGGGGAGTGTTTCTTTAGAAGATATGTTTTATAAATGTGTGAGAGATAAAAAAAGAAATGAAAATTGTTCAGTATATTTTCTGTATGACTTTCTTGACATTAGTAAAGTACATGTCATTACAAGTGATAGTAATTGTCAGGCTGTGTTCCTATGCTGAATATACGTAGGTGCGGGTTTTACCAGTGCTCAGTTTCACTATCTCTTTTGAGACACTCATCAATTTTTTTCATTCAATTTAATGTCCTTTATATACATACAGTAAAGGGACGGTATATCAAAAGTTTGGAAATTACAACTTTGTTTACTCTCCCCATCCTCTGCTATACACTGTACAGAGTGTTTAAACGACTTTATTAACATACAGATGTATAGCTAGTAAAGGTGGTGTAGTGCCACTGGGCCCATTTATAAACCGTGCTATGGGATGGTTTTTGCTTTACCCGCCAATTTGCATGTTTGAATACTTTTGAATGATAAGCGTTACGGAAGACACCTTTAAAAATGAAGCCCGAGTATGGGTGTAGTGCCGCTACTAGGAATGGTGGCGGTTTCTCTTTGATTTCGTACGGTTAAGCAATGGCGGGGTGGGGTGAAAGAGGTGGGTATGTTGGTGATTAAAACACAGACTTTAGTAACGTGGAGATGTCTAGCTACTAAAGGTGATGTAGTACCACTGGGACCATTTATAAAGCGCCCTATGGCATGGTACATGTTTTACCTGCAAATTTGCATGTTTTAATACGTTTTGCTGATGAGTGTTTCGGGAGATATCTGTTGAAATTAAGCCTCTGTATGGCTATAGTGGTGCTTCCAGGTTTGCTGGGGCTCTTTGTTTTATTGCGTAAAGTTAAGCAAGGGCGGGTGTGGAGGTGGTCTAGTGGCACTGGGACTATTTATAAACCGCCTTATGGTATGGTGTATGTTTTACTTGGAAAATTGCAGGTTTCAATATCTTTTGCTGATAAGCGTTTCAGCAGACACCTGTTGAAATTAAGGCTATGTATGGCTATAGTGGCACCAACGGGAGTGCTGGGACTTGTTGTTTTGATTTCGTAAGGTTGATTAAGGGAAGGGGTGGGGGTGGGAGAGGTGGGTATGTTGCTGATTATAACACGGACATTTGTAACGTGCATATGTGTAGCTAATAAAGGTGATGTAGTGCCCCTGGGTCACTTTATAAAGCAATCTATGGCATGGTACATGTTTTATCTGGAAATTTGCATGTTTTAATACCCTTTGTTGCTGGGCGTTCCAGCAGAGACTTGTTGAAATTAAGTCCCTGTATTGCTATAGTGGCTCTATCAGGTTTGCTGGGGTCTTTCTTTGATTTCATAAGGTTAAGCAAGAATGGACATGAGGGTGGTGTAGTGGCACTGGGCTCATTTATGAAGCGGTTTATGGTATAGTATACGTTTTTCTTGCAAACTCGCATGTTTTAATACCTTTTGGTGATGAGTGTTCCAGCAGACAGCTACGCAAATCACACAACATTTCTGTGGATAACAAATCTTCGTGCTGATAGACACTCTTGCACTGTGGTAGAAGGCTGCCAGCATTGATAGCAAATTATGAAACTTGGTGCCATTGTACATTCAAATGGAAGCTTGGATAATTTCTTTGTTACTATGGTGCAGTGAGGGTTTTAAGTGGGAAAAAACTGAGGGTGCTCTAAAAGGGGCGGGGCAAACCTGTTAAAGGGGTGTGGGCTATCCAAGTAGGGGCGTGGTCTACATGAAGATAACTAGCATTGTGTGCTTAAGAAAATCCCCTCGAATTATCCTATGTTCGGGAAATGCACTCTTTAAAGGATTGCTCTTCCTCCTACAACGTGGCTCACGTAGCATGATATCTCCACTTCTCAGTAGTGAGCAAAATGAGCATGCACACATCGATGTGCATGCTCTGACTGCAGTGCAATAAAAAATAAAAAAAACTTGACTACCTTTGCGAGGGCTGAAAATAGAGCCCGATAGAGACCTGTTTAGAGTTTTTCTGAAAATAACTGCCGGTGCTCAGAGCCGGCCCACGTAATGCCCTGCATCCATTCATCCTAAGCACTGCGCCATCCAACCATCTTTCAATTCATTCAGACATGCCTACCTACATACATACATACATCTGTCCCTGCAGTTATTCTAAGTATCTATCAGCCCACTCGCCTATGGTAAGCACTGTGCCATCCATCCAGTTATACGCCCATATATCCATACATACATCTGTCCCAGGACCAATCCTACGCGTCTATCAGCCCACCCGTGTATCCTAAGTACTGGTCCATGGATCCATTTATCCTTCCATTCATCCATATATCCATACATCCATCCATCTAGCTATCCATTCATCCATCTGGCCATCCATCCAGTCGCCCTTTATTCAACTATCCGTCCTTATTTTCGTGCACTCTCCGCTGCCGATCCTAAATACTACGTATTATACTCATCCATCCAGCCTCTTAAGGGGCGAAAAAGGCTGGCGATAATCATTGAGTGGCAGATGAAGTTTCTGATAAAGAACAAGAAAGCTTTGAGTTGCTCTTTGTGGACCAGAGTTCACCAACCTTCTTTGGTTTTAAACAAAGGTTGATGTAGGGAAAGAAATGTAAAGCAGCTTTTCAATGTAAGACGTTAATTTAGAAAGATAACGGGGCATATTATCAAGAACGGCGTTAAAATTATTACCCCTTTAGCGGCAGGAAACTGCCACTAAAGCGGCGATAATGGGCTTGATAATATGCCCTTGTCAATTCCCATAGCTGGCCAGGTTGTGGTCTGAAGCTGGGCTTGTATGGGAATTCACAAGGGCATATTATCAAGCTCGTTATCGCCGCTTTACTGGCAGTTTCCTGCTGCTAAAGCGACGATAATTTTAACGCTGTTCTTGATAATATGCCCCTAAGTGAGCCAGGCAAAGCGTGTGTTTTCGTAGCTCTACAACAACCCGCTGTGAAAGGTGAGAGCAGGGTTGTGTTGGAGTTGGCTGCGTGTGGTCGTCTCCAAAGGCGCAACCAGAGCGAAATTTCGGGGGAGGCTAGTTCTTTCAGCAATAGGCAGAGTGGGGATGTAGGGGCTCTAAAAGGAGTGGAAAAAAACCGAGCATCATTTACAAGCAAATGGTCTTTTGAAGACCTGTGAAGTACTCGGGTGCGGCTCTGTCTGTGCTATTAGGAAGCTGTCTCAGGGAGTCCAGGGCAATGGGCGTAGTGCGCCTGGTGGTCTCTCTGCTAATCACTCCACAATGATGTTGCTCCTGCGCTGCAAAAAGAGAAGGGAAATCGTGAGAGAAAATGGCTCTCTTTAAAGGATTTCTTTTCTCCTACAACGCGACTTTTTAGTAGTGAGCAATGTGCATGGTCTCACTGTTTCACTACAGTCCAATACAAAATAAAAAAACAACAGACTGCCGTTGCGAGGCCCAAAAATAGAACCCCATAGAGATCCATTTCGAGGCCCCCAAAAATAAACTGCCGGTGCTCAGACTCCCTCCCCTCCAATTAAAACTTTGGGTGCAGTGTTATGTTAGCGAAGTTGTAGATAAAATTGTTAGGCTAATAATGGTAATTTTTCTGTGTGCCATTTGGTTGGTAATTACATTTTTTTTAAATATTATCTATAAAGTTGTCTGTGGTGGGTTGCAGAGGGAGTGTGTGGGGTGGTGGGGTGCGGTGGAGAGGTGAAAAGTATGAGGTACGAGGTAGTGCAGTTACATGTAAATAGTAAAGGTGTATGTAAATAATTAAATAAATAAATACTTGCTGTATGTTCTATGGCACTGCCCGTCATCCTACTGCTCCCCTGCCGTGCTCCATCATGTTGCAGCACTGCCTCTGGAAGCCATCAGTAGAATTTATGTAATTGTATGTTATTATTGTAATATATTGAACTGATGTAAAAAATAATTGCATCTATTTTTTTTTTCAGAAAATTATTCTGTTTGGATAAAATTTGAAAATGCCTAGAATAACTGAGATAAAAAGACAAGAAAAGAAGCATTTATATTTGCAGAAAAGAAAAGATTTGGAATTACAAAAAAATGAGAGCACTCCACAAACAGTTTCTTCTGGTAAAAACACTAAACAATTTCTAAAAAAAAAATATTACGAACATTTAATGAAAATAACACTAAACCAGATTGGTCGCACACTGCTACACCTACCAGGCGTGTTCCCCCAATGAAAATGGTCCCTGAAGGTCAGCGTCGGCGGATACACCTATGCTCGAGTGTGAATGCAAGTATGCGTGGCGTGTGCCATCCCTGGACACGTGTTTCGAGGTAGTTGCCTCTCGTCAGCAGGGAGTAGGAAAATGTGTGGGGTTGCTGTGTAAGCTGCTAAAATCGTATCAGGTCTAGTACCTCTCGTAGCGCGCAGGTGCGTAACCATGAGTCCGTCGACTCCACCGGCTCAAGGGAGCCTGAATATAAAGCTAAACCAGATTGGTCGCACACTGCTACACCTACCAGGCGTGTTCCCCCAATGAAAATGGTCCCTGAAGGTCAGCGTCGGCGGATACACCTATGCTCGAGTGTGAATGCAAGTATGCGTGGCGTGTGCCATCCCTGGACACGTGTTTCGAGGTAGTTGCCTCTCGTCAGCAGGGAGTAGGAAAATGTGTGGGGTTGCTGTGTAAGCTGCTAAAATCGTATCAGGTCTAGTACCTCTCGTAGCGCGCAGGTGCGTAACCATGAGTCCGTCGACTCCACCGGCTCAAGGGAGCCTGAATATAAAGCTAAACCAGATTGGTCGCACACTGCTACACCTACCAGGCGTGTTCCCCCAATGAAAATGGTCCCTGAAGGTCAGCGTCGGCGGATACACCTATGCTCGAGTGTGAATGCAAGTATGCGTGGCGTGTGCCATCCCTGGACACGTGTTTCGAGGTAGTTGCCTCTCGTCAGCAGGGAGTAGGAAAATGTGTGGGGTTGCTGTGTAAGCTGCTAAAATCGTATCAGGTCTAGTACCTCTCGTAGCGCGCAGGTGCGTAACCATGAGTCCGTCGACTCCACCGGCTCAAGGGAGCCTGAATATAAAGCTAAACCAGATTGGTCGCACACTGCTACACCTACCAGGCGTGTTCCCCCAATGAAAATGGTCCCTGAAGGTCAGCGTCGGCGGATACACCTATGCTCGAGTGTGAATGCAAGTATGCGTGGCGTGTGCCATCCCTGGACACGTGTTTCGAGGTAGTTGCCTCTCGTCAGCAGGGAGTAGGAAAATGTGTGGGGTTGCTGTGTAAGCTGCTAAAATCGTATCAGGTCTAGTACCTCTCGTAGCGCGCAGGTGCGTAACCATGAGTCCGTCGACTCCACCGGCTCAAGGGAGCCTGAATATAAAGCTAAACCAGATTGGTCGCACACTGCTACACCTACCAGGCGTGTTCCCCCAATGAAAATGGTCCCTGAAGGTCAGCGTCGGCGGATACACCTATGCTCGAGTGTGAATGCAAGTATGCGTGGCGTGTGCCATCCCTGGACACGTGTTTCGAGGTAGTTGCCTCTCGTCAGCAGGGAGTAGGAAAATGTGTGGGGTTGCTGTGTAAGCTGCTAAAATCGTATCAGGTCTAGTACCTCTCGTATTTAATGAAAATAACATCACACAAAGGAAAAAGAAGAATTTTTCAAGTAAGGAGAAGGAGACTTCAATTTCAAATACAAGGAAAAGGAAACATGATATTGAAACAGTATCTGTTACCCGGAGACAAAAACAATTTCAAGAAATTCGTCAGAGACTTTTTCGAACTAGAGTGATTCCGAAATTAATGAGAACATGCTGCAAATATAAAAAGAAAGTGCTGCAATTCAAACAGAAGCAGTGTATCGAAAATATAGTGGATACTGCTTTTACTTTAAAACAGAAGTTATTCATTGTGATTTTGAAGAGGATCAAAGTATTAGATAAAGTAATCAAAGTGTTAAAAGAGAACAGTAGAAGAAAAAGACTTGTGAACAGAATCAACTTTTGCAAAATCTTTAGTGAGCATTGGAAACATACTTCTAGTAGTGAGCCTTTTTGTAATGATGAAAGTTACTTCCAGGAAAATAGTTTACAATTTACAGTTGATACTGGAGGTAGTTGCTACGAAGTTCAGGATGGTTGTCCCCTTCCAAAAGAGGAATTGGTTGGTAAAAGTGCAGAAGAGTTAATAGTTGAAGAAGTGCAAGGGAAACGTACACAAGCTCCTGTGTATAAGTGGGGTTGTAGCAGTATTTGTAGTATTCGACAGGAATCTATTGATATAATGCGAAATTTGCTACGAGAATATACACAGAAAAGTATTAAACAGAAGATTAAGTTGTTGCAAGGACTAGATCCATGTAATGTAAGAAAATATACTGAGAAACATGGGCATTCTCTGGCTTGTCTTTCAAGAAAAGTGTGTAAAAGTGTTTTTCATCACTTGAGGATGTTAGCAGTACACCATTCAGAAATGCGGACATTTGTAAGGAAACTGTACTATGTAAAAAGTCCTGCATTATGTTTAAGTGAACTGAATACAGCTCTTTTATATGGTTCTTTATCAGATGTTCAAAAAAAGTGTGATGATATTGAAATGCGATATTTTGGTTCAGAAGAGCAGTCAATAGAAAGTGAAAGTTTGACAATTAGAGATGTTGAAGGAGATGGGAAAGTGATTAGCACTGATCAGTTTGAAGAAGAAATTGGAAGGTTTAATGTAGTGTGCTCTGAAATACCAAACTATGTTTGTGTTTGTTGTCGACGTAGTCATTATAAAAGTCAAACTAGGAATTTTGATTTGTATTCGAAAAGTGAAAAGGAGAACAATAGTAAGTGGGAAGAATTTGCAACTTACTTGTTGGTGGAAGGTCGATTTGAGTAAGGTAGTGATCAACGTGTATGTAAATATTGTTACAACAAATTATAGGAGAACAAAATGCCTGCTAGAGCAGTACATAATAACTTAGAATTAGTAGCTATTCCGGAGGAACTGGCAGAATTGAATACATATGAGTCGGTTCTAATTCAATCTGGTCATCCTTTTCAAACTATAATTCGCATGGAGCCTAAAACAGGTAAACTGCAACCAACAGACTTGCAAAGAGGACTGAAAGGAAAAGTGGTGTACTTACCTTTGGATTTTAAGAAAAATATTGAAACTATTGCTGGAGAGAAAGAGGAAAATGAGGCAGGAGGCAGTAGTCATTCTAGTAAATGGTGTATCAACTAAGAGTCGGAAAATATGGCAAGAATTTGTGGATGTTAATAAAGTTGAAAAGGCTACCTTATATCTTATAGAGAACAATATTTATTACAAAACTCTAAATGTGGATAAACAGGTAATAAGTTTAGAAGATGAATGTGAAATTTCCAGTGGTCAAATAGAGAAAGTGGACAAGTCAAGGACTGAAGAGATTTATGAACATTACACAATATGTCCTTTGCATTCAAAAGAAGTAATAGGAAGCAGCATTGAGTTATTTCAAATGAAAAAAGCACAGGGAACTCCAATGAGTGTATGGGAGAAGAGCTTGGAAGCTCGTTGTTTTCCACAGCTGTTTCCTACTGGAGAAGGTGGACGATATGATGACTGACAGGTACGTATTCCAGCTTCAGAATATCGGTCAACAAGATTATATTCTGAAGATCCTAGATTTCGACAGTGCATTCCATACATATTTCACCTTTTGTTTGAAAGTGATTTATCTTCTCTGTCGTATGCAGTGAACCACATACTTGAAACTGGAGTTCATCAATCACTTCTTTCTGCAAAAGAATTTGTGGAGAAAGCTGAAAAAACAGATGAAAATTTAAAAGCACAGTTAATCAATTTGATGGCATGTCAACATGGAACAAATGAGTATTGGTATCGTCGTCATGGAGAACTCAAGTGTATGTTACGGAACTTAGCTACACCAACATGGTTTGTCACACTTAGCTGTGCAGAGTATGCATGGGAATATTTGCTTGAGTTTCTAAGAGAAGTGAATTCCAATATTTAAAATGTTGAAATAAAGACTCCTGGTAAACTGTGTTCATTGGATCCTGTAAATGTGTGCAGATATTTTAATCATAGGTTTCAAGCTATGATGTCTTTCATCTGCAATAATAAAGAATCCACCTCTTGGAGAAGTTACCGATTTCTTTTGGAGAATGGAGTACCAAGCAAGAGGTGCACCTCATATACATATGCTACTATGGGTCAAGGATGCACCTAAATTTGGAACTGATTCTGATGAAACAGTATTGTCTTTCATCGAACAGTATGTGACATGTGAGATTCCGAGAGAAGAAGGAGATAGAAGCTTGAGACAGCAAGTTTTACATTTCCAAAGTCACCAATGTGGAAAGTACTGCAGAAGAAAATACAAGTCTAAAGGAAAATTTTACACCAAATGTCGGTTTGGTTTTCCACGTCCAGTCATTTGTAAAGGAGGAGTAAATTATTTTTTTTCTTCTGTAAGGCACACAATAACTCGGAAATCTCCAAAGAATACTTACAACTTAAAAAGAACAGAAGTGTCAAAGTATATCAATGACTACAATCCAGTCATTTTAAAAATGTGGAATGCGAACATGGACATCCAGTATGTTGCAGATAACTCAATTGCTGTTGCCCGTTATGTTACATCATACATAACAAAATCAGAAATATCAGAGATGAAACAAATGTGGGAAGAAATTGCCCAAGAGAAAACGTTAGCAAAAAATTGTACAGCTTTACTTTGAAAATGCTTTACCACCGAGAAATTGGATCCTATGAATGTTCAGACCGCTTGTGCTCTTCAAGTTTATATTCAAAGTCTCGAGGAATCATTTGGGTAAGTTTAGGTCTTGCCTGCTCATAGAATAGAGTGTTGAAATCATTAGAAAAAATTAAATACTTACTAGCAAATGAACCAGACAGTACAGACATTCTTAAAACTAATATGTTGGACACATACTATCCGAAAAGGAGTCAACATCTGGAACAGCTATGTCTGTATGAAGTACTTCAACATTACAGTTTCAAAAGAAATGTTAAACAGAATTTAAAAGAAGGAAAATATGCAGTAGTTGGATGTCAGGGTTGTTTAGTAAAACATGCAAAGGGTAATCTTCTAAACTACAAGAAACTCAGTTGTGAAACTCCAGATAAGCGAGAATTTTACTATTTAGCACTTTTCCAACTCTTTAAACCATGGCATAGCGAAAGTGAATTACTTGGAGACTTTGACTGCTACGAAGATTCTTTTAATGCTTGTAAAGATAGCATTGGATATACAATTTTCCCTACATATTTAAAAATGTTGAATGATGAAGTTGAACAGGAAAAGACTATTACAGCTGAAATAGCTCATGAAAGTTCTCAAGATAGTCAAAGTTGTGGTCAATGTAGTCAAGAGCCTCTTGGACAACCAATACTGGAAAATGAAGTAGCGATTGCTATGCATGAAGTTGAAATTGCAATGCAACAAGCACACGAGGAGAATATTACATTGGAAAAGTTAGAAGAACAACTAAATGTTGAACAGAAAGAAATATATGTTCAAGTGAGAGAACAGATAGAACATGGTTTGTTGCATGAAAAAAAAAGAATGTGTGTGTTCATCTTTTAAAACTCTTCTGATGTACATCAGTGGTCAAGCTGGGACAGGTAAAAGCTTTTTAATTAAAGTTTTGACCAGATATCTTAAAAAAACTACTGGTTCACATTTATGTTCTGTGGTAATAGCTCCAACTGGATTAGCTGCACACAATGTTAAAGGAGTTACTTTGCATAGATTACTGATGTTACCAGTTGAGCATGATAGTAAATTACAATATCAGAAGTTATCTGGAGAAGCTTCCCATGAAGTGTCAAGAGTGCTGAAGAAAATGAAACTATTAATTATTGATGAGGTAAGCATGGTCTCAAACTTAATGCTTGTTTTTGTACACTTAAGATTACAGCAGGTATTAAAAACAGAGTATGACGTTCTCTTTGGAGGAAAACCTTTAATTGTATTTGGAGATCTGCTACAACTAACACCTGTAAAAGGAGAACCAGTGTTTAAAACTCTTCTACATGAGGAAACAAAGAAATCTCTGGGAAGTATTGGAAAGGTGAATCTCTGGTTAAATTTTGTATATAAAGAACTCACTCAGAATATGCGACAAGCAAGAGATGAAGGTTATGGAAATATTCTAAAAGATGCAAGAATGGGTGTTCTAAGCAAACATGGTAAAGAAGCTTTTCAAATTTGACTAATAAAGAACTTGTTTACAAATGAAAACACACCAGCAGAAGTAATGTGCAAGAAAATGAAAGAAAAAAAGTCTATAGTTTGCTTAATGCCTACAGTGGAAGATTAATATACATTTAATAGAGAGCTTATGATATTGGAAAATGAAGAAATAGTTCACATTGAAGCTATTGATAAAATCAAGCATCAAGGAATAACAATTCTTCTTTCAGAAAAACTACAGACTAAATTGGATTCTTTGGAAAAGTCTGTATCAAAAACTGCTGACTTAGAAAAAAATTGAGATGTATGTCTAAACTGTCGGGTAATTTTGAGGCGTAATCTGAATGTAGAAGAAGATTTAGTGAATGGAGCAATGGGGAAAGTTGTTGATTTTGTGAAATATCAAAATAGAAATGGAATTGAATTTTTGAAAGTTAAATTTGATCAGATTACAGAGGTAAGACAGATTGCGCGTTGTGCTGTGCGTTTTTTGCTTGTAAAAGACATGTATGTTCGGAGAAAACAGTTTCCCTTCTGTTTAGCATATGAAATAACTATTCATAAATCTTAAGGTTTAAGTGTAGATAATGCTTTGATAAATGTAGGAGGAACTGTGTTTAAAGAGGGAATGGTATATGTTGCATTATCTCGAGTTAGAACGTTGTCTGGTTTGTATTTAATTGATTTTGATGAGAACAAGGTTAGTGCTGAGGTTAATTGTGTAAGAGAATATAATTATTTGAGAAGGCTTTATGCTCCAAGTTTAGGTGAATATCCTATTTATGAGAAACGTGTTGTGTTTTCAAAACGCAAACACTCAGAGGCGAGATGGCGTCTGTGGCAGCGGACATATAGGCTGACCGTCCTCTTGCCGGACCTCGCGGATCGCTCAAATGAAAATAAGCGAGCTAACAGAGAAATGATGCTGAAAACGGAGCAGCGGAGAAACGGCTAATTTGCTAGAGAAGCAGCAGCTGCTATTTTGATTTCAGCTCTTCGTGCCGGGGAGCTTTTGAACTTACCTTCGTTGTAGATAGCTGGGACGCCAGGAAGCAGTACGTGCGGACGCAGATGCTGGCGGCGGCTCTCCCGGGTATACTGCTGGGATTGACTCGGTCCCGACGCGGCTTGTGGGCGTTGCCAATTAGAAGTGCACACAACGCTCGGAGGCTGTTTACGACCGCGCTGTGCGAGCAGAGTCGGGAGAAACGAGTGGAAATGCCACCGAAAGGTAAAGGTCGACCCCGTGCTTTGGACAATGATATTGACATTGAGCATAATGAACACAGAAATGTGGATACTATGGGCGAATTGACAACTGAGATAACAAAACCGGTAAAAACAGTTACTGTTAATGCAAAGGGGGAGAAAAAGATTCCAGCGATTTTTCCAGCTGTTAAAGACAAACGCAAGGGGAAACAACCTGCCCCTTTGACGAAAGGAAGTCACTACACCGCAAGTTACGATATTACTGATCAGAATTCTGCTGATCAAACTATTCTTGAGGATAGAGTAGATATGCTGGATAAAGCTAGGACAATGGATGTCGTTGAAGAAACTGGGGCAGAATCACAAAACTTTGCTATGAATTTACAGCTAGTGACTTTAGTAGATCCCCCGCCAGTTTGTGAGGTAAATTTGGAAGATAGTAATAGCAATGGCAATAATGAGAATTTTGGAAGCTCTATTCATAAAGACTCGGGGGTCAACATCTGAGTACTTTAACTTGCATAAAAACTGCGGCCCAAGCCCTAGCACCGGATGTGGAATCGGGGGACTTTTACTCCTTATCAGATCATTCAACATCTTCTTGTGAAGACTTGGTAAATCAATATACTACCCAGATGAGCACTGCTGACGGTAGTGATCATAGTAGTTTATTTTTGGAGGAATCTGGCGATCTTATGGAGGGTAGCCCCCCCACTGTTCGGAATAAATTAGAAGTCAACAAGAGGGGACTGTCACTGGTTGACAATTTACAAAACGCATTCAATTCTGGAGAAGATATTTCTCTTACATTAATTTACCAATCGATTATGTCTCATCGTGTTGAAACACGAGAAGAAAGTCAGAGACTCCAAAATATATGTCGGAAATTACAGAATTCAGTTCGACGAATGACGAAATCTCATGCCAATTTTGTTGCAAGATTTAATGAGGCAGAAGCTCGAATTTCTAATTTAGAGGATGAACTAACTCAACAAAAGAAACTGACTACCCCCTATAAATCGGAGAAAGATGATACGCAATGGAAGATGACTGAGATTGAAAATCGGGCACGAAGGAACAATCTGAGAGTGCTTCAGATTCCGGAAGGGAAGGAAGGGCAGGACCCACGTCGATTTATAGTAGATCTATTTAAAACAGCGTTCCCTGAGTTGACCAAATGGGACTGGGACAGAGAGATCGAACGTGCCCATCGCTTTCCCTTTACCATTCGTCCCAAAGCTGGCCAAGTAAATGACAGACCAAGAGCTATCTTAATTGCATTTAATTGTTTTTTAGCACGAGAGGAGGTATCATATCTGGCACGACCCGATAAAAAGAGAGCGGGAGCAGATTTTGAGTTTTTTTACGACCGGATTTTTGCCGGTCTACAGTAGAGCTTCGATGGCAGTTACGGGAATTGATTGCACAATTTCAGGCTAAAGAGGCCCAGGAGAACTTGTGATCAGTAAGGATCATACTCGCTTTTTCACTAGTGAAGGGTCTGCTAAAGAATTTTTTAACTCATTATAGGAAGACGCTCTCCTCTACTGTGTAGTTTACTGGTAGATAGCTACAAGAGCGTTTTCACTTCTTTTTCTCTTATAAATGATTTAGGGCTGTTTCTTTATTATTCTCTTTTTTTTATTTAGATCTAAGATTCGCGAGTAATGGCAGGGGGGTTCCGGAAGCCTGCATCTACAGGACCATTGGTCCTAAAGCCTTGTTACGGGGGGTGAAGGGTAGGGGGGTGAGAGTTTTTAGGGCTCATAGGGTCGGGTCACTTTTGTGGGGTAAAAAAGGTAAAATGTCCATAGTAACCAATAGAGAGAATATAGAACAAGGTATTGCCATCATAAAAGTCATAAGGGAATGTATGCTTGCCACCACAGGGGGTTCATGGTACATACTAGATAGTATTTTGTTGTTCTATTTTTGGCTGCTATTATGGTCTCAAAGGGGATAAAGATTTGTTCATTTAATGTCTCTGGCCTTAATAATTGGAATAAAAGGAATAGAATAACTGCAGAACTGCGAACTATTCAGCCTGACCTGGTTTGTCTCCAGGAGACACATATACCCTGGGCCCAATGCGCAATTCTTGAAACACTTGGTTATTCGTTGGTAGTATCCTCGCAACAAGCATCAATGATACGTGGGGTGGCGATTTTAGCCAAATCTAATGTACAAGCTACAGGACGAAGTTTGGAGGATAAGTTTGGAAGATGGGTTATAACTGAATGTAGATTAGGGGATAGGAAATATACAGTTTGCACCATTTATGGGTCAAATCTAGATGAAGCAACTATTTTGGAGGAGTTAAATATAGAGCTAGCAACCTGGGGGACTCCGTTGTTGGTTTGCGGGGATATTAATATTAACCTAACTAATCAGGAGTTGTTGGATACCCGAGGATATAAAGGACATAATCCACGAGTATTTAAGGCCCTATATAATTTGGTAAATGATCATGGTATTGTGGATGTGTGGGGTAAATTACATCCATTAGACCCTGGGTACACATTCTATTCTTCTCCCCATAAAATGATGGTGCGACTGGATTCTTTTTTTGCACCCAGTGAATCTTTGGTAGGGGCCTCGATTAAAATTTACCCGAGGATAGCCTCGGATCATTCACCAATTGTATTAGAAATTGCTACTGCTGGCTGTTATGCACCGCCCAAATTTTTCTCGTTTGATCGGAAATTGTGTTTAAATGATGATTTTAAAGAACATATGTCTCGCTGGATTAATGAATTTTTTCAGAACAATAGATACTCCGCTCATAGCGCAATTGTATGGGACACGTTTAAAGCATGTTTTAGAGGGGAGGTATTAAGCTTTAGCGTTAATCAGCAAAGAAAATGGAAATCAGAGATGCAAATGTTATATTCTGCCTTGAGAGATGCAGAGGGTAAACTAACTTGAGGTTTAACTTTGCAAGGCAGTAATATATCGGAGTTAGAAGAAGCTGTGGCTAGATTCCGGGCCAAAATTCAGGGAATTTGGAATATAAAGAATGCCAGAAAATATTTGGTGTATAAGAAACAAAATCATGAGTATGGTGAAGCAGTCGGTAGGTGCTTAGCATTAAAATTGCGCATGAAAGAATCTGCGCGCTGTATTAAGGTAGTAAAGGACAAAGCGGGAATAGCTTGCCAGGAACCTGCAGGGATCCTAGCTGTTTTTCATCAGTTTTATTCAGAGCTTTATATAAAACAGGTAGAGCAGGGCATTGATTTTGGTAGGTTTTTAGATGGGGTTATCTCATATTTAGATTCTGCTGAGGCGGCACAGATAGAATGTCCAATTACAATGGGAGAGCTAGAAATCGCAGTGAATAGTTTAGCTTCAGGGAAGGCTGCCGGACCTGACAAGTTACTGATGAAGATTTATATACTTTTTTTTGATTTATTAAAAAATGATTTGTTGACCACGATTAGGGCCGCTCAGGATGGACATGCCCCTAAATCTTGGGCAGAAGCCAACATAGTGGTTTTCAGTAAAAAGGGCAAGGATCCAGAACTGGTGGGGTCGTACTGCCCGATTTCTTTATTAAATTCTGATGGTAAAATTTACTCAAAGATTTTAGCCTCCCGTCTCTCTAAGATTATCAATTCATTAATTTCACAGAATCAGCATGGCTTTATACCATCACGAGGGACTGTCACTCATGTAAATAAGGTACTGACATTGTTTGATATTGCTCAGACAGAGAAACGAGATCTGGGGTTAATCTTATTGGATGCGGAGAAGGCATTCAATCGTGTGGAGTGGGAGTACCTGTGGGAATTGATGTCTCGAATGGGCTTTGTTAAGAAGTTCATGACTGCCCTACAGGTACTGTACACTGCACCGATCGCTAAGATTGCCTCAATGGGCATATACTCGGACCCTGTTGTTATTACATTACTAGAGGCACAAGGCAAGGGTGTCCTTGTTCACCATTGCTTTTTACCTTGTACATCAATGCATTTATTGAGCACTTAGGTAATAGCCTGTTGATCAAGCCCTTTGTAGTACAAAATATTCCATACTCTGTGTTTGCTTACGCTGATGACATTGCAGTGACTTCGGTCGACCCATATTCCGCTCTCCAAGAGATCGAGCAGCTAGCTATGACTTTTGGTCAGGTATCCGGTTACTCACTGAATGTTACAAAAACTTAAATATTATGTACTGATAATTTTGTACTCAATGATGATAGAGTGTTAAAAGAAGTCACATATCTGGGTATTAGGATAAGATCATCGATGCTGGAAGTTGTCGATGCTAACTGGAATGCGCTATTACGTAATATTAAGGAATCATTAGATAAATGGGCTCGTCTACAACTCACTTTAATAGGTAGATGAAACATCATCAAAATGAATGTCTTACCGAAGGTTTTATATTTGTTTAGGTCAATACCATTGGAAGTGACAGGGGCCCAACTTCAACATTTACAATCTATATGCGCAAAATTTCTTTGGGCCCCCGGCAAACCTAGACGTGCTACCAGACTTATGACACTACCAGTTGAACGAGGTGGTTTAGCCATTCCTGATTTTGTCTTATATTATTATGTATGCTTTTTGTTAAAGATGCGTATTCTATTGACGGGGGAGCATATCGTGAATAGGGCAGAAGCCCCCTCAATCTTTCAGATGTTATTAGGGTCAGAGGCATGACAATGTTTGTTTAAACAAATTGATGGCAGCTACTTTAAACAAACTAGGTTTAAAGTTTTGGAGTCAGCTTTTAAAGTATGGAAAAGAATTTGTAAATTATGCTTACTAGAGAAATTATCTCAATATACCCCTATGGATGCTGTAAAAATTCTTCCCCCAATTTGTTGGGACAGCATAGCACTTACCTGGAGGAAGAAAGGTATCTCTCAATTAGGGGACTTTTTTTTATTTCTGGTGGACCCCTTATGTCTTATGAAGAATTAGCAAGACAATATAACTTGTCAAAATCTCAATTTTTCTAATTTTTTCAAATCAGAGACTTTATAAACCGGAGAAATATAACAGCTGTATCTAACATAGTAGTTGAGGCTGTTGAGCGACAGGAGAAGATTGGTGTGTTATACAGGATATTGTTATCTTGCAGAGCAGATGATTTAGGAAAACATAATACAAAATGGTCTACGATATTGGGGGTAAAAAACATATGTATAGAGGACGCTATTATGAGATCTAAGGAAGTGTTACTCTCGGCGAATTTAAAAGTACAGTTCTTTAAAACTGTCTTTAACTTGTATTATACACCTGCACGTATGTCCAAATGGGGGGGAGGGTATGATGGCAAATGTTTTCGGTGTGGGGTAGATATAGCAGATAGTCTGCATGTTTCTTTTAGTTGTGTCAAACTATCAACTTATATTAGGGGGATTGAGAAATTTATGTCTTAGTTAATGAAGACTACTTTGCTTATCACTCCCACTATGATGCTTTTGGGAATTGGATCAGGACTTGACAAGGGGACTCCATTGCATAAACATCGGCATCTTATTTTTATCGCTATGACGCTCGCTCGGCTGTGTACTGCGGCTGAGTGGCTACAACCTGAACCTCCTCTTTTTGAACGCTGGTTGGCAAAAATGTATAATTTATTTCAGTTCGAGTGGAGCCTATACTCTGTTAAAGGGGCTAAGAAACGTAAGATTGGACTCGGTATTTGGGGTGTTTTTAGTGATCATATGAGCTTACGAACTGTATAAAGTGCAATATATCTTGTATCAAATCTGTGTTACCTTGGTACAAAAAAAAACAACAACAAAAATAAATAAAGAATATCCTATTTATGAGAAACATGTGTTTTCAAAATGCAAACATGGTGAAGAATCAACTATTGTTGGAGAGGAGAAACAAAATCAAGAGAAAAGAAAAGATATAAAGAAGCAGAAAATACAAACAAGTGATGATGTTGTCGGATTCCAATTAGAAAATGCTTCTGGTGTCAATTGCTATGGTAATGTTATTCTAAACATTATATTTTATCTGGAAGATTTTTATGGTGAAATTATGGAAAGTCAGGAAAAAAGATTATGTTCGGCACTTTATACTTTATTTTAAGAATTGAGTACTGATAGAAGTACGATCCATTCTGCTTCTGGTATTCGCCAACTGTTGGATACATGTACTGGATCTTTAATGTTCAGTGCTAATATATACAACAAGAGGCACAAGAATTTCTGATGGTTATGCTTGGAGTACTAGAAGATGAAGGAATTCAGATTGAGAGTTTATTTGGACTCAGTTACAAATGGGAACATAAATGTGAACAGTGCTCATTAACTTCAAGCACTATAGTTGACAGAGAATGATTTCTATATTTGACAATACCTGACTGCAAATCTGTACCATTTTCCAAATTACTAAAAGAAGCAGATCACGAGATGATCTGTTCTCGTTGTAAATCAACAATGCTATCTACATTATGCCTACAAAGATATGGAAAATATTTGATTATAATGCTACAACGCTGTAGACCAAATGGAAGAAAAGTGGAAACCAAAATTAAAAATGTTGTTGCTAGTCAAGTATCTATTTCTGGAAGACCTTTTGCAACAGATGCTATTGTTTTCCATGCTGGAAGTACTACCACAAGTAGACATTATACAATTTATTTAAAGTGTAATAATGGTTGGAGTCACTGCAACGATACACACTTGGAAATGAAACTAAGATTGCCTCATGAATTACCTAACTCATACTTGATATTTCTGAAACAAAGATTTTAGATACACCATTCGGCTTTGTGAGAAGGTGTAAAGATACTTTAAGGAATTCATACTGGATGCTTTCAATGCGAAATTTTTGATACATTATTTGGTGTATTGAGAAAATGTTCACAGAAACTACGAAGTAAAGGTAGGATTTGAAGATTGGAAATAGTATTGGATGTGTTATCTGTGTTGATTTTGTATTATATTTGTGAGAATTATTGATTTGTTTTTTTAACAATCTAGTTGATTGTTTTTTTCCCCCTGCTGTTTATGATGAAACTACTGTGACATCACTGTGAATAGTGAAGTTAAG
Source organism: Triturus cristatus (assembly GCF_964204655.1). Classification (NCBI taxonomy): domain Eukaryota; kingdom Metazoa; phylum Chordata; class Amphibia; order Caudata; family Salamandridae; genus Triturus; species Triturus cristatus. The sequence goes on along the minus strand of NC_140579.1, from coordinate 622,319,783 downwards.
TAGTAGCTGATGACACCAAAAAAAGGGAGAAAAATTGTTTTCTGAATGTTAAATTAATTTGTATTATTTGTATTTGTGAAATATATTACATTACATAGTAGTTTTGCAGTTTATTTTATGTAGTTGAAAAGTTAGAAAAAACAGTAGTAATGACAAATAGCACAAAAGTAGTTTTTAAAAAACCTTTGGAATTCACTGAAAAAAACATAGGTTTTACAGACGTTATAGTTAGAAATTTGCATTTAAAAAACCTTAGAAATTCACTGAAAAAACCATTGGTTTCAGGGACGTTATAGTTAGAAATGAGCATTTAAAAACCCTTAGAAATTCACTGAAAAAACCATAGGTTTAAGAGACGTTATCGTTAGTTGGACATTTGACTCATATAAAACCAGAGATATTCGTCTGTTATAGTTAGTTGAGCTAACTATAACTCGCGCACTAGCAATGCACTGCTGATGACATCACATATTACATCACTCATGACATGGTCAGTGACATGACTCATGACATCACTGATGACATCTCAAATGACATCACTGATGACATCACTGATGACATCATCCACGTGATAGTCTGACTCACCTCTTCACACTCTAATATAACCTTTAACCCTTTCAGTGCTCATGACGGAATGGTTCCGTCATGAGCACAAGTGCTGCTGTGCTCATGACGGAACGATTCCTTCATGAGTACATGCTCAGAGAATACCTCTGCTCCACGCAGCAGAGGGATTTTCCATTTTTTTTGGGCCTGGGGAGGTGGGGAAGAGCTCCCCCAACCTCCCGAGGCCTATTTTTAGATTTTGTTGAAATGATGATCGCGCGCGATCGTCATTGAAACAAAAACGAAACTGAAACTTAGTTTCAGTTTCAGAGTTTCAGTGCTCGTGGGGCTATCTCGGCCCCCCGAGCACCGAAAAACTTGGGAGAGGTATCGTTGGAAAGGGGAGAAACTCCCCTTTCCAATGGTATCCTTCCCTAGTGGATCTCTGCTTGGAGATCACCCCAAGAGGGTGATCCGCAAGCAGGGAACCACCCACTAGCACCAGGGAGGGGGGAGCGGTCCCTTGGGCAAGGGCCTTTGCTCCCCCCATGTTTTTGTAGCCACATTCAGTCTTTCTGCCCCCCCTGGGGGTAGATGGGGCAGTAGCTCCCAATCTGCCCCCCGGGGGGGGCAGGAATCTCACTAGAAGCCAGGGATTTTTTTATTACTGCAAAATAGTGGTGGGGGCTGCCCAATATGGGCACGCCATATCCCCTACCACCCCCATGCACAGAGTCTTTCTGCCCCCCTAGGGGGAAGATGGGGTGGCAGCCCCTTATCTGCCCGCCTCGGGGGGAAGAAAGCCCACTAGAAACCAGGGATTTTTCTTTTTTATTGACGTTGGGGTGGGGGCTGCCCAAAAAAGGGCATGGCAATGCCCCCCCAGGGAAATCTCAGTCTTTCTGTCCCCCCAGGGGACAGACGGGGGCAGTAGCCCCCAATCTGAACCCGGAGGGCAGAAAGCCCACTAGAAACCAGGTATTATCTTTTTTTATTGACGTTGGGGTGGGAGCTGCCCAAAAAGGGCATGGCAATGCCCCCCGAGAAATGTCAGTCTTTCTGCCCCCCCCCCAGAGGGCAAGAAGCCCACTAGATGCCAGGGATTATTTTTTTGCACCATTTTGTTTAGGTTGGGGGCTGCCCAAAACGGGCATGCCAATGCCCCCACCCCCACCACAATTACAGCCTTCTTGCCCCCCCAGGGGGCAGATGGGGCAGTAGCTCCCAATCTGCCCCCCCAGGAGTGCAAAAAGTCCACTAGACGCAAGGGATTTTTTTGGGGAAATTTTTATTAGGGTGGGGCATTGGCATGCCCGTTTTTGGCAACCCCCACCCTAATTAAAATTTGCTCAAATATTTCCTGGTGTCTAGTATGCTTCTGCTCCCCCTGGGGGGCAGATGGAGGCATTAGCCCCAATCTGCACCCACGGGGGGGCAAAAAGGCCACTAGTTGCCAGGAATTTTTGGGGGGCAAATTTGAATTAGTGTGGGGGCTGCCCAAAACGGGCATGCCAATGCCCCCACCCCCACCACAATTACAGCCTTCTTGCCCCCCCAGGGGGCAGATGGGGCAGTAGCTCCTAATCTGCCCCCCCAGGAGTGCAAAAAGTCCACTAGACGCAAGGGATTTTTTGGGGGAAATTTTTATTAGGGTGGGGCATTGGCATGCCCGTTTTTGGCAACCCCCACCCTAATTAAAATTTGCTCAAATATTCCCTGGTGTCTAGTATGCTTCTGCTCCGCCTGGGGGCAGATGGAGGCATTAGCCCCAATCTGCACCCACGGGGGGGCAAAAAGGCCACTAGTTGCCAGGAATTTTTGGGGGGCAAATTTGAATTAGTGTGGGGGCTGCCCAAAACAGGCATGATCATGCCCCCACACCCTCCCCACAAAAATTGCAGCCTTCCTCCCCCCCTGGGGAGCAGATGGGGCAGTAGCCCCCAATCTGCCCCTCCTGGGGAGGCAAAAAGCCCACTAGATGCCAGGGATTGTTTGTTGAAAATGTATATTAGGGTGGGGGCATTGGCATGCCTGTTTTGGGCAGCCCCCACCCTAATTAAAATTTGCTCAAAAAAATCCCTGGCGTCTAGTAGGCTTTCTGCCCTCCCGGGGGGGGGCAGATGGGTGCATTAGCCCCAATCTGCACCCCCGAGGGGGCAAAAAGCCCACTAGTCACCAGGAAAAAATTACAGTCTTCTTGCCCCCCGGGGGGGGCAAAAAGACTAGTAGACACCAGGGATTTTTTGGGCAAATTTTAATTAGGGTGGGGCCATTGGCATGCCCATTTTGGGCAGCCCCCACCCTAATTAAAATGTGCCCAAAAAACTCCCTGGTGTCTAGTGGACTTTCAGCCCACCCTGGGGGCAGATGGGGGCATTAGCCCTCAATCTGCCCCGCCAGGGGGGGCAAAAAGCCCTCTAGATACCAGGGTTTTTTTTGGGGCAAATTTGAATTAGTGTGGGGCAGCCCAAAACGGGCATGCCCATGCCCCTACCACCTCCCCTGCAGAAATTGTAGCCTTTCTGCCCCCCCTGGGGAGCAGATGGGGCAGTAGCCCCCAATGTGCCCCCCTAGGGTGCAAAAATCCCACTAGATGCCAGGGATGTTTTTGGGAACATTTTTATTAGGGTGGGGGCATTGGCATGCACGTTTTTGGCAGAAGTAAAAAGCAAAATTTCCTCAAAAAAATCCCTTGCATTTAGTAGGCTTTCTGCCCCCCCCCCCCGGGGACAGATGGGGCATTAGCCCCCAATCTGCACCCCCGGGGGGCAAAAAGCCCACTAGTCGCCACAGATCTTTTTGGGGCAAATTTGAATTAGGGTGGGGGCTGCCCAAAACAGGCATGCCCATACCTCCACCCCCTCCCCTGCAAAAATTACAGCCTTCCTGTTCCCTCTGCCCCTTGGTAAGGAAACGTTGGGGTATCCACGCAAGCCATACCTCCCTGAAAGCCCCTGGGTGTCTAGCTTTCACAAATGTGTGGGTTTGGTAGGTTTCCCTAGATGGCCGTCGAGCACGGGGCCAAAAACCCAGGTGATCCCCCTTGCAAAACCAGGTTGTTTGGTGATAGGCAATTTTGATGTCGCCTCAATATGTTTTGGGCATATCCGTTTTGGTGATTAAGTCTTGCCCGTGCACTAATTTCTCTTGCTGCTGGGGGCTAATTTAAAAGAATTCCTTCATTTACCGACTCTTCATTAGTCGTCTTCGTGTCATGAACCGGCACAGCTGATACCCTTCTGCCAAACGGAGCCTTGAACTTACGGCCATAACGCTGCATTGGTTAACTTGTGGAGAGCGTTCCTGTACATCTCCCGCATTGATGCCTATTCTCAATTCATTTGCCTACAACATCCATTGATTGCGATCACCTTTCAGTGACCTTTGAGATTTTCTTGGGATTTGTTAACTACATGCCTTCAGCACTTCTTAAAAATTGTAGCCATTGTCCTGATGATGACCTTTATTGAACAAGGTCGAAACGCCGTCGACATTCCAGTGTAATTTACGGCCACCGCAGGATTAAATCCTCAAAACAAATTATTTATTGTATTCATATTATTTGATTGTGATTGTTGTTTGTCTCTATTTTGCGCCACTTCACGCTGTATATATCACTTGTGTCACTGCACTTATCATTTGCACTGAGCACGGTCAGTACACAATTGGTGTGTTTTTTGGCTACTTTAATTCAGTTGTAATATAGTGCTGTCAAAACCATTTGCATAATAATAATGCTTTTTTTCTTATCTTGGTCTCCTGTTTCCCTTCTTTAATGATTTGTGCATTCACTTTAATTGTCTTTGTAATTACTGGTTGAGACAGTGTTGTTTTGATATCATAATTCACCCGGTCTCAACTGGGCAAACGGGTTTACTCCTGTTTTACGTTCCTTCCCACACGAGTGAGGCACTGTTTTTACTGGGAAACCTGGCTGAACGCTGGGTGGTAGGAAATTTGTGTCAGCCCGGTGATGCCACAACTTTTCCACACAAAAATGTGTGAAAAAAGTTATTTTTTCTGCTAAAATTGAGGTTTGCTGGGTATTCTGGGTAAGGACACGTTGGGGGATCCATGCAAATCATACCTCCCTGAAAGCCCCCGGGTGTCTAGTTTTCAGAAATGTGTGGGTTTGGTAGGTTTCCCTAGATGGCGACCGAGCACGGGGCCAAAAACCCAGGTGACCCCACTTGCAAAACCAGTTTTTTTTGTGATAGGCAATTTTGATGTCGCCTCACTACATTTTGTGCCCTTGCCTGTCACGGGTACTTGGGCCTCCTACACGAGTGAGGCACCGTTTTTATCTGGAGACCCGGGGGTACGCTGGGTGGTAGGAAATTTGTGTCAGCCCGGTGATGCCACAACTTTCCCACACAAAAATGTGTGAAAAAAGTTATTTTTTCAGCTAAAATTGAGGTTTGCAGGGGATTCTGGGTAAGAAAACGTTGGGGGATCCACGCAAGCCATACCTCCCTGAAAGTCCCCGGGAGTCTAGTTTTCATAAATGTGTGGGTTTGGTAGGTTTTCCTAGATGGCCGGCGAGCACAGGACCAAAAACCCCGGTGACCCCACTTGCAAAACCAGGTTTTTTTGTGATAGGAAATTTTGATGTCGCCTCACTACATTTTGTACCCTTGCCTGTCGCGGGTACTTGGGCCTCCCACACGAGTGAGGCACCATTTTTATTGGTAGACCCAGGGGAACGCTGGGTGGTAGGAAATTTGTGTCAGCCCAGTGATGCCACAACTTTCCCACACAAAAATGTGTGAAAATAGTGGATTTTTCAGCTAAAATTGAGGTTTGGAGGAGATTCTGGGTAAGGAAACGTTGGGGGATCCACGCAAGCCATACCTCCCTGGAATCCCCTGGGTGTCTAGTTTTCAGAAATGTGTGGGTTTAGTAGGTTTCCCTAGGAACCGGCAGAGGTAGGGCTCAAAAACTACAGCTAGGCACTTTGCCCAAAAAGGGTCATTTTTCACTGCGAAATTGAGGTGTGTCCACATTGCGTTTTGTGCCATTTCCTGTCGTGGGCACTAGGCTGACCCACACAAGTGAGGTAATATTTTTCTCGGAAGACTTTGGGGAACGCGGGGTGGGTAGAAATTTGTGAATCCACGCAGATTCTAGAACTTTCCACCACAGAAATGTGGGAAACATGTGTTTTTTTGACAATTTTTTAGGTTTGCAAGGGATTCTGTGCAACAGAACCTGGTGGGAGGCAGTCAAGTCACCCCATCCTAGATTCCCCTGGGTGTCTAGTTTTCAAAAATGTATAAGTTTTCTAGGCTTCCTTAGGTGCCGGCAGAGCTATGGTTCAAAAACTATAGCTAGGCACTTTGCCCAAAAAGGGTCATTTTTCACTGCGAAACTGAGGTGTGTCCATGTTGCGTTTTGCGCCGTTTCCTGTCGCGGACACTAGGCCAACCCACACAAGTGAGGTACCATTTTTCTCAGAAGACTTGGGGGAACGTGGGGTAGGTGGAAATTTGTGGATCCACGCAGATTCCAGAACTTTCCACCACAGAAATGTGGGGAAAATTTGTTTTTTTTTATAAGGTCTCAGGTTTGCAAGGGATTCTGGGTAACAGAACCTGGTGGGAGGCAGTCCCATCCTGGTTTCCCCTGGGTGTCTAGTTTTAAAAAATGTATAGGTTTGCTAGGTTTCCCTAGGTGCCAGCAGAGGTGCCATTTTTATCGGGAGACTTAGGGTAATTCAGATTTGTAAAGTAACTGTTATTACCTTTTGACTTTCAATGCATTTCTGCCTTCCAAATGAAAGACATTGTGTAAAAAAGAAGTCATTTTGAAAAATGACAGATAATTCTCAAGCTAGTATGAGTATTCCCAATTTCGAAAATGTGCAAATATCTACTGTTTCTAAACTCTATAATTTGTTCCCATTTTAGAAATACATAGGTGTCTTTCATACTGATTTTTCCATGTATACATTTTCCCACAATAATTGCTATATACCCGGTACATAATAAAAAGCCATTGCAAATTGCTGCTCAGTTTTTGACTCTGGGTTCGTCGGGTTCTTGGCAAACCTACAAGTCCTATATATCCCCACAACCAGAAAGGTCCAGTGCATGTAACGGTATGTTGCTTTCAAAGAGCTGTCATAATTAGAAGAAGTTACAGGTGAAAACGATGACACAAAAGGCTGTTTTTTTCAACTAATTTTCAATTTTTCCTATATTTAACTGTTAGTTTCTATAAAGAAACCTTGATGGATCTACACAAATGACCCCTTGCTGAATTCAGAATTTTTTTCTGCTTTTCTAAAATGTATAGCTGTCCAGGATCCATTATTGCTTTCATACCCATTTCTACCATTAACTGGAAGGAGGTTGAAAGCACAAAAAATAGCAGAAATAGGCTATGTCCCAGAAAAATGCCAAAACTGTGTAAAAAATGTTGGTTTTCTGACAAAAGTCTGTCATTCCCTAAAAGCTGGGGAAATGGTGATTTCAGCCCCACAAACCCTTTTTTGATACCATTTGCAGGGAAAAACCCAGACGCTTTCATTTGCAGCCCTTTTTTCTCATTTCTCCCAAAAATCCAAAGTTTAGCTATATTCTGGCTAATTTCTGGGGCCCCTCCAGGGGAATCCATAAACCCTGGATACCTTTAGAATCCCCATGATGTTGGAAGAAAAGGACGCAAATTTGGCGTGGATACCTTATGTGGTCAAAAAGTTACAGGGGCCTAAGCGCGCACTACCCCAAATAGCCAAAAAAAGGCTTACCACGGGGGGGGGAAAGGCCTAGCAGCGAAGGGGTTAATACACCCACTCTAAAATACAGACTACCATTTTCGAAACCATAGACACACCAATACCAGTTACTAGATACTCATCCACTGATTCCTATCTCTATATTGTGAGCCGGATATACACTGATACAGTCACTCATACATGCTGTCACTCATCATTACATCAGTATAATATCCACTCATACACCTATACATACATTCACACAGTGCTACTGATCCATAGAGTTACTCACACATCTACTCAGTCATGCCATAAATCAATCATACACCCATGTACTCACCTATGCAGATATATACATACCACCTGACTTATTTATACACACACCACTTCCCTTATTTATATAGATACTATCACATACTTAATCTCGTATACAATCACTAATACAAGTACACATTCGTGTATGTAGACACTCTTGCAATCACTCTCTCTCACATATAGTCATTTATACACCCCTACACTCACATATACTGTCTAAAAACATATATAGTTACTCACATATATACAACTGAAACATCAATTCACTAATCAACACACCTGTACACACAGTTAGCTACCCATACAGCCCTTCCGAGATGCAGTTTTGAATGTATAGAACCAGTGAAACAGCTATTCAGACATGTATGCACAGAGTCAGACACCCCACCCACTCAGATAGACACTCAGACACCCATACAGATACTCATACAATCAATAACCCATAAAGACACTGATGTAGCTACTCACCAACCCATGCACCTGCTTACATACCAACTGAGAGACTAATAGAGACATTGACACAGTTTAGTCACTAATCCATGCATTCAGTAACATACGTTCAATCAGTGACTTATAGAGGCAGTCATGCATCTACTAAATAATCCATTCAGGCACTTATACATCGACTCTTTCTTCAATAGACCTTGGCATAGATATATAAGAAAAATATTTACAGTTTACAGAAAAACACATTCACTGGATGATGTTGTCAGTGATATCATCAGTGATGTCATTTGAGATGTCATCAGTGATGTCATCAGTGATGTCACTGACCATGTCATGAGTGATGTAATATGTGACATCATCAGCAGTGCATTGCGAGCGCGTGAGTTATGGTTAGCTCAACTAACTATAACAGGCGAATTTCTCTGGTTTTATAAGAGTCAAATGTCGAACTAACTATAACGTCTCTGAAACCTACGGTTTTTTCAGTGAATTGCTAAGGTTTTTTAAATGCAAATTTCTAACTATAACGTCCCTGAAACCTATGGTTTTCTCAGTGAAAATATATATATTTAGATATATATAGATACACACATATATATATATATATTCACTGAAAAAACCATAGATTTCAGGGACGTTATAGTTACAAATTAGCATTGAAAAAACCTTTGAAATTCACTGAAAAAACCATAGGTTTCAGGGACGTTGTAGTTAGTTGGACATTTCACTCATAAAAAACCATAGAAATTCCACCTTTGTACTTAGTTGAGCTAACAATAAATCGTGCCCCTGCAATGCACTGCTGATGACGTCACATATTACATCATTCATGACATGGTCAGTGACATCACTGATGACATCACTGATGACATCTCAAATGACATCACTGATGACATCATCCAGTGAATGGGTTTCTCTTTCAAATTTAAATATGTATTATATATATATATATATATTCACTGAAAAAACCATGGGTTTCACACACGTTATAGTTAGGAATTAGCATTTAAAAAACCTTAGAAATTCAATGAAAAAACCAAAGGTTTCACACATGTTATAGTTAGCTGGACATTTCACTCGTAAAAAACCAATGAAATTCCCCCGTTATAGTTAGTTCAGCTAACTATAACTCGCGCGCCCGCAATGCACTACTGATGACGTCACATATTACATCACTCATGACATGGTCAGTGACATCACTCATGACATCACTGATGACATCTCAAATGACATCACTGATGACATCATCCAGTGAATGTGTGTTTTTCTGAAAATTAAATATGTTTTATATATGTATATCTCAAGGTCGATGGAAGAATAAATGAGTATATAAGTGTCTAAATTGATGATTTGTTTCTGAAAAATTGATTGTATAACTGACTGATTAAGTGTATCTTTTTGAATACATGGCTTAGTGAGTAATGTTTAAATGTGTAAATACCTGTATCAGTCTCTCACTTTGTATATAAGTGGCTGCATGGGTTGGTGAGTAGCTACATGAGTGTCTATATAGGTTAATAGTTGTTTTGTTGAGTATCAGTATGAGTGTCTGAGTGTCTTCATGGTGCGGTGGGGGGTATTACGTAGTGCATAGATGCATTAATGAGTGACTCACTGTTTGTATGTGTTGAAGACAGCATGTGTGCAGGACTGTATGGGTGGATGAGTGTGTGCATGGGTGTGTTAGTGAGTGAATGACTGTCTCAATAGTGTCTTCATAAGTAACTACATATGTTTTAAACTAGTATATGTGACTATTGGTGTTTATAAGTGAGTATATGTGAGAGTGAGAGATTGGAAGAGTTCCTGTATGAATAAGTATGTGTTTCTATAAGTGATTGTTAAAAAGACTAAGTATGTGTAAGTTTCTGTAAAAGTAAGTGTGCTGGTGTGTGTATAACTGTATATGCAAGTAAATGGATGTTTGATTCTTTATTAGCATGAGTGACTATGTGTGTGAGTAACTCTATGGATGAGTGGGATTGTGTTACAGGATGTTTAGGTGTATGAGTACATATGATGTGTGAGTACATGTATGAGTGACTGTATAGGATTGTTGGTGGATGAGTGGATGTGTATGTGGATCTTAGAATTACTGAATAGGTTGTTGTAACTGTTATTGGTATGTCCATTGTTTTGAAAATTTTAGTCTCTATTTTTGAATGTTTATATCAAAGGTTATATTAGGGTGAGAGGAGGTCTACCACTCTGTCACAAGGATAATGTCATCAGTGATGTCATTTGAGATGTCATCAGTGATGTCATGAGTGATGTCACTGACCATGTCATGAGTGATGTAATATGTGACGTCATCAGTAGTGCATTGCGGGCGCGCGAGTTATAGTTAGCTGAACTAACTATAACAGGGAAATTTCATTGGTTTTTTACGAGTGAAATGTCCAGCTAACTATAACATGTGTGAAACCTTTGTTTTTTTCATTGAATTTCTAAGGTTTTTTAAATGCTAATTCCTAACTATAACGTGTGTGAAACCCATGGTTTTTTCAGTGAATTTCAAAGGTTTTTTAAATGCTAATTCCTAACTATAACGTGTGTGAAACCCATGGTTTTTTCAGTGAATTTGCAAGGTTTTTTAAATGCTAATTTTTTTTTTTTTCTTCTTTTTTTTTTTACATATTTTTATTTTAATTTTCTATCCTTTTTTAAAGACTATGGTTACATTTTTAAAATTCTACAATATGTTTTTTTAACATATTTTATAAAATAAACAGGTAAAATTTATTAGCAATAAATTTTTTCCTTTTTTTTAAATTTTTTTTTAGTACGCGTACCGTAAGCTTACGGTAAGCGTACGGTTTACGCAATGTCCGTAATTTATCTACGCTGTTTGCGTATAGTTACGCAATTTGCGTAGCCGCGCGTACTCCGCGTGGGGCGCGTACGCGTGTACGCTACACGCGCACGTTACGCGGAAGTGTCGGGAGTGACTGTTATGCGCATGCGCGCAAGCGCGTGTCTTTTTTATGCGCATGCGTACTTTTGCCGTAAGCGCACCGTAAGCGTACCGTAAGCATATGGTAGGTCATGTGATCATGAAACACAACTTTTGATTGGTTGAAACTACTTTCAGTTCTAGAACTATCCTACACCACACCCATTCCCCTCATTTCTGCTTGTGATCCCTTAGGAGAAGGAGCTGGGTTGTCTTTGTGATACGATGGCAGAATAGCAGAGCTCTTCTGAGAGTGAGGCTAGCAGCACTACCTTGAGGCAGAGAGCGAGGAAACAAAAGACCTCTTACGTATGGGAGTATTTTACTTTTCCAGAAGGCCAGCAAAAGGTAAATGCACCCTTAGTGACTTGCAAGCTGTGTAAGCGTGTACTTTCAAGAGGTAATCCTGACAGGAAGTATTCCTTTGGGAATCACACCATGATGAGACACCTTAAGGATGTACACAGAAGGACACATGCTCGACTTACTGAAGGTAACCCTTCAGTAAATCAACCAAGCACATCCACAGCAGCTCAGCCTGGACCATCATCTGCAGGGCTGAGTCCTTCTTCTGCAGGTCAGGTGAGCCCTTCATCTGTGGGGGGAGCATCTCCTTTTTCTGGTCCTCTGGAAATTAACCCTCGGTTTGCGACGGTTGAAGTACGGTGCGCCACTTGTCACGATCTAATTACTTATAGGGAGACCAGTGTTTCCCTAGTGAACAGTAAAATAGATCAGCACACTTGTCGTACCGTCTAATATTCCCAATCTTTCTTTCCTCTGTCCCTGCATGAACACAACGGCTCTTTTAAGAGCCAACCTTACCTTTCATCTATTTTTTATATATTTTTTTTAAAACTTTTTTTTTTTTTTTTACGGTACGCGTAATTTTTTTTTTTTTTTTATAAAAACACTAAAAATCAATTATCACATTACAAGGTCCTTGAGAGACTACAATTAAAAACTGCAAATGTGATTGTAGAGAAGTGGAAAAAAGGGACCATGACATTATTGACTTACCATACCCACTCAAAAAAAGATTTATTAATTTAATTTATTTTTAATTGCTTTTAAAATGGTTCTAGTTTTCGAAAATTTTCTATCTCAATCTGAAAAAAAAGAAAAAAGTATTAATATTTAATAAAACATTTAATAATACAGTACACATATTTACATATTTTTCAAAAAATATTTTTGCCTTTTTTTTGCTGTTTTCAGAAAATATTGCATTTCACTATAAATTGTGAAAGCAATTGCATTCATCATTTAACAGCAGGCAAAAAAAAATTAACAATCTCAAAGATTGTTTTTAAAAAAGCCCACAATCTCTTTTTCCATAAACATAACTTTAAAGAAATGCAAAATATTCTTAAAAAATATCATCTAATATCAATACTTATTTCTTTAAAATACCGTCTGATATTTTTGTTTCAGAAGTATAATCACAATAATATATGTCAAATAACTCCACAATACATCTGGTTCCATTTCCTTTAGGCCAAATAGTAATTTTAAAATTCTTTTTTTGTTTAATTTCCAATGGTAATCCAATAAAAAACAAAAGTTTAAATTGTACAGATGTCACCGATTCTCTGTAACATTTTGGTTTCCGAAAGATTAATTAATAATTAAATAAGTCCACAATAGAATTGTTTACTTTTCCGCATGGCCAAATAGTAATTTTAAAAATCTTTTTTGAAAAAATTTCCAATGGCAATCCAATAACATTCCAAAATTTAAATTGTGCAGATGTTACCGATTTTTTCTAAATTTTTGGTTTTCCAAAGTTTCCTTAAAAAATGGAAAAATTCCACATTACAATTGGTTACCTTTCCATTAGGCCAAATGATAATTTGTTAAATCTTTTTATTTGTAAATTCCAAATGGTAATCCAATAAAATGGTAAAATTGTTTTCTCCAGATGTTGTCAAATCTCTCTAAAATTTAGGTTTCAGGAAGATTAGATAGGAATTTGCTAAATCAAAAGGCAAACGTTGCTTAAAAATCAATTGGGAATCATTACACAGTGTCCAGCCTTTTTCACATTTAAGATAAACTGTGTAATGACCAGAAGTTACAGTAGGTCCATCATGGAAAATTATTGCAACTGTTACAAAAGTTTTTCCTGAAATTGATAATTGCTGTCCTGTAAACTTCTTTATTAAAGTATCCAATTTTGAACCATCAGCTCTACATCGTTGCATCATTAAAATTACATACTGTCTGTATTCCTTTAAAATTAATGTTGAAAACATGTCAGATTTACACTCACCGCATTGCATGCTATGATTAGCATCTTTAACTAATTTAGCAAAAGTGACTGTTTTACTCTCTGGCAATGTTAAATAAATAAACCTTTCAGAATCAACATTAGAGCCACATATATTATAACAGTTTTCACAACTATGTTCCCATTTATAAGAGAGACCAAATAAATGTTCAATGTTAACCCCTTCTTCTTCCAGTACCTGAAGAAAATAAATCAAGAATTCCTGTGCGTCTTGCTGTACATTTTGAGAAAACTGTGTTCATCCTGAACATACATCTAAAACTTTTCTAATTTCAGTAGCACTTTCTATTTGAGTTTTATCATTACTCAGCTTTTCAAAAAGGAGACTCAGCACAGTACAGAATCTTTTTCCCTGATTTACTATTATCTGCTCTTGCAAACTTTCCAGATAAAATGCAACATTCAGCACTACATTAGAGTAGCAGTTGACACCAGAGCTATTTTCAAAATAACATTCTACAACCTGTTCTTCATTTTCCTTATTCTTTTTGCTTGCAATTACATCACTCCTCTTTTTTTTCCTCCTCTCTACATCTTCATTACAGATATTCTAATTTCTCCTTTTACGAGAAACTACACGTTTCTCCAACACAGGATACTGACCTAAATGAGGAGCATAGCTTCTTCTTAATCTATTATACTCCTTTACACAATTTGTATCAGCACTAACTTTTGAATCATCAAAGTCTATCATGAATAAACCTGATAATGTTTTCACTCGTGACAAAGCAACATATGCCATACCTTCTTTGAACACAGTTGAACCAATGTTCACAAGTGCACAATCTACAGTCAATCCTTGAGACTTGTGAATAGTTACAGCATATGCTAGAGAAAACAGAAACTGCTTCCTACGTACATATAAGTCTTTCACAAGCATGAAACGAACTGTACAACGACAAATATCTTTAACTTCTTCTATCTGATCAAATTTTATTTTTAAACATTCAATTCCATCTTTTTTCTGATAATTAATAAAACCCACAACTCTTCCCATAGCTCCATTAACTAAACCTTTTTCAACATCCAAATTTCTCCTTAAAAATACTCTACAGTTCATGCAAACATATAGATTTTTTTCTAATCCAGCTGTTTTGGAAATATTCTTCTCTAGTGAATCCAATTTATTTTTCAGTGTGCCTGTTAATGTGACAGTAATTCTTCCATCCTCAATTTTGTCCACTGCTTCCAATTTCCTGATATCTTCCTTTTCCAATTTCAAAAGCTCCTCATTGAATATTGAGCATTCACGTAGAGTTGGCATTAAGCAGATGACACTTTTGTTTTCTGCAATGTTCTTGTATATCTTCTCTGCAACTATTTCTTCCTTTGGAAATAAATTATGTAGCAGCCGAGTCTGTAATGCTTTTTTGCCAGCTTCTGTGAGTAGTCCAATCCTGATATCTTTCAGAATACTTCCATATTCTTCATCGTTTGCTTGCCTCATATTAGTTGTAAGTTCCTTGTACTCAAAGAAGGACCAAATATTTGTATTACCGATGCTTCCCAATGACTTCTTCGTGTCTTCATGTGTCACAGTATTAAACACTGGTTGTCCTTTAACTGGAGTAAGTTGCAAAAGATCTCCAAAAACTATGACGTGTTTTCCTCCAAGTAACACGTCATAGTCTGACTTCAGAATTTGCTGCATTCTTAAATGCACAAAGGCAAGCATTAAGTTCGATACCATGCTCACCTCATCAATAATGAGAACTTGCATCTTCTTCAATACTCTTGAAACTTCCAAGCATGCTTCTCCAGTTAGCTTGTTGTATTGTATTTTGTTCTCATGCTCCACTGGTAACATTAGCAAACGATGTAAAGTGATTCCTTTTATGTTATATGCTGCTAACCCAGTTGGAGCAGTAACCACACAAGACAAAGTAGAATCCGTTTTTTGCTGTAGGTAGCTTCTGATGACTTTTATTAGGAAACTTTTTCCAGTTCCAGCTTGTCCGCTTACATACATCCTGATTGGATGAAATGATGTGCATGAGCACTCTTTTTTTTCATGTAGAAATCCGTGATCAATTTTTTTTCTGATCTCTTCATAAATTTGTTGCTGCTCTTCGTTCAGTTGTCTTTCCAAATTTTGT
This sequence comes from Triturus cristatus, assembly GCF_964204655.1. NCBI lineage: Eukaryota > Metazoa > Chordata > Amphibia > Caudata > Salamandridae > Triturus > Triturus cristatus. The sequence continues at coordinate 622,304,421 of NC_140579.1, read as the reverse complement.
AAGTCTATAAATTCTCCTTGAGCTTGATTCATAGCCGTTTCCACTTCATTCATGGCTATTGATGCTTCATTTTCAACGATTGGTTGTCCTAGGGGATCTTGACTGAGTGTTCCTGAACTTTGGCTGTCCTGAGAACTGTCTCTAGCTATTTCTGCTGCAATTGTAGTTTCCTGTTCAATTTCTTCATTTAACATTTGCAGATAAGTTGTGAATGTATTGCATTGTATGCTGTCTTTGCAAGCATTAAAAGAATCTTCATAGCTTTGAAATTCTCCCAGTAGTTCATCCTCTGTACGCCATGGTTTAAACAGCTGTAAAAGAGCCAAGTAGTAAAATTCCTTTTTGTCAGTAGTGTCGCAACTCAGCTTCCGGTGATTTATCAAACTTCCTTTTGTTTGCTTCACCAAACATCCTTCCTCACCAATGACTTTATATTTTCCATTGTTGATGTCTTCTGCGGCTTTCCGTGAATAAATGTAGTTCTGCAGCACTTCATAGAGACACATGTTCTCCAGATGATGACTTCTCTTTGGGTAATATGTATCCAACATGTTTGATTTCAAAATATCTGTACTTTCTGGGTCATTCTCGGCCAAATATTCAATTTCTCCAACATATTTCAGTACCCGATTTCTCATTGCTGCAAGGCCTAAACTTGCCCAAATTATTCTTCTTGATTTCGAGTAGAGACTTGCAGAAGATAACCTATCTGAACATTCGTAGGATCCAATTTCTCGATGCGATAACATCTTCAAACTGAAACTGTACAGCTTCTTACTGACAGTTTTCTCGTGAGAAATCTCTTCCCACATTTCCTTCAATTCTGTTTTTTCTGATTTCGTAATGTAAGACGTTACATATCGAGCAACAGCAATTGAATTGTCAGCTACATACTGTATATCCATGTTAGCGTTCCACATGGATAAAATCACTGGGTTGTAGTCATTTATATTTTTTGATTCTTCTTTTCTTTTAAGGTTGTAGGTATTCTTAGGTGATTTTCTTGTGATAGTATGTCTCACAGATGACATAAAACTGTTAACTCTTCCATTTGAAAGAACAGGTCTAGGAAATCCAAATCGACATTTAGTGTAGTATTTATCTTTGCTCTTGTATTTCCGTCGACAGTATTTTCCACACCGATGACTTTGGAAACGTAAAACTTGCTCCTTTAACTTTTTCTCTTCTGTGCTTTTTGGTATAGCACATGTTGCATATTCTTCAATGTAAGATAACACTGCTTCATCAGTATCTGTTCCAAACTTTGGGGCATCCTTGATCCACAACAGCATATGAATATGAGGAGCACCTCTTGCCTGGTACTCTTTTCTCCAAAAGAAATCCACTACTCCTAGAGGTGGATTTTTTTTATTGCAGATGAAGGACATCATAGCCTCAAATCTATGATTGAAATATCTGCAAACATTAACCGGATCCAATGAGCACAGTTCTCCTGCTGTCTTGTATTCGATGTTTTTAATGTTTGAATTTGCCTCTCGTAGAAAATCCAGTAAATCATCCCAAGCGTACTCGGCACAGCTTAGGGTAAGGAACCATGTTGGAGTTCCTAAATTCCGTAACATGCATTTTAATTCACCATGGCGTCGGTACCAATATTCATTTGTCCCACGCTGACAAGCCATCAGATTGATCAGTTGTGTTTCCAAATGATCATCTCGGTGCTGCACTTTCTCCATAAAATCCTTAGCAGACACATTTTGTAAATGTACTCCACTTTTTAAAATGTGATTTACTGCATAAGACAGTGCAGACAAGTCGCTTTCAAATAAAATATGGAACAAATAAGGAATACTTTGTCAAAATCTGGGATCTTCAGCATATAGTCTTGTAGTCCGATACTCAGAAGCTGGAATCTGTTCCGGACGTTCATCGTATCGTCCTCCTTTTCCTTTAGGAAACAGCTGGGGAAAACATCGAGCTTCCAAGCTCTCCTCCCATACACTCACGGGAGTTCCTTTTGCTTTCTTCATCTGAAATAGATCAATATTGTCTCCCATAACTTCTTTTGAATGAAGAGGATGTATGCTAAAATGTTCATAAATTTCTTCTTCCTTTGACTTGTCCACTTTTTCAATTTGTCCAGTTGGTGTTTCTGTGTCTCCTTGTAAATCTTCTTCTTCTTCTTCTTCTATATAAATTGATTCATACCATTTGTTATTCCTTTTCAAATACAAATTTGCTCTTTGTACTTTCCGTACATCTACCAGCTCCTGCCAAATCTTCTTATTCTTTGTAGGTACACCATTAACCAGAATAATTAATGGTTCAGTTTCCAAAGTATCCGCATCAATAGTTTCCATATTTTTTTTCAAATCCAAGGGCAAATACACCACTCTACCTTTTAAACCTCTCAGTAAATCTGAAGGAGGTAATTTACCAGTTTTGGGCTCCATACGTACTATGGTCTGGAACGGATGAACACATTGAATGAGTATAGACTCATATGTATTTAATTCAGAAAGTTCAGCAGGAATAGCATCCAATTCTAAATTATTATGTACAGCTCTGGTCGGCATTCTATTTTCCTCTACCTTGTTGTAACAGTATTTACAAATACGCTGAACTTCACCCAATTCAAAACAATTTTCAAGAAATATATAGGTGGCAAAATCCTTCCACTTATAATTATCTTCATTTTCACTCTTTCTGTAGAGATCAACATACCTGGTTTGTTTTCTATAATGAGTTCTGCGGCAACAAATACAAGTAATATTTGGTCTTTCATTAGAGATTATTGCAAATTTTGTTATGTGATCATTAAATGTCTTACTTACAGAGGGTTCTACATTTTCTTCCACTTCTTCCTCATTTACTGTGTCCTTCTCTGCACTGTTTTGTTCAGGACCAAAGTAACAAAACTGAATTTCATCAACAACCTTCTCTACATCTGATACCGTTCCACGGAACAGAGCCCTATTCAATTCATCTAACTTTATTGCTGGACTTTTAGCAAAATACAACCGTCTCACAAACTTTCTCATTTCAGTATGATGAACAGCCAGCATCCTAAAATGATGGAAAACACTATTACACACTTTTCTAGATAGACAAGCCAGAGAATGACCCTGCAAACCAGTATTCTCTCTCACTCTGCATGGATCTAGACTTTGAAGCACCTTAATCTTCTGTTTCACACTTTTTTTGCTATATTCTCTTAGAAACTCACGAAATTTATCAATAGATTCCTGACGCACAGTGCAAATACTACTACAATTCCAAGTGTACACTGGGGCTTTAGGACGTCTCCCCATAGCCTCATCCGCCATCACTTGTACCTCATCTCTTGGAACCATTATCTCCTTCTCCATTATGCAACCATTTTTCACTTCATAAGCACGACCTCTGGTGTCAACTGCATGCAGCAAACTATTACTTTGAAAATAACTCTCTTCATTAAAAAAAGGTTCACTACTTGAACTATGCATCCATTTTCCTAAAAACACTTTACAAAAGTTTGTTCTGTTCACTACTCTTTTCCTTTTGCTATGTGATTTCAGTACATTAACCATTTTGTCTAATGTACGCATCCTATTCAAAATTAAAATGAATAGTTTCCTTTTTAATTCTAATGCCTTTGCTGCAATGGCTTCAATTTCTTTTTTTCTCTTATAAAACTTTGCCTTTTGCTTATATTTCTTCACATCCTTTATCAAATTGGACATAACTCTCCTCTGAAACATTTTTCTACGTATCTCTTTAAACGCTGTTTTTCTGTTTAAGTTTATCTTTTTAGTTGCAGAAGGTATAGTTGCATTAACTAAATTCTCAATTTTTTCCTGTCCTTTTCGATTGAAATCATTCTTTCCAGTACAGACATTTTGTACATTTTTCCTTTTTTTGAATATGTTCCTTAGAAAATCTTTTGTTTGTTTACCAGAAGATTTTTTCTTCTTCCCAACATGAGCTAACTTAGGTCCTCCAGTTGTCTTCAAATATAGGTTTTTTTTGTGCTCTTTTTTTACTCTGGATTTTGTAGGCATCTTAAATTTTGTTCACTGCTCTTCAGCAATACCTGAAAAAAACTAAAAAAAAATTCCTTTATTTTATTTAAATATATTACTACATTTGTTTTCACATTAGTCACAAAACTAAATTTCTTTGCCAATTTGAAAGCACACTTACTGCTCTTTTTTTTGGCAAGTGATAAACACTTTTACAGACTGACACATTATGAATCCACTTTTCAGATTTTTTAAAAAGCACATGTCCAAACTGCTTTTTCAGACCATCACCATTTGTAACCTGGGTGACTGCCTACACTCCAGCAAGGGCAACCAGCCTTAGTGATGCTGAATGTATTTGCATTACTGACTGAAACCTCAAACCCCACTCGCTTGTGAATACTGTGCATGATTCCACATGGTAAGTAGCTGGCTGGGTGCTAAGAGTCTGCTTCTGCACCAAAAAAAGGCTCCCCCTTTCCTTCTAATCCAACTGTGAAATCACCAGAGCAATACGCAATAAATCTATGCCTGTAATTCCTATTTACACACAGAGTCATGTTTTCACATTAGTCACAAAACGAAATTTCTTTGCCAATTTGAAAGCACACTTACTACTCTTTTTTTTGGCAAGTGATAAATACTTTTACAGACTGACACATTATGAATCCACTTTTCAGATTCTGAAAACAGCACATGTCCAAACAGCTTTTTGAGACCAGCAACATGTGTAACCTGGGTGACTGACTACACTCCAGCAAGGGCAACCAGCCTTAGTGATGCTGAATGTATTTGCATTACTGACTGAAACCTCAAACCCCACTCGCTTGTGAATACTGTGCATGATTCCACATGGTAAGTAGCTGGCTGTGTGCTAAGAGTCTGCTTCTGCACCAAAAAAAGGCTCCCCCTTTCCTTCTAATGCAACTGTGAAATCACCAGAGCAATACGCAATAAATCTCTGCCTGTAATTCCTATTTGCACACAGAGTCATGTTTTCACATTAGTCACAAAACGAAATTTCTTTGCCAATTTGAAAGCACACTTACTGCTCTTTTTTTTGGCAAGTGATAAACACTTTTACAGACTGACACATTATGAATCCACTTTTCAGATTTTTTAAAAAGCACATGTCCAAACTGCTTTTACAGACCAGCACCATTTGTAACCTGGGTGTCTGCCTACACTCCAGCAAGGGCAACCAGCCTTAGTGATGCTGAATGTATTTGCATTACTGACTGAAACCTCAAACCCCACTCGCTTGTGAATACTGTGCATGATTCCACAGGGTAAGCAGCTGGGTGTGTGCTAAGAGTCAGCTTCTGCACCAAAAAATGGCTCCCCCTTTCCATCTAATGCAACTGTGAAATCACCAGAGCAATACGCAATAAATCTCTGCCTGTAATTCCTATTTGCACACAGAGTCATGTTTTCACATTAGTCACAAAACGAAATTTCTTTGCCAATTTGAAAGCACACTTACTGCTCTTTTTTTTGGCAAGTGATAAACACTTTTACAGACTGACACATTATAAATCCACTTTTCAGATTTTTTAAAAAGCACATGTCCAAACTGCTTTTACAGACCAGCACCATTTGTAACCTGGGTGTCTGCCTACACTCCAGCAAGGGCAACCAGCCTTAGTGATGCTGAATGTGTTTGCATTACTGACTGAAACCTCAAACCCCACTCGCTTGTGAATACTGTGCATGATTCCACATGGTAAGTAGCTACCTGTGTGCTAAGAGTCTGCTTCTGCACCAAAAAATGGCTCCCCCTTTCCATCTAATGCAACTGTGAAATCACCAGAGCAATACGCAATAAATCTCTGCCTGTAATTCCTATTTGCACACAGAGTCATGTTTTCACATTAGTCACAAAACGAAATTTCTTTGCCAATTTGAAAGCACACTTACTGCTCTTTTTTTTGGCAAGTGGTAAACACTTTTACAGACTGACACATTATGAATCCACTTTTCAGATTTTTTAAAAAGCACATGTCCAAACTGCTTTTTCAGACCAGCACCATTTGTAACCTGGGTGTCTGCCTACACTCCAGCAAGGGCAACCAGCCTTAGTGATGCTGAATGTATTTGCATTACTGACTGAAACCTCAAACCCCACTCGCTTGTGAATACTGTGCATGATTCCACATGGTAAGCAGCTACCTGTGTGCTAAGAGTCTGCTTCTGCACCAAAAAATGGCTCCCCCTTTCCATCTAATGCAACTGTGAAATCACCAGAGCAATACGCAATAAATCTCTGCCTGTAATTCCTATTTGCACACAGAGTCATGTTTTCACATTAGTCACAAAACGAAATTTCTTTGCCAATTTGAAAGCACACTTACTGCTCTTTTTTTTGGCAAGTAATAAACACTTTTACAGACTGACACATTATGAATCCACTTTTCAGATTTTTTTAAAAGCACATGTCCAAACTGCTTTTTCAGACCAGCATCATTTGTAACCTGGGTGTCTGCCTACACTCCAGCAAGGGCAACCAGCCTTAGTGATGCTGAATGTATTTGCATTACTGACGGAAACCTCAAACCCCACTCGCTTGTGAATACTGTGCATGATTCCACATGGTAAGCAGCTACCTGTGTGCTAAGAGTCTGCTTCTGCACCAAAAAATGGCTCCCCCTTTCCATCTAATGCAACTGTGAAATCACCAGAGCAATACGCAATAAATCTCTGCCTGTAATTCCTATTTGCACACAGAGTCATGTTTTCACATTAGTCACAAAACGAAATTTCTTTGCCAATTTGAAAGCACACTTACTGCTCTTTTTTTTGGCAAGTGATAAACACTTTTACAGACTGACACATTATGAATCCACTTTTCAGATTTTTTAAAAAGCACATGTCCAAACTGCTTTTTCAGACCAGCATCATTTGTAACCTGGGTGTCTGCCTACACTCCAGCAAGGGCAACCAGCCTTAGTGATGCTGAATGTATTTGCATTACTGAGTCCAACCTCAAACCCTTAAACTATTCTTTTATTATACCAGTACACCTTAATTTATTGTGAAAACATAGTCCATATTATTTTACTTGTTCCTCACATTTAAATTTCTCCCAAAACAGAAAATAATAAACACAACTTCAACAAAAAGAATTGCATTTCTATTATTCATTTCTTAATTTACCATATACATCCCCTCTCAAACTCTAAACTCACCTTTAAAATTAGTTAGTTGTGAAAGAAATGTGGCACTCAAACAGCAGATTATCAGAGCCAGGATCTCTGTTCTTTACACCTCTCTCCTCTCAGCAGAACCAGATAATGGCAAACTTTCCCTCTCTTTTTCCACACATATACATGTTAGTTTCAAATCTCAGTGCTTGCCTCTTTTTTTCAAATGTAATCACACATTTCTATTGGTTGAAAACCAACCCTTTTCCAAAAGTACCCTTCCCCCAACTTGACTTCTGCCTAGTACCCTTCCCCCAACTTGACTTCTGCCTGCTACCATAGCAACAGCTCATGGAACACTGCTGTGTGGAGTCAGGTCAGAAGTTCGCCAAACAATGTTTCAATTCCACAGAGCAAGAGTGCTTGACTTTTCAAACCTAACAGCAAATCCATAGTACTGTTCTTTGGTAACACATTTTTCTGTACCAATACAAAACATGCTTCTATTAATTTACACATACAGCCTAGTTTTTATTCTAGAATGGTATGAAACAGCCAATCAGTTCTTTTTTTTATGAAAAAAATATGTATGCCTCCATTTCCAAACTGTCTTTCTTTTCATATTGCCATTCTACTGAATTACACCTCCTGAGTGCATCCAGTTCTCCTTTGAAGATGTTCACAGTGTGGATTGTAGGGCACAGCTATGTGTTCTGGAGTGAAAAGTTTGCAGAGAAAACAGGTATGGTGAGAGACCTTGCTTTGCCAAATGTAGACATTAAATGGATTGGTCAGAGAGGGTTAAAGTGGCACCAATTGATGCCATTGGTGAAATCCTTCATGCACATCCAACACCCTGACCTCATAATAGTGCACTGTGGTGGCAATGACCTAGGCACTTTGACTGGGGTAGGTCTGGGAATGCTTATGAAGGACACCTTTGCACAACTGTTTTCACTTTTCCCTAAAACTGCCTTTGTGTTCTCTAACATATGCCAAAGGCAAAAATGGAACTGGTCCAATCATTTCTGTCCGCAGATTGACAAAGCAAGAAAGCACGTCAACAAATCTGTTTCTGCTTTCCTCCGTGACTATGGTATGGGTTCCATTTACCACAACAACTTGCGTTATGACATGCAAGACATTTATAGAGGAGATGGTGTGCACTTCAATGATGAAGGGAACAGAGTCTTCCTCTTGAACCTTAGACTCTGCATCGGTACTTACTTGTAGGTACCACAAAAAAATCACTTCATAAACACAACGGCTCTTTTTAGAGCCCCCTAATATGTAAACACTTAAATCTGATTTTCATTTCTTTTTTTCTTTTTTTTTTTACCGTACGCTTACCGTACGCGTACCCCGTGATTTTTTTAAAAATCAATAAATGTTTTCTTTGTACTTTTCTGTCCTTCTTTGACCCCCTTACAAATGTTAGGGGGTCTGTAACTCTCCTCCTTGCCCCCTTTTCTTGTTATCACTCTTTTTTTTCTGAGTGAAACACACGAAATGGCGGCCGCCGCTTCCTGGTTTCGACCGATTCGAATGTTTACTAAGATCTAAGAGCCAATCAGAATCGCGCTCGCGCACGCCACCGTACGCGTACGGTAAGCGTACCGTAAGCGCACCGTAAGCTGGCTCAGATATATATATTGATTTAAAGGCTATTTTCTCAGAATCTACTGAACAGATTTACACCAAACCTACAAAAGGCACTTCCTTGACCTGAGGACTACCTCTCTGCCAAATTTCTAGTAATTCTGTTCAGCCGTTTGGGCTGTAGCCCTGTCTTAAGGTCCTATGGAAAAATGCATGGGAAAAACGCGTTTTGGGACCCCCTTTTATCTCAGCCCCCGCTTGACGAATCCCCCCGAGACTTTCAGGGAAGAAGCGGAGCGTAGCGCCCCACCTATTTTGAATTATTCGCGAGGATTCGTCGACCGGCGCCAAAGTTATTCAAAATAGAATGTTGCGGATTTCCTATGGAAACGTGGTCCTAACTATAACTACCTACTGGCGACCGCCAGTAGGTAATATATATATATATATATATATACTATGCTGTATTGAAGAATGAGTGGATGTATAAGTGTTTGGATGGAGGATTTAGTAGGTGTGTGACTTACTGTTTAAGTGAGTGATTAAATGTGTCCTACTGAATACATGGGTTAGTGACTAAACTGTGTGAATGTCTGTATCAGTCTGTCTGTTGTTGTATAACCTGCTGCATTAATTGATCAGTAGCTCCATGGGTGTCTATATGGGTTATTTATTAGTTGCCTGATTAATTGTATGGGAGACTGAGTGTGTGTGGTAGGATGGGGGTGCGTGACTCTGTGCATAGATGTGTGAGTGGTTAATTGACTGGGTGTATGACTTTAAGAGTGTTATGGAGCAGGTAGTGCAAAATGTTGTATACCTCCTCTATTCATGCATGAAAATACTAATTATATAATATATTAACTATAATTTTATTAAATGAGTGTTGCATGTATACTAATCAACATTATTAAAACTTAAACTACATATGGGATTTGCTATTTGCATGGCTAAATAACTCTTATAACTAAAATCTGTACACATATTAATGAGTAGTATATGTGGTAATAGAATATTGCATGATATATGTTGCTTTGTGACGTTGCATCATCAAGGAGGACCGTAAAAAGTGAATATAATGGCTTTGAATGTCGCTATATGCTAGATAAATACAAGCACATTGAGGGATTAGTAAGGGGTTAACATTAGAGTCACCATTTCTATGTATTAATTATTCTTTTGTGTTTGTTTCGCTTAAGTTGACATCTGGGCCTAATCCCATGTGGCCGCTGACATTGCACGCAGAAGTGGCCACTGTCTCGTGAGGTGCAGAGTGAACTGCGCATGTGGGAACAGTATTGTGAACCTCTTAGCGACCTTTGCTCATCATGTTCCTGGTCAAGGATATGAATTTGGTGGTTTGCCAAGATAGGGGAACAATCAAACTTACAGTAAACCGGAACAATCCAACATTTTGGCTGACAAGTGACTTCACCCCTCGAACTGTACTGAGAATCTGGGAATAAGAATCGGACGATCCCAACCAGCCAATCACCACTGTTCTTGGCCTGAAAATGTATCTTCTTTAACATGAAATCATTATAAAAAAGGGTGGTAGAATAGAGAGTAGAGAGTTTGTGACGCTTTTCCTGATGGTCCAGATGCTGCCCGACCGCTTGATGACTGCAAACTTTTCCCAAATCCACGGGCTATGATAGATGCTTGCACGATTTCTGGTCCTTTGATAAAATTGGGGACTGTAACGTGCTGAGCAGAGGACTTTGAGCTTTGGCCTGCTTTATTCGGACAATTTGCGATAGACTCGGTTATGCAGAGCCAATGAATTAGAGGATCCCAAATAGCCAGATTAGGTAAATATGATGTTCTGCAATTTACTTGAATTGATCTAGAAATTCTAAACTTTGACAAGACAAATGCAAATATAAATCATTATGAAAATTTAGATAAACAAATATTGATTAATAAGAAATAATGAGTTTGTGGTTTTTCATTAAGGGAAATAAGGATTCTGAGTCTTAAATTTGTTTTAGCTGGTTCTAAATCACCATCAACCGATCCAACTAATTGGTCCGTCGACCAAGTGGGTGGAGTGCCTTGATGTTTAGGATTAGGGATCTATAGGCGACGGATGTTAATGTATATTTTGTAAAATAACGTTTCTCACCCTATGGGTTATAAGGTGTTCCCCCCACATGTCCAGCGCTTGAATTACTCATCTCTCCTGTGTGTGTAGATTCTTGAATGGTGACATGTGTGAGTTGGTGTTATGGACCCCACCAATGAATGCGTGTATGAATGAGTGTGCGTGACAACGGGTCTGCGACGCTGGGAGGATATCGGTATATGTTGTTCCCCATTTTGCCAGTCTTGCGCTGGATCAGTTTTTCTGGTAGCAGAGTTATGGTTTTATTGTTTTGGTTTGGTGATTATTGCTTGTAAATTGCTTATTGCGTATTGATTGTGGATAAGTATTGGTTTATGTATTAGCACTCTATGTTGAGTTGCGTCGAGTTCTATGTTGTTTGACAGCTTCTGGGATGTAGGAAGTCAGAAGTTTGTAACGGTTCCGTAGTAGAGCAGAGGTAAGCGCTGTTCTCGGGAAAGACGGAATTGTTGTTGCTCTGTAGGTACACGTGGAAAACGTGTGACGATTGAAGTTGCATGACGCATTGTCTGAGTTCGATATGGTAACATCGTCGTGTGTTACTGCTAGGGATATTTTCTGTTTGAGAGAAATGTATGATAGCGAAGGTCACCTGTGAAATTTTGGTCTTAGGTACCAGGAGTCCAAAAGGCACTCTGATTATGCTTATCACTGGAAAGGTAATAGGTGTTCCCTAAGCTTGTTAGAAGGATTAAGTAGAGGGAAGTGCTACTTTATTAACGAATGAAATAATTCTGTAGTAGGGCAGAGGTAAGCGCTGCTCTCGGGAAAGACAGAATTCTGTGTGAATGAACTACATTTTCCGTATGAAAATGCGTGAATGAAATAGCATTCAGGTTAATTGTGAAACTCTGGTTTTATTTCTCAGGAGCAGAGCGTCTCCAACTAGGTGTCTTAATTCTAGAGAAACAGTTAGCTAATGCTTGTTAGAAGGGTAAGGTAGAGGGATGTGCTACTTTATCAACGGAAGTGACGATTCTGTGGTAGGGCAGAGGTAAGCGCTGCGCTCGGGAAAGACAGAATTCTTGTAAGAAAGGTCATTAACTATTCTTTTGTTAGCGAAACAGATAATGGTGGCATTTTTATGTCGTTACTAACAAAATTTTTGTAAAAAAGTGAATGTAAAAAGTTTGCCGATACATTTTGTAAAGGAGGGGTCAGCAGAAGCAGGAGTAGTGAGAAAAGCTGACGTCAGAAAGTCCGCGCTGGGATTAGACAGTCAGTAAGAGACGTAGACGCTCCTGATTGGTGCGTTAGTGTATGCCGCACTGAGAGTGGAGAATTGCAGGGTGACGTAGACGCTCCTGATTGGTGCGTTAGTGTGAGTCGTGCTGGGATTGGAGAATTACAGAAGTGACGTAGATGCTCCTGATTGGTGCGTTAGTGTGAGTCGCGCTACGATTGGTTAAAACAACAAAATAGTCATAGGGAAAATCTAGTGATACACGGAAGACAAAATGATGTATTACGATCCACCAGAAAAAGAGAAAAAGTCCTGGTTCGGAAAAATTAAGAGCTTATTTAAAAAGGACAAACCGATTGTGACTAGAGAGGGACAGTTGCTTCCCCCACCAAAATCGCCCGCATCCTATATGGTTGCAAAATACGGATATCATTCTTGTATTTGGTTGGACAATTGGGCAAAGTATACAAAAGATGAGGGAGTTTTAGCTTTTCCAGAACATGGTTCATTCAATTTAGCGGTTTTGAGAAATTTGAGAGAGAGAATGGTGAATCTAGAACCGAGACCTAGACCAACACAGTTTGAAGCATTGACAGAATGGAAAGATGAGATGCATGACAGAGAACGACAGAGGAGTGGCGGAAGGTACAAATATATGTTTGGTAGATCGTATGGACAGGAGAATCATGATGATAGAATGAGGAGATGGCGAAGCGCAAATATGACTGATGGGTTGTTTCCTGTGAGAAGTGCTGAAGAGATTAGCAATAGAACATGTATGGAAAAGAGAAATAATATCGAGTCAGGAGGGTATGTTGTGCATGAATCGGAGGATGATGTTCTTAACGACATGTTTTATAAAAATCCACCCCCATATCAATCAGATTCCACATTATTGATACCAAGTGCCCCAATAAGAGAGACTCCATGAAATATAAAATTTGAATCAGTACCACAAGAAGTAGGAAGAAACAATCCTTTTAGAGAAATAGCGAAAACACAACATGGTAAAACGGGTAATGAAATTTCAGCTGAACTAGCGAAAACCACTTTAGAGTTAACTGAAAAGATTAGGGAATTAACCAAAAATTTGGAAGCTGTAACCGTTCCTGTAACTATAGGACCTGTAATGCCTATTTTTGATAAACAGAAGGATAGTGAGCACTGTCTGACGATTCCTTATAACAGTAATAAACAGACCGAGAGGCCAGAAAAAATTGCAGGTGAGAACCTAAGGAGACAAACAGCAGGTATTTCAGAACAAAGTACGCCTAAAACTTTGACAGTAAATCAAAGTTTAGTGGATAGAATAATAATGATGACAGAATCAGTCCCAGGATCACAGAAGAATTTAGTACAACTAAATAAGGAGAAAAATAGTTTAGGGCCTATTTCAGAAGAATTAAGTGAATGGCTGAGGAGTTTACAGCAGAACGATACAGAATCCCAATCTATAGATGTGGCCAAGCTGAAGATTGTTTTGGAAGAATTAATAGTAGGGACTATCCCCACGGAGAAGTTAAAAGCCTATCAGGATGAAGAATTATTATTTTTATGTAAAAGTATAACCTGGAGAGCAAGGAATCTACACAAAAGACTAGAAGAAGTGGCAAATGAAATGGGTATAGACTTTGAAAGAGTAAAGGCTTTACAAAAACCATACCGAGTAGATTTTTCTGAATAGGATATTGAAAATCTGAACACCGCAGGAAGAACAACACAGATTAAAAACAATCATTTTGTTAAAAAAATGGGGAGATGTAGATAAATGGAAGAGTAGGTGGTTTCGAAAACGAGAAGATGCCTCAGATAAAACATTTGCAGCCTTCCCCGTAAGAGAAAAGGAAAAGGTAGTAACAGAATGTCCCATGAGAGAAATTCCAGGAGGAGGATATGTACATGTCCCTTGGACTAGACAAGATATTTTGTCATTTACCAATGATTTTTCTCGACTACGCAAAAAGCCAGTCGAGTGGTATAGGCAGGTAGATAGGTTCGTAAAGTTATCAAAAGTTTTATGGATTGATTTAAATAGTCTTTTTGACATAATAGTACCAGCAGAATTATGGACAGAATGCAAAATTATGATTAGCTGGCCTGCACAAGAGTACCCTAGAGACCTAAAAACGGGTGCCCCTGATCCTGAAGTGATGAAAAAATATGAACAGGTGATTGCCTTTCTGAAAAACAAAGTACCTCCCAAGGAGACTGATTGGGTAAAAATTGACCGAACTCCTCAGGAAGCTAAGGAATCGGTGAATGCTTATTATGAGAGGTTAATTCTCCCCTTTAAGCAGTTGAGTGGTGATGAAAATTTGAGTGAAAAAGATCTAAGTCACTTTGTATACCGATTTGTATATGGGCTGTGTCCAGAAATAAGTGAAATGATTAAACAGCATACAGTGGACTGGCAAAATAAGAAAATAGATGAGGTACTGAGACATGCAAAATATTTTAGTGATGAAATTGAAGCCAAACAGCGTAAGTTAAAAGAAAAGGCTATATGGGCAAAGGTAAAAGTGGCAGAAAGACAGGAAGCTCAATTGATCGAACAGGCAAATGATGCAGGTATGAAACCAAAATTTTATGTTGGGAAAGGAAAGGGACAATTTAATATAGAAGAAGCCAAAAAGAAGTGGCCATGTCATAATTGCGGAAGAATAGGGCACTGGAAATCCGAGTGTAAATTTCCCCCGAGTACTAATGGTGATAATGCATCATTGAATTCGCAGGTGCAGAAAGAGGTGAGTTGTCAACCACAGCGACAGCAGCAGTTGGTTGCCCAACAGAATCGGGCGCCAAAACCGCCTTTTCCACAGAGCGTAAATCCTCAGAAATACAGTAATGAGACAGGATTCTACAACGAAGAACAGGTAACTAAGCTGCCGCGTGCTAGTGCTGTTTCGCAGTATTGGCTACAACGCGATGAGAGTGAGTCAGAAGAAAGCTATTGACGGTGCCGAGGGGAGGAAGAAGAGTGCGTACTTGGCGCAACTCTAGAAGTAGACCAGACAGGTCCTTTTGTGGATGGAAAGGTAAATGATGAAAATATTACTTTCCTAGTAGATACTGTTGCTACTCGTTCAACTGTTAAAAACCTTCCTCTCTCGGACGAAACAATCCAAGTAGTTGGAGTATCCAACAGACAAATTAAAACATATCTCACTGAACCAGTAAAAGTTAACATAGGGAATTTTTCTGAAATGCACCGTTTTGTTGTGTAAGATTCAAGCCCTGTAAATTTGTTAGGAAGAGATTTACTGTGCAAAATGAATTGCACCATTTTTTGCACTCCTCATGGTATAGCATTTGAGACCCCTGATGAAGATGTACTATATAAAATGACTATGGATAATATGGAACCTGAGATTACTGAGGCATTTGCTGTATTTAACCCTGAAAAACTGCCAATTGAACTAAAAAAGACAGTAAAAGCAGAAGTCTGGGATTTCACAGGAGAAGATGTGGAGTTAATAAAAAATGTAGATCCTGTAAAAGTGACTGTAAAGGAAGGAATAAGTTACCCAAATATTCCTCAGTATAAATTGACACCCGAAATAATTGAAGGAGTTACTCCTAAAATAGAGAAAATGATTAAACAAGGTATTTTGAGAGAAATAATGAGTAGTCCATGTAATTCACCAATTATGGGCCTGAAAAAGCCTAATGGAACGTTTAGAATAGTGCAAGACTTAAGAAAAATAAACAAAATCGGTGTCATGTTGTCCTATTGTACCAAATCCATCTGTGATTTTGTATCAGATTCCACATGATGCAGAATGGTACACAGTAATTGACCTGTGTCATGCTTTCTTTTCCATTCCATTGCATCACGGCAGATTTTTGGGTTCCGGTTTGGCGAACGTATTTTGGCATGGTGCCGAATCCCACAGGGGTATAGAGAGCCCCTCAATATTTAACCAGATATTGAAAAAGTCCTTAGAAGATCTAGAGATGTCTGAGAGTTCAGTACTGGTATAATACATTGACGACCTACTTGTGGCGTCAAAAACTCGAGACGCTTGTGTAGTGGATACTGGATTTAGCATTGCTAAATCATCTGGCAGATGGAGACTTAAAGTATCCCCATCGAAATTATAATTCTGTCAGAAAGAAGCACAATATTTAGGCCACAAAATTGAAAAAGGACTGAGAAAAGTAACTGCAGAGAGAATCAAAATAATAAAAGGAATGAGAGCCCCAATGACGCAAAGAGAAGTGAGAATGTTTCTTGGAATGGTTGGATATTGTCGTCAGTGGATAAGTAACTTTTCCCTGATTGCAAAACCTTTGGTACGCCTGACGAGAAGTGATGTAAAAGACCCCATTGAATTAAATTGGGAAGAATTAACAGCCTTTAAACAATTGAGAGACAGTTTGTGTGAGGCACCAGCACTTGGCATGCCTGAATTTGAGAAGGAGTTTGAACTATACTGCAGCGAAAGGAATGGATGTACACTTTCTGTATTAATACAGAAACATGGAAAACTGAGAAGACCAATTGCATATTTTTCCGCTATACTCGACCCTGTAGCTGTAGCATTGCCAGGCTGTTTGAAAGCTGTAGCAGCCACCTGTAAGAGCCTAGAACAGAGCGAAGGAATTGTGATGGGATATCCTGTGTGAGTGTTTGTACCTCATGATGTGGCAATCCTTTTAACAAGGAGCCGCACTCAATTCATGACACATAGTCGAATGACTAAATATGAGAAAGTCTTATTAGGTGCAACAAATGTGAGCCTTGTAAGATGTCTGAATGTGAATCCTTCAACGTTATTGCCAGATGCTGAGAATGTGGAAGTCAGAGATGATGTGGATCATGACTGCTTGGATGTGCTTGATTTCGGTACCAACCACGACCTGATATAAAAGATGTACCTTTGACAGAAAGTGACTATGTGATGTTTGTGGGCGGGTCATGCTTGAGAACAGAAGAAGGAATTCTGAGTGCAGCATATGCAATATGCACAGTAGCAGCGGTAATGGAAGCGTCTTACCTAAAGGGAGTAAAATCAGCCCAGGTTGCTGAACTTCTTGCGTTAACCAGAGCATGCAAGTTGGGAAAGAATGTAAGACTGACTGTGATAACCGATAGTAAATATGGCTTCGGTATAGTGCATGATTTTGGCCAAATCTGGTCACAAAGAGGGTTTTTGACTTCAAGTGGAACCCCTACAAGGAATGCTGAAGTGGCTAGGAAATTGCTTGAGGCGATACAGCTGCCTAAGCAATTGGCTGTTGTGAGGTGTGCTGCACATACAAAGAATGGAGATTATATGTCAGCTGGAAACTAGTACGCAAATGATATGGCTCAATATTGTGCACAAAATCAGAATTCTGTTAATCGGGCAAGGGAAAAGGAAATTAATTCATGTCCCTTGTTGTTTACTAACATTGTGAATACATGGGAAGAAGTGAGGCAATTACAGGAAGAAGCAGGAGATGAGGAAATGAGACAGTGGGTAAAACCAGGATGTGCACCAAGGGAAACAGATCATGTGTGGGTTTATCGGGATGGAAGACCAGTTATGCCTGATAGCATGGTGTTCGCCATGGCACGGATGTATCATGGACAAGCACATGTAGGGAGAGATGCAATGCTTAGATTGTGTAAACAGACATGGTATAATGCACAATTCGGACTTGTAGCTGAGAGCCTTTGTCAAAGATGCCTTATATGTCAACAGTTCAATCCTGGAAAAAAAACAGTGGTAAGTCTAGGAACGATAGGTCGAGAAGGAGAGCCTTTCACCAGAATGCAAATCGACTTCATTGAGATGCCCCGCTGTAACAGGTTGAGGTATGTTTTAGTGATGGTCTGCCTGTTTTCTAGATGGGTAGAAGCATATCCCACAAGAAGTGATGGAATTACAGTAGCAAAACTGCTTTTGAGGGAGTTCAGCCCTAGATTTGGGTTTCCAGTCACAATTGAGTCAGATAGAGGAAAACATTTCCATAATGAAATCATGAAGCTAATTTGTGAGGAATTGAATGTACAACAAAAACTGCATGGTGCCTATCGCCCAGAGGCTTCTGGTGTAGTGGAACAAGTAAATGGCACTATTAAAAACAGATTAGGAAAGATGTGTTTAGCCACAGGATTGAAATCGCCTGATGTCTTGCCTCTGGTACTCATGACTATAAGATCAATTCCATATAGGAACACAGGTTTGAGTCCCCATGAGATTGTGATGGGGAGAGCAATGAGGCATGTATTCATACCAGTCAACAAGTTATTGCCTATCTATGATGACTTGGTGTTGGATTACTGTAAGGGGTTGGCTGACTCCGTTCATTCTGTGTTTTATCAGGTTGGATCGGATGCCACCAGCCTTGAAAAGAAGCCAGCTCATGATCTAAGCCCAGGTGACTGGGTGAGAATTAAAGTGCACAGAAGAAGGAACTGTTTGGTCCCACGTTGGGGAAAACCACGACAAGTAATTTTAACTACGACAACAGCTGTGAAGTGTGCAGGCATAATGAACCTGATTCATGCTAGTCATACTTTGCGAATTCCAAATTTGATCTTTGCCCCAGAGAACATTCCCTTGAGGAGGAAGTTGCAGATTTCTGACACCAGCTCAGGAAGTTCCTGATGAAAAGTTGAGAGAAATTCCATCTGAAGTAACAAAAGCAGATGGTCAGGTGACAGATACAGAAAGTGAGGGAAAGATTTTTGCGAAAGACCCTCGAGGAGTTGTAGGGAATTCAAACATCCAGTTAGAGGAAGGGACAGTTAGTCAGCAGGAAGATTGTGTGGAAGAAACTCGAGGAGGGACAGAAGTAGGGAAAATAAAAGTGGTGGAAAGAAAAACAGTCGAAAGTAAAAGTCAAGTTGCAACAGAATCAGAGAGCAGTGATGAAGAAGTACCAGAAGGTCGAGTCCTGAGAAAAAGAGCATGGAGAGCTGAGAAAAATGATAAGGGAAATAAATTGAAAAGATCAGCAAGAGATGAAATTTGGCCAAACAAAATAAAGAGATTGAGATACCGATTGACACGAGTGAATTCATCTAGAGCTGAACAAGTGAATGAAGTATCTAGTCAAGAAAAATTAAAAGACGAGAGAAAAACTACAGCAGAGGAAAATAAGAGAACGAGAAAACCTAACCAGAAGTATAAGTCGCTGGAATGGTCATATGTGGCGATGCCTGAAATAAAAGAAGAGGCGGATAGCCAAGAAAATCCAGAGGTGACTGTACCAGAAGTGGTTGAGGAACACGAAGAATCGGAAAATCCTGAGAGTTATCTTGTCCGACATTGGAGAAGAAACGGATGTTGAGGAAGTTTTGTATCAAGATTATGAAAGAAAAGTGAAAGACGATCAAATGCCAAACTGAAAAAAAACAAAAACAAAAGTGATTACAATGGAAAGACAATAAATTACTGGAAAATACATAACTGATAGAACCAAGTAGGTGTTTAGAGCCTTGGGTTAGACAATACTAGTTGTGAAGTAGAAGAGGCTAAGTCAAAAGACACTGATAATTTTTCGAAATGGCAAACACAGAAAGTAGAAAAACTAAATGTATATTTCTTAGAAGATGGTTTAAAATGTGTTGTTGTACGGGATTACTAATGCTTCTATGGAGTGCGTTGGCTTTAATGATTTAATTTAAAGTTACACTAGAAATAATAGAAGGACATAGTGAGAATAAAACTAATGGAGAAAAGCTTCAGAAAGTATATCCGACCAATATAGATAGAAATTATTTACATAAAGACAGGTCTATAAATGATTTCTCTAACAATGTATTTTCAAAATTACTGTATGAATATGTAAAGACGATGGACGTGAGAGACTGCTACGTCTGCATGCAGTTACCTGCATCTGTGTCTGAGGGAGTGACATATCATCACCTCCCAGTGAAATATGGAATAACATGTAGTGTAATAGTAAGTTTGTTTTACAAAATAGGGAAATTAGAATATTATTTTTCAGATGTAGATAACATATTTTCACAAGTACCTGTAGTTAATAAATTGAATAAAATGAAGCCTGCAAAGGTGAAATTTTCTTAGAAACCAAAGAACTAACATTAGAGTCCATATTTAGAAATAATCTAACTTGTAGCTTAAAGAAGGAGGAAAGGATTTTCTTAGATATGGTTGAAGAAAGGAGATTAAAGATGCAAAGGAAAATACCTGAAGGAAAAGAAGAAAAGACAGTTTGGGATGTTGAAAGAGAAAAACATTTGAAAGGAGAAGCTAGTCCAACAATGGCTTTAGATTGTTTCGCTTAAGTTGACATCTGGGCCTAATCCCATATGGCCGCTGACATTGCACGCAGAAGTGGCCACTGTCTCATGAGGCGCAGAGTGAACTGTGCATGTGCGAACAGTATCGTGAGCCTCTTAGCGACCTTTGCTCATCATGTTCCTGGTCAAGGATATGAATTTGGTGGTTCGTCAAGATAGGGGAACAATCAACCTTACACTAAACCGGAACAAGCAGACATGTTGGCTGACAAGTGACCTCACCCCTCAAACTGTACTGAGAATCTGGGAATAAGAATCGGACGATCCCAACCAGCCAATCACCACTGTTCTTGACCTAAAAATGTATCTTCTTTAACATAAAATCATTATAAAAAAGGGTGGTAGAATAGAGAGTAGAGAGTTCGTGACGCTTTTCCTGATGGTCCAGATGCTGTCCGCCCGCCCGCTTGATGACTGCAAACTTTTCCCAAATCCACGGGCTATGATAGATGCTTGTACGATTTCTGGTCCTTTGACCGGTTATGCAGAGCCAATGAATTAGAGGATCCAAAATAGCCAGATTAGGTAAATATGATGTTCTGCGATTTACTTGAATTGATATCGGTATATGTTGTTCCCCATTTTCTCAGTCTTGCGCTGGATCAAGTGCATGTGGAAACAGTTGAATGGGTGAGTGAGTGTATGTATGGATGTGTTGGTGAGTGACTGGATGTCTCAGTGGTAGATGTCCAAGTAAATACAAAAGTAAAAGGCAGTGTATGTGAGAGTTGGAGTATATAAATGTCTATATGTGAGAGTCAGTGATTGTGAGAGTGGCTGTATGGATGAGTGTATACTTGTATTAGTAATTATATAAGAGAGTAAGTATGCGTTAGTATCTGTATGAATAAATGAGGTGGTGTGTGCATAACTGTGTAGGTGAGTGAATGGAACTGTGGTTAATTCTTTCAATGACTGACTAGGATGAGTGCATGACCGACTAGGATGAGTGGTGGTGTGTGAGTGTCTGTATAGTGTATGAGTGCATTTGATAGTGTTGTATTGATCACTGACTACATGTATGAATGGATGTATGGGTGAATGAGTGGATGTGTGTGTAGACCTAGGAATCGGTGAGTGCGTTTGTAGTAACTGGTATTGATGTGTCGATGGTTTTGAAAATGGTAGTCTGTATTTTACAGGGGGGTGTATCAAAGGTTATATTAGAGTGTGAGGAGGTGCATCAGATTGTCACATGAATGATGTCATTAGTGATGTCATCAGTGATGTCAGTTGAATTGTCATCAGTGATGTCACTGACCATCCATTGAATTATGTCATATGTGACGTCATCAGCAGTGCATTGCGGGGGCACGAGTTATAGTTAGCTCAACTAACTATAACGGCAGAATTTCTATGGTTTTGTATGAGTGAAATGTCCAACTAACTATAACGTCCCTGAAACCTATGTTTTTCACTGAATTTCAAAGTTTTTTTAAATGCTAATTTGTAAATATAACGGCCCTGAAACCTATGCTTTTTTCAGTGAATTTCAAAGGTTTTTTAAATGCTAATTTGTAATTATTTTCTTCTTTAAACCTATAATTTTTTCAGTGATTTTAAATTATCACTGCATTGTCAACCTAGTGAAAACAGCCAATATTACCAGTTTTCCAGCAATAGCTTCCCCAAAAAAAGAATTCGTCATAAATGAGAACAACAACTAACGGTAATAAAATACAGAGTAGGCGTCCCAGTGCAAAAATTAACACAAAAGCACCAGTTCCCGATATTTTCAATGAGCAGCCAAACCTGGGGTGCGATCCAAAACCAGGGAATAAGCCACGTTTGCAGTAGGTATCTAACATCTGCATTTTACTGGTGTAAACTAGGACGACTACCTACAATGTGAAAGGGATTGCAGCCCAGAATCACATCTGAAGCACAACATATGCCATAGAGTTATTGATCACGCCGCTCAAACACCCATGAAGGCCACAACACTCACTGCCACCAGCCTCAGGACGTCCCCCCCGGACCACCCCCCTCCCTAGTACCACTGAGGCAGCACAGAACAGGACAGTGGAACTTCCAAAAACGGCTTGGTCCCTCAGCCACACAATACTTGAATGTTGGCAGAAATGGCAAGCAAATATGTTTGAAGGACGCAACTCATCCATATAATGCACAAAATATCAAGTGTAGCAGTGATGTGCTGGACAGATCTCACTATACAGATCATAAACCTCTCCATCAGTACATATACTGCTGGTGCTTGTAGTGTTGTGGACAGTGGACGCAACCATGTTACCTCAGATAGTGGGGAAGATCGCGGTCATGTACCTGTGTCATCGTCCCCTGTCAGCGGAAACGCGGTGGGCTGGTCCAACGTATGCCACTCCAGCGTAGGAGTATGAATAAATAAGTCGGGGCTCTGGGCTTGGTTGACTTGTGAACTGTGAAGACCAACAAGTGTGCCAGAGCGGCGGGCCTCACCCTGCCATGAGGCTGACGTCATGACCATGGGTCTCCTCGACACAGGCCCCCTGCGAACCCAGCGGCACAGCACTGCAGACTTATGTCTGCACAGACTACTGCCTTTGATCTACACTGCGGACAGCAGGCATCACAATTCAGATGGAGTAGCGATTGCAGATGAGTACGCAAGATACATTGCTCCCAGTGCGGCCCTCTCGGACCACGCATCATCGCAGGGTGCGTACACGCTCAGCGCCAAAGGTACCACTAACTCAGTGCACCACAAATCATCACCACGTGGCCTTACTGAGGCAGAATTAAATAGAGAAAAGACATTGCTCCGAGTGCGGCCCCCCCGGACCACGCATCATCGCAGGGTACGTACACACTGAGTGCCAAAGGTACTACTAACTCAGTGCACCATAAGTCATCGCCACGTGGCCTTATTGAGGTAGAATTCAATAGACAAAAGACATTGGTCCGAGTGCCTGCCCTCTCGGACCATGCATCATTGCAGGATACGTACACGCTGAGCGCCAAAGGTACCACTAACTCAGTGCACCATAAGTCATCGCAAGGTAGAGTGAACAGTTTTATATCAGCAGTGAGGCATACTATCACTCGAAATCACCCAAAAACACTTATAATATAAAAGAACAGAAGAATCGAAGCACAGTAATGATTACAATCCGGTAATTTTGAAGATGTGGAATGCAAATATGGACATACAATATGTTGCAGATAAATCAATTGCTGTTCCTCGCATACTATCCAAATAGAAGGCCATACCTGGAAAACATATGTGTATATTTGAAATACTGCAACATTATAGTTTAAAAAAAAATGTTACTGAAAAAATAAATGAAGTGAAATATGCTGCAATTGGATCTGATGGATATTTCGTAAAGCATGCCAAAGAAAATT
This sequence comes from Triturus cristatus, assembly GCF_964204655.1. Lineage (NCBI taxonomy): Eukaryota > Metazoa > Chordata > Amphibia > Caudata > Salamandridae > Triturus > Triturus cristatus. The sequence continues at coordinate 622,280,813 of NC_140579.1, read as the reverse complement.
TGATTAATCACAGGAAATTAAGTTGTGATACTCCAGATAAGAGAGAGTTTTTCTATTTAGCTCTTCTGCAACTCTTCAAACCTTGGCAGACTGAAATGGAATTACTTGAAGATTTTGACTGCTATGAAGATTCTTTCAATGCATGTAAAGTCATTTCTACCAGTGCGGCCCACCCGGACCACGCATCATTGTAGGGTGCGCACACGCTGAGTGCTTCAGGTGCCACTAACTCACTGCACCGCAAGTCATTGCCACGTGGACTTATTAAGGCAGAATTCAGTAGGCAAAAGACATTTCTCCCAGTGCAGCCCGCTCAGATGACGCATCATCGCAGGGTACGCACACGCTGGTTGCTTCAGGTGCCACTAAATCAGTGCACCACTTATCATTGCTGGCTGCACACACGCTGAATTGCCAATAACTGTGCAGCTCTACTGAACGCCATGTGGCTGTGGGCCCTTGCTGACTGCTGCCTCTGGTCTACACTGCGGTCACCACGGCTCACAATTAAAATTGAGTGTTTATTCATTAATTACAGAGTCCAGTAGGCAACTAACTACAACGTCTTTGAAACCTAAATAATATCCTTTTAGTATCCTTGCTTTAAGAATTTTTTTGATAGCAATTATAGCTTTAGTATAATCACGAAATTCATCTTGCAAGTCCAAAGGAACACTGAATGGCAGTCTACACTGCGGCCAGCAAAGCTCACAGTTTGAATTCAGTCTTGATTCATGAATTTCAGAGTCCAGTAGGCAACTAACTATAACGTCCCCGAAACCTACACATTTTGACAATGTATTCCATACATATTTCATCTTTTGTTACCTACACGGCGGTCAGCAGAGCTCACAATTTACATTGAGACATGATTTATTAATTGTAGACAGAATTGTACTCTATGTCCTCGGATTTTGTCAAGAGGAAGTGACAAAAAGCATTCCTCGATGTCTGTGCTGACTACTGCCTTCCATATACATTGCGGATAGCGGAGCTCACAATACACATCGAGTCGCAATTGCAGATGATGCAGTCCAGTGGGCAAGACACATTGCTCCCAGTGCGGCCTGCCCGGACCAGGCATCATCGCTGGCTGTGCAGAAGCTAAATGCTTCTGATGCCCCATCTCAGTGTAGCACAACTGATGCACCCTTTCTCATACAATATTTTGTGTATAATTTCACATCTGCTGTCCTACCTAAGTGTATCACAAGTCATGAACCCTTTACGATAGAATCTTTTCTGTATGATTTCATATCTGGTACCCGTCCCTTACTGCGGCACAAATCATTGACCCATTATGAGTGAATCTCTGTGTCTGATCCAATGATTACTGTTGTACTTGTTGCCAGCATCAACCATTCCCAGAGGGTTAGCTTACAATCACCCCACATGCATTCACCACAGACGTCACTGGACATGTGACCCTGGTATTAAAAAAGGAGTCGAGCGCACGTGCCCGTACCCAGTTCCACTATCTATCTGTGTCCGTGTGTTCATTATGTGTACAACATGCTGCCCCTAGGCCCTACCACATTACATAGTGCTCTGAACAGCGTATGGAACCATCTTACCTTTGACAGTGGGAGAAAACTTTAGTTATGAAACTTTGTCTCAGTCATTGTACAAGTACGTACGTAGAGACTGCATCATTAGAGTACTGCAAGCAGAGTGTATCGTGAATTTATAAGTGCGTGAGGATCATAGCAGTGATTGTATAAGTGCATATGTTGGCGCAGCCTAACTCCGACAACAGGCTTGTCTCTAATTGACTGCTCTCCATGTGCCAAAAACTGAAACTTCAACTTTCCATGGCCCTGTATTGCTACATCTGCAACACTCCACTGAATGTGCAATAAACATTCATTTCCACACAGATGTCTCATGTCCACCATCTTTCTTGTGTGGAACTATGGATGAATATAGGGTCAGTAATTCCCTGTACCTTCCATGTTGGCCATATTGTGGGACTTGGCACACAGAGTGACACTTTGGTTTTGCAACCCGGGTGACGGTTGCACTCCAACACGGACACCCACATCCAGTGTTGTCCGATTTTTTAAGCTTTCTATAACCCAAAGCCAACCAAAAAATAGCCCAATATTGCTACTTTAGGGAAGGAGGGGCAGGGACAGCGTCAAGCAGCCGGTGAATGCATTGGAATTGATGTTGCAGCAGTATGCCAAGGAAATATTTGTCTAATAAAGCGCTGTAACATACTACTTTGCTGGAGCATTGTTTATATATTTATAATCTGGCAACTAGCACAAACCAAAATTTTACCACATAACCGGAAACATATAGCCCAATTGTGCGTGATCTAGCCCAATCTGGCAACACTAATGCCACAACCACTCCCTCAAGCTGGTACACACCTACACCATACCCATCCAGCACAGGCGTCACAGGACACGTGACCCTGCTAATATAAAAGACAGAGCGCACGTGCACTATGCCATTTTAGAGTTTAGAATACATGGCCTCACTTCTCACTGAGTTAGTAGCACCGCAAGCACTGAGCGGGTGTACAACCTGCGATGATGATAGGTGCACTAGTATGTCCTCTGCCATGGCCATATCAAGACTCAGGACACAATGTGAGACCAATTATCTTCCAGAATGGAGCTGCATGATGTGGAGGGTGCCATGACCGCGAAAAGGTGAGCAGTGAGGCCTGGGTGCACAGCGGCAGGCAGATACCTGTGGACGGCGGGAGTGCATGGGGTGCAGCAGCCTGGATGCAGAAAGGCTGCACAGCGATTTAGGCATATGCAGTCGTATGTACCCTGCCATTACCCTTTCTTCTTGCATTTTGAACAAGTTTTCCAATAGCAGGACAGTTTTTACAATCGGCCAAATGTCTGTCGCTCGCACATCTGTAGCAAAGTAGTTGAGTATTTCTTTTTTCATACTTTGTACCCTTAAATGTACCATCAAATTTTGACGAACTTTCCTTTCTCTGTTTTTTTTTTAAGAGGTAAGGTGTGTTGGGAGCATCGAAGCATGCAGACAAGAGCATGACATTCCTCTCACAGCTTGTGGCTGCCTCGTGTTGCTTTGGGAATGTTATGTTTTGAATGTGAGAAGGTTGGGAGGTAGAAGTTAACGGGGGTTCAGTCATTCTTGCTTTATGCTTGCTGCATACAAAACATGTTCTGAGGATTAAACCACATCAAGAGAATTACCGTCTGTCTTTTCATTCCTGCATACTGGTCTTTCCTACAATTACTAATTCTATACTATCTTTCAGATGTGGGAGCTTGAGGGTGCACTATGTCCTGGCACGTGGTTGGAGACACACTGGTGACACAAAGGTGAGCTGCGAAGATTTTCTCCAGTGTCACTCTCTCATTCTTTCTCTCTCTCTCTCTCTCTGTTCTTTGATGGATGCATGACGCACAATCTTATCTTGCTTTTTATCTAACAGACACTGATTCACAAATTGATGCCCCCCCAACACCACCAGAGCTGAACACGTGTAGAACCTGCGATGATGCATGGCCATCCTGGCAATCAACATCCATTCTGAAATGTGAGCTCCGTTGACCGCGTGTATTGAGGATGAGGAGGTTCTTCAGCATGTGGTCAACTCTCTTCAACACACGCTGGTGGCGGAAGGTGAGCAGAGAGGCTTGTTTGCGCAGCAGCGGACACTCACCTCCGGCCAGTGGGAGTGGATGGGGTGCAGCTGCCTGGATGTGCAGCGGCAGGCAGTCAGCTCCGGATAGTGAGAGTGCATGGGGTGCAGCAGCCTGGGTGCGCAGTGCTCCAGCGTGGAATGCAAAATCCCTGCCTCCGTCACAGACCAAAGATCTCGCATACACACACTATCCATACGTTCGCTGGTGGGGCCCATAACACCAACATTCACTCACCATCAATCTGTGTTTCTTAGGAGGCGATTATCTTCCAAACGCTGGCATGAAAGGAAATACCACTTTTTACCCTAATGTGTGACAAATCTGCACAACCTTCTGACACTCATCAGGCCCTGAACTTCACCTTTAGTATTCCTCTCATAAATCAGGATGGATCAGTTAGTTACAGGTTTAGATTGATTTCTAATTCCCTAATTAACCTTTTTGTTAACACATTTTCAATGAATAAACAACCCAACTCATTTCTGTAGTTATTCAATTTCAGTCTTTATCTAAATAATGCAAATTAAATTGTTCATTTAATCAAGTTGCCATTCATATTTACCTATTCTGGCTAATTGTTGTCCTCTATGTCAAATCTGGCAGTCTCACAAATCTATGCCCATCAAATTTAGTAAATTCAGTTCATCAGGAGTTTGGGCATTAATTCAGTCCGTCAAAGATTCAGGGAAACAGCTGTCCTGCAGTGTCACCGTTCTCTCTGTCAGCATAACATCAGGAAATCGAGAAAGGCCAGAAACGAACCCGCACCCACCTCTCTATTCTACCATAATTTATAGTAAAAATCATTGACAATTTGTATCAAAAACGGGTCTTCAAATGTTCTGATTGCTCAATCGAAATCGTCTGACAGGATTCCCACCAAAATAATGTCTCTGAGGTCATTATTCTTGCTTGTTCCAGTTTTTAGAAGTACATTATTGTTCTTTCGGAAAAGCTGGCTTGCTTCCCGGGATAACCTTGAAGGGTACAGTCTGGTTAGGGTTATGACGAGGCCACTGTAGCTGGCGTCAGCGCAGGCGCACTTCACCCAAGCCTCATTCAGCGTTGATAGTCAGATTAGGTACCAGAGGCAGCCATTTTGTGGCAGGCCCAAATGGTCAACTTAAGCAAAGGAAACACAAAACGTAATTAATACATAGAATTGACTAAATAAATGTTATTCCCTCACTAATACCCATATGTGTGTGTATTTATCTGGCAATAAGCAACACTCAAACGGGTTTATACTTACAACATAAAGCACAAATCACAAATACATCACAAAAGCGACATATATCATGCAATATTCTAATTGTCTATCATTGGTATTCGTACATAATTTAGTTTACTATTTAATAAAATCATGCAAAGCAATCCCACGTATATTTCAGTCTTTAATAAGGTTGATTAGTTATTTCAAATTCAATCCATTAATTCAATTATAATTAATTAATTAATCTAATTAATAAACATGCAAAATGGGGTGGGTATACAACATTTTTGCATTACCATCTCCAGCAATCCCCCCTTTGGTGAATTTATCACCAAATCACCCAAAAATGTCGTTCTGTCTTTACAGAATTTTTTTAATGTTTTCTTGCACTTAATCACAATTCAGTTTCACCTACGTCTTCTCTTTTTGCTGATTCGTACATACTCTCTTTCCACTCCTCCAATTCTATCTCCTCAATTTCCCTTTCTTGTTTCTTATCTTTCTTTTTGATTTTTCGCTTTTTACTCTTTTCTTGTTTTTATTATTTTTACAACAAATACAACCTAATCTTATCACTAATATTATACAAATTACACATGTTAATGGAAACAATATTTTGCCTACAAATGTACTACCAAGCTTTACTAAGAAATTTTTAATAGCAGCTAATTTCTTTCCAATCTTGTCCCAAACACCTTCAACCTCCAGTGGTACTATTTCATCATGCAATTCAGTAATATTCCTAATATAAATTTTCAGATCTTTGCTTTTGTCAGGAATGTAAGTACAACAATGTTGAACTTTCAACATTCCACAGACTCCACCCTCTTTTGCCAATAATATATCAAGGGCAAGTCGATTTTGCATTACCATAGCACGCATGGCAACGATTTCAGTGTCTACCAATAAGAATCCTCCAGCGGTGCTTGTTGACAAGCGATCCACTACTGTTGAAAGTCTTCTAATTTTGTTTGCATTCAGAGTTATTCCCACTGCTGCTATCAATGCTCCAAAAATGTCACCTACAATTTCTGCCCAAGATTCTCTCTTACTCCTCGCTAAATGATTACTTAAACTATGTACACCATTTTCTCCTCTATCCATATGAAAAAATTTCGGAAAGACCAGGCCTACGTAACATGTGCCATACCAGTGGTCTGGCAAACGATAATATGCCCTGTTCCCACAAATAAAATATAATCCAGGAAAGACTGGATCTTTTCCACCTTTAAATCCCCATCCACCCATGATTCGGTATGTATCATGGCACTCACTATTACCTAAAAAATAATTATCATACACAGTTTGATTCCTTTCGAATGCAAAATTTCCCTTTCTGAGGCCAATCTAAAGCTATAGTTGGACTAGCTTCTCCTTTCAAATGTTTTTCTTTTTCTATATCCCAGACTGTTTTCTCCACTTTCCCTTCTGCTGCCTTTCTTTGCATTTTCAATCTCCTTTCTTCAACCATGTCTAAGAATGTCCTTTCCTCCTTCTTCAAACTGCATGTCAAATTGTTTCTAAAAATATATTCTAATGTTAGTTCTTTAGTTTCTAAGAAAAATTCACCTAATACCCTAGCAGGTTTTACTTTGTTTAGTTTATTAAAAGAAAGCACTTGCGCAAAAATGTTATCTACATCTGAAAAATAATATTCTAATTTCCCTGTCTCATAAAATAAACTAGCTATTACACTACAAGTTATTCCATACGTTGCTGGAAGGTGATGATAAGTCCCTCCTTCAGAAACAGATGCAGGTAACTGCATGCATACGTAGCAGTCCCGTACGTCCATTGTTTTTACATATTCATACAATAATTTTGAAAACACATTATTAGAAAAATCTGTTATTGACCTGTCTTTATGCAAATAATTATTATATATTCTAGTTGGAACTACCTTTGGAATTTTCCCTATATTAGTTTTGTTCTCACTATGTCCTTCCAATGCATCTATAGTGACAAGAGCAAGGATGCTCCATAAAAGCATTAATAATCCTGTACAACAACAACACATTTTACACCATCTTTTCATGAATGTACATCTACCTTTGCTACTATCTATGTTAGCCATCTTTGTTAAAATGGACCGTGTCTTTTGACTTAGCCTCTTTTCACTTCACAACTAGTTTTCTAACCTAAGGCTCTAACACCTATTTGGTTCTACCAGCATCTATCTTTTGATTTAATTTCTTGTTCTCTTCATCAACAGCTTTCTTGATTTATTCAGTTTGGCATCTCATCATTCTTCACTTTCCTCTCGTCATCCAAATACAGAATTTGCTGAACTTCCGTTTCTGCTTCTCCAATGTCGGACAAGAGAACTTTCAGGATTTCAGATTCTACTTCGTCTTCAACCACTTTCAGTACAGCTTCCTCTGGATTTCCTTGACTATCTGCCTCTTCTCCCTTTTCAGGCAGAGCCACGTACGTCCATTCCGGTGACTTATACTTCTGGTTAGGTTTCCTTGTTCTTTTACTCTCTTTATCCTTAGTTATTTCGTCTTCTTTTGATTTTTCTTAACTTGTTACTTCATTCACCTGTTCAGTCCTTGGTGAATTCACTCGTGTCAGTCGATATCTCAATTTTCTTATTTTATTGGGCCAAACATCATCTTTTGAAACCCTTTTTACTTTACTTCCTTTGTCTTTATTTTCATTCCTCCAAGCTCTCTTTCTTAGAACTCGACCTTCAGGTATTGCATTTTCACTCTCTTCAGACTCTGTCTCAACTTGCTTTGTCTTTTCAACGATTTCTTCTTCCAATACTTGTTTTGTTTTCCCTACTTCTGTCCCTCCTTGGATCTCCGACACGCAATCTTCCTGCTGGCTACTTGTCCCTTTACCTAACTGGATGTTGCAGTTCCCTACACCTCCTTGGGGGTCTTCCGCAGAAATCTGTCCCTCTCTCTCTGTACCTGTCCCTTGGTCACTTAAATTTGTTATTTCAGGTGGAATTTCTCTCAGTCTCTCATCTGGTACATCCTTTTCACGAATTTCTTTTATTGTTTCTTCAGTACTCTTTCCTCGTTTCTTTCTGTGTTCTTTTTTAGAACCCTGCGCTTCTTGCTCGTTTCCAGAATCGCTGGATTCATAAATCTGCAATCTTCTTCTCAGAGAGCTACTTCTGGGGACCAAAGCTAGACTTGGTTCTGTTTCCCCCCTTTCAGAGTTTTCTCGTGTCTTCGACCCTTCATCATCTGACTCAGTACTTGATTCTGATTCATCAAAATATTATTTTCCTGTGCTGTCCACCGGATTCGAAATTCTCAATGTGTGACTTGCATGGATCCAGTTTTTCAGTCCAGCACACTTCACAGCTGTTGTCGTGGTCAGAATGACTTGTCTTGGTTTTCCCCACCTTGGAACCAAACAATTTCTTCTTCTGTGGACCTTTATCCTTACCCAGTAACCTAGGCTTAGATCATGGGCTGGCTTCTTTTCAAGTGTGGTGGCATCCGCTCCAACCTGATGAAACACAGAATGAACTGCGTCAGCCAGGCCTTTACAGTATTCAAGCATCATGTCATCAGTTATAGTCATCAGCTTGTTGACTGGTATAAACACGTGTCTCATTGCACGTCCCATGATTATTTCATGAGGACTCAATCCTGTAGTTCTGTCTGGAATTGATCTAATAGTCATGAGTACCAGAGGCAAGACATCACGCCATTTCATACCTGTGGCCAAACACATTTTCCCTATTCTATTTTTGATAGTACCATTCATATGTTCAACCACACCAGAAGCCTCTGGTCGGTAGGCACAATGTAGTTTCTGTTGTACATTCAATGCTTCACAAATTAATCCTACAATCTCATTATGGAAATGTCTTCCTCGGTCTGACTCAATTGTCACTGGGAACCCGAACCTAGGGATGAACTCTCTCAGTAGTAGCTTGGCTACTGTCATCCCATCATTTCTCCTTGTTGGGAATGCTTCCACCCACCTAGAGAATGGGCAGACCACAACCAAAACATACTTCAGTCTGTTACAGGGAGGCATTTCAATGAAATCTACTTGCATTCTGGTGAAAGGCCCTCCATCTCAACCTATTGTTCCCAGACTCACTACTGTCTTCCTTCCAGGATTGTATTGCTGACATATTAGGCATCTTTGGCAAAGACTTTCTGCTATAAGTCTGAATTTTGCATTGTACCAGGTCTGCTTAAATGACCTGATCATGGCATCTCTCCCTATATGTCCCTGACCATGATACATCCGTGCCATGGTAGACATCATGCTATCAGGCATAACTGGTCTTCCATCTCGATAGACCCACACATGATCCTTTTCCCTTGGGGCACATCCTGCTTTCACCCACTGTCTCATTTCCTCATCTCCTGCCTCTTCTTGCAACTGCCTTACCTCTTCCCAAGTTCCTACAATGTTAGTAAACATCAATGAGCAAGAAGACATTTCTCCTTCCTTAGCCCGATTGACCGAATTCTGATTACGTGCACAATACTGTGCCATGTCATTAGCGTATCTATTTCCTGTGGCGATATAATCACCACCTTGACTATGAGCAGCACATTTTACAACAGCCAGTTGTCTGGGCAGCTGTATCGCCTCAAGCAATTTTCCAACCACTTCAGCATTCTTAATAGGAGTTCCACTCGAGGTCAGGAAACCTCTTTGTAGCCATAGTTGGCCAAAGTCATGGACCACTCCAAAGCCATACTGGCCGTCAGTTATCACAGTCACTCTCACACTCTTCCCAATCTTGCATGCGCTAGTCAAAGCCACGAGTTCTGCTACTTGGGCCGATTTCACTCCTTTCAGATAGGACACTTCTATTACTGCTGAGACTGTGCATACTGCATATGCTGCACTCAGCACTCCTTCATCTGTTCTCAAACATGACCCATCAACGAACATCACAAAATCACTTTCGGGCAAAGGTACATCTTTTATATCTGGTCGTGGTTTTGTACAAAAGTCAAGTACATCCAAGCAATCATGATCTACTTCATCTCTAACTTCCACAATCTCAGCATCAGGCAACAAGGTTGCAGGATTTACATTCAAACATCTTGCAAGACTCACATTAGTCGCACCTAATATGACCTTTTCATACTTAGTCAGCCGACTGTGTGTCATATACTGAGTACGACTCCTTGTTAACAGGATCGCTACATCATGAGGTACAAACACTTTCAATGGATAACCCATCACAATTCCTTCACTCTGCTCCAAACTTCGACATGTTGCAGCCACCGCTTTCAAACATCCAGGTAAAGCTACAGCTACTGGATCAAGCATTGATGAAAAATATGCAATTGGTCTTCTCAGTTTTCCATGCTTCTGGATCAACACAGAAAGTGCACATCCATTTCTCTCGCTGCAATACAACTCAAATTCTTTCTCATAGTCAGGCATGCCTAATGCAGGTGCTTCACACAAACCATCTCTTAATTTTCTGAATGCTGCCAATTCCTCTTTGTTCAATTCGATGGGATCTTTCACATCACTTCTCGTTAATCGCACCAAAGGTTTTGCGATCAAGGAGAAGTTGCTGATCCACTGACAACAGTATCCAACCATTCCGAAAAACATTCTCACCTCTCTTTGAGTCATGGGAGCTCTCATTCCTTTTATTTTTCTGATTCTGTTTATGGTTATTTTCCTTAGTCCTTTCTCAATGCTATGTCCCAAATACTGTACTTCCTTCTTATAAAACTGTAATTTCGATGGTGACACCTTAAGTCCTTCATCTGCCGAATGGTTCAGCAAGGCTATCGTGTCTACCTCACAAGCTTCACGTGTTTTTGATGCCACCAAAAGGTCGTCAATGTATTGAACTAATACAGAGCTTTCAGGCATTTCTAGACTCTCCAAAGACTTCTTAAATAACTGATTGAATATTGAGGGGCTTTCTGTCTACCCCTGTGGGATTCGGCACCATGCCAGAATACGCTCAGCAAAACGAAATGCAAAGATTTGCTGACTGTCGTGGTGCAATGGGATGGAAAAGAAAGCATGACACAGATCAATCACTGTATACCATTCTGCATCATGGGGAATCTGATATAAAATCACTGATGGATTTGGTACTATGGGGCAATATGATACCACAATTTTATTCACCTTTCTCAGATCTTGCACTATCCTGAATTTCCCATTAGGCTTTTTCAGTCCCATTATCGGTGAATTACATGGGTCCCGAACCCTCCTACCAGACCAAACGGGGGCAACCCCAACCCTTCGGGGCCCCCCGAGCTTGTACCCCGCTACCCGCACCAGCCTTCGCGACGCAGCCCGCCCGGGCCTCGGTCCCTGCAAAGCCCCAACATCAAGGCGCCAAGACCCGACCCAAGGGGGTCGAGTGGCCACTCCACCGATCCCGGAGGAGGGGAGTATCGATGGGGCCTCCCGCCGGCCCCCGACACCTTGGCCCAAACGCCCTCCGGCCTCCCGGGGCGATGGCTCCACCTCCCGCTGGGTGTCTGGACTCTCTCATCCCGGCCCCTCCGGCCCCCCAGGCGCGAGGGTCCGGACATCAAAGGGCTCCAGCCATATATCTGGGGCAGCCCACAACCAGGAGGGCAGTTGTATCCTGGAGTCCAGAGCCCTGCTGATCGAATCGCGGCTGACCCTACGGAGAAAGACTCATTGCCTGGAACTGAGAACTCGAGCCCTGCTGACTGTGTCACGGCTCCCCCTTGCTGAGAAGAAGACCCTCACGGAACATCGGAGCCCTGCTGACCTCGTCGCGGCTCCCCCTTGCTGAGAAGAAGACCCTCACGGAACATCGGAGCCCTGCTGACCTCGTCGCGGCTCGACCTCGCTGAAGCAACCACCGGAGCCCTGCTGACCTCGTCGCGGGCTGATACTGAGACTGTCCCGCTACCCCCGTACCTAACCAAACCCTGAGACTCTTTTGGATCCCTTGATCCACCTGTAAATATTGCCGCGGAGACCTACCCGTAATTCTGATAAACGACTTGTGAGCCTTGATACCCTGGTTGTGTCCCTTTGTGGTGGGAGGGGATTACTTGGCTGTACGATCCTAGGAGAAGGACCTCGCCCAGGAGGCTTCTCAGCGGCGCTCGGCTGCATCCTTACGGAACGGTGCCTCTCGGGGTGGTCAGTCCGACACCATCTAACTCCCCGGAGGTCGCCCTTCTAACAACTACTCATTATTTCTCTCAAAATTCCTTGCCTGATCATTTTCTCTTTTTTACAGGAGTTACTCCTTCAATTATTTCAGGTGTCAATTTGTATTGCGGAACATTTGGATATGTTACTCCTTCCTTTACTGTTATTTTAATTGGATCTACATTTCTCATTAGCCCTACATCTTCTCCAGTGAAATCCCAAACTTCTGCTTTTACAGATTGTCTCATTTCTTTAGGTAATTCATCGGGGTTGAATACAGCATATTATTCAGTAACTTCATTTTCTCTGCTAGCTATGGTCATTTTATACAATACATCATCATCTGGTGTTTCAAAAGCTATTCCATCCGGAGTACAAAATATAGTGCAATTCATTTTGCACAACAGGTCTCTACCTAATAAATTCACAGGACTAGTGTCGCACACCACAAAACGGTGCATTTCTGAAAATTTCCCTATGCTAACTTAACACTGGTTCTGTGAGATATGTTTTAATCTGTCTGTTGGACACACCAACTACTTGGATTGTTTCATCCGAGAGAGGAAGATTCTTAACATCAGCTGATCTAACAGTTGATCGAGTAGCACCAGTATCCACTAGGAAAGTAATATTTTCATCATTAACCTTCCCATCTACAAAAGGTCCTGTCTGGTCTACTTCTAGAGTTGCGCCAAGTACGCACTCTCCTTCCTCCATTCGGCACCGTCAATAGCTCTCTTCCGAGTCACTTCCGTTGCAGCCAATACTGCAAAACAGCGCTAGCGCGTGGTAGCTTAATTACCTGTTCTTCATTGTAGAATCCCAATTCACTACTATACTTCTGTGTGTTTCTGCTCTGTGGAAAAGGTGGTTTTGGTACCTGATTCTGTGGGGGAACAACTTGCTGCTGTTGCTGCAGTTGACCACTCACCTCATGCTGCACCTGTGGGTTCAATGATGGATTTTCATTGTTAGTACTCGGGGGAAACTTACACTCGGATTTCCAATGCCCTATCCTGCCGCAATTATGACACGGAAATTTCTTTTTAGCTTCTTCAATATTCCCTTTATACTTCCCAGGATTAAATTTCGGCTTTGACCCTGCTTGTTCCATTAATTGTGCTTCTTGTCTCTCCGCTACCTTTACCTGGGCCCACATTGCCTTCTCTTTTAGTTTCCGCTGTTTTGCTTCAATTTCATCACTGAAGTATTTAGCATGTCTCAATAATTCATCTATTTTCTTGTTTTGCCAATCTAATGTATGCTGTTTAATCATTTCACCAATTTCTGGACGTAAACCATATACAAATCTATACACAAAATGACTTAAATCCTTTTCACTCAGATTCTCATCTCCGCTAAACTGCTTAAAAGCTAGTATTAGCCTCTCATAATATGCATGTACTGACTCTTTACTTTCCTGGTGTGTTCGATCAATTTTGACCCAATCTGTCTCTTTAGGGGGCACTTTATTTTTTTAAAATACCATAACCTGCTCATATTTCTTCATTACCTCGGGATCTGGAGCTCCTGTTTTAGGATCCCTAGGATATTCCTGGGTTGGCCAATTAATCATAGGTTTGCACTCTGTCCATAGATCTGCTGGTACAATTATGTCAAACAAACTATTCAAATCAATCCATAATACTTTGGACAATTTCACAAATCTGTCTACCTGCCTGTACCACTCGACGGGCTTCTCACGCAGTCGAGGGAAATCATTCGTAAAAGACAAAATATCCTGTCTTGTCCATGGGACATGTACATATCCTCCTCCTGGAATCTCTCTCATAGGGCATTCTGTCACTACCTTCTCCTTTTCTCTTACAGGAAATGCTGAAAAAGTCTTGTCTGAGGCATCATCGCGTTTTCTATACCACCTGCTTCTCCATTTCTCCACGTCTCCCCATTTTCTCTGCAAAATGATTATTTCCTTAATTTGACCTATTCGTCCTGTGGTGTTCATATTTTCAATATCCTTTTCAGTGAAATCTACTCAATATGGTTTCTATAAGGCTTTTACCTTTTCAATATCAATGCCCATCTCATTTGCCACTTCTTCTAACCTTTCGGGTACGTTTTTTGCTCTCCAGGTCACACTCTTGCACAAAAATAATAATTCTTCGTCCTGATAGGTTTTCAATTTTTCTGTTGGGATAGTCCCTACTATTAATTCTTCCAATACCATTCGTAACTTGGCCACATCAATTGATTGGGATTCTTTGTCTTTCCTCTGCAAGCTTCTTAACCATTCACTTAACTCTTCTGTCGATGGTCCTACTGGTTTTTCTACACTTCCGTGTCCAAAATCTTTTTGTGTTTCTGACACTGTCTCTATCATTGTCATACGTCTCTCTGCACAATTCTGATCTACAAATGGATTATTTGAAAAATTTGGTTCCATTACACTCATAGTCTGCCTCCATGGATTCTCATTCTGACTCACTCTTGGTTTATTACTTCTGTAAGGGACTGTCAAACAATGCTCACTGTCCTTCTGTTTGTCAAAAATAGGCATTACTGGACCTATTGTTACTGGAAAAATTACCGCTTCTAGATTCTTAGTCAATTCTCTTATTTTCTCCGTTTATTCCAGGGTCGTTTTTGCCAATTCTACAGAATTTTCTCCATCTGTTTTTCCTTCCGACCTCTTTTCTACTTCTCTAGTAGCACTGTTTTTACCCAAACTTAGGGATTCTGGTTCCGATTTTATAATTTGCATTGTTTCTCTCATTAGGGCACTTGGAGTTAATATTTCTGGTTCTGGGTGATACGGTGGTGGATTTTTATAGAACATATCATCAAGAACATCATCCTCGGACTCATTCACTCCATACCCTCTCGACTCCACATTATGCCTCTTTTCTACACACTTTCATCCTTCAGTCTCCCCTACAGTTCTTACAGGGAACACACCCTCAGTCATACTCGCATCCCGCCATCTTCTCATTCGATCATTATGCGTTTCATGTCCGTATAGTCTTCCAAACAGGTACCTATATCCTCTACCATTTCTTTGTCTCTCTCGTTCATGCATTTCGTCTTCCCATTCCGTCAAAGCCTCAAACTGCGTCGGTCTACGTCTTGGTTCTAAATTCATCATTTTCTCTCTCAAGTTTCTCAAAACAGCCAAATTAAATGAACCATGCTCTGGAAAAGCTAATACTCCGTCTTCCTTTGTGTATCTCACCCAGTTATCTAACCAAATAAAAGTATAATACCCATATTTCGCAATCATAAAGGATGCGGGGGGTTTCGGTGGAGGAAGTAACTGTCCTTCCCTAGTTTTAACTGGTTTGTCCTTCTTAAACCACTTCTTGATTCTTCCTAACTTTGTTCTTTTCTCTTTTTCTCGTGGATCGTAATACATTTTCTTGCCTTTTGCGTATCGCTAGTCTACCCAATCACAGCGCGACTCACACTAACGCACCAATTCAGAGCGTCTACGTCACCGTCACAATCCTCAAATCCCAGCGCGACTCACACTAACGCACCAATAAGGAGCGTCTACGTCACCCTGTATTTCTCCACTCCTAGCGCGGCGTACACTAATGTACCAATCCGGAGCGTTTCACAGTTCCGACCGACTGTCCAATCCCAGCGCGGTCGTTCTGTCGTCAGCAGCCGCTGCGGCAGCTCCTGCTTCTGCTCCTGTCTACCCCTCCTTTACAAATCTGCTCCGTAAGTTTTTGTTTCAATTTCTACACTTCTGTTAGTAACAACATAGAAACATCTCCGTTGTCTGCTTCGCTAACCAAAGAACAGCAAAAGACCTTTCTCACGAGAATTCCGTCTTTCCCGAGAGCAGCGCTTACCTCTGCCCTACTACGGAATCATTACTTCCGTTGATAAAGTAGCACATCCCTCTACTTCACCCTTCTATCAAGCATTAGCTAATTGTTTCTCTAGTATTTAAGACACATAGTTGGAGACCCACTGCTCCTGAGAAATAAACACAGAGTTTCGCAATTAACCCAAATGCTTTTACATTCACACACGTTCACACAAAAAAAATTTAGTACATTCGCACAGAATCCTGTCTTTCCCGAGAACAGCGAACAGTCTGTTCTACTACAGAATTATAACACACGTTAACAAAGCAGCGCTTACCTCTCCTTTGTCCTTCTAACAAGCTCAGAGAGTACATATTACCTTTCCAGTGATAAGCGTTATCGGGATGCCAGTTGGATCCCTGGTACCTAAGACCAGAATTTCACAGGTAACCTTCGCTAACATACACACTTCTCTCACACTATAAATGTCTTCTAATGGCAACACATGACGATGCTACTGAATCAAACCCAGACAATGCGTCGTGCAACTTCAATTGTCACACGTTTCCCCTGTGTACCTACAGGGCAACAACAATTCCGTCTTTCCCGAGAGCAGCGCTTACCTCTGCCCTACTACGGAACTGTTACAAACTTCCGACTTCCTACATTCCAGAAGCCGTGCAAACAACATATAACTCAACGTAACTCCACATAGAGTGTTAGTACATAAATCAATACCAATCAATAACCAAAAATCAATAAGCAATGTACAAGCAATAATCACCAAACCAAAACAATAACAACCATCATCCTGCTACCAGAAAAACTGCTCCAGCGTGGAATGCAAAATCCCTCCCTCCGTCACAGACCAAAGATCTCACATACACACACTATCCATACGTTCGCTGGTGGGGCCCATAACACCAACATTCACTCACCATCAATCTGTGTTTCTTAGGAGGCGATTATCTTCCAAACGCTGGCATGAAAGGAAATATCACTTTTTACCCTAATGAGTGACAAATCTGCACAACCTTCTGATACTCATTAGGCCCTGAACTTCACCTTTAGTATTCCTCTCATAAATTGGGATGGATCAGTTAGTTGCAGGTTTAGATTGATTTCTAATTCTCTAATTAACCTTTTTGTTAACAGATTTCCAATGAATAAACAACCCAACTCATTTCTGTAGTTATACAATTTCAATCTTTATCTAAATATTGCAAATTAAATCGTTCATTTAATCAAGTTGCCATTCATATTTACCTATTCTGGCTAATTGTCGTCCTCTATGTCAAATCTGGCAGTCTCGCAAATCTATGCCCATCAAATTTAGTAAATTCATTTCATCAGGAGTTTGGGCATTAATTCAGTCCGTCAAAGATTCAGGGAAACAGCTGTGCTGCAGTGTCACCGTTCTCTCCGTCAGCATAACATCAGGAAATCGAGAAAGGCCAGAAACGAACCCGCACCCACCTCTCTATTCTACCATAATTTATAGTAAAAATCATTGACAAATTGTATCAAAAACAGGTCTTCAAATGTTCTGATTGGTCAATCGAAATCGTCTGACAGGATTCCCACCAAAATAATGTCTTTGAGGTCATTATTCTTGTTCGTTCCAGTTTTTAGAAGCACATTATTGTTCTTTCGGAAAAGCTGGCTTGCTTCCCGGGATAACCTTGAAGGGTACAGTCTGGTTATGGTCATGACGAGGCCACTGTAGCTGGCGTCAGCGCAGGCGCACTTCACCCAAGCCTCATTCAGCGTCGATAGTCGGATTAGGTACCAGAGGCAGCCATTTTGTGGCAGGCCCAAATGGTCAACTTAAGCAAAGGAAACACAAAACGTAATTAATACATAGAATTGACTAAATAAATGTTATTCCCTCACTAATACCAATATGTGTGTGTATTTATCTGGCAATAAGCAACACTCAAACGGGTTTATACTTACAAAATAAAGCACAAATCACAAATACATCACAAAAGCGACATATATCATGCAATATTCTAATTGTCTATCATTAGTATGCGTACATAATTTAGTTTACGATTTAATAAAATCATGCAAAGCAATCCCACGTATATTTCAGTCTTTAATAAGGTTGATTAGTTATTTCCACTTCAATCCATTAATTCAATTATAATTAATTAATTCATCTAATTAATGAACATGCAAAATGGGGTGGGTATACAACATTTTTGCATTACCCGCTCCAGCAGCAGCGACTGTTACACACCTCTGGGCAGTGCAAGTGTATGGACTACAGCAAACTGGGGACCATAATATCAAGAACGGCGATAACATTATCACCACTTTAGCGTCAGGAAACAACCGCTAAAGCGGCGATAAGTGGCTTGATAATATGCCCTTGAGAATTCCCATAGAAGCCCAGGTTCTGGTGTGAAGGACATCAAACCTGGGCTTCTATGGGAATTCAGAAGGGCATATTATCATGTCCCTTATTGCCGCTTTTGCAGCAGTTTCCTGCCACTAAAGCGGCGATAATGTTATCACCGTTCTTGATAATATGTCCCTGGGTGCGCAGCGGCTGTTAGACACCTCTGGGCAGTGGAAGTGGATGGGATGCAGCAACCTGGGTGCGCAGAGCCGAAACAGAGAATTACGCGTGTGTAGTTGTATTTAGTCTGCAATTACTAATTCTATACTATCTTTCAGATAACTAAGCTTGAGGGTGCAGTATGTCCCGGCACGTGGTTGGAGACACACCGGTGACACAAAGGTGAGCTGCGAAGATTTTCTCCAGTGTCAACACTCCCTCTCCATCTATTCCTTTCTCTCTCTCTCACACTTTCTCTCTGTCTCTTCCTCTCTCTCCCATTCTTTCTTTCTCTCACTTCCTCTCTCTCTCTCTGCCTCTCTCTCACACTGTTTGTCTCTTTTCCTCTCTCTCACACTTTCTTTGTCTCTTCCTTGTATCTCACTCTTTCTTTCTTTCTTAATATTTCTCTCTTCCTCTCTCTCACTCTTTGTCTCTCTCTCTTCCTCTCTCTCACTATTTCTCCTTCTCTCTTCCTCTCTCTCTCTTCCTCTCTCTCACACTGTTTCTCTCTTTCTCTCTTCCTCTCTTACTTTGTCTCTCTCTCTCCTCTCTTTCTCTCTCTGTCTTCCTCTCTCTTTCTCTCTCTCTCTTTCACACTGTTTCTCTCTTCCTTGTATCTCTATCCTTCTCTTTCACTCTCTCTGTCCTCCTCTCTGTCTTACTCTTTCTTTTTTTTCTTTTTTTGTATTTGTAAACAGGCTGGCAAGAAAAGCATACATTAATACATGCATTTGTAGGCATAGAAAAGAAAAAAAAGAAAAAAAAAATATTTCATAAATTATGGCATTCTTTCAACACAGGACTGAGATACAGAGCTATGAGGACGGGGAAGGAATAAAAGGGGGGGAAAGGAAAATGATTAACAGTGCTAAACAGATGACAGGAGCCACGTCATTCCATAAAAGTTCCCCAATTCTTTTCATGTTTGCTCAAAGAACGTATCCCTCTTAAATTTGCTAATGCTAGCTCCATCGAGTGAATCTCTATTACCAATGCCTATCAATCCCATACCGTAGGTGGGTCAGAACAGGTCCAGGCTCTGGCCAAGGTTAATTTAGCACAGGACATAAGGATTGAGGCCAGGGCAGCCTGTGAGAAGGAAATGGGATAGATATCTAACAAAACAGAGGCAGCAGTGAATGATGGTAGCTGAATAAGCTTGACTTTTAGGACCTTCTGGATGTCCCCCCAAAAGGCCCCAAGAGTAGGACAGGAGAACAGCATATGTACCAGGTCGGCGGCCTCGGCAGAGCATTTAGGGCATTTTGTTCGATCGTTATAAGAATTATTAGAAGACCATTTAGAAATTATTTTGGGCGTATAGTATAGCATACAACTCGTTCTGAACTGTTGGAGCCTTAAACTAGATGATCGAACCTGCTTATTAATATTTGACAGGGAACACTCTATCTCTCTCGAAGTGATATTTGAGCCTAATAACCTACCCCACTTGTCAGCCAATTTAGAACAATCGTTTGATTTAAAACTAGTTAGGAGGCTGTAGGTGTCACTTATTACTGATTTATTTTTTACAGAGTATAAGCAGGTCCATATATCGTTATCTGAGACCTCCAGAAGTTGTTTTTTGTTGATCAAATAATCGTGCATCTGTAAATGTTTGTACCTCATAGTTTCGGGAAGATCATATAACAATTTAAGAGTGTTAAAGTCTAAGAACCCATGTGTGCCATATAGATCCCCTAAGACACTAATACCCTTCCTAGACCAGCTGTGAGCGATGTTGTCATTAAAAATTCCCGGGAGACCCGGGTTGCCCCACAGCGGCAACTTTGAATGGAAAAAAGTAGTTTTGCAGTGGATTAATATGTTGCCCCAGATCTTTATTAAGTCTCTAGCAGTCTTAAATTTGACTCTTTTAAAGTAGTTAGGATCGTTAGCTCGTAGCAAAAACATGTTTGAGTCGTGTTTTAACATAAAGGTGTGAAAGAAAAGTGCTCCTCCTCTGTTTAGTAAAGAACGAATACGCAAAACAAAAGCAGACCAAAAATACAACTTAAAATCAGGAAAGTTAAGCCCTCCCGTGTTCGTATTATTTTTCAGAAGATTCAGCGACCTTCTCGCTTTTTTATAGCCCCAAATAAATCTGCTGAATGCACCATCTAGTTGTTAAAAAAACATATTATTTAAAGCCAATGGAATGGAACGAAATAGGTACACAAATTTTGGCAATATCATCATCTTTATCAGATTAATTCTTCCAATTAAGTTCAGGGGTAATCTATGCCATTTTTTTTGTAGTAAAATAGTGGATTTAGTTAATTCGTTGTAATTTATGTTATTAATTTCCTGAATTTTGGCCGTTAATTTAACGCCTAAATATGTAGCACTTTTGCAGATCTCGGGGACCACCAAGGCTGGGGTATAGTTAGCAATAACCTGAGTCTTTTGTAAGTTGAGTTTATACCCAGAAACGTTCCCAAATTTACCGGCTTCGGAGACAATGCCTTGTAATGCCTCCACAATATCTTGTGAGTAGACCGCGATGTCATCGGCATATGCTGTTATTTTTAGCTCTTGCGAGCCGGACCTAAAGGGTACGATTTGGGTTTGGGACTGAAGAGTGGACAGGAAAGGTTCCAATGAAAGGGCAAATAAAAGGGGTGATAAAGGGCATCCCTGACGTGTGCCGCGAAGTATTGAGAAGTCTGGAGAGGTCAGGCCCCCATAACAGGTACAGGCCGTTGGATTATCATACAGAGACTGTATCCCCCGCAAAAATTGCCCCCCAAACCCCATTTTAGACAGGACACACCAGAGATAGTCCCACCCCACTCGGTCAAAAGCCTTCTCAGCATCTAATAAGATCATGCCGAGTGGGGTGGACTCTATCTCTGCTACGTCAAATGCCGTAATAGCCATATTTACATGCATTGTAGTGTCTCTTCCTATTATGAACCCGTGTTGCTGTGGGTTAATGATTTTAGGCAAAATAGGAGACAATCTTAATGCCAGAATTTTGGCATATATTTTTGCGTCAGTGTTTATCAGGGATATGGGTCGGTATGACCCTCTCTCCTCCTTTGGTTTGTCTTTCTTTAAAAAAAAGATTATTTTCGTCCTTTTCCATGATTTGGGTGCTTTTCCATTGAGCCCAACAGATTGCAGTACCTTCAGGAACAGAGATTCTAATTCAGCTAGACACACTTTATATATCTCCAAGGGTATTGAGTCCTCCCCAGCCGCTTTCCCTGCGGGTAGTAGGGATATAGCCTGATGTAATTCTGCCAGTGTTATATTGTCAGACAATGAGTCCGTTCCTGATATGACCTGCTGGTTGATTATGTATTTATCCACATAATCCCGAATTGTGTCTGGGTTAGGAATATTTTCTGGAGTATATCATTTTCTATAATAGTCGGCAAATTGTTCTACTATGTCTAGAGGCTGGTTATAGATTTTATTGTCGTCCCCCCGGATACTTGTAATCAGAGTGCGAGCTCTGTCCTCAGCGACTTTATAGGCCAGAATTTTACCAATTTTATCCCCACCCTCATATTGTGCTATTTTAAATTTATGGATGCTAGTACTACTTTTCTGAATGAACTTTGTTTTAACTTCGTTTTTTAAAAGTCCAAGTTTAAGGCCTATTTCTGTGGTCATTGGTGGTCATTGGTGAGTTTAATCGGAGTGCAGAAGCCAGCAATTCTTCTTGAGTAATTATTTTAGATGTAAGCAAAGCATTGCATTTTCTGCGTTCCATACCATGCTGCATGCAGCTGAATCCATATTAATATCTATGAATTCTATAAGGTGCAGTTTAAGTTGCGTCAAATACTGTGAGTCTGAAATCAAGTGTCTAGGAAAAGAGAATGGTCTGGGCAAGGTCCTGGTATGTGATGTAGTAATTATAAGCATTATTGCGTTGTGATCCGAAGAGATTCGGGGGCATAAGACCATAGTGCTAATCTTTAATAAGTTATCGCTTATTAATGCCATATTCAGTCTTGAGCACATTTTATGGGGTGCTGAATAGTATGTATAGCCCGGTGATCTTGGATATAAGTATCGCCAAGCGTCTTTAATGTTATGGATACGACATAGGTCAAAAATAGATGACCTAGTTTTGCACATCCTTTGAAAACTACCGGACCTAGTTGTATCTATTTTATAGTCCATTATACAATTGAAGTCCCCCATGATGATAAGTTCTCCCTCCCAATCCAGGGGTTTGATATTCAACTGATCGAAAATCATCGGTTCGTCTGTGTTAGAGCCGTAGACCACACATAGGACATATTTATGGTTCTCAAAACGAATCTGAGCAATCGCCCACCTGCCGTTCTTATCACAGAGGGTCTGTAAAGTTTCAGTCCTGAAGCGTTTATCCTTAAGAATAGCCACTCCTCTGATAGAGTGCCCAAGGCTCGAACAGATCACAATATCATAACCCAATTGGTTAAGTAATTTCTTATCCTTCCCGGCAATATGTGTCTCAGAGAGGAGAGCGATATGGGGATTGTATAATTTTAGTTCTTCTGTAATCAAGGATCTCTTGTTTCTACTGTTCAGCCCCGCTACGTTCCAGGCTAAGCACTTTATTTCATACATTTGTAGAGAATAAGAACCTTAAACCCAGCTCCAGATACCCTGATACATTTCCTGTTACTTGTACATATAAGCAAAAAGAAAGAAAAAAAAATTAAAGCTAATATGATCTCACAAAATTCTTCCCAGTCAGCCTGTGAACATTTTTTACTGAATTTTCCCCACCCCGCTACCCCCCTCCCTTCTCCCCCCTAGTTCTTACCCCAACCGGGGAAGAACCACCCTTAAATAACAGCTGCCGCTGGAAAGGCAGCGCACATGGCAGCGCACATGGCAGGCCCGATCCATCCCTCCCTTTATTTGGGAAAACATTCTAATCTCAATAGTCAAGAGGGCCCAAAAAATCAGCCAATGTTCCTATGTAGGCAGTTCAACAGGAATCCTATTTGTTCATAATGAAACCCCTCAGCGGCCAGTGTATTTTAAAAAACCAGACCTTGCAATTATGAATTATATTTAAACACATCTAGATTGAAGCCAAGGATTCAAATTATTTTACAGTCTGGCTCTTGCCCGTATTGATGCTGGAAATATATGCTTCAGCTGCCTTGACATCATTAAAAAAATAAGTACGTCCATTTTTAATGACCTTGAGGCGAGCGGGTTCCTGTAAAAACGCCTGACCCCCGCTAGATTTAATAGGATCAATCAGTTTGCGAAGCATCCAACGTCTATCCATTGTTTCTTTGCTTAGGTCGGAGCGAGCAAAAATGGAAAATTCCCTTATGACTATTGGGGCGTTAGGACATGCTCTCTGCCAGACTGCTTGACGAAGTAAGAAATTGCCAAAAAAAAATCAGAAAGGGACGTGGAAACTGATTTTCCCTGTTTCTCATAACCAAAGGTAGACGATGAGCACGCTGGATTTGTGAGTCCCAGTCCCAGTCTGCCAAGTCTGGGAAAGCTTTCTGAAGCAGCCCCACTAGGTAAGCCCTGGGATCAGAGCCCTCAGACCCTTCTGGTATCCCGAAAAGTCTCAGATTGGAGCTTCTTTGTCGGTTTTCCAAATCCTCAACCTTTAGTTGGAGCGCGGTCAGCTGGGTATCATGTTTGTCGACTGTGGAAATCGTTTTCGTACTTGTCTCCTCAATCTCAACCACCCGTTGTTGAAGTCCAGCGATATCCTGAGAGATCCCCCCCCCCAGTTTAGAAGTAAGTTCTTGTAGCGAAAATTATATTTTACTATTGTCTTCTCTCAGTTGAAGATAGTGTTCCTGGGTTTCGGCCCGTTGATCGTTCAGGATCTGAAGTATTATATCTACTGAGGAGAGTTCAGTCCTTTCTTGCCCTTGTCCTTTTTTAATAATATGTAGGTGTTTCGTTTGGGGGGCTGGAGGAAGTATCGCTGTTATGGTAGGGCTCTTGGTGGGTGGGGGGGAAGCATGGCATATCAATGGAGAAGCTATGATTGCATTAGCTTGTGGATTTTCGCCTCCCTGCGCTGAAGGATCGCCCATATGATCTTGAATCAGAGGCGGTTCTCGATCAAATAACCCGTCCGATGACAGGTTGGGTGGAGCAGTAAGGGCACTGTTTTCTTGAGTGGAAGGACTACCGGCAGGGTAAAGCGTTTCTAAAATAGGTAGGGGTTCTGCAAATTCTGAAGGATCGATAAGGCTTGCTCCTGATAGTCTCAGCGTCATATTTTTAACAAGGCCTTTTGCTTCGATCCATTTTCTTAAAGGGCTTTTGTCTGAGTGGGTTTTCTTTAAGTTTTGGATATTATTTATGATGGGCCGATTTGGTATGATGGCAGCCTTACCTCCTTTTTTAGCCCTGGGTTTGCCTTTATGTTTGCGTCCTCTACCTACACGTGATTTTGCCTTGCTATCCATGTAAAAATCCTTCTCTCGCCTCTCCCCCACCTCGTCCTCTGTTCCGGTCCCGGCATCCAATTCCTCAAAGGAATCTTGCTCAATGGGTTCAGCAAGGTCAGTATGTTCCATAAGCTCCATAGCCTCGGTGGGCTCAGTGACTGTCGTATGTCCCGCTGACAACCCTCCTCTCCCAGAAACGTGCGCATCCGCCTCACCGGCCCCAACGTCCTGCAGCACCCGTTGAGAGCCTCCACTAGGCTCAGCAGCCGTAGATAAATCCAGTGTCCCGGTGCATGACCCCTCGGCTGAGACCTGCACAGCTGTGTGTGAACCGGGGCGCGGAGCCTCAACTGCCTCCGCCGTTGTAACAGTAGTTTGCTCTCTAGCCTGTGTTTGCTCCTTCGGGGAGCCAATAAAAATCACATCAGATGCCACCGTTGTATCATAGGTAGGAGGTTTTGGCTGTTTGGCCCCCGGTACATTGGATATATTAGCCTTGCCCAGATGGGTCTCCTTAGAGACGGGGGAACTTTCACAGGGGTAGCTTCTGTGACATTAGAGAGGCTATCTGTTTCACCCCAGACTGGCCCTCCCTCTCTTGCCAGAGGTTTACCCAGCGTCTTAGCTATATTTCTGCCTGAGCTCTTGACGTGTGAGCCTACAAGTAAAGTGGGTGGTCTCAGTACCTGTTTGCCAGTGTTTCCTCTCTCCTGAGGTAGTGACTCGGTTGGCAATGACAGCGGTGACAGTGTCGGTGGTGATGTCAGTGAAAGCGCTTCGTTTTTCATCCTCTCGGTCTCCGCGGCACAGCCTTCATCGTTCGTTGGTGCAGGGATTCCACCGGCTCCAGCCGGAGCAATTAAGGGAAGCACAGCTGATACTACTGCTGCCGCTCGTGCCGTTGCAGCTGAGGGGGCCTCAGCTCCTGTTGGTTGCCTGTTGTTCCGTGTCACACGGGGCAGATTTTTTGGAGACATTCTCCGCAACCACCAGATAGAGTGAGAGAGAGTCCGAAGGTTGAGGTTGAGGCCAAACCAGCCGAACCCAGAATTCCCACGCAGACCCTGTATCGTCTGCCGAAAAAACCGAGCAGTGTCAGGGAGCCCCAGCATCAATAAAAACAATCGCATCCGTCGCTGCAGAACCAAGGTTCAGTTTCCTTTCTTTTTCCCTTGCTTGAAGGGTCTCGCTGTCTTCACGAGATTCAAAGCACTCCGGTCAAGACCTCTCCATCGCGGAGCATTCTCTCTGAGTGAGGGAAGGAAAGAGCCTCCAGGTGAGCTACTCAGCACGGACCCCTACTCCGCCATCTTGCGCAGGTCCGCCTAACCAATGCTCATGTAAAAAAAAAAAAACGGA
The DNA here is from genome assembly GCF_964204655.1 of Triturus cristatus. NCBI lineage: Eukaryota > Metazoa > Chordata > Amphibia > Caudata > Salamandridae > Triturus > Triturus cristatus. Next base: position 622,254,777 of record NC_140579.1, on the reverse strand, counting down.
GCCATAGATGTTGCCTCTGTCTTACTCTTTCTTTATGTTTTCTTCTCTCTCTTTCTCTTTTGCTCTCTCTCTTCCTCTCTCTCTTACTCTTTCTCTCTCTTCCTCTCTCTCACACTGTTTCTCTCTTTCTATCTTCCTTGTATCTCACTCTTCCTCTCTTTCTCTCTCCTTTGCTGGACGCATAACGCACCATCTTATTTTTCTTTTTGTCTTGCAGGCTGTGATTCACAAATTGTCGAGGGATGATGCACCATGGCTGTACATAGTTTTATTTGTTGTTGTTTTCTTTGAATAAAATATTTTACACACATAGTTTTATTTGTTGTTGTTTTGTTTTAATAAAATGTTTTATATGTAAATCCATACATGACTAAGATTCTTATTTGTCCAACCTCACAAGCATCTTTTTTATTAAAACTGCAACACCAGCCGATTTGTTAGGCTCCATATTTTAGCGGAGATGGCGGACAAGCAGCTGCTGCTGGGGGATGTCGGAGTACTCTTGGGTGTCTGACCTGCATCATCATTCCCTCCATTGCATCTCTTCTCAGAGACCTGCAAACTGGCGGCCTGGCTTGTAAAAGTGCGCGCCCGAGAAGTCGCACCGAAGAGCTGCGAGCCCACCAGTGGTTTGCAGAGGGAGACTTGCGGGCCCAAGAAGGTTGTTGACGGTATGCTAGTGATATGGGAAGAGGGTGCGTTACCTGCTGATGTGGGGAGAGGCAGCGTGAAAGGGGTATCTCTCACAAACAGAGCTCTGGTATGTTTTCAGAAATGCCTCGGCAGATGCCAGCTGACGGACTGAATCACAAAATGGCTTTTCAATGCTCATATAGTAAGACTTATGAACAGTTCGTACCCAGGCTCGTGGAGGGACAACTGTGGCCCATCCGCTCGACTCACACAGGCAGAACTATGAACCGTCCACTCCCAAAGGAGCAGCAGCGTAGTAGCTCGCAGAGGTACAGGCACAGCAGCGTACTAGCTCACAAAGGTAGACAGCTGCGACCTGACGGACTGGCTTCTAAAGGCATACCTCCGAAGTGGTGATGTTGGGCACACGGAGCGCGAAAGGGTTATCTTCCTACTAGTGTCCTGGAGTGGAAGTCGTGCTGCCTGGTCCTCACCTGTTTCTCCTTTATTGTTAATAAATCTTAAACCTTCACTGCATCCAAATCATCATTATACAGAGCTCTGCTATATTAAATTGCCCCCGGAACCTTTCTTTTATATTTTCACTCAATGTGAGTGACAAGATGGCTGCTAACACTTCCTGGTTTCAAGTGTTAGCAGTCAATCAGAGGACACTTCCTGCTTTGAAGAGTTAGCAGCCAATCAGAGGCAAGCTCGTGCTCGGGAGTAAGGCACTGACCAGCTAGATGTATATTTTTTTCCCTTTAATATCTCAAAAACTACTGAACGGATTCACACCATTTCAACAAAACCGCGCTTTCTGGACCTAGACCTTTCTCCCTGCCATATTTGGCGTAATTCCGTTCAGCAGTTTGACCTGTATCCTTGTCTAAAGTTTCCTATGGAAAATCCATTGAGAAAACACGTTTTCACCCACCCCCTTTTTTCTCAGCCCCCCCCCCCTTGACCAATCACCTCTAAACTTTCAAGATAGGAGCTGATCAAAAAAGAGAAACTTGAAGGAAAATTTTGTAGGGAATCGTCAAATGATGCCAAAGTTATAAGCAGATGGAGAGCTCTAGGAGGGGGGCCACACAACCCCCTCCCCACATGAGTGAAGCCCCGAGACTACGGGGACCCCAGCGGGCACCCGCAGCCCCAGTGAGCCCCCGCTATTATTTTTTAAGAAATGCCCCCGGGACCTACCCACCCCAGGGTCTCATTAAAATAAAACACGGGAACCCGCGACCGCAGAGCGAATTACGCCAATTTAAAAAACTATGGGGGCCCTGGGTGTCCTTCTGGGACCCCCTGATCAGGCCTAGGGGGTCGAGGTGTTTCTACTCCTTCTCTTGTTTTCTACCTTTGTTTCTCTGTTTTCTACCGACTCGCTTCTACCAAGCCACAAGATGTCTGCTGTGAGAAGTTGGCCTGGTATATGATGTTCACTAGTTAAAGTGACCACCTTGTACCATGCCAAGCAACCCTTATGGTGTGGTTGTAAGTCAACCTTTTCGGACTAGCTGCCCTAGTGGTAGCGTAGGCTAAGCAGTCTTTGAGGCTAAACTCGTGAAGCGTGTTAAGCCAGCTGTTTTACCAAATGTAACCCCCTTTTATACCAATGAAAGGACACCACACAGATATATATTGAAAATATATATGTATTTATTTCTCAAAGTAACCCCTAGACTCTTTATGAGCACAGGAGCACAAATCGTTAAACAAGAATACGTTAGAATACACAGAAGTTGCACTTTATGTGGATAGGCCCTGGTGGCCGCTCAAACCATATACTAAAATAGTGGTATAAGTACCACGAACAGAAAAGGGAAAAGGCCTAGGGCCTCTAGAATCGCTGGGCCTACAAGGAGCTAACTTCAGTTAGTGACCAGGAGGTCCACGGGTGGCGTGTGCAGAGCAAATAGTCACACGCGAGCTCCCATAGGTTTTCAATGGGTGCATAAAAGTTACAAAGTTACTGCAAAAAGGATCTTCCGGATGGACTATGAACTTAAGATTCGAAACACAGACACTAGAGATGATACTCTACACTTGCGCACCGGAGTGCCAGCTTTACCTCACCCACAGGAAGCGGGTGCATAGGTCTCGAAGTGCGTCGGGTTCCTTCTATCTGTTCAATGGAGCCTGTGGACAAAGATGCTGCAGGCGATCGGTCCGGAAGAGATGCGGTGGATCCAAGGGTGGATCGGAGTTGTAGAAGACCTGTAAGCAGAGGGGACAGTGTTCACAGTCACTAGCCAGTGACCAGCGTGGCACCAGGTGGGTACCAGGCGATGTCGGGTGCAAACAGGAAGGAAGGTGTAGCTTGTCTCTGCAGCCACGTGGTCCCTGAAGGTCGACGACGTCCAGGAGTCGGTTCACAAGCTGTCCCACGCAGTCTCTCGCTGTCAGCGGTGTTGGCGACTTGATCGAAGCAAACAAGCCTTGGCAAAAGCAATTGTTGTGGGAAACGAAATAAGCTGATGGTTCTGACCAGCAAGGTCAGAGGGACTGCTCCTTTGGAGGGGAGCAAGGGCCAGTCTGGAGCAACCAGACCAGTGGTGTAGTTCTTGAAGTTCGTCGCCAAGATGGCCACTAGCCAGCGGGCCAGCAACCGGTTAGGCGCGTCGAGTGGCAAAATGCAGAAGGGCCCCACGCAGATCGTGGAGATGCTGGAGGGCTCACCTTTGGTGCAGATGCTGCTCGAGAGATGGGCTTCTTAGATCCCAAAGCACAACTTGGAGGGAGCCTCGGTTGTTGCGCTTGCAGCTTGTCGTGGTCTTTTCAAGATGGCTGGCTCCACGTGTCTCGGTGCCTCCACGGGTCTCCTCTTTTCAGGGACTGTGGATCGGGCGGTGAGAGGTCTGGAGGTCCAGGTCTTGTCAGTCTCTGGGCTCGGGCTCGGGCTCCGGCGGGAGGCGGCGGCAAAGCAGACGTTGATTCGCTGGATGGTGCTTGCGTTAGCAAGGTGGTCACTCCCTGACCACAGGGGAGATTGGCTTCAGTCCTCTGTGCGGCAGAGCGTCGAAGTTCCCGTCTTCTTCTTGTAGTTAAGTTGATTCCAGGATGTCTGAAGTCTTAGGACACAGCTCCTACCTTTAAACCGATTCTAGGGGCCGGACTACCTGCTAGGTCCCTCCCTAAGGGTGGGACCAGGAAGGGGGGTGGTTACACCCCCAATCCTTTGTCCAGCTCACCCCAGGCCCGGGACTGGTGTGCCCCAGGACCGGATTGAACTGGCATATGCACCGAGGCTCCTTGTGAGCCTCAGGCATTTCTGGTTTCTTTCAAGCCCTACCTGACCAATACACAAAATCCTGTCTGGGGTGGTGCACGCACCTCCCCTGGCAGGAAACCCTTTGTCCACACCTCCCAAGCTGGAAGGACTCCCAGCAGCAGGAGGGCAGACTTGTGTCTGTGGTGGCAGCATCCATTTTGTGGAGCTGAGGCTATGTCTGATTTTACCCGGGTTTCAGGTACTGTACATGTCGTGTCCCTCTAGAAGGGTGGAATGCTAACCCCGTCGCCAGAATTGGCGAGGGGTTAGTATTCCAATTCGTATGACACCTTACTCGACATGTTTTGATAAAGCCAAACCAAAGTTAGCATTTAACCGCGAGGTTCATAATGCACTTAAGAGTATATGGTATGACGATATCTGGAAACAGTAGAAGGAAGTTGTTCCGACCACTGCAGACAGGCTCAGCTCATGCCAGAGCACCATCTCACATGGAACCAAGCACTCTGCCTTCAGGATTGTTAAGGCCTGCCATAGGAGTGACTTATAGGTTAACATGTGTCCCATTTAAGGTTAGGTAGAGGTATACTCCACCTAAGTAAGAGGTGGTTACACCAACTTACCCCAGCTGAGTGATCAGCCAGTTGTGTCAAATTTGTTAGGCCAAGCCTGGGGTGGCATAATACATGCTTCAGCCCCTGGCAGGCCTTAGATACACCAATGCCCTGGGTACCTAGTGTACACTGGTACAGGGGCTCACAGGGTGATCCACTTCCAATTGGTTATGCACCTAGGGTGCATAGTGTAAATTTAGTAAAGAGAACAGCAGGCTGGGGGTCTGATTGGCAGGCCCACAGCCTCAATATGTCAAAAACCAGTGAAGCAAAAAGCAAAAATTTGGGGTGACCATAGGATAGCAGACCCTACTCTCCTACACAACCCCCCCCAAACGCAGGGACATTAAACTAGCCTTGACCAGTCTCGTCTTCATGTCCTAAGTGGAAGTACCTGGAGAGACCATCTGCATTCCCATGGTCAGTACCTGGCCGGTGCTCCACTGTAAAGTCAATCCGCTGTAGGGAAATGGACCACCTAAGCAGTTTGGGGATATCACCCTTCATCTGATTTAGCCACAAGAGGGGCTTATGGTCGGTCTGAATCTTGAAGTGAGTGCCAAACAAGTATGGCCTCAGCTTCTTCAGGGCCCACACCACAGCAAAGGCCTCCCTCTCAATAGCTGACCAATTCTTCTCTCTGGGGGTCAACCTTCTGCTAATAAAAGCAATGGGTTGGTCTTGACCATCTACATTAAGTTGTGACAGCACAGCTCCCACACCCAACTCAGAAGCATCTGTTTGGACAATAAACTCTTTGGAGTAGTCAGGACTTTTCAGGATAGGTGCAGAGCACATGGCCTCCTTCAGGTCATCAAATGCCTTTTGACAGCTTACTGTCCACTGAACCTTTTTGGGTATCTTCTTGGATGTCAGATCATTAAGAGGAGTCACAATGGACCCATAGTTCTTAACAAACTTCCTGTAGTACCCAGTCAAGCCCAAGAAAGCTCGAACTTGAGTCTGGGTGGTTGGAGGGGACCAGTCCTGGATGGATTGTATCTTACTCTCCAGTGGTTGAACTTGGCCTCCACCTACAAGGTGGCCCAAATACACAACCTTACTCTGCCCTATCTGGCACTTAGTAGCCTTGATAGTGAGGCCTGCCCTTTGCAGCGCCTCAAGAGCCTTCTTCAGGTGGATCAGGTGATCCTCCCAGGTGGAGCTAAAGACAGCAATGTCATCAAGATATGCTGCACAAAAGTCATCCAACCCAGTAAGGACTTGGTTCACCAGCCTTTGGAAGGTGGCAGGTGCATTCTTCAGACCAAAGGGCATCACCACAAATTGGTAGTGCCCACCTGGGGTTGAGAATGCTGTTTTGGCCTTAGACTCCTCAGCTAATCTGATTTGCCAATAGCCAGCTGTCAAGTCAAATGTGCTCAAAAACTTAGCAGAAGCTAGTTTGTCTATGAGCTCATCTGCCCTTGGAATAGGGTGTGCATCTGTCCTGGTGACAGCATTGAGACCCCTGTAATCTACACAGAACCTCATCTCTCTCTTGCCATCTTTGGTGTGAGGTTTGGGGACCAGAACCACTGGGCTAGCCCAGGGGCTCTCTGAGGGTTCAATGACACCTAATTCCAGCATTTTGTGTACCTCAGCCTTTATACAGTCCCTGACGTGGTCAGGTTGTCTGTAAAGCTTGTTCTTCACAGGCAGACTGTCACCAGTGTCCACCACATGGGTACACCAGTCAGTTTGGCTAGGTATTAGGGAAAACAGATGTTGAAATGATTGTAGAACTTATCTACATTCAGTCTGTTGATGGGCAGTGAGGTTGCCTCCAAGGGTCACTCCTTCAACTGAGCCATCTTCAGGGTTCTGAGATAACAGGTCTCGGAGAGGGTCACTCTCTTCCTCCTGTCCCTCATCTGTAGCCATGAGCAAGCCCATGTCTGCCCTGTCAACATATGCTTTTAACCTGTTAACATGGAGTCCCCTGTGGGGACTCCTGGGAGTTCCTAGGTCCACCAAGTAGGTGACCTCTCCCTTCTTTTCCAGGATTGTATGGGGTCCAGACCATTTGTCTTGGAGTGCTGCTGGGGCCACTGGCTCCAACACCCATACCTTCTGGCCTGGCTGAAACTCAACCAAGACAGCCTTTTGGTCATGCCAAGCTTTCTGTAAGGCCTGGCTTGCCTCAAGGTTTTTGGATGCCTTCTCCGTATACTCAGCCATCCTGGAGCGGAGACCAAGTACATAGTCCACTATGTCTTGCTTAGGCTTTTTGAGAGGTAACTCCCATCCTTCCTTCACCAAACACAGTGGGCCTCTTACAGGGTGCCCAAACAACAATTCAAAGGGGCTGTAGCCAACCCCCTTTTGTGGGACCTCTCTGTAAGCAAACAGAAGGCAGGGTAGAAGGATGTCCCATCTTCGCCTGATCTTTTCAGGTAATCTTTTGATCATACCCTTTAGGGTCTTGTTGAATCTCTCGACAAGCCCATTGCATTGTGGGTGATAAGGGGTGGTGAACTTGTAGTTGACACCACACTCCTTCCACATAGCTGTCAAGTATCCTGACATGAAGTTGGTACCTCTGTCAGAAACTACCTCCTTAGGAAACCCCACTCTGGAGAATACTCCCAGCAGGGCCCTGGCCACAACAGGTGCTGTAGTGGTCCTAAGGGGAATTGCCTCTGGATACCTGGTGGCATGATCCACTACCACCAGTATAAATCTGTGCCCAGATGCAGTGGGAGGATCCATGGGACCCACTATATCTATTCCCACTCTTTCAAAGGGGACCCCCACCACAGGTAGTGGTATTAGGGGGGCCTTTGTTGTGCCACCTGATTTGCCACTGGCTTGGCAGGTCACACAGGAGCGACAAAACTCCTTTGTATCTTCATTCATGTGAGGCCAGTGAAAGTGAGGGACAAGCCTGTCCCAAGTCTTATTCTGGCCTAAGTGTCCTGCAAGGGGAATATCATGGGCCAAGGTAAGAAGGAAGCCCCTAAATTGCAGAGGTATAACCAACCTCCTGGTTGCACCAGGCTTGGGGTCTCTAGCCTCTGAATAAAGGAGCCCTTCATCCCAATACACTTTATGGGTACCTTGAGCATTCCCAGCAGCCTCAGCAGCAGCCAGCTGTCTGAGGGGTTCAAGAGAGGGACAGGATAACTGAGCCTGCCTCAAGTCAGCCCTTGAAGGTCCCCCTGTCCCCAGAAACTCAACCTGATCAGGTTCAAGCTCTTCAGGGACAGTGCCTTCAGGGTTCTCTAGATCAGCTTCCTGGGAAGGTTGATCATCACTCTGAGGCAGGGGGGAATGCACAGCCTTGACCCTCCTGTTCTTCTTCTTGGTAGGTGCTTGGTCCATTGTTCCAGGATCCAAGACCTGAGGTTCAGTAAGGCACTTTTTGGCCTGTGACCTGGTCACAGCAAGGACATGTGGTGATATACCTAACATCTCTGCATGTGTCCTGTACTCCACTTCAGACCATAGAGAACTCTCTAGGTCATTGCCCAACAAACATTCTACTGGGAGGTCTGCACTAACCACAACCCTTTTGAGGCCAGTTACCCCTCCCCATGAGAAGTTAACAACTGCCACACTATGTGAAGTAGTGGCATTGCTGGCATTGGTCACCAGGTAATTCTCACCTGGTATGTACTGTCCAGGGTCCACAAAGCCTGGTGTCACCATAGTGACACTGCCACATGTGTCCCTGTAGGCTTGAGCCACTTTTTCATTAATTAAAGGAGTCTGTCTGTACTTGCCCAGGTTACTGGGGCTCACAGTCAGGGACAAATCTATGTCCCCATCACAGATCAGGACTGCCTGTGTCAGGGTTCTGTCTAAGTCAGAATCTCCTTCAGTTCCCATAGTGATTCCCACTACACCCTTTGTCTGGGGACCAACACTGCTAACAGTAGTACTGGGAGCAGGTGCCTTAGGGGCAACAGTGTTGGGGGCTCCACCCTTTTTACAATCACTAGTCCAGTGAGTTGTATTCTTGCAAGAATTGCACCAGGGTTTCTTTTGACCTTCTTTCTTCTTCCCTTTAGGCTGGGACCCACCCTCTTTAGTACTAGTTTGGGGCCCTGTTGAAGACTTCTGGTCTTTAGATTTCTGATCTCCACCCTTTTGGTCTGTTTTCTTCTGATCACCCCCTTGGCCCTGGTTCTGGTTCTTTTGCTTAACCCTGGTTCTGACCCATTTGTCTGCCTTCTTTCCCAATTCTTGGGGAGAGGTTAGATCAGAGTCAACCAAGTATTGATGCAGTTGCTGGTTTTGACAGTTATTTAAAATCTGTTCTCTCATCATCAAATTGTACAATCCTGTATAATCAGATACCTTACTTCCCAGCAACCAACCCTCCAAAGCCTTAGTGGCACATTCAATGTATTCAGACCAGTAGTGAGTCTGTGTCTTCTGGGTGTCTCTGAACATTAACCTGTACTGTTCAGTGGTTAAGCCTAACCCATCAACTAGGACACTCTTCAGGACTCTGTAGTTTCTGACATCCTCCTCCCTAACAGTGAGGAGTCTGTCTCTGCCTCTTCCTTCTAAGGAGAGCCAGAGGATTGCTGCCCACTGGTCTTCAGGAACCTGCTGTACTTTGCAGGCTCTCTCAAGAGCAGTCATCCATTTGTGGATGTCGTCCCCACTTTTGTAGGGGGGCACAACCTTGGACAGGTTTCTATTATCAAAGACCCTATCCTTGTCCTTAGGGACAATGCTGCCACCAGTGGGTATAGACCCACTCTCTTTAGGTCGCCTAGCCTTACTCAGTTTCTCTTCCATCAGAGCCACTCCTAGCTCCTGTTTCCTGATTCTCAGCTGAGCTTCCTGCATTCTGGCCTCATGCTCCCTCCTCTGAGGGGTGGTCATCCTTCTCCTGGAGTGACCTTGAGAGCCTCTAGAGGCATGAGAAGCATTAGATTCACTTGAGTGATTCCTTTGCCTCCCAAGCCCCTGGTTAAGTCCACTATGGAGATCCAATGGGGTGATCCCATTGTCAGCCCCCTGTAGCCTTAAGTTAGCTGGGCCACGTATAACACTTGGCACTGGGCTAGTTCTCCCTTCATCCTCACTGCCTTCTGTATCCCCACCACTTTCCTCCTCTATAGTATGATTCTCATCTAAGGGATGACTATTGGAAAGGGGTACTTCAGTAGCATCTTCAGAAGGGGGGCCTCCTGTTCCTGTCCCTAAGGGGCCTAACTGGGAGGCTTTCCTGAGAGCTTTCTGATCTTCATCAGCCTGTAAAAGCTCTCTGAGTTCAGCAGAAGTAGGATTCTTGGGCTGTTTCAGGCCCCTGATATTTGCCAACTGCCTGAGCTCATTTTGGTTTAGGGTAGCAAAGATGGATGGTGCCCTCTGGGGGTCACTCTCAACAGAGATGGGTACATTGGACCCCTCTGCCCCAGCCATTGCTCTTAAGTGTGGGTGGATGTGTTGCAATCTACCTACACTTGGGTTTGCCTACTAAACCTATCTAGTAGTTGTAGTCAGGGTGTGCTACTCCCTTTGCTCTACAACACTAAGTTCAGTAGAACTTGAGTAAATCTAATCTTGTTTTATATGTACCTACAGGTACCTATGTGATCTTTCAATTGGTAACCAAGAGATTACAATGGTAAAACACAGCAAGCTCAAATCCAACCGCTGCTCACCAATGTGAGAAGTTGGCCTGGTATATGATGTTCACTAGTTAAAGTGACCACCTTGTACCATGCCAAGCAACCCTTATGGTGTGGTTGTAAGTCAACATTTTCGGACTAGCTGCCCTAGTGGTAGCGTAGGCTAAGCAGTCTTTGAGGCTAAACTCGTGAAGCGTGTTAAGCCAGCTGTTTTACCAAATGTAACCCCCTTTTATACCAATGAAAGGACACCACACAGATATATATTGAAAATATATATGTATTTATTTCTCAAAGTAACCCCTAGACTCTTTATGAGCACAGGAGCACAAATCGTTAAACAAGAATACGTTAGAATACACAGAAGTTGCACTTTATATGGATAGGCCCTGGTGGCCGCTCAAACCATATACTAAAATAGTGGTATAAGTACCACGAACAGAAAAGGGAAAAGGCCTAGGGCCTCTAGAATCGCTGGGCCTACAAGGAGCTAACTTCAGTTAGTGACCAGGAGGTCCACGGGTGGCGTGTGCAGAGCAAATAGTCACACGCGAGCTCCCATAGGTTTTCAATGGGTGCATAAAAGTTACAAAGTTACTGCAAAAAGGATCTTCCGGATGGACTATGAACTTAAGATTCGAAACACAGACACTAGAGATGATACTCTACACTAGGGCACCGGAGTGCCAGCTTTACCTCACCCACAGGAAGCGGGTGCATAGGTCTCGAAGTGCGTCGGGTTCCTTCTATCTGTTCAATGGAGCCTGTGGACAAAGATGTTGCAGGCGATCGGTCCGGAAGAGATGCGGTGGATCCAAGGGTGGATCGGAGTTGTAGAAGACCTGTAAGCAGAGGGGACAGTGTTCACAGTTACTAGCCAGTGACCAGCGTGGCACCAGGTGGGTACCAGGCGATGTCGGGTGCAAACAGGAAGGAAGGTGTAGCTTGTCTCTGCAGCCACGTAGTCCCTGAAGGTCGACGACATCCAGGAGTCGGATCAAGAGCTGTCCCACGCAGGCTCTCGCTGTCGGCGGTGTCGGCGACTTGATCGAAGCAAACAAGCCTTGGCAAAAGCAATTGTTGTGGGAAACGAAATAAGCTGATGGTTCTGACCAGCAAGGTCAGAGGGACTGCTCCTTTGGAGGGGAGCAAGGGCCAGTCTGGAGCAACCAGACCAGCAGTGTAGTTCTTGAAGTTCGTCGCCAAGATGGCCACTAGCCAGCAGGCCAGCAACCGGTTAGGCGCGTCGAGTGGCAAAATGCAGAAGGGCCCCACGCAGATCGTAGAGATGCTGGAGGGCTCACCTTTGGTGCAGATACTGCTCGAGAGTTGGGCTTCTCAGATCCCAAAGCACAACTTGGAGGGAGCCTCGGTTGTTGCGCTTGCAGTTTGTCGTGGTCTTTTCAAGATGGCTGGCTCCACGTGTCTCGGTGCCTCCACGGGTCTCCTCTTTTCAGGGACTGTGGATCGGGCGGTGAGAGGTCTGGAGGTCCAGGTCTTGTCAGTCTCTGGGCTCGGGCTCCGGCGGGAGGCGGCAGCAAAGCAGATGTTGATTCGCTGGATGGTGCTTGCGTTAGCAAGGTGGTCACTCCCTGACCACAGGGGAGATTGGCTTCAGTCCTCTGTGCGGCAGAGTGTCGAAGTTCCCGTCTTCTTCTTGTAGTTAAGTTGATTCCAGGATGTCTGAAGTCTTAGGACACAGCTCCTACCTTTAAGCGGATTCTAGGGGCCGGAATACCTGCTAGGTCCCTCCCTAAGGGTGGGACCAGGAAGGGGGGTGGTTACACCCCCAATCCTTTGTCCAGCTCGCCCTAGGCCCGGAACTGGTGTGCCCCAGGACCGGATTGAACTGGCATATGCACCGAGGCTCCTTGTGAGCCACAGGCATGTCTGGTTTCTTTCAAGCCCTACCTGACCAATACACAAAATCCTGTCTGGGGTGGTGCACGCACCTCCCCTGGCAGGAAACCCTTTGTCCACACCTCCCAAGCTGGAAGGACTCCCAGCAACAGGAGGGCAGACTTGTGTCTGTGGTGGCAGCATCCATTTTGTGGAGCTGAGGCTATGTCTGATTTTACCCGGGTTTCAGGTACTGTACATGTCGTGTCCCTCTAGAAGGGTGGAATGCTAACCCCGTCGCCAGAATTGGCGAGGGGTTAGTATTCCAATTCGTATGACACCTTACTCGACATGTTTTGATAAAGCCAAACCAAAGTTAGCATTTAACCGCGAGGTTCATAATGCACTTAAGAGTATATGGTATGACGATATCTGGAAACAGTAGAAGGAAGTTGTTCCGACCACTGCAGACAGGCTCAGCTCATGCCAGAGCACCATCTCACATGGAACCAAGCACTCTGCCTTCAGGATTGTTAAGGCCTGCCATAGGAGTGACTTATAGGTTAACATGTGTCCCATTTAAGGTTAGGTAGAGGTATACTACACCTAAGTAAGAGGTGGTTACACCAACTTACCCCAGCTGAGTGATCAGCCAGTTGTGTCAAATTTGTTAGGCCAAGCCTGGGGTGGCATAATACATGCTTCAGCCCCTGGCAGGCCTTAGATACACCAATGCCCTGGGTACCTAGTGTACACTGGTACAGGGGCTCACAGGGTGATCCACTTCCAATTGGTTATGCACCTAGGGTGCATAGTGTAAATTTAGTAAAGAGAACAGCAGTCTGATTGGCAGGCCCACAGCCTCAATATGTCAAAAACCAGTGAAGCAAAAAGCAAAAATTTGGGGTGACCATAGGATAGCAGACCCTACTCTCCTACACAACCCCCCCCCCCAAACGCAGGGACATTAAACTAGCCTTGACCAGTCTCGTCTTCATGTCCTAAGTGGAAGTACCTGGAGAGACCATCTGCATTCCCATGGTCAGTACCTGGCCGGTGCTCCACTGTAAAGTCCATCCGCTGTAGGGAAATGGACCACCTAAGCAGTTTGGGGATATCACCCTTCATCTGATTTAGCCACAAGAGGGGCTTATGGTCGGTCTGAATCTTGAAGTGAGTGCCAAACAAGTATGGCCTCAGCTTCTTCAGGGTCCACACCACAGCAAAGGCCTCCCTCTCAATAGCTGACCAATTCTTCTCTCTGGGGGTCAACCTTCTGCTAATAAAAGCAATGGGTTGGTCTTGACCATCTACATTAAGTTGTGACAGCACAGCTCCCACACCCAACTCAGAAGCATCTGTTTGGACAATAAACTCTTTGGAGTAGTCAGGACTTTTCAGGATAGGTGCAGAGCACATGGCCTCCTTCAGGTCATCAAATGCCTTTTGACAGCTTACTGTCCACTGAACCTTTTTGGGCATCTTCTTGGATGTCAGATCATTAAGAGGAGTCACAATGGACCCATAGTTCTTAACAAACTTCCTGTAGTACCCAGTCAAGCCCAAGAAAGCTCGAACTTGAGTCTGGGTGGTTGGAGGGGACCAGTCCTGGATGGATTGTATCTTACTCTCCAGTGGTTGAACTTGGCCTCCACCTACAAGGTGGCCCAAATACACAACCTTACTCTGCCCTATCTGGCACTTAGTAGCCTTGATAGTGAGGCCTGCCCTTTGCAGCGCCTCAAGAGCCTTCTTCAGGTGGATCAGGTGATCCTCCCAGGTGGAGCTAAAGACAGCAATGTCATCAAGATATGCTGCACAAAAGTCATCCAACCCAGTAAGGACTTGGTTCACCAGCCTTTGGAAGGTGGCAGGTGCATTCTTCAGACCAAAGGGCATCACCACAAATTGGTAGTGCCCACCTGGGGTTGAGAATGCTGTTTTGGCCTTAGACTCCTCAGCTAATCTGATTTGCCTATAGCCAGCTGTCAAGTCAAATGTGCTCAAAAACTTAGCAGAAGCTAGTTTGTCTATGAGCTCATCTGCCCTTGGAATAGCGTGTGCATCTGTCCTGGTGACAGCATTGAGACCCCTGTAATCCACACAGAACCTCATCTCTCTCTTGCCATCTTTGGTGTGACGTTTGGGGACCAGAACCACTGGGCTAGCCCAGGGGCTCTCTGAGGGTTCAATGACACCTAATTCCAGCATTTTACGTACCTCAGCCTTTATACAGTCCCTGACGTGGTCAGGTTGTCTGTAGAGCTTGTTCTTTACAGGCAGACTGTCACCAGTGTCCACCACATGGGTACACCAGTCAGTTTGGCTAGGTATTAGGGAAAACAGATGTTGAAATGATTGTAGAACTTGTCTACATTCAGTCTGTTGATGGGCAGTGAGGTTGCCTCCAAGGGTCACTCCTTCAACTGAGCCATCTTCAGGGTTCTGAGATAACAGGTCTCGGAGAGGGTCACTCTCTTCCTCCTGTCCCTCATCTGTAGCCATGAGCAAGCCCATGTCTGCCCTGTCAACATATGCTTTTAACCTGTTAACATGGAGTACCCTGTGGGGACTCCTGGGAGTTCCTAGGTCCACCAAGTAGGTGACCTCTCCCTTCTTTTCCAGGATTGTATGGGGTCCAGACCATTTGTCTTGGAGTGCTGCTGGGGCCACTGGCTCCAACACCCATACCTTCTGGCCTGGCTGAAACTCAACCAAGACAGCCTTTTGGTCATGCCAAGCTTTCTGTAAGGCCTGGCTTGCCTCAAGGTTTTTGGATGCCTTCTCCATATACTCAGCCATCCTGGAGCGGAGACCAAGTACATAGTCCACTATGTCTTGCTTAGGCTTTTTGAGAGGTAACTCCCATCCTTCCTTCACCAAACACAGTGGGCCTCTTACAGGGTGCCCAAACAACAATTCAAAGGGGCTGTAGCCAACCCCCTTTTGTGGGACCTCTCTGTAAGCAAACAGAAGGCAGGGTAGAAGGATGTCCCATCTTCACCTGATCTTTTCAGGTAATCTTTTGATCATACCCTTTAGGGTCTTGTTGAATCTCTCGACAAGCCCATTGCATTGTGGGTGATAAGGGGTGGTGAACTTGTAGTTGACACCACACTCCTTCCACATAGCTGTCAAGTATCCTGACATGAAGTTGGTACCTCTGTCAGAAACTACCTCCTTAGGAAACCCCACTCTGGAGAATACTCCCAGCAGGGCCCTGGCCACAACAGGTGCTGTAGTGGTCCTAAGGGGAATTGCCTCTGGATACCTGGTGGCATGATCCACTACCACCAGTATAAATCTGTGCCCAGATGCAGTGGGAGGATCCATGGGACCCACTATATCTATTCCCACTCTTTCAAAGGGGACCCCCACCACAGGTAGTGGTATTAGGGGGGCCTTTGTTGTGCCACCTGATTTGCCACTGGCTTGGCAGGTCACACAGGAGCGACAAAACTCCTTTGTATCTTCATTCATGTGAGGCCAGTGAAAGTGAGGGACAAGCCTGTCCCAAGTCTTATTCTGGCCTAAGTGTCCTGCAAGGGGAATATCATGGGCCAAGGTAAGAAGGAAGCCCCTAAATTGCAGAGGTATAACCAACCTCCTGGTTGCACCAGGCTTGGGGTCTCTAGCCTCTGAATAAAGGAGCCCTTCATCCCAATACACTTTATGGGTACCTTGAGCATTCCCAGCAGCCTCAGCAGCAGCCAGCTGTCTGAGGGGTTCAAGAGAGGGACAGGATAACTGAGCCTGCCTCAAGTCAGCCCTTGAAGGTCCCCCTGTCCCCAGAAACTCAACCTGATCAGGTTCAAGCTCTTCAGGGACAGTTCCTTCAGGGTTCTCTAGATCAGCTTCCTGGGAAGGTTGATCATCACTCTGAGGCAGGGGGGAAGGCACAGCCTTGACCCTCCTGTTCTTCTTCTTGGTAGGTGCTTGGTCCATTGTTCCAGGATCCAAGACCTGAGGTTCAGTAAGGCACTTTTTGGCCTGTGACCTGGTCACAGCAAGGACATGTGGTGATATACCTAACATCTCTGCATGTGTCCTGTACTCCACTTCAGACCATAGAGAACTCTCTAGGTCATTGCCCAACAAACATTCTACTGGGAGGTCTGCACTAACCACAACCCTTTTGAGGCCAGTTACCCCTCCCCATGAGAAGTTAACAACTGCCACACTATGTGAAGTAGTGGCATTGCTGGCATTGGTCACCTGGTAATTCTCACCTGGTATGTACTGTCCAGGGTCCACAAAGCCTGGTGTCACCATAGTGACACTGCCACATGTGTCCCTGTAGGCTTGAGCCACTTTTTCATTAATTAAAGGAGTCTGTCTGTACTTGCCCAGGTTACTGGGGCTCACAGTCAGGGACAAATCTATGTCCCCATCACAGATTAGGACTGCCTGTGTCAGGGTTCTGTCTAAGTCAGAATCTCCTTCAGTTCCCATAGTGATTCCCACTACACCCTTTGTCTGGGGACCAACACTGCTAACAGTAGTACTGGGAGCAGGTGCCTTAGGGGCAACAGTGTTGGGGGCTCCACCCTTTTTACAATCACTAGTCCAGTGAGTTGTATTCTTGCAAGAATTGCACCAGGGTTTCTTTTGACCTTCTTTCTTCTTCCCTTTAGGCTGGGACCCACCCTCTTTAGTACTAGTTTGGGGCCCTGTTGAAGACTTCTGGTCTTTAGATTTCTGATCTCCACCCTTTTGGTCTGTTTTCTTCTGATCACCCCCTTGGCCCTGGTTCTGGTTCTTTTGCTTAACCCTGGTTCTGACCCATTTGTCTGCCTTCTTTCCCAATTCTTGGGGAGAGGTCAGATCAGAGTCAACCAAGTATTGATGCAGTTGCTGGTTTTGACAGTTATTTAAAATCTGTTCTCTCATCATCAAATTGTACAATCCTGTATAATCAGATACCTTACTTCCCAGCAACCAACCCTCCAAAGCCTTAGTGGCACATTCAATGTATTCAGAACAGTAGTGAGTCTGTGTCTTCTGGGTGTCTCTGAACATTAACCTGTACTGTTCAGTGGTTAAGCCTAACCCATCAACTAGGACACTCTTCAGGACTCTGTAGTTTCTGACATCCTCCTCCCTAACAGAGAGGAGTCTGTCTCTGCCTCTTCCTTCAAAGGAGAGCCAGAGGATTGCTGCCCACTGGTCTTCAGGAACCTGCTGTACTTTGCAGGCTCTCTCAAGAGCAGTCATCCATTTGTGGATGTCGTCCCCACTTTTGTAGGGGGGCACAACCTTGGACAGGTTTCTATTATCAAAGACCCTATCCTTGTCCTTAGGGACAATGCTGCCACCAGTGGGTATAGACCCACTCTCTTTAGGTCGCCTAGCCTTACTCAGTTTCTCTTCCATCAGAGCCACTTCTAGCTCCTGTTTCCTGATTCTCAGCTGAGCTTCCTGCATTCTGGCCTCATGCTCCCTCCTCTGAGGGGTGGTCATCCTTCTCCTGGAGTGACCTTGAGAGCCTCTAGAGGCACGAGAAGCATTAGATTCACTTGAGTGATTCCTTTGCCTCCCAAGCCCCTGGTTAAGTCCACTAGGGAGATCCAATGGGGTGATCCCATTGTCAGCCCCCTGTAGCCTTAAGTTAGCTGGGCCACGTATAACACTTGGCACTGGGCTAGTTCTCCCTTCATCCTCACTACCTTCTGTATCCCCACCACTTTCCTCCTCTGTAGTATGATTCTCATCTAAGGGATGACTATTGGAAAGGGGTACTTCAGTAGCATCTTCAGAAGGGGGGCCTCCTGTTCCTGTCCCTAAGGGGCCTAACTGGGAGGCTTTCCTGAGAGCTTTCTGATCTTCATCAGCCTGTAAAAGCTCTCTGAGTTCAGCAGAAGTAGGATTCTTGGGCTGTTTCAGGCCCCTGATATTTGCCAACTGCCTGAGCTCATTTTGGTTTAGGGTAGCAAAGATGGATGGTGCCCTCTGGGGGTCACTCTCAACAGAGATGGGTACATTGGACCCCTCTGCCCCAGCCATTGCTCTTAAGTGTGGGTGGATGTGTTGCAATCTACCTACACTTGGGTTTGCCTACTAAACCTATCTAGTAGTTGTAGTCAGGGTGTGCTACTCCCTTTGCTCTACAACACTAAGTTCAGTAGAACTTAAGTAAATCTAATCTTGTTTTATATGTACCTACAGGTACCTATGTGATCTTTCAATTGGTAACCAAGAGATTACAATGGTAAAACACAGCAAGCTCAAATCCAACCGCTGCTCACCAATGTGAGAAGTTGGCCTGGTATATGATGTTCACTAGTTAAAGTGACCACCTTGTACCATGCCAAGCAACCCTTATGGTGTGGTTGTAAGTCAACATTTTCGGACTAGCTGCCCTAGTGGTAGCGTAGGCTAAGCAGTCTTTGAGGCTAAACTCGTGAAGCGTGTTAAGCCAGCTGTTTTACCAAATGTAACCCCCTTTTATACCAATGAAAGGACACCACACAGATATATATTGAAAATATATATGTATTTATTTCTCAAAGTAACCCCTAGACTCTTTATGAGCACAGGAGCACAAATCGTTAAACAAGAATACGTTAGAATACACAGAAGTTGCACTTTATATGGATAGGCCCTGGTGGCCGCTCAAACCATATACTAAAATAGTGGTATAAGTACCACGAACAGAAAAGGGAAAAGGCCTAGGGCCTCTAGAATCGCTGGGCCTACAAGGAGCTAACTTCAGTTAGTGACCAGGAGGTCCACGGGTGGCGTGTGCAGAGCAAATAGTCACACGCGAGCTCCCATAGGTTTTCAATGGGTGCATAAAAGTTACAAAGTTACTGCAAAAAGGATCTTCCGGATGGACTATGAACTTAAGATTCGAAACACAGACACTAGAGATGATACTCTACACTTGGGCACCGGAGTGCCAGCTTTACCTCACCCACAGGAAGCAGGTGCATAGGTCTCGAAGTGCGTCGGGTTTCTTCTATCTGTTCAATGGAGCCTGTGGACAAAGATGCTGCAGGCGATCGGTCCGGAAGAGATGCGGTGGATCCAAGGGTGGATCGGAGTTGTAGAAGACCTGTAAGCAGAGGGGACAGTGTTCACAGTCACTAGCCAGTGACCAGCGTGGCACCAGGTGGGTACCAGGCGATGTCGGGTGCACACAGGAAGGAAGGTGTAGCTTGTCTCTGCAGCCACGTGGTCCCTGAAGGTCGACGACGTCCAGGAGTCGGTTCACAAGCTGTCCCACGCAGTCTCTCGCTGTCAGCGGTGTTGGCGACTTGATCGAAGCAAACAAGCCTTGGCAAAAGCAATTGTTGTGGAAAACGAAATAAGCTGATGGTTCTGACCAGCAAGGTCAGAGGGACTGCTCCTTTGGAGGGGAGCAAGGGCCAGTCTGGAGCAACCAGACCAGTGGTGTAGTTCTTGAAGTTCGTCGCCAAGATGGCCACTAGCCAGCGGGCCAGCAACCGGTTAGGCGCGTCGAGTGGCAAAATGCAGAAGGGCCCCACGCAGATCGTGGAGATGCTGGAGGGCTCACCTTTGGTGCAGATGCTGCTCGAGAGATGGGCTTCTCAGATCCCAAAGCACAACTTGGAGGGAGCCTCGGTTGTTGCGCTTGCAGCTTGTCGTGGTCTTTTCAAGATGGCTGGCTCCACGTGTCTCGGTGCCTCCACGGGTCTCCTCTTTTCAGGGACTGTGGATCGGGCGGTGAGAGGTCTGGAGGTCCAGGTCTTGTCAGTCTCTGGGCTCGGGCTCCGGCGGGAGGCGGCGGCAAAGCAGATGTTGATTCGCTGGATGGTGCTTGCGTTAGCAAGGTGGTCACTCCCTGACCACAGGGGAGATTGGCTTCAGTCCTCTGTGCGGCAGAGCATCGAAGTTCCCGTCTTCTTCTTGTAGTTAACTTGATTCCAGGATGTCTGAAGTCTTAGGACACAGCTCCTACCTTTAAGCGGATTCTAGGGGCCGGAATACCTGCTAGGTCCCTCCCTAAGGGTGGGACCAGGAAGGGGGGTGGTTACACCCCCAATCCTTTGTCCAGCGCGCCCCAGGCCCAGGACTGGTGTGCCCCAGGACCGGATTGAACTGGCATATGCACCGAGGCTCCTTGTGAGCCTCAGGCATTTCTGGTTTCTTTCAAGCCCTACCTGACCAATACACAAAATCCTGTCTGGGGTGGTGCACGCACCTCCCCTGGCAGGAAACCCTTTGTCCACACCTCCCAAGCTGGAAGGACTCCCAGCAGCAGGAGGGCAGACTTGTGTCTGTGGTGGCAGCATCCATTTAGTGGAGCTGAGGCTATGTCTGATTTTACCCGGGTTTCAGGTACTGTACATGTCGTGTCCCTCTAGAAGGGTGGAATGCTAACCCCGTCGCCAGAATTGGCGAGGGGTTAGTATTCCAATTTGTATGACACCTTACTCGACATGTTTTGATAAAGCCAAACCAAAGTTAGCATTTAACCGCGAGGTTCATAATGCACTTGAGAGTATATGGTATGACGATATCTGGAAACAGTAGAAGGAAGTAGTTCCGACCACTGCAGACAGGCTCAGCTCATGCCAGAGCACCATCTCACATGGAACCAAGCACTCTGCCTTCAGGATTGTTAAGGCCTGCCATAGGAGTGACTTATAGGTTAACATGTGTCCCATTTAAGATTAGGTATAGGTATACTACACCTAAGTAAGAGGTGGTTACACCAACTTACCCCAGCTGAGTGATCAGCCAGTTGTGTCAAATTTGTTAGGCCAAGCCTGGGGTGGCATAATACATGCTTCAGCCCCTGGCAGGCCTTAGATACACCAATGCCCTGGGTACCTAGTGTACACTGGTACAGGGGCTCACAGGGTGATCCACTTCCAATTGGTTATGCACCTAGGGTGCATAGTGTAAATTTAGTAGAGAGAACAGCAGGCTGGGGGTCTGATTGGCAGGCCCACAGCCTCAATATGTCAAAAACCAGTGAAGCAAAAAGCAAAAATTTGGGGTGACCATAGGATAGCAGACCCTACTCTCCTACATCTGCCAACACTTCCTAGTTTGGCCTGCTGGCAGCCAATCACAGTGAAGCTCATGCACGGGACTTAGGCTCCGCCCAGATATTGAAACTTTTATTTTTCTAATTTCGCAGCACCTACTGAACGGATTTACACCATTTAAAAAGTCACTTTCTGACCCACGCACTACCTTTGTGCCAAATTTGGGGTAATTCCGTTCAGTAGTTTCAGCTGTAGCCTTGCACAAAGTTTCGTATGGAAAATTGATTTTTTCACTCTTGTTTTTTGGATTTCACAAAAACTACTAAACGGATTTACACCATTTTAAGAAAAAGGTCGCTTTCTGAACCAAGCTCTACCTTTCTGCCAAATTGCAGGCAATTCCGTTCAGCAGTTCGGGCTGTAGCTCATCGCAAAATTTTCTATGGAAATTAACATGGGGAAAACGCGTTTTGGGACCCCCCTTTTTTCTCAGCTCCCGCTTGACGAATCACCCCCAAACCTTCAAGATAGGAGCGGACCTAAAAAGTGCAACTTTTGGAAAATGTCATAAAGATTCGTTAAATGACGCCAAAGTTATTAGCAACTCAAAAAATGCTTTTCCTATGGAAACTAGGTTGTAACTATAACTACCTACTGGCGACCGCCACTGGGGCCAGCCGAACTCGTGGCGGGTGCAACCGGGAAGCGGTGGTGGAAACTGCTTATGAAACAGCAAAAACAAGGAGTTCATGATACTCCCAAGGTCCGGTGCACTCACGAGGTATGTGTCGGCTATAAAATATATATATATATATGTATATTCCACAAGAATCAGGATGCTTAGATAGGAAATCCACAAGCCCACTCCAACAAGTATATCAAGTTTGCTTTATTTTAGATTGACAAGAGAATGCGTTTCGGCCACGTCTGTTGTTCTGAGGGATTGCAGTGGCAAAGGCTATCGTGTATATGTATATATATATATATATATATATTATCTACTGGCGGTCGCCAGTAGATAGTTATAGTTAGGACCACGTTTCCATAGGAAATCCGCAACATTCTATTTTGAATAACTTTGGCGCCGGTCGATGAATCCTCGCGAATTTCTCAAAATAGGTGGGGCGCTACGCTCCGCTCCTACCCTGAAAGTCTCGGGGGGATTCGTCAAGCGGGGGCTGAGATAAAAGGGGGGTCCCAAAATGCGTTTTTCCCATGCATTTTTCCATAGGACCTTTAGACAGAGCTACAGCCCGAACGGCTGAACAGAATTACTAGAAATTTGGCAGAGAGGTAGTCCCTAGGTCAAGGAAGTGCCTTTTGTAGGTTTGGTGTAAATCTGTTCAGTAGATCCTGAGAAAATAGCATTTAAAAGCATATATATATGTGGGCGGAGCCTAACCACACATCTCATCCTGAGATCTGATTGGCTGTCAGCACTTCATCCAAGAAGTGTTGGCAGCCATCTTGGGACCAATATACATGATAGCACCTCATTAAAAAGCATTGCAGTTAATAGAAGGTTTTAAGACTTTAGTTACATTATAAATCATTTGTTGATGGTACCATACTCATTTTAGGAATTGTGGTATGTTCTAAGGTGATTTCACCATGTGAAAAAGCCTTCTGCTGGGATATCATGATTGAGAGAAAAATATTTTCTCATGCTTTTACCACAGAGGTTTGGAAGGTGATCTATAGGCTAAACTGAGAGCTTATTTTCTGTAAATTCACATTATCTTTCTCAGTCATGTGAGAATGAAGTCTGACATTCTCAGTAAAACATGTACATCCAACAAGGGCAGAGACTGTCAGTTGATTCCTTTGTGTTCTACTGCAGCTTCCCAGAGTGTTCCAAAGAACTACTAGAGCGCTAACAGTCCTACTTATGATAAACGTATGGCACACCTGAAGCCATCTTGCTTGGATTAAAGTGGTAACTCTTAAAACATTTAATTTAAAAAGGAACAAAATGAGGGGGTTCATTTTTCAATAAAAAGTATGATTAGTGCTGCAGAAAGAAAAATTAGGGCATATTTTGAGTGACTTCTCAAATCCTCTTCTATTTCATTAAAAAATTCTGACATGCAGACTGAAACATGCACTTTCAATACCAGCAGCAGTTTTCCCTGGTGAGCAGTAGCTTTACTACAGTGATCTAATGAGCAAAAAGAGTGCTAACATTCTGAATTTATGGCAAATGTGTGACACATCTGAATGCCTTCTTGATGGAATCAAAGTAAAAAACTGAAAGTATTTCCTACTGAGGAGACTGCAGTAAATGAGGAAATTAGGAAACTTCATAACAAATAAGTCTCCCAAGATGGCCACCAGAGACAAAAGAGCCCAAATGTAGCCCAAATATCACCCAGATGTAGCCCAAGTATAGCCCAATGACAGAATGTCCCAGAATGTTCTTAAAAACAACTAGAGCGATTACTGTCTTCATTATGACAAAAGTATGGCACACCTGAAGCCATCTTGATTGGAATAAACTGGTAACACTTAAAACATTTAATTTAAAAAGGAACACAATGAGGAGGTTCATTTTGCCATAGAAATTATGATTAATGCTGAAGAAAGAAAATGAGGGCACATTTTGAGTGACTTCTCAAATCCTCTTCTATTTCATTAAAAAAATTCTGACATGCAGACTGAAACATGCACTTTTAATACCAGGAGCAGACTTCCATGGTGCAGTAGTTTTACTACAATGATCTAATGAGCAACTAGAGTGCTAACATTCAGAATTTATGGCAAATGTGTGACATATCTGAATACCTTCATGATGGAATCAAAGTAAAAAACTGAAAGCATTTCCTACTGAGGAGACTGCAGTACATGAGGAAATTAGGAAACTTCATAACAAATAAATCTCCCAAGATGGCC
This sequence comes from Triturus cristatus, assembly GCF_964204655.1. Taxonomy (NCBI): domain Eukaryota; kingdom Metazoa; phylum Chordata; class Amphibia; order Caudata; family Salamandridae; genus Triturus; species Triturus cristatus. The sequence goes on along the minus strand of NC_140579.1, from coordinate 622,231,016 downwards.
ACCGGAGACAAGAGAGCCCAAATGTAGCCCACAATCACCCAGATGTAGCCCAAATATAGCCCAATGACAGAAGTGTGCAAAACACTTATTATTTTGTGTTTTTGCAGTGTTATATAGTGCAGACTTGTCAGGTATTGGAGTGCTTTACATGAGCATTGGTTACATCACACAAGAACACATTCATTTTGGTTGTAGACATGGGGAAACTAAGTGATTTGACCAGAATCACAGAATGTCGAGCTGAAGCAGAAACTTCAACCTGGTTCCCCAGTTGCAAAGTCTGCAGTTCTGGAAGTAACACCACATCATCTCCCCTAAGTGCAACATTTAATCAAGTGGTCAACTGGATAAAAAAACATAAAGATAACAAATAATTTAAAAGTGCTTTGTCGCTATTTGAAAACTCAGAAAATATGTCCTTATTTTAGCCTTTTAGAGCACTAACCATAATTTTGATGCCAATAAGACCCTCTCATATATGTAATTTCTAAAGGAAATGCTCTAGGTATTACAGTTTTGATTACATCAAGATGATGTCAGGCGTTCCACACTTTTGTGATAAATATAGAATGTTAGCAATCTAGTTGTTCATTAGGATACTGTTGAGAGGCAGAGGCCAGGGGCACGGACTCTGAAAATTGAAGGCAGGTAGGAGGGTGCAAAGGCAACAATTTAACCACACTGAGCAGGCAGGAAGGGCCGTGGAAGCACAACAGACTATGGAGGGCAGTGGAAAGGGGGGCAGGGGCAACAAACCAACAATACAGGACTTGCAAGAGAGGCTGTTGGAGGCAAGATCTATTACAGGTCAAGGAAGCTAGGGGCGGTCCCCAGATCCCCGGGAGCCACCACAGAACTGAGCAGGAGAGTGAGTCAGGGACAAAAGGGGCACCTTAATTTGAGCCGGGGTGCCTAGGAACGCTTGCTCCAAAAATGAAGAAAACAGACATATGAGACATGGAATTGGAGGCAGAATACAATGGCAGTTTAATGAGAAGATGCAACTTCAAAGAAACCGCAGAATAGAGACATAAAGTACAAAATACAGAATCCAGATAATCATACAGCTGTCATGATATTCTCTGTATCTCAATTAATGTACTGACAGAGAGAGAGAGAAAACACATCTATAAATGCATCATGAGAAACAAGTTACACCAAGGAAAATGTTACCTAGGAACACTCACGTTTACTCTTAGAGCAAGCATTCCTGCAATTACAATACAAAATCTTTTAAATGCAAAAGTAAAGAGAACAATGGTTAAACATAACATGACATTTCATATAGGTAAAATAGAATAAGATACTTCAAGCAAAGCAGAGCAAGACATTTTAAGCAAAGGAAGACAAGAGCTCCCAGCTCTTGGGGAAAACCTGCACTGCCTGTTAACCTACATACAGACGGCGAGGTAGTCCGTCGATATCTGTGGGTGCTCCCTTTTTATATCATTTTGTGGGCTCCTTTGCACGCTACATCTACCTACGTATGCTACCCAAAAGCTTCGTCTGCAGATTTTACCAGACATTTCGTCATTTACCCACTTAATGCTGACAATGGACTGGGTGAAAAGGTCAGTCTCTCAGGCCAATCGCTTATCGTAAGTTCCATAGAGCAAGCAGAAAATAATGGGTATTGTACGGGAATTCAATATATTCATGTATAAAATCTCCTCAGTTCTCCTAACTTGACGCTCTGCGGTTGCCACTTCCTTAAAAGCGGGAAACCTGCCCAGGAAGCAAGTACCAGTCCAGGATGCAGCCTACTGTATGTCGACAGCTTCAGGGGGATGTTGAACTTTGATACCGAGCACGGAGCACTCGGGTAGGGTGGGGGCTACTGGTTTGGAGCAGAAGGCCTCGCAGACCTGCCTTCAGACTGCTATACACTAAAATTGCAGAGCTATGGTCAATTTAACAAAGAGGCCTACATATTGAACAGAAGGGCCTACACAGGGGTTTTATACTGGCTGAGTGGTAAGGATGTCTCAGGATAATTATATAGCAACACAGGACCCGCTGGTCAATTTAATACGGCCTACAAATGCAGCTGGCAGGGCAAGGACAAGGGTCTCATACTTCAGGTGTGGACAGAACGGGCCAGGGGCCCCCTGTGATGCAAAATCTACCCTCCTTCAAGCCTGTGGCAATGTAATAGACCATTGTGGGCAGAAGGAAGAGGCAATGGTAGTACAACCATACATGCCAACAGACCCGATTCAGCCAGGAAACGTCCAATGTTTTTAAGCTCAAATGGGCTTTATTAGATCTGTCTCCTGTCTACAATATCCTCTTTTTCAATGTAACTCAAAGGGGAAAATCAATACCCCAGTTTTTTTTCAAAATCTCCCTCTTACCAAGTTCAAAATGTTCGCAAGTATGGTACATTGGATCATGGAAGGAAATGGGATAGGGACATGGACTTGGATAACAGAGGACAGGAGGGACATGGAGAGGTGCACCAAACTGACCCTGCAGGGCAGGCATCAGGGTTTGCAGCAGCACAATACACCACACGGGAGTGCAGCACAACAATCCATAGAAAGCAAGAGGGAGGGGACAGGACTATGCACATGGACAACAGAGAACAGAGGGGCAAGAGGCAATGGTAGCTAGCTGACCATAATGGACAGACAGGAGAGAAAGCTGCAGCATAACAGACCATAAAGGGCAGGAGGGACGGATCAGGGGCATTACAATGGAACAGACAAGCCAGGAGGGAGGGAGTAGGGCTGGGGGCAAGGGGGCAGGGCAGGAGCAGCAAGATAGCCATGGAGGTCAGGCAGGATGGGCACTAGAAGCAAGACACACCATGAAGAGCAACAGTGAGACTGTGATGGCATACACACAGACCATGGAGGGAAGGTGGGAGGGGGTCAGGGGCAGCTAACTGACCACACAGGGAAGGTGGGAGGGGCCATGGCAGCACAGAATACCATGCATGGCAAGTGGGAGGGTTAGTGGCAGCACAATGGCTATGATGGGCAAGAAGGAGGGTGGAGGGGCATGCACAAAGGACGATGGAGGATAGAAGGGAGGGTCAGGACCTGTGCACAGACAAGAAAGTTCAGGGGAAGGGACCTCACAACAGACCACACGGGACAGGCAGGAGGAGCAGCTGCAGCACAACAGACCAGGGAGGGCAGAAGGATGTGGCAGTACAATGGACCATGTAGGACAGGAGGAAGAGGATAGGGGCATGGCATGTGGACAGGCAGGGTGGAGGTGACAGGGACAGGTTACAGTCATCTGACAATGCTAGGCAGGTGGGAGGGGAGTGGCAGCTCAACAGAACACTCAGAGTAGATAGGAGTGGCAGGTCCATGGGACATGGTGGGCAAAAAGGATGGAGCAGGGGCATGCACAAAGACATCGGAGGGCAGGGGGAAGGAGAATAGGGGCAGCAAGCTAAGCACAGAGTTTAAGCAGGAGGTCAATGATGGGGCATAGAATTGGGCAATGGAGGGCAGGAGGAGTGGACTGGTGCATCATACTGAGGGCAGTGGCAGCACATCAGACCATGCATGGAAGGAGGGAGGAGGCTAGTCCATGGATTCACACAACAGAGGATAGGGAGGAAGGGGATGGGGCAGCAAGCTAACTGTTCAGAGAAGGCGGGTATTAGGAACTTTATTGTTTTTAAAACATTGTGTCTGTGCGAACTACTTAAAATATGAACAAGTATGCAGCATAATCTCACTTTTATTCAGGAAGAAGAGGACGTTTGTGACTGTGACTCCGGGCTCACTTGGCAGAAACACCCCCTGACCCTCCACCCCCTATCGCAAAATGTAATGCCCGTGAAAAGGGTAGGTGAACACAGTGTTATATAGAACATAGTCCTGAGAGCACGATTGAAAATGAAAACTAGATATAGTGTATGGTATAAACTATGCACCAAAAAGTGTGATATAAGATGAACCGGGCGTGAAATATAATATGCAATACATTGTGCGCAATGACAGATTCATTGGAGAGCGCGAGATAGCACAGGCACTAGCGCGTGCTATGCGATATGCGCCTTGGAGTGTAATATGCACAGGGCAGTGTTGTGTAACCTAACTAGTCTCTAAAGTTGTAATATAAAATATGTGCTGGGGAGTGTAAGGTTGCATATGCACTGTGACAAAGATATGGATCCCAGATTGTAATATGTATGGCATAGCACTGTGCGTTATAACATAGGCATCGAGAAAGGCACGTTAGATGGGGCAATATAACCCGTGCGAAGACAAGTGTGGCATGACATATTCACGGGGTGGTGTTACAGTGCACATGGGCTAGAGAGTGTCATAGCATATGCACTAGCTAGTGGAATACAACACAGAGGTGTGTGGAACACGGCAGGCAATGGTGGGTGTAACACAGCATTGGGCTCTGTCAGGAGCGCGCTGTGACTCTCAAGTGATGTTCGTCCCCTTTCCAGAGAGTAAAATAAAAAGTATTACACATCCGGCAGAGGATGTGTGTTTTATTAACCGTGAGGGGGGTTTCTTGCATAGTTTTGGTCGAATTTTTGTCGAATCCCCTTTGAATGGCTTGGTGTGCATGTGTATTAAATGTGCCCGTCAATAGCTACCCAAGTTTGTATAAATAAACGACAAGGGTGTCTACCGGGATTAGGCACGGTAGGGCATCAGACATGTCAGAGCTTCACTAGTGGTGTAAATACATTCCACGTGGATTCATTGCATGCATAGTCGCCTTTTAATGAATATCACGCAAATCGTCATGGTGATAGGTACGTACGGTTTGTCCAGCATGTCCTAGGTGTGTCTATAAATATATATTTTTTAAAAATAATAAAAAACAGTGGCCGGCCCTGGGGATTGGGGTCAAAAAAATATAATTAGGAGACTGGCCCTGGGGGATGGGGTCATCAGGGCCAATAAATTAGAATAAGAAGGGGAACCAAACAGCCCCCCTTCTTAAAAAACTAAAATAAATAAAAGACTGGCATCGTGCAGGAGGCCATGCCCCCTCCGTGCAGCACTCTGCAAACGCGCCCCCAACAGGTATCTCCAGTATGCGCCAGGGAGCTGCGCTGCAGCCAGGTGTTCTGAGGCCAAGCCCCTTTTTACACCTCTCTGCAACGCAGCTCTGTGGCGCTTACTGGAGGTACCTAGTGGTCTAGTTTGACCCTAGGGACCCTTAGGATTCAAGGGGACTTAATCTCTCAACTTAGAACAGCCACAGGGCGCGTTTACACAGTGGTGAAGGGAGGGGACGGGGCCTGAGGTGACGTGTGCAAACACGCACTATGGCACGTTTTAAATTGGGGATATAATTTCCCTTCAATACTGAGGGCCCCTGGGGGCTAACTAGCCCACCAAGTGCTTCCAGTAAGCGCCAATGAGCTGCATTGCAGAGAGGTGGTCCAGGCCGTGCCACTTTTTACACCTCTCTGCAACGCAGCTCTGTGGCACTTACTGGAGGTACCTAGTGGGCTAGTTGGACCCCAGGGACCCTCAGGATTCAAATGAACTTAATCTCCCAACTAAAAATGGACACAGGGCGTGTTTACACAGTGGTGAAGGGAGGGGACGGGGCCTGAGTTAACGTGTGCAAAAACGCCCTGTGGCCTGTTTTAAGAGGTAGTTTTAATCCCCATGCCCTCTTATATACTAGGGGCTTACAGAGGAGGTCATGCTAATCACAGGGGGACCCCAACGCATAATGTTCCCTAGTGTATGTAGGTGTTTTCACTGTATTCTAAGTGTCTTTTAACATAGCACTGGCTCTAGGACTGGTTAGTCAGGCTCAGTTACCACCAGTATCCGTCTGAAAAAGTTGAGGGTACAGGATGATTTTGCAACAAGGCTTCTTTCTGCTCTTCTTTTTGTTCTTTCTGCACGTTATCCTTCTTCCTGCACTTATCTTCGTATTTGAGGACTTCTGTTGCTTCTTTCTGCACTTCTTTTGTTTCTTTCTGTGCATTTTTTCTTCTTTCTTCACATGTCCTATCTCTGTAGGCATAGTTAGAAATTAGCATTTAAAAAACCTTTGAAATTCACAGAAAAAACCATAGGTTTCAGGCACGTTATAGTTAGGAATTAGCATTTAAAAAACCTCAGAAATTCACTGAAAAAACCATAGGTTTCAGGGGTGTTATAGTTAGCTGGACTTTTCACTTGTACAAAACCATTGAAATTCCCCCGTTATAGTTAGTTCAGCTAACTATAACTCGGGCGCCCGCAATGCACTGCTGATGACGTCACATATTACATCACTCATGACATGGTCAGTGACATCACTCATGACATCACTGATGACATCTCAAATGACATCACTGATGACATCACTGATGACATCATCCTTGTGATAGAGTGGCAGACCTCCTCTCACCCTAATATAACCTTTGATACACACATTCAAAAATAGAGACTAAAATTTTCAAAACAATGGACATACCAATACCAGTTACAACAACCTCTTCAGTAATTCTAAGATCCACATACACATCCACTCATTCACCAACAGTCCTATACAGTCACTCATACATGTACTCACTCATCATATGTACTCATACACCTATACATCCTGTTACACAATGCCACTCATCCATAGAGTTACTCACACACATAGTCACTCATGCTAATAAAGAATCAAACATACATTTACTTGCATATACAGTTATACACACACCACCATACTTACTTCTACGGAAACTTACACATACTTAGTCTTTTAAACAATCACTTATAGAAACACATACTTATTCATACAGGAACTCTTTCAATCTCTCACTCTCACATATACTCACATATATACACCAATAGTCACATATACTAGTTTAAAACATATGTAGTTACTCATAAAGACACTACTGAGACAGTCATTCACTCACTAACACACCCATACACACACTCATCTACCCATACAGTCCTGCACACATGCTGTGTTCAACACATACAAACAGAGAGTCACTCATTCATGCACCTATGCACTACGTAATACCCCCCACCGAACCATGCAGACACTCAGACTGATACTCAAAAAACCAACTAATAACCTATATAGACACCCATGTAGCTACTCACCAACCCATGCAGCCACTTATACACAAAGTGAGAGACTGATACAGATATTTACATATTTAAACATTACTCACTAAGCCATGTATTCACTATGATACACTTAATCAGTCAGTTACACAATCAATTTTTCAAAAACAAATCATCCATTTAGACACTTATATACCCATTTATTCTTCCATCGACCTTGAGATATACATATATAAAACATATTTAATTTTCAGAAAAACACACATTCACTGGATGATGTCATCAGTGATGTCATCAGTGATGTCATTTGAGATGTCATCAGTGATGTCATGAGTGATGTCACTGACCATGTCATGAGTGATGTAATATGTGACGTCATCAGCAGTGCATTGCGGGCGCCCGAGTTATAGTTAGCTGAACTAACTATAACGGGGGAATTTCAATGGTTTTGTACAAGTGAAAAGTCCAGCTAACTATAACACCCCTGAAACCTATGGTTTTTTCAGTGAATATATATATATATATATATATATATATATATATATGTATATATATATATATATCTATCTATATATATTCACTGACAAAACCATAGGTTTCAGGGGTGTTATAGTACAAAACCAGAGTAATTAGAATGTTATAGTTAGTAGAGCTAACTATAACTCGCGCCCCCGCAATGCACTGCTGATGACGTCACATATTACATCACTGATGACATGGTCAGTGACATCACTGATGACATCTCAAATGACATCACTGATGACATCACTAATGACATCATCCAGTGACTGTGTGTTTTTGTAAAGTTTAAATATATTTTATATATGTTAATGCCAAGGTGTATTGAAGAATGTGTTGGTATATAAGTGTGTGGGTGGAGGATTTAATAGGTGTGTGTCTGACTGTATAAGTTAGTGATTAAATGTGTCTTACTGAATGCATGGGTTAGTGACTAAACTGTGTGAATGTCTGTATCAGTCTCTCACTTGTTGTGTAAGCTGCTGTATGGGTTGATGATTAGGTACATGACTGTCTATATGGGTTACTTATTGGTTGCATGAGTATCTGTATGGGGGCCTCAGTGTTTGTGTGTGTGGGTGTGCGGTGTGTGACTTTCTGCCTACATGTGTAAGTGGATAATTTACTGGGTGTATGGGTTCAATAGTGCATGTGGAAATAGCTGTATAGGTGAGTGAGTGTGTGTATCAGTGTGTTGGTGAGTGAATGTATGTCGAACTGGTATATGTGTGAGTAACTACATATGTGAAAGGCAGTATATGTGAGTGTTGGAGTATATAAATGACTATATGTGAGAGTGAGTAATTGTGAGAGTGGCTGTATAAATGAGTGTGTGCTTGTGCCAGTGATTGTATAAGAGAGTAAATATATGTTAGCATCTGTGTGAATAGGTTAGATAGTGAATGTATAACTGTATAGGTAAGTAAATGGCAGTGTTATTGATTCTTTACATGACTGGCTAGGTGTGTCAATAACTCTATGGATGAGTGATGATGTATGAGTGTTTGTATAGGTGTATGAGTACATATAATAGTGCTGTATTGATGAGTAACTGTATGGGTGAATGAATGAATGTGTGTGTATAGCTAGGAATTAGTCAGTGGATATATAGTAACTGCTATTGATTTGTCTATGGTTTCGAAAATGGTAGTCTCTATTTTAGAGGGGGTGTATCAAAGGTTATATTAGGGTGTGAGGAGGTACATCAGATTATCACGTGGATGATGTCATCAGTGATGTCATCAATGATGTCATTTGAGATGTTATCAGTGATGTCACTGACCATGTCATGAGTGATGTAATATGTAATGTCATCAGCAGTACATTGCGGGGGCGCAAGTAATAATTAGCACTACTAACTATAACGTTCGAATTTCTCTGGTTTTGTACGAGTGAAATGTTCAACTAACTATAACGTCCCTGAAACCTATGGTTTTTTCAGTGAATTTCTAAGGTTTTTTAAATGCTAATTTCTAACTATAACGTCCCTGAAACCTATGGTTTTTTTCAGTGAATTTCAAAGGTTTTTTAAGTGCTAATTTCTAATTATAATGTTCATTAAACCTATAGTTTTTTCAGTGATTTTAAATTATCATTCCATTCTCAACCTGGTGAAAACAGCCGATATCGCCAGTTTTCCAGCAATAGCTTCCACCCAAAAAAACACCACAAATGAGAGAAACAACTAACGCTAACAATATGCAGAGTAGGCGTTCCTGTGCAAAAATAACACGAAAACACCACTTCCCGATATTTTCAACAAGCAGCCAAATCTGTGGTGCGATCCAAAAACAGGTGATAAGCTGCGTTACCAGTAGGAATGTAACATCTGTCTTTTACTGGTGTAAAGTAGGACAACTACCTACAGTGTGAAAGGAAGCCCAGAATCACTTATGAAGACCAACACATGTCATAGAGCTATTGATTATGCACCTCCTACACCCAAGAAGGGCACAAAACCCACTGCCACCACCCTCAGGATCTCCCGCCCGGACCGCCCCCCCTACTACCACCGAGGCAGCGCACAACAGGACAGCAGACCGTCCAAAAACGGCATGGCCCCTCAACCACACAATAGCTGAATGTTGCGAGATGTGGCAACCAAACATGTGTGAAGGACGCAAGTCACCCACCAATAATAATGCACACAATACCAAGTGTAGCAGTTTATGTGCTGGACAGACCTCACTATGCAGAGCGCAAACCTCTCCATGTGTACATATACTGCTGGTGCTTGTAGTGTTGTGGACACTGGACACAACCATGTTACCTCAGGCAGTGGGGAAGATCTCGGTCATGTACCTGTGTCATCGTCCCCTGTAAGCAGAAGCGCAGTGAGCTGGTCCAACGTACGTCACTCCAGCGTAGAAGTGTGAATAAATAGGCCGTGGCTCTGGGCGTGGTTCACTTGTGTGAAGGCCAACGCGTCTGCCATAGCGGCGGCCCTCACCCTGCCACATGACCGCAGGCCTCATGAATGCAGGCCTCCTTGACACAGGCCCCCTGCGAACACAGCGGCACAGCACCGCAGAGTTATGTCTGTAGAGACTACTGCCTTCGATCTACACTGCGGACAGCAGGGCTCACAATTCAGATGGAGTCGCGATTGAAGATGACGCAGTCCAGTAGGCAAGACACATTGCTCCCAGTGCGGCCTGCCTGGACCACGCATTATCGCAGGCTGCATACACGCTGAGCGCCAGAGGTACCACTAACTCTGTGCACCACAAGTCAACGCCACATGGCCTAATTAAGGCAGAATTCATTAGACAAAAGACATTGCTACCAGTGCGGCCCACCCGGACTACGCATCATCACAGGCTGCGCACACGCTGAGTGCTTCAGGTGCCACTAACTCAGTACACCACAAGTCACCGCCTCGTGGCCTTCCTGAGGCAGAATTCATTAGACAAAAGACATTGCTACGAGTGCGGCCCGCCTGGACCACACATCATCGCAGGGTGCGCACACGCTGGTAGCTTCAGGTGCCACTAACTCACTGCACCATAAGTCATCGCCACGTACCCTTATTAAGACAGAATTCATTAGACAAAAGACATTGCTACCAGTGTGGCCCACCCGGACCAAGCATCATCGCAGGCTATGCACACGCTGAATGATTCTGATGCCACTAACTGTGCAGCTCAAGTCAACGCCATGTGGCTGTCTGTCCTTGATGGCCTGCTGCCTCCAGCCTACACTGTGGTTAGCAGGGCTCACAATTCAAATTCAGTCTTGATTCATTAATTACAGAGTGCAGTAGGCAACTAACTAGAACGTCCCTACATATTTCATCTTTTGTTCCATACGCCCACACTGTGGTCAGCAGAGCTCACAATTTACATTGGGAGATGATTTATTAATTGCAGACAGAATTGTATTCTATGTCCTGAGATTTTGTCAAGAGGAAGAAACAAAAAACATTCCTCGATGTCTGTGCTGACTACTGCCTTCGATCTACATTGGGGACAGCAGGGCGCACAATTCAGATCGAGTTGTGATTGCAGACGACGCAGTCCAGTAGGCAACAGACATTGCTACCAGTGCGGCCCCTCCCAGACCACGCATCTTCGCTAGCTGTGCACACGTGGAATGCTTCTGATGCCCCTACCTCAGTTCACCACAACTCCTCATGGACCCTTTATGATCGAATCTTTTGTGTATGATTTCAGATCTGCTGCCCCTACCTCAGTTTACCCAAGTCATGAACCCTTTATGATAGAATCTTTTGTGTATTATTTCACATCTGGTGCCCCTAACTTAGTGCAGCACGAGTCATGAACCCTTTATGATTGAATCTCTGTGTGTGATCCGATGATTACTGTTGTACTTGTTGCCAGCACCAACGATTCCCTGAGGGCTGGCTTATACACACCCCACACACATCCAGCACAGACATCACTGGACATGTGACCCGGGTAATAAAAAGGGGCCGAGCGCACGTGCCCGTACCCAGTTCCACTATCTAGCTGTGTCCGTGTGTTCATTATGTATGCATGATGCTGCCCCTGGGTCCTACTATATTACATTCTGCTGTGGACAGCGCTCACAACCATGTTACCTCTGGCAGTGGGGAAAACTTTGGTTATGTAACTTTGTCTCGGTCATTGTATAAGTACGTAGGTAGAGACTGGATCATTAGAGTACTGCAAGGAGAGTGTATAGTGCTTCGGATTTGGCGGAGTGATTGGATAAGTACATATGTTGGCGGAGCCGAACCCCCAAGCACGAGCTTGGCTCTAATTGGCTGCCCTCCATGTGCCAAAAACGGAAATTTGGGCTTTGCATGGCCCTGTATTGCTACAGCTGCAACACTCCACTGAATGTGCAATAAACATTCATATCCACACAGATATGTCATGTGCACGGTCTTTCATGTGTGGAAGTATGGATGAATGTAGGGTCAGTGATTCCCCCTACCTTCCATGTTGGCCATGTTTTGGGACTTGGGTCACAGGGTGACACATTGGCGCTTGCTGCCCGGGTGGCGGCAGCACTACAACAGGGACACCCACATCAGTTGATTCCTCATACAGCCCAGGACGGAACCACACCCAGAGCTCCAGAGTCATTGTTTCACAGCCTCACGTAGGACTGGCATATGCCAGGCCAGCCCACTCTGCTTATGTATACAGGGAGGGACAACAACGCTACATGGCCCAGATTTTCATTGTAGTGATCTGCTTCTCACAGGTCTAGTTGTCAGTATGCCACAGTCACTCCCTGATGGCTGGTTTGCACCCACACCACACCCGTCAAGCAGAGGCATCACAGCACACGTGACCCTGCCAATAAAAAGGACCGGGCGCACATGCTCCACGCCATTTCCATTTCAGACTTGGTGGCACCGGATGCACTGCAACAGGCATAGGCACACCGCCACGGGGCGGTGACTTTCGGGGTGCACTGAGGTAGGGGCACTGTAAGTGCTGAGCGGGTGTGCACCCTGCGATGATGCCCCGTCCTGGCAGTCCAGGACCTGTGCCCTGCTGGACCGCAGTGTAGGCCTGAGCCATCGAACAGCGGGGGCCTCACTGATCACGGAGTTAGTGGCACCGCAAGGGCTGAGCAGGTGTGCAACCTGCAATGATGGCAGGTGCACTGGTATGTCCTCTGCCATGGTAAAATCAAGACACAGCACCAAATGTGAGACCTGGTGGCCTGCGGAGCAGGGCTGCATGATATGCAGGGTGCCCTGTCCGCGGGCCCCGGGCTTGGGGCTTGCAGCGGCACATGGTAGGCCCTCTTTTCTACACGCAGGTTGTGAAAGGTGAGCAGAGAGGCTTGTTTGCGCAGTGGCGGGCAGTCACCTCTGGGCAGTGGGAGTGGATGTGGTGTAGCAGGCTGGGTGCGCAGCGGCAGGCCGTCACCTCTGGGCAGTGGGAGTGGATGTGGTGCAGCAGCCTGGGTGCACAGTGGCGGGCAGTCACCTCCGGGCAGTGGGACTGGATGGGGTGCAGCAGCCTGGGTGTGCAGCAGCAGGCAGACACCTCTAGTCAGTGGAAGTGAATGGGGTGCAGCAGCCTGGATGCACAAAGGCGGAACAGCGATTTGGGCGTGCACAGTCGTATGTACTCTGCCATTACTGATTCTGTTCTATGTTTCAGATGAATGAGCTTGAGGGTTCCACTATGTCCCGGCACATGGTTGGAGACACACCGGTGGCGTAAAGGTGAGCTGTGAGGGTATTGTCCACAGTGTGGGCACTCACTGTCCCGCTCCATCTCTTCCTTTCTCTCCCTCACACTCTTTCTCGCTCTCTTCCTCTCTCTCACACTGTTTCTCTTTTTCTCTTTCTCACTCTCCTTTCTCTCTCACTCATTCTCTCTCTCTTTCTCTCCCTCTCTCTTCCTCTGTTTCTCTTCCTCTTTCTCACACCGTTTCTCTTTCTCTCTCTCTTCCTCTCTCTCACTGTTTCTCTCTCTCTTCCTCTCTCTCTCACTCTCTCTCTCTTGGTCTTTCTCTCACTCTTTCTTTCTTTCTCTCTCTCTCTTCCTCTCTCTCACTCTTTCTCTCTCTCTCTCTCCTTTGATGGACGCATGATGCACAATCTTATCTTGCTTTTTGCCTAGCAGGCTGTGATTCACAGATTGATGAACCCCCCACACGGACCTCCCGCCACGAGGTGATGACTTCAGTCCCACTGAGTTAGTGCCACCAGAGGGGAACGCATGTGCAGCCTGCGATGATGCGTGGCCATCCTGGCAATCAACACCCACTCTGAATTGTGAGCTCGGCTTGACCGCGTGTACGGCTGAGGTGGCGGAAGGTGAGCATAGAGGCTTGTTTCCGCAGCAGCGGACAGTCACCTCTGGGCGGTGAGAGTGGATAGTGTGCAGCTGCCTGGGTGCACAAGAGCGGGCAGACACCTCCGAGCAGTGGGAGTGGATGGGGTGCAGCAGCCTGGGTGCACAGGAGCGGGCAGACACCTCTAAGCATTGGGAGTGGATGGGGTGCAGCAGTCTGGGTACGCAGCGGCGGGTAGTTACCTCCGGGCACTGGGAGTGGATGGGGTGCAGCAGCCTGGGTGCACAGCAGCGGGCAGACACCTCTGGGTAGTGGGAGTGGATGGGGTACAGCAGCCTGGGTGCACAGAGGCAGGCAGACACCTCAGGTGGCAGGAGTCGATGGGGTGCAGCAGCCCGAGTGCGCAGGGCGGACAGACACCTCTGGGCGTCGGAGTCGATGGGGTGCAGCAGCCTGGGTGAGCAGGAGCGAAACAGAGAATTACGCGTGTGCAGTTGTATTTACTCTGCCATTACTGATTCTATACTATGTTTCAGATGACTAAACTTGAGGGCTGCACTATGTCCCGGCACATGGTTGGAGACACATCGGTGTCAGAAAGGTGAGCTGTGAGGATTTTCTCCACAGTCTCAACACTCCCTCTCCCTCTCCATCTCTTCCTTTCTGTCACTCACACACTTTCGCTCTCTCTCACTCTCTATCTCTTCCTTTCTCTTTCTCACACTGTTTCTCTGTCTCTTCCTCTCTTTCTCTCGCTCATTCTTTCTTTCTCTCGCTCTTCCTCTCTTCCTCTCTGTCTCACTCTTTCTCTCTCTCTCTTCCTCTCTCTCACACTGTTTCTCTCTTTCTCTCTCTCTTCCTTGTATCTCAATCTTTCTCTCTCTCATCCTCTCTCTCTCACTCTTTCTCTCTTTCTCTGTCTTCCTCCCTCTCTCACTCTTTCTTTCTTTCTCTCAGTCTTCCTCTCACTCTTTCTCTCTTTCTCTCTCTCTCCTTTGATGGACGCACGATGCACAATCTTATCTTTCTTTTTTTGGCTTGCAGGCTGTGATTCACAAATTGTCAAGGGATGATACGCCATGCCTGTACCTACTTTTATTTTGTTGTTTTGTTTAAATTAAATGTTTTATGTAAATCCATAGATGACTGAGATTCTTATTTGTCCAACCTCACATGCATCTTCTTTTTATAATTCTGCAACATCAGCCAATTTGTTACGTTCCAGATTTTGTAAGGTTGCTGTCACATTTGTTTGTGGGGGGTGTGGGTGAGGGGGGATGGTGGAACAGGGGCTGGTGGCGGGGGTTGGCGGAGCAGTGTTGGGTGTCCGAGCTACATGATCGTTGGCTCCATTGCTTCTGTTGTCATTCAGGTGTGGCTATGGGCTGGGCTCCCTTTCATGGTGCAGGTTGTAGACCGACTGTACACCAGCTCAGAGCAGGTGTAAACTTCCTGCTACTAACCCACCTTATCCCCTGTTTTGTACTCTCTTCGACGATCTTGCTGGTGGTTGAGAAACTTGCAAAGTGATCTGTTCGCTGCTTTTTGCACGGGAATGCCTACTCTACATCTCATTAGCAATATTTGCCGGGGTCATCCGTGAAGATGCTTTTTGAGGCTGCTATCGCTGGTAAACTGGTGATATGGGCTGTTTGCTCCAGCTTGTGAATGGTGCGTTAAATTTATCACCATTTTGGTTGCGATAAAGTGGCGTTAACTCAGCGGTGTGTCCTTCAGAATATACCCCTCGGTGTTTGAAAGACTTAAGAAGTACTCGAGTGCCGCGCTGAGAGCCGCGCACCCATCACTTTCACACCGGGGCCGCGCTGAGAGATGCGCTAGAGTCGCGAATCCTTTTTTTTTTTAAACGTCCACTTTCACTAATTTACACTCGCCTAAAAAATAAACGAGAAGAGGGCCACGTCGCCCCCCTCCCGTGGCCAGTTCCGGCCCCAAGGACCCCATCCCCCGGGGCCTGGCCTCACCGTTGGGGACCGTGGGGGGAGCCCCATGCCCCCAAGGTCCCACTGGATCCCCGTGTCCTGCGGGAGCCGGCATTGCTTTTCCACATGGGGAGCTGCTGACATGCAGCTCCCCATGGAAAAGCAATCAGCTTTGGATTTTGGAAGCAAGAGCAAGTTTCCCTGCTCTCGCTTCCAAAATCCAAAGCAAATTTGTTATGACAGGGCGGGAGCCACGTGGCTCCCGCCCTGTCATAGCAAACAGCAGTGGCCCAGGGGTGGGCACCCCGGGACACTGCAGGAGCCGCCCCTGAGGAATGGCGGTCCCCAGGGTCATCATGGGCTCCAGGAGGAGGGCCGTGTGCCCCTCACCCAACATGAGTGAAGCCCCGGGGAGGTGGTGGTAACGGGGCTGCGGGGTCCCAGCGGGCCCCCACTATTATTTTTTAAGAAATTACCCTGGGACCTAGACCAACCGGGAGCCTCATTAAAATAACACTTGGGAACCCGCGCTTCATTGTTTTTAAACAATTTTGGCGGAATTCGCTTCCCCAGCGCATACAAGTCACAGGATGGCTGCCAATACTTCCTGGTTTGGAGTTTTGACAGCCAATTAGAATGAAGCTCGTGGTAGCCAATTAGAATGAAGCTCGTGATCGGAAGGGGTCATGACTCCACCGCTGCCCTAGATATTGAAACTTTTATTTTTTGAATTTCTCAGCAACTACTGAAGGGATTTACAACATTTAAAAAAGAGTTTGCTTCCTGAACCAAGCACTACATTTTTCCCAAATTTGGGGTAATTCCGTTCAGCAGTTTCGGTTGTAGCCTTGTCCAAAGTTTCCTATGGGAAATTGATTTTTTGACTCTTATTTTTTGAATTTCTCAAAAACTGCTGAACGGATTTACACCATTTAAAAAAAGGTCGCTTTCTGAACCAAGCTCTACCTTTTTGCCAAATTTGGGGTAATTGCGTTCAGCAGTTCGGGCTCTAGCCCGTCTCAAAATTTCCTATGGAAATTAACATGGAGAAAACACGTTTTGGGACCCCCCTTTTTTCTCAGCCCCTGCATGATGAATCAGCACCAAACTTTCAGGATAGGAGCTGACCTGGATAGACTTTTTTTGGGGAGAATTTCATGAAGATTCATCAAACGACGCCAAAGTTATTAGCAAATCAAAACATGCTTTGCCTATGGAAACTAGGTTCTAACTATAACTACCTACTGGCGACTGCCAGTGGGTTATATATATATATATATATATATATCAAAAGAACCTCCTCCTTGCGAAAAGAGCAGAGGCCACACAGGGGAATCTTGAAAGCGCTTTAATATCAACTGCGGCAAATGCATTTCGGCCTAACCGGCCTTCTTCAGTGCCAAAATAATTGAGGAGGCTGCCACCCACCGCGTTAAATTAGTCCTGCCATGTCTCCATTGGTGGAAACACGCTCCTCCCCCATCAGATGGAAGCTCACCCAAACGCAGTTCACGGAGTGCTGGTGAACTGCATGTCCCAAGATGCACTGTTGTTGAGGTAGGTGATGCGTGGGGACTATGTGACCAAATGATCAGCGGTAGGCAGGATCGCGGTGTCAGTGGGAACCACTGTCCTCTAAAGTTCATCTCAAAGCGCCTCCTCGGGTCCCAAAACCGCTGCAGCCCCCAAGGAAAGGAATAGTGTAGGCGGGGGCAGGAATGCCCAGGCACGGAGTCAATGACCCCGATACACCGCTTCTTCTTCTCCCGGACCTGGAGGCGGGCTTAGACCAACCAATACCTTGGAGAATCCAACGAAACTGCCGTAGCAGACACCAGTATTGTCTTCGCCCTTTGCACAGCGGGGGCCTCTGAAACGCGTCACTGGCTGGCGCGTGTCAAATCAAAAGAACCTCCTCCTTGCGAAAAGAGCAGAGGCCACACAGGGGAATCTTGAAAGCGCTTTAATATCAACTGCGGCAAATGCATTTCGGCCTAACCGGCCTTCTTCAGTGCCAAAATAATTGAGGAGGCTGCCACCCACCGCGTTAAATTAGTCCTGCCATGTCTCCATTGGTGGAAACACGCTCCTCCCCCATCAGATGGAAGCTCACCCAAACGCAGTTCACGGAGTGCTGGTGAACTGCATGTCCCAAGATGCACTGTTGTTGAGGTAGGTGATGCGTGGGGACTATGTGACCAAATGATCAGCGGTAGGCAGGATCGCGGTGTCAGTGGGAACCACTGTCCTCTAAAGTTCATCTCAAAGCGCCTCCTCGGGTCCCAAAACCGCTGCAGCCCCCAAGGAAAGGAATAGTGTAGGCGGGGGCAGGAATGCCCAGGCACGGAGTCAATGACCCCGATACACCGCTTCTTCTTCTCCCGGACCTGGAGGCGGGCTTAGACCAACCAATACCTTGGAGAATCCAACGAAACTGCCGTAGCAGACACCAGTATTGTCTTCGCCCTTTGCACAGCGGGGGCCTCTGAAACGCGTCACTGGCTGGCGCGTGTCAAATCAAAAGAACCTCCTCCTTGCGAAAAGAGCAGAGGCCACACAGGGGAATCTTGAAAGCGCTTTAATATCAACTGCGGCAAATGCATTTCGGCCTAACCGGCCTTCTTCAGTGCCAAAATAATTGAGGAGGCTGCCACCCACCGTGTTAAATTAGTCCTGCCATGTCTCCATTGGTGGAAACACGCTCCTCCCCCATCAGATGGAAGCTCACCCAAACGCAGTTCACGGAGTGCTGGTGAACTGCATGTCCCAAGATGCACTGTTGTTGAGGTAGGTGATGCGTGGGGACTATGTGACCAAATGATCAGTGGTAGGCAGGATCGCGGTGTCAGTGGGAACCACTGTCCTCTAAAGTTCATCTCAAAGCGCCTCCTCGGGTCCCAAAACCGCTGCAGCCCCCAAGGAAAGGAATAGTGTAGGCGGGGGCAGGAATGCCCAGGCACGGAGTCAATGACCCCGATACACCGCTTCTTCTTCTCCCGGACCTGGAGGCGGGCTTAGACCAACCAATAC
Source organism: Triturus cristatus (assembly GCF_964204655.1). Lineage (NCBI taxonomy): Eukaryota > Metazoa > Chordata > Amphibia > Caudata > Salamandridae > Triturus > Triturus cristatus. The sequence continues at coordinate 622,212,277 of NC_140579.1, read as the reverse complement.
CTTGGAGAATCCAACGAAACTGCCGTAGCAGACACCAGTATTGTCTTCGCCCTTTGCACAGCGGGGGCCTCTGAAACGCGTCACTGGCTGGCGCGTGTCAAATCAAAAGAACCTCCTCCTTGCGAAAAGAGCAGAGGCCACACAGGGGAATCTTGAAAGCGCTTTAATATCAACTGCGGCAAATGCATTTCGGCCTAACCGGCCTTCTTCAGTGCCAAAATAATTGAGGAGGCTGCCACCCACCGCGTTAAATTAGTCCTGCCATGTCTCCATTGGTGGAAACACGCTCCTCCCCCATCAGATGGAAGCTCACCCAAACGCAGTTCACGGAGTGCTGGTGAACTGCATGTCCCAAGATGCACTGTTGTTGAGGTAGGTGATGCGTGGGGACTATGTGACCAAATGATCAGCGGTAGGCAGGATCGCGGTGTCAGTGGGAACCACTGTCCTCTAAAGTTCATCTCAAAGCGCCTCCTCGGGTCCCAAAACCGCTGCAGCCCCCAAGGAAAGGAATAGTGTAGGCGGGGGCAGGAATGCCCAGGCACGTCTATTTTCCGACTAGCAGTAAAATCCCTACAAACTGATAAAAACATAGTGATCCGGCAATCGGATAAAGGGGGTAATGTAGTCATACAGGATGTACAGGATTACCTTCAGGAAGGACTACGTCAGTTGGAAGTTATTGAATGTTATGAGAGAGTGGATGTTGGGAAAATAGACGAGTCCAACACTATTTATCACAAAATGTTAAAGGATTGGCATACTCAGGGAATCCTGGAATGGAACGAATATTCCTATTTATTGAACCGCACACCCAAAATAGCTTTACTATACCTCTTGCCTAAAGTGCATAAAGATATGCAGAAACCCCCAGGGAGACCTATTGTATCATCTATAGGATCGCTGTTGGAAAAAACATCCAAGTACATTGATTATTTTCTGCGTTCTTACGTAGAAAGTCTTCCATCTTACCTGAAAGACAGTAGGGATTTTCTTAGGAAAATCAACAATATCATTTGGCAAAAAGACTACCTGTTAATTACACTTGATGTGTGTAGTCTTTATACATCCATTAGACATGAGGACGGTTTACAGGCTTGTAAACAATTTTTGTTGTCACGTTCTATTTCCTTTCTGCAACATACAGACATGCTAGTCCAAATAATTAGATTTTGTTTGGAGAATAATTTTTTTTGTCTTTAATGACAATTTTTACAGACAAAAACAGGGTACTGCTATGGGCACCTGCTTTTCTCCCAGTTATGCCAACCTGTTCATGGGGTACTGGGAGCAGCAGGTGCCTAAAATGTACGGTCCATATCGCAACCATGTGAAAACATGGTTGCGATATATAGATGATCTTTTCATCATTTGGGAGGGAAGTGAAGATCTTGCCCTGGAATTCATTAAAGTACTCAATGATAATGAGTTCAACTTGAAATTTGAGGGGACCATCAGCAATTCATGTATTGAATTTCTGGACTTACAGATCCAGCCAGTAGGAGATACGTTAACAACGAAATTGTTTCGCAAGAAAACATCTGGAAACACGTTGTTACACGCTAACAGTGGGCATTCCAAAGCCCTCATTAAAAGCATTCCGTTTGGGGAGTTCCTCCGGGCGCGGAGGAACTGTAGCTCTGATTACAACTTTGAACTAGAATGTGAAATTATGAATGAAAGATTTGTGGAAAGGGGATATAATCCCAATATCATCACACAAGCACGCTTGAAAGCTTCCAAATTCAAGCATGAAGAACTGCTGGTCCCTAGAGTGAATCCTGATGAGGAAAACAACAACATTGTCAGATACATAACAACGTATAACTCAGGCTCATATGATGTGAAAAAGTGTCTGAAATGACATTGGGGCATCCTTAAAACTGAGCCAACTTTGGAAGAGATCGTCAAAGACGTGCCCAATGTTACTTTTAGGAAGGCAGATTCCTTATGTAACAAACTCTGTAAGAATGAAATCAGCTGTATGAGACCCTCTACCACAGAAGTGCAGGGCTTTTACACTTGCATGTCTTGCAAGGCCTGCAAATTCAGTTCGAATGTGAAAAAAGTTTACTATCCCATCACAGACGAGAACAGAAACATTGATAAACATCTTAGTTGCCTATCGGATCACTGTGTTTATGTATTAACCTGTCCCTGTGCCAAAAGATACGTGGGCAGCACGATGTTTGCTGCCAAGAAACGTGTCCTAGAACATATGAGGGCCATACAAAACAGGGACAAGCTTTCTTCCATAGCAAGACACTATGAAGAGTTCCATAAAAGCAATCGTGGTTTGCTAAAATTCTTTGTGATTGATCGGATACCCGCAACATTCAGAGGAGGGGATAGAATACGTAAACTACGACAGCTAGAATGCAAATACATTTTGGAACTTGACACAAAAATCCCGCGGGGTCTGAATTCCGAAGAAGAATTGTCTTGGTTTCTGGGCGAGTGAAAATGTAATCTAAATATGATCTATCTGTGATTTTTTTATGAAATGATGACTTGTAATTGGTGTATCAATGAACTTTCTCACATATCTTCTGACAGACATCCCTATTTTAACTTATTCATGCACATTGATCAGTCTTCACTCCAGTGCAATAGTAACAATGGATTGTGTTACAGTGTGTCCTAAATGTGATAACTATTGAGCTTTATCTCATCTATTATTCTTTTCAGATGGAGTTGACATGTAAGAATTATCTGATGTGAAGACACACTCCGAGTATGATTTAATATTAATAATCAATTATCAGTATTAGTCTACTGAAGTTCTATTACCCACTGGGGTTTAATTGAGTATGTTTTAGTTTTCTTTACTGTTATAAGTCGGATTACATGTTCAATTCCATTAATTTTAGACATGCCAGTTCTGCTACCCGAACACTTACCCACTGGGGTTTTATTGTGAGTCTATCTGCTTACTCGTAAATAATATTGTGTATTTTCATAATGTTTTCATTACCGGTATATAGAAGAATCTTTTACCCACTAGGGTTGTATTATTCAATTTTGGCTTAAAAAGTTATCTAGAGTAAGTAATGTACTAAATTATAATTTGTCTCCACCGCCGTTAATGTACGTTTACCGACTGGGGTGTATTCGGTGTACCTCCGGTACCTCTATCTGATTGACGTTTTTTTTGCAGCCTGTATTTGCCAGGTATATCGCTGATATTTAGGAGGTGGAATATATTCTTACTCTGAGTAAATGCCATTTGAAGATTTCTTCTGCCTAACTGGCATACACGTAGTAGCAATGACAATATTGAAATGGGAGCAGCTTTTCCGCATTCACGTAGTGTCAATAAAGCTTTTTGAATAAAAAAATCTAATGCAGGTATACGAGCATGATGAGTTATCGGATGCCATTATGTCATTGAAATAGAATATTATGTTTTCTTTGGGGCACACTTTATACACCATCTAAGCAGATACTTTTCGTCAGAAAATTTTTTATTCAGCATGTATATAGGAAGGTAAATGCGAGTGCTGAGTTGTTCGCAGTTATTTAAATTTTGTGATTGTGTTGTACAGGCTGTATGAAAAGTAATGCATATATGTTCCAATCAAGGCGCATATGACATAAGTATTTTGTGTATAGAATTTGTGAATTATTGAGCACTTAAGTTGGAGTGTTTTACCATTCAAAAATGGCCGACGCATTGGGAATGAGACTGTATCATTGTGCTTCTTTCTTTTTCCGATATGTCCTCTTTTTGTATCACTTTTTTTTGCGTTTTACGCTATACGTAGCTAATTGTTGATTGTTTAAAAAGCGACATACTTGGAAGACAGTTTACCCGTGATCAAGGCGGTGACGCCGAAACGCATTGGGCATGTGTGGCTTGGTTACTGAAAATAAACGACTTTGAAGCCCCGTGATCTGGAGCGTGCTTTCTTTGGTAAGGAGTGCATGGAGTGCTTCTGGCATTGTCGAATCAAATTGTTGACAGGGAGCCTTGGACCCTGTAATGCACCGCTGTTTAAGTGTCCCGGTAACTTCTAAGGATGTGACTCGCAATATATATATATATATATATATATATATATATATATATATATATATATATATATATATATATATGTATATTCACTGAAAAAACCATATGTTTCAGGGGCGTTATAGTTAGGAATTGGCATTTAAAAAACCTTAGAAATTCACAGAAAAAACCATAGGTTTCAGGGGCGTTATAGTTAGCTGGACATTTCCCTCGTACAAAACCCTAGAAATTCCAACGTTATAGTTAGTTCAGCTAACTATAACTCGCGCCCCCGCAATTCACTGCTGATGACGTCACATATTACATCACTCATGACATGGTCAGTGACATCACTGATGACATCACTGATGACATCTGAAATGACATCACTGATGACATCACTGATGACGTCATCCATGTGATAAATTAGTGCATCTTCTCACACCCTTTGTCCATTCTCAAAACCATAGATACTCCAATACCAATAACTACATACCCACTCATTGACTCTTAGATCTACACACACATCCACTCACTCACCTGTACAGTCACTCATACTTACAGTCACTCAGTACAGGACTATCATATGCATTTATACTAAGCCTGGGCGAAGCACTACGCTACGCTCGCGTAGTTTGTGAAGTTCGCGCTACTTCGCACTACGCGAACTGCACGTAGCACAGTGCGAACACGCGTAGCGTAGTGTTGCGTAGTGCTGCGGTCATTTTTTGCTTGCTCGCGGTCCTCAACGTCAAGTTGGCGGCCGCGAGCAAGCAAAATGACATCCCGGCGAGACTTTTTCCTTGTTCGCGATCAGCAACTTCAAGTTGGCGATCGCGAGCATGGAAAATAAACCTCCCTGCGAGATTCCCAACGCGAGGAGGTCAGGTTTCTCATTGCGAGTGGTCGCGTATGCTCACGACCGCTCGCGATGAGAAACTACCAGTTCGCGTTGAGAAAGCTGAAGCTCGAGTAAAAATCTACTCGAGCAGCAGAAAACTACAGCTCGCACTGTGCAAGATGCCATTTTCAATGATTGCACAGTGCCGGTTGCTTGTCTGCACTGTGCAATCATTGAAAAGGACATCTGGCACAGTGCGAACAAGGTACTACGCAGTTCGCGAAGTGCTACACGTAGCTCGCGTAGTGCGAACTTCACTTTGCGTAGCTTCGCGAAGTGCTACTTCGCGAACTACGCCCAGGCCTAATTTATACAGCTACATAGACACTCACACACCACCAATCATCCATAGAGGTACTCTCACACCTAGTCAGTCATGCAAATAATTAATCACACTCCCATTTACTCACCTATGCAGTTATACACACACAAGTTACTTACTCATAAAAATAGTACCACATTCTTACGCTCTTATACAATCACTGATACAAGCACACACTCATCCATACAGCCACTCTAACAATCACACAATCTCACATATACCCACTTATATACTCTTACACACATATATACTGCCTTTCACATATGTAGTTACTCACACATGTACCACTGAGATATACATTCAATCACTAACACACCCATACATACACTCACCCAACCATACACTCCATCACAGATGCACTCTTCAAACCATGCACCCATAGAATCACCCACTCACACATGTATGCACAGAGTCACACACACCCCACCCACACAAACACTCAGGCACCCAAACAGATACACAGACAACCAATCAATAACCCATAGAAACTCTCATATGCTATTCACAAAACCATGCAGCCGCTTATACACCAACAGACAGACAGATACAGACATTCACACAGTTTAGTCACTAGTCTGGAGTAAGATACGTTTAATGACTCACTTATAAAGTCAGTCACGCACCTACTAAATCATCCATTCACACACTTATACACCCACTCATTCTTCCATAGGTTTTTCCCTATATATATATTAAACATATTTAAAATTTACAGAAACACACACTCACTGGATGACGTCATCAGTGATGTCATCAGTGATGTCATTTCAGATATCATCAGTGATGTCACTGACCATGTCATGAGTGATGTAATATGTGACGTCATGAGCAGTGCATTGCGGGGGTGTGAGTTATAGATAGCTGAACTAACTATAACGGGGGAATTTCTAGGGTTTTGTACGAGGGAAATGTCCAGCTAACTATAACGCCCCTGAAACCTATGGTTTTTTCAGTGAATTTCTAAGGTTTTTTAAATGCCAATTCCTAACTATAACGCCCCTGAAACGTATGGTTTTTTCAGTGAATTTCAAAGGTTTTTTAAATGCTAATTCCTAACTACATCAGGCCTGAAACCTATGGTTTTTTCAGTGAATTTCAAAGGTTATGTAAATGACAATTTTGAATGTATTAATTGTTATACTGATTTTTTTGATACTGATTTACTATATTTTTTAAACTTTTTATTTTTAGATATTTCTTTTTAAATACATTATAATTACATTATACATTACAATACAAAATATACTTTCTTAGAATGAATTACTTTAGTTTAAATACTTGGCAAATAGGCAACAGACTTTTAAGTACAGTAGTTACAGTTGTTGCAATGGGCAAAACAATTTCAAACACAAAGCAACATTGTGCTCAATGTGTATTTCTAGTGAAATGCAATTAGTTACTTTATGGATTACTTTTCTAACCACAGGAGTGGATCCTAGATTCAGTCCTTGGACATCTCCTGTAAACGGTTGAGTTAAAGCGCTTTGGTTACAGTAGTTATTTTTAAGGAATATTATTGTATTTTAAAAGTTGCCTGTGAGAAGTTGGCCTGGTATATGCTGTTCACTAGTTAAAGTGACCACCTTGTACCATGCCAAGCAACTCTTATGGTGTGGTTGTAAGTCAACCTTTTCGGACTAGCTGCCCTAGTGGTAGCGTAGGCTAAGCAGTCTTTGAGGCTAAACTCGTTAAAGCGTGTTAAGCAGGCTGTTTTACCAATTGCAACCCCCTTTATACCAATGAAAGGACACCACACAGATATATATTCAAAATATATATGTATTTATTTCTCAAAGTATCCCCTAGACTCTTTATGAGCACAGGAGCACAAATCGTTAAACAAGACAACGTTATAATATACAGAAGTTGCACTTTATATGGATGGGCCCTGGTGGCCACTCAAACCATATACTAAAATAGTGGTATAAGTACCACAAACCGGAAAGGGAAAAGGCCTAGGGCCTCTAGAATCGCTGGGCCTACAAGGAGATAACTTCAGTTAGTGACCAGGAGGTCCACGGGTCGCGTGTGCAGTGAGGAAAGTTACACGCGGGCTCCCATAGGTTTTCAATGGGTGCGTAAAAGTTTAAAAGTTACTGCAGAAAGGGTCTTCTGGATGGACTACGATCTTAAGATTCGAAACAGAGACACTGGAGATGTTTCTCTACACTTGGGCACCGGAGTGCCAGCTTTACCTCACCCACAGGAAGCGGGTGCATAGGTCTCGAAGTGCGTCGGGTTTCTTCTATCGATTCAATGGAGCCTGATGACAAAGATGCTGCAGGCGGTCGGTCCAGAAGAGATGCGGTGGATCCAAGAGTGGATCGGAGTTGTAGAAGACCTGAAAGCAGAGGGGACAGTGTTAACAGTCACTAGCCAGTGACCGGCGTGGCACCAGGTAGGTACCAGGCGATGTCAGGTGCAAACAGGTGATGAGGTGTAGCTTGTCTCCGCAGCCACGTGGTCCCTGAAGGTCGACGACGTCCAGGACTCAAGTCACGAGCTGTCCCACGCAGGTTCTCGCTGTCGGCGGTGTCGGCGACTCGAAAGAAGCAAACAAGCCTTGGCAAAGGCAGGAGTCGTGAAAAGAGAGGAAAGCTGATTGTTCTGACCAGCAAGGTCAGAGGGGCTGCTTTTTTGGAGAGCAGCTAGGGCCAGTCTGGAGCAACCAGACCAGCATCATTGATTTCAAACTAGGTCGCCAAAATGGCCACTAGCCAACGGGCCAGGGACCGGGCAGGCGCGTCGAGATGCAAAGTGCAGAGGAGCCCCACGCAGATCGTGGAGATGCTGGAGGGCTCACTTTTGGTGCAAATGCTGCTAGGTGGTTGGGCTTCTCAGGACCCAAAGCACAACTTGGAGGGAGCCTCTGTCGTTGCACTTGCAGCTTGTCGTCGGTCTTCCAAGATGGCTTGCTCCACGTGTCTCGGTGCCTCCACGGGTTCCTTCTTTGCAGGGACTGTGGATCGGGCTGTGAGAGGTCTGGAGGTCCAGGTCTTGTCGGGCTCTGGGCTCGTGATCCGGTGGGAGGCGGCGGCAAAGCAGACATTGAACAGCTGCTTGGTGCTTGCATTAGCAAGATGGTCACTCCCTGACCATAGGGGAGATTTCCTTCAGTCCTCTGTGAAGCAGAGCGTCGAAGTTCCCGTCTTCTTCTTGTGGTTAAGTTGATTCCAGGATGTCTGAAGTCTTAGGACACAGCTCCTACCTTTAAGCGGATTCTAGGGGCCGGACTACCTGCTAGGTCCCTCCCTAAGGGTGGGACCAGGAAGGGGGGTGGTTACACCCCCAATCCTTTGTCCAGCTCGCCCCAGGTCCGGGGCTGGTGTGCCCCAGGACCGGTTTGAACTGGCATATGCACCGAGGCTCCTTGTGAGCCTCAGGCATGTCTGGTTCCTTTCAAGCCCTACCTGACCAATACACAAAATCCTGTCTGGGGTGGTGCTCGCACCACCCCTGGCAGGAAACCCTTTGTCCACGTCTCCCAAGCTGGAAGGACTCCCAGCAGCAGGAGGGCAGACTTGTGTCTGTGGTGGCAGCATCCATTTTGTGGAGCTGAGGCTATGTCTGATTTTACCCGGGTTTCAGGTACTGTACATGTCGTGTCCCTCTAGAAGGGTGGAATGCTAACCCCATCGCCAGAATTGGCGAGGGGTTAGTATTCCAATTCGTATGACACCTTACTCGACATGTTTTGATAAAGCCAGACCAAAGATAGCATTTAACCGCGAGGTTCATAATGCACTTAAGAGTATATGGTATGACGATATCTGGAAACGGTAGAAGGAAGTTGTTCCGACCACTGCAGACAGGCTCAGCTCATGCCAGAGCACCATCTCACATGGAACCAAGCACTCTGCCTTCAGGATTGTTAAGGCCTGCCATAGGAGTGACTTATAGGTTAACATGTGTCCCATTTAAGGTTAGGTATAGGTATATTACACCTAAGTAAGAGGTGGTTACACCAACTTACCCCAGCTGAGTGATCAGCCAGTTGTGTCAAATTTGTTAGGCCAGGCCAGGGGTGGCACAATACATGCTTCAGCCCCTGGTAGGCCTTAGATACACCAATGCCCTGGGTACCTAGTGTACACTGGTACAGGGGCTCACAGGGTGATCCAATTCCAATTGGTTATGCACCTAGGGTGCATAGTGTCAATTTAGTTAGAGAGAACAGCAGGCTGGGCGTCTGATTGGCAGGCCCACAGCCTCAATATGTCAAAAACCAGTGAAGCAAAAAGCAAAAATTTGGGGTGACCATAGGATAGCAGACCCTACTCTCCTACACAACCCCCCCCCCAAACGCAGGGACATTAAACTAGCCTTGACCAGTCTCGTCTTCATGTCCTAAGTGGAAGTACCTGGAGAGACCATCTGCATTCCCATGGTCTGTACCTGGCCGGTGCTCCACTGTAAAGTCCATCCCCTGTAGGGAAATGGACCACTTAAACAGTTTGGGGTTTTCACCCTTCATCTGATTTAGCCACAAGAGGGGCTTATGGTCGGTCTGAATCTTGAAGTGAGTGCCAAACAAGTATGGCCTCAGCTTCTTCAGGGCCCACACCACAGCAAAGGCCTCCCTCTCAATAGCTGACCAATTCTTCTCTCTGGGGGTCAACCTTCTGCTAATAAAAGCAATGGGTTGGTCTTGACCATCTACATTAAGTTGTGACAGCACAGCTTCCACACCCAACTCAGAAGCATCTGTTTGGACAATAAACTCTTTGGAGTAGTCAGGACTTTTCAGGATAGGTGCAGAGCACATGGCCTTCTTCAGGTCTTCAAATGCCTTTTGACAGCTTACTGTCCACTGAACCTTTTTGGGCATCTTCTTGGATGTCAGATCATTAAGAGGAGTCAGAATGGACCCATAGTTCTTAACAAACTTCCTGTAGTACCCAGTCAAGCCCAAGAAAGCTCGAACTTGAGTCTGGTTGGTTGGAGGAGACCAGTCCTTGATGGATTGTATCTTACTCTCCAGTGGTTGAACTTGGCCTCCACCTACAAGGTGGCCCAAATATACAACCTTACTCTGCCCTATCTGGCATTTAGTAGCCTTGATAATGAGGCGTGCCTTTTGCAGAGCCTCAAGTACCTTCTTCAGGTGGATCAGGTGATCCTCCCAGGTGGAGCTAAAGACAGTAATGTCATCAAGATATGCTGCACAAAAGTCATCCAACCCAGTAAGGACTTGATTCACCAACCTTTGGAAGGTGGCAGGTGCATTCTTCAGACCAAAGGGCATCACCAAAAATTGATAATGCCCACCCGGGGTTGAGAATGCTGTTTTGGCCTTGGACTCCTCAGCTAACCTGATTTGCCAATAGCCAGCTGTCAAATCAAATATGCTCAAAAACTTAGCAGAAGCCAGTTTATCTATGAGCTCATCTGCCCTTGGAATAGGATGTGCATCTGTCCTAGTGACAGCATTGAGTCCTCTGTAATCCACACAGAACCTCATCTCTCTCTTGCCATCTTTGGTGTGAGGTTTGGGGACCAGAACCACTGGGCTAGCCCAGGGGCTCTCTGAGGGTTCAATGACACCCAATTCCAGCACTTTGTGTACCTCAGCCTTTATACATTCCCTGACGTGGTCAGGTTGTCTGTAAAGTGTGTTCTTCACAGGCAGACTGTCACAAGTGTCCACCACATGGGTACACCAGTCAGTTTGACTAGGTATCAATGAAAACATGTGTTGAAATGATTGTAGAACTTGTCTACATTCAATCTGCTGATGCTCAGTGAGGTTGCCTCCAAGGGTCACTCCTTCAACTGAACCATCCTCAGGGTTCTGAGACAACAGGTCTGGGAGAGGGTCACTCTCTTCCTCCTGTCCCTCATCTATAGCCATGAGCAAGCCCATGTCTGCCCTGTCAACATATGCTTTTAACCTGTTAACATGGAGTACCCTGTGGGGACTCCTGGGAGTTCCTAGGTCCACCAAGTAGGTAACCTCTCCCTTCTTTTCCAGGATTGTATGGGGTCCAGACCATTTGTCTTGGAGTGCTGCTGGGGCCACTAGCTCCAACACCCATACCTTCTGTCCTGGCTGAAACTCAACCAAGACAGCCTTTTGGTCATGCCAAGCTTTCTGTAAGGCCTGGCTTGCCTCAAGGTTTTGGATGCCTTCTCCATATACTCAGCCATCCTGGAGCGGAGACCAAGTACATAGTCCACTATGTCTTGTTTAGGCTTTTTGAGAGGTAACTCCCATCCTTCCTTCACTAAATACAGTGGGCCTCTTACAGGGTGCCCAAACAACAATTCAAAGGGGCTGTAGCCAACTCCTTTTTGTGGGACCTCTCTGTAAGCAAACAGAAGGCAGGGTAGAAGGATGTCAAATCTTCGCCTGAGCTTTTCAGGTAATCCTTTGATCATACCCTTTAGGGTCTTGTTGAAATCTCTCAACAAGCCCATTGCATTGTGGGTGATAAGGAGTGGTGAACTTGTAGTTGACACCACATTCCTTCCACATAGCTGTCAAGTATCCTGACATGAAGTTGGTACCTCTGTCAGAAACCACCTCCTTAGGAAACCCCACTCTGGAGAATACTCCTAGCAGGGCCCTGGCCACAACAGGAGCTGTAGTGGTCCTAGGGGAATTGCCTCTGGATACCTGGTGGCATGATCCACTACCACCAGTATAAATCTGTGCCCAGATGCAGTGGGAGGATCCATGGGACCCACTATATCTATTCCCACTCTTTCAAAGGGGACCCCCACCACAGGTAGTGGTATGAGGGGGGCCTTTGTTGTGCCACCTGATTTGCCACTGGCTTGGCAGGTTACACAGGAGCGACAAAGCTCCTTGGTATCTTCATTCATGTGAGGCCAGTGAAAGTGAGGGACAAGCCTGTCCCCAGTCTTGTTCTGGCCTAAGTGTCCTGCTAGAGGAATATCATGGGCCAAGGTAAGAAGGAAGCCCCTAAATTGCAGAGGTATAACCAACCTCCTGGTTGCACCAGGTTTTGGGTCTCTAGCCTCTGAATAAAGGAGCCCATCATCCCAATACACTTTATGGGTACCTTGAGCATTCCTAGCAGCCTCAGCAGCAGCCAGCTGTCTGAGGGGTTCAAGAGATGGACAGGATAACTGAGCCTGCCCCAAGTCAGCCCTGGAAGGTCCCCCTGTCCCCAGAAACTCAACCTGATCAGGTTCAAGCTCTTCAGGGACAGTTCCTTCAGGGTTCTCTAGATCATCTTCCTGGGAAGGCTGATCATCACTTGGAGGCAGGGGGGAAGGCACAGCCTTAAACCTCCTGTTCTTCTTCTTGGTAGGTGCTTGGTCCATTGTTCCAGGATCCAAGACCTGTAGTTCAGTGAGGCACTTTTTGGCCTGTGACCTGGTCACAGCAAGGACATGTGGTGATATAATTAACATCTCTGCATGTGTCCTGTACTCCACTTCAGACCATAGAGAACTCTCTAGGTCATTGCCCAAAAAACATTCTACTGGGAGGTCTGCACTAACCACAACCCTTTTGAGGCCAGTTACCCCTCCCCATGAGAAGTTAACAACTGCCACACTATGTGAAGTAGTGGCATTGCTGGCATTGGTCACCAGGTAGTTCTCACCTGGTATGTACTGTCCAGGGTCCACAAAGCCTGGTGTCACCATAGTGACACTGGCACATGTGTCCCTGTAGGCTTGAGCCACTTTTTCATTTATTAAAGGAGTCTGTCTGTACTTGCCCAGGTTACTGGGGCTCACAGTCAGGGACAAATCCATGTCCCCATCACAGATCAAGACTGCCTGTGTCAGGGTTCTGTCTAAGTCAGAATCTCCTTCAGTTCCCATAGTGATTCCCACTACACCCTTTGTCTGGGGACCAACACTGCTAACAGTAGTACTGGGAGCAGGCGCCTTAGGGGTAACAGTGTTGGGGGCTCCACCCTTCTTACAATCACTAGTCCAGTAAGTTATATTCTTGCAAGATTTGCACCAGGGTTTCTTTGGACCTTCTTTCTTCTTCCCTTTAGGCTGGGACCCACCCTCGTTAGTCCTAGTTTGGGGCCCTGTTGAAGACTTCTGGTCTTTAGATTTCTGATCTCCACCCTTTTGGTCTGTTTTCTTCTGATCACCCCCTTGGCCCTGGTTCTGGTTCTTTTGCTTAACCCTGGTTCTGACCCATTTGTCTGCCTTCTTTCCCAATTCTTGGGGAGAGGTCAGATCTGAGTCAACCAAGTGTTGATGCAGTTGCTGGTTCTGACAGTTATTTAAAATCTGTTCTCTCATCATCAAATTGTACAATCCTGTATAATCAGATACCTTACTTCCCAGCAACCAACCCTCCAAAGCCTTAGTGGCACATTCAATGTATTCAGACCAGTCCTGAGTCTGTGTCTTCTGGGTGTCTCTGAACATTAACCTGTACTGTTCAGTGGTTAAGCCTAACCCATCAACTAGGACACTCTTCAGGGTTCTGTAGTTTCTGACATCCTCCTCTCTAACAGTGAGGAGTCTATCTCTGCCTCTACCTTCAAAGGAGACCCATAAGATTGCTGCCCACTGGTCTTCAGGAACCTGCTGAAATTGGCAGGCTCTCTTAAGAGCAGTCATCCATTTGTGGATGTCATCCCCACTTTTGTAGGGGGGCACAACCTTGGACAGGTTCCTATTGTCAAAGACCCTATCTTTGTCCTTAGGGACAATGCTGCCACCAGTGGGTATAGACCCACTCTCTTTAGGTTGCCTATCCTTACTCAGTTTCTCTTCCATCAGAGCTACTTCTAGCTCCTGTCTCCTGATTCTCAGCTGAGCTTCCTGCATTCTGGCCTCATGCTCCCTCCTCTGAGGGGTGGTCATCCTTCTTCTGGAGTGACCTTGAGAGCCTCTAGAGGCATGAGAAGCATTAGACTCACCTGAGTGATTCCTCTGCCTCCCGAGCCCCTGGTTAAGTCCACTGGGGAGATCCAATGGGATGATCCCGTTGTCAGTCCCCAATAGCCTTAGTTTAGCTGGGCCACGTATAACACTTGGCACTGGGCTAGTTCTCCCTTCATCCCCACTACCTTCTGTATCAGTACCCTTATCACTCTCATCCTCTGTAGTATGATTCTCATCTAAGGGGTGACTATTGGAAAGGGGTACCTCAGTAGCATCTTCAGAAGGGGGGCCTCCTGTTCCAGTCCCTAAGGGGCCTAACTGGGAGGCTTTCTTGAGAGCTTTCTGATCTTCATCAGCCTATAAAAGCTCTCTGAGTTCAGCAGAAGTAGGGTTCTTGGGCTGTTTAAGGCCCCTGATATTTGCCAACTGCCTGAGGTCATTTTGGTTTAGTGTAGCAAAGATGGATGGTGCCCTCTGGGGGTCACTCTCAACAGAGATGGGTACATTGGACCCCTCTGCCCCAGCCATTGCTCTTAAGTGTGGGTGGATGTGTTGCAATCTACCTACACTTGGGTTTTCCTACTAAACCTATCTAGTAGTTGTAGTCAGGGTGTGCTACTCCCTTTGCTCTACAACAACTAAGTTCAGTAGAACTTAAGTATATCTATCTTGTTTTATATGTACCTACAGGTACCTATGTGATCTTTCAATTGGTAACCAAGAGATTACAATGGTAAAACACAGCAAGCTCAAATCCAACCGCTGCTCACCAATGTGAGAAGTTGGCCTGGTATATGCTGTTCACAAGTTAAAGTGACCACCTTGTACCATGCCAAGCAACCCTTATGGTGTGGTTGTAAGTCAACCTTTTCGGACTAGCTGCCCTAGTGGTAGCGTAGGCTAAGCAGTCTTTGAGGCTAAACTCGTTAAACCGTGTTAAGCAGGCTGTTTTACCAATTGCAACCCCCCTTTATACCAATGAAAGGACACCACACAGATATATATTCAAAATATATATGTATTTATTTCTCAAAGTATCCCCTAGACTCTTTATGAGCACAGGAGCACAAATCCTTAAACAAGACAACGTTATAATATACAGAAGTTGCACTTTATATGGATGGGCCCCGGTGGCCACTCAAACCATATACTAAAATAGTGGTATAAGTACCACGAACAGGAAAGGGAAAAGGCCTAGGGCCTCTAGAATCGCTGGGCCTACAAGGAGCTAACTTCAGTTAGTGACCAGGAGGTCCACGGGTCGCGTGTGCAGTGAGGAAAGTTACACGCGGGCTCCCATAGGTTTTCAATGGGTGCGTAAAAGTTTAAAAGTTACTGCAGAGAGGGTCTTCTGGATGGACTACGATCTTAAGATTCGAAACACAGACACTAGAGATGTTTCTCTACACTTGGGCACCGGAGTGCCAGCTTTACCTCACCCACAGGAAGCGGGTGCATAGGTCTCGAAGTGCGTCGGGTTTCTTCTATCGATTCAATGGAGCCTGATGACAAAGATGCTGCAGGCGGTCGGTCCAGAAGAGATGCGGTGGATCCAAGAGTGGATCGGAGTTGTAGAAGACCTGAAAGCAGAGGGGACAGTGTTCACAGTCACTAGCCAGTGACCGGCGTGGCACCAGGTAGGTACCAGGCGATGTCGGGTGCAAACAGGTGATGAGGTGTGGCTTGTCTCCGCAGCCACGTGGTCCCTGAAGGTTGACGACGTCCAGGAGTCGAGTCACGAGCTGTCCCACGCAGGCTCTCGCTGTCGGCGGTGTCGGCGACTCGAAAGAAGCAAACAAGCCTTGGCAAAGGCAGGAGTCGTGGAAAGAGAGGAAAGCTGATTGTTCTGACCAGCAAGGTCAGAGGGGCTGCTCTTTTGGAGAGCAGCTAGGGCCAGTCTAGAGCAACCAGACCAGTGTCGTTGATTTCAAACTAGGTCCCCAAAATGGCCACTAGCCAATGGGCCAGGGACCGGGCAGGCGCGTCAAGATGCAAAGTGCAGAGGGGCCCCACGCAGATCGTGGAGATGCTGGAGGGCTCACCTTTGGTGCAGATGCTGCTCGGTGGTTGGGCTTCTCAGGACCCAAAGCACAACTTGGAGGGAGCCTCTGTCGTTGCACTTGCAGCTTGTCGTCGGTCTTCCAAGATGGCTGGCTCCACGTGTCTCGGTGCCTCCACGGGTTCCTTCTTTGCAGGGACTGTGGATCGGGCTGTGAGAGGTCTGGAGGTCCAGGTCTTGTCGGGCTCTGGGCTCGGGCTCCGGCGGGAGGCGGCGGCAAAGCAGACGTTGAACAGCTGGTTGGTGCTTGCGTTAGCAAGAAGGTCACTCCCTGACCATAGGGGAGATTTCCTTCAGTCCTCTGTGCGGCAGAGCGTCGAAGTTCCCGTCTTCTTCTTGTGGTTAAGTTGATTCCAGGATGTCTGAAGTCTTAGGACACAGCTCCTACCTTTAAGCGGATTCTAGGGGCCGGACTACCTGCTAGGTCCCTCCCTAAGGGTGGGACCAGGAAGGGGGGTGGTTACACCCCCAATCCTTTGTCCAGCTCGCACCAGGTCCGGGGCTGGTGTGCCCCAGGACCGGTTTGAACTGGCATATGCACCGAGGCTCCTTGTGAGCCTCAGGCATGTCTGGTTCCTTTCAAGCCCTACCTGACCAATACACAAAATCCTGTCTGGGGTGGTGCTCGCACCACCCCTGGCAGGAAACCCTTTGTCCACGTCTCCCAAGCTGGAAGGACTCCCAGCAGCAGGAGGGCAGACTTGTGTCTGTGGTGGCAGCATCCATTTTGTGGAGCTGAGGCTATGTCTGATTTTACCCGGGTTTCAGGTACTGTACATGTCGTGTCCCTCTAGAAGGGTGGAATGCTAACCCCATCGCCAGAATTGGCGAGGGGTTAGTATTCCAATTCGTATGACACCTTACTCGACATGTTTTGATAAAGCCAGACCAAAGATAGCATTTAACCGCGAGGTTCATAATGCACTTAAGAGTATATGGTATGACGATATCTGGAAACGGTAGAAGGAAGTTGTTCCGACCACTGCAGACAGGCTCAGCTCATGCCAGAGCACCATCTCACATGGAACCAAGCACTCTGCCTTCAGGATTGTTAAGGCCTGCCATAGGAGTGACTTATAGGTTAACATGTGTCCCATTTAAGGTTAGGTATAGGTATATTACACCTAAGTAAGAGGTGGTTACACCAACTTACCCCAGCTGAGTGATCAGCCAGTTGTGTCAAATTTGTTAGGCCAGGCCAGGGGTGGCACAATACATGCTTCAGCCCCTGGTAGGCCTTAGATACACCAATGCCCTGGGTACCTAGTGTACACTGGTACAGGGGCTCACAGGGTGATCCAATTCCAATTGGTTATGCACCTAGGGTGCATAGTGTCAATTTAGTTAGAGAGAACAGCAGGCTGGGCGTCTGATTGGCAGGCCCACAGCCTCAATATGTCAAAAACCAGTGAAGCAAAAAGCAAAAATTTGGGGTGACCATAGGATAGCAGACCCTACTCTCCTACATTGACACTTAGAAATTTTTTCACATAGAATCACCAATGTTATCCTATGGCAGAAAAATCATACAGATGATTTTTTAGGAATATTTTTAGTTTGTGAAAATAGACACTTAGAAACTTTTCTGGTGAAAACCACACAATGGATTCCTATGGAATGAAATACAAGTTACTGGTAAGTACGCTTAGAATTATTCTTCAGGGTCAGTGCTGGGCTAAAAGATGCAGCCCTGGGTTCTCTCCTGATAACAGGTGAGTAGATCGGAATTCGTAGTTCGGCTGATTTTAGAGAAATATTTGTACGTTTCAAAATTGACACATAAAATTTTCTGCTGAAAACCACACAATGGATTCCTATGGAAGGAAATACAAGTTACTGGTAAGTACGCTTAGAATTACTTTTCAGGGTCAGTGCTGGGCTAAAAGATGCTGCACTGGGTTCTCTCCTGATTACAGGTGAGTAAATCGGAATTCATAGTTCGGCTGATTTTAGAGTAATATTTGTAAGTTTCAAAAATGGACACTTAGAACATTTTCTGCTGAAAACCACACAATGGATTCCTATGGAAGGAAATACAAGTTACTGGTAAGTATGCTTAGAATTATTTTTCAGGGTCAGTGCTGGGCTAAAAGATGCAGTCCTGGGTTCTCTCCTGATAACAGGTGAGTAAATCGGAATTCGTAGTTCGGCTGATTTTAGAGGAATATTTGTACAATGGTAAAGGAAGGGGGTGGGGCCTGAGGTGACGTGTGCAAACACGCCCGGTGGCGCGTTTTAAGTTGGGGAATTAATTCCTCTTCAATCCTGCGGTCCCCTGGGGGCCAACTAGCCCACCAGGTACCTCCAGTATGCGTCAGGGAGCTGCGTTGCAGAGCGGTGTTCAGAGGCCATGCCCCTTTTTACAACACTCTGCAACGCAGCTCCGTGGCGCTTCCTGGAGGTACCTGGTGGGCTAGTTGGCCCCTAGGGGACCTCTGGATTGAAGAGGAATTAATTCCCTAAATAAAAACGCGCCACAGGGCGTGTTTGCACACATATCACCTCATGCCCCGCCCCCTACCTTCACCACTGTGCAAACGCGCCCTGTGGCGTGTTTTAAGTTGGGGGATTAAGTCCCCTTGAATCCTGAGGTCCCCTGGCGGCCAACTTGCCTACCAGGTACCTCCAGTATGCTCCAGGAAGCTGCATTGCAGAGAGGTGCTCAGAGCCACGCCCCTTTTTACAACACTCTGCAACGCAGCTCCGTGGCGCTTACTGGAGGTACCTGGTGGGCTAGTTGACCCCTAGGGGACCTCTCGATTGAAGAGGAATGAATTCCCCAACTTAAAACGTGCCACAGGGCGTGTTTGCACAGTATCACCTCAGGCCCCGCCCGCTACCTTCACCACTGTGCAAATGCGCCCCGTGGCGCATTTTGAGTTGGGGGATTAAGTCCCCTTGAATCCTGAGGTCCCCTAACGGCCAACTAGGCCACCAGGTACCTCCAGTAAGCGTCACAGATCTGCGTTGCAGAGAGGTGTAAAAAGGGGTGTGGCCTCATTACACCTCTCTGCAACGCAGCCCCCTGGCGCATACTGGAGGTTCCTGGTGGGCTAGTTGGCCCCCAGGGACCCCCAGTATTCAAGGGGAATTAATTCCCCCTCTGCAAAAGCGCCATGGGGCGCATTTGCCGAGTGGTGTAAAGAGGGGGCGTGGCTTCCGGCCCGATCCCGATCTTTTCTGCCGGCATTGCTTTTCGACATGGGGAGCAGCTAACATGCTGCTCCCCATGTGGAAAAGCAATCAGCTTTGCTTCATTGAAGCGATAGCAGGTTTCCCTGCTCTCGCTTCAATGAAGCAAAGCAGTTTGCAATGACAGGGTGGGAGCCTGCCCTGTCATTGCAAACAGCAGTGTCCCGGGGTGGGCACCCCGGGACACTGCAGGAGCCGGCCCTGTGGGGTGGCGGTCCCCAGGGCCCTCATTGGCTCCTGGAGGGGGGCGCGTGGCCCTCCTCCCACACGGACAAGTTGCCCTGGGGGATGGTGGTCCCCGGGGCTGGGGGCCTGAGAGCCCCCCCATCGCAAATACTTTCAAGCCCTGGGGGATGGCGGTCCCCGGGGCTGGGGGGGCTGCGAGCCCCCCACCCATTTTCTATAAGCCCCGGGGGGTGGTGGTCCCCGGGGCTGGGGGGGGCAGTGAGCCCCCCATATAGTATCTCTGAGCCCCGGGGGGTGGCGGTCCCTGGGGCAGTGTGGGGGGGATTGGGACCCCCCCACACTTTTTTTAAAAAATTTCGGCCGAAATTGGCGCTGGGTGCGCGAATCTCGCCGATTTTTTTTTTTTTTAAATACTTTTTTGGGCCCTGGGGGTCCTTGTGGGACCCCCTGAGCAGGCCTAGGTGGTCAGGGTGTTTCTACCCTACACCCTTGTTGCGTTTTGCGCCTTTGTTTTTGTGCTTTCTTGTGCCTCGGTTCTACCGAGGCACAAGATGGCTGCCAACACTTCCTGATTCAGAGTGTTGGCAGCCAATTAGCATTCAGCTCGTGCTCGGGAGGGTTCAGGGAGGGTGCGGGGAGGATCCGCGGATCCTCCCCGGCCATAGATATCACTAACTTTTAACTCTAATTTTCTCAGGAACTACTGAACGGATTTACACCATTTAAGCAAAAGGCACGAGTCTGAACTGAGGACTACCTCCTTGCCAAATTTGGTGTAATTCCATTCAGCAGTTCGGGCTGTAGCTGCGACAACAAGTCCTATGGGAAATTGCATGGGGAAAACGCGTTTTGGGACCCCCCTTTTTTCTCGGCCCCCGCTTGATGAATCACCACGAAACTTTCAGGCTAGGAGCGGATAGATATAGATAATATATATATATATATATATATATATATATATGTATCCTACTGATTTGATTTGCCAATATCTTTGGTGCCGTTTGACGAATCTTCGCGAAATTTTCAAAACTAATGGCCCGCTCCGGGCAGCTCCTGTCTTCCTGTCTTGAAAGTTTCAGAGTGATTCGTCAAGCGGGGGCCGAGAAAAAAGGGGGGTCCCAAAATGCGTTTTTTCCATGTTAATTTCCATAGGAACTTTTGACGCGGCTACAGCCTGAACTGCTGAACGGAATTACACCACATTTGGCAGAGAGGTAGCTCTTGGTCCAGAGTGCACTCGTTGCTTTAAATGGTGTAACTCCATTCAGTAGTTCCAGAGAAATTTTTAAATTAAAAATATCGACATCTGGTGACTGAGGAGGATATGCGAACCCTCCCGGTCACGAGCTTCATTCTGATTGGCTGCCAACACTCCAAACCAAGAAGTGTTGGCAGCCAGGCAGTTGGTAGAAACGGGTCCAGGGGCAATCATAATTTTTGTACCCAGGGCCCCCGCAGCCCTGCGGACTGCCACCTCCCCGGCATGTCAGCAGCTCCCCTTGTCCAAAACCAATGCCGGCAGGAGGCGGGGAGCCGGCAGTGACCGCGGGGGCATTGGGGCTCCCTCTGTAGTCTCCATCAGCCTCCGTAGTCTCCAACATCAGGCCAGCCCCGGAGGATGGGGGCCCGGGGGCCATAATTGGCTTCAGGAGGGGGGCGAGGTGGCCCCCCTCCAAAATAAAAATAAATTAAAAAAAGGCTGGCCAGGCCCCGGGGGATGCGGTCCCCGGGGCCATAATTGGCCTCAGGAGGGGGGCCATGTGGCCCCCTCCAAAAAAAAAAAGAAAGGCTGGCCAGGCACGGCCCCCTTCCCATTACACCACTCTGCAAACGTGCCAGGAGGTGCATTTGCAGAGTGGTGTAAAAAGGGGGCATGGCCTCGGACCACTCGCAGCAATCCAGCTGTGTGGAGCTTACTAGAGATAACAGGCCCACAGGGACCCTCAGAAGGCAAGGAGACTTCATCCCCCATCCAAGAGCGTGCCAGAGAGCACATTTGCAGACTGGTGGGCAAAGGAGGCGTGGCCTGCTTTGAGAACTTACTAATGCTTTTATGTGAGACTTACTGGAGGTATTAGGAGGGGTAGGTAACCCCCAAGGACGTCCTTGGGGGCCAACTACCCATCCTCTTACCTCCAATAAGTCCCCCACACTGGTGTTGCTAAGAGGTCTTTGGAGGCCACGCCCCCTTTCTCCACCACTCTGCAAACGCACCTCCAGGCACACTATGGGTTTGGGGATCAGTCCACTTTACTCCTGAAGGACTTTGGGGGCCAAGAAGCCTTCCTGGTACCTCCTGCAAGTCCTACTCAGCAGAATTCCTGAGCGCTGGTCGGAAGCCCAGCCCCCTTTCTGCACCACAACTATCACGTTTTAGTTAGAAATTAGCATTTAAAAACCTTAGAAATTTACTGAAAAAAACATAGGTTTCAGGGACGTTGTAGTTAGTAATTAGCATTTAAAAAACCTTAGAAATTCACTGAAAAAAACATAGGTTTCAGGGACATTATAGTTAGTAATTAGCATTTAAAAAACCTTAGACATTCAATGAAAAAATCACAAGTTTCAGGGACGTTATAGTTAGTTGGACATTTCACTCGTATAAAACCAGAAATTTAGCCGTTATAGTTAGTTGCGCTAACTATAACTCACACCCCCGCAATGTACTGCTGATGACGTTACTTATTACATCACTCATGACATGGTCAGTGACATCACTGATGACATCTGTAACAGTGTAAGCGATCATAAGCCGGTGCATGTGAAAATCAAACCGAAGAGGACGATGTAAGGCATCCGGTTGAGAGCGCGTCTCCAGCAGTGGGGAAGAGATCAGCGTAGTCGCTACAAATCTCGTGGCATACTTCGCCAGTGATGAGAAGGACAGCGTACTCGCTGCAGATTTTCGTGGCTTACATCGTCCTCTTTGGTTTAATTTTCCCACGCACCGGCTTATGATCGTTTATACTGTTTAAGATTTTGGATGTTAAAGAAAATCATTTTAAGATTTACGAATCGGAATTATTTGGATACAAGACACTAGAATTAGAATGACCTAGCCGGGTCGGAATTATAACCGGTAACTAGGCATTGAATTTCCATTGGGTAACTATACAGCCCTGAAGAAGTCGAGAGTTAACACCCTAACGTGATGGCTGGACTTTGTGGTGTTCTCTGGAATAAAGATTAAGAATACGTACCAAGAGACAATACTTGCTATGATTTTCCACATAGGATGAACTTTCAAACTACACAACGCGTGTGCACATGAGTTGACATTATTTACTTCGGATTTCTGGTCCCATTCGGAGGGTTTTAGGATTTTTTCCCTCACCTGTCGCACCGCAATATTTAAATGCACGTGGTTACAGTACGATACATCGCAGGCGCCGCTACTCCTGTGTGAATCAATACCCCCATTTTGCCATTAGCTTACCAAAGATGCAGGCCCACGGTGCAAGTGATGTGGTGAGGACAGAGATCTTGGTCACAGGAGATTCTTGAGGTTAAGGCTACTTGGAGCCTGAAGATCTTGGAGGAAGGAAGCCAACAAGCCTTTGCAACAGCAAGTCGACGCGGTGCACAGGGGTTTGGTTCCTGCAGCTCAGATGAGGGATACTGGCCTGAAAATTGGTGAGAGGACAGAGCAGGCCTTGAGGGATGTGAAGAACAACCACCTGTGTTGCTGAGCCTTTCGGAGTCCATGGGAGCCCAGAATCAGAAGACCGGTCGGCTTTGTTGCAGTGCCTGCAGATGCAGGGAAGTGACTCCTTCCCTTCATGGGAGATTCCTTCAGGTGTCTTGGGTGTCCACAGGCCTTGGAAATTTCCTGTATGGAGCACAGGCACGGACGTTGCAGCAGACGAGCAGGGCAACGAGTCCAGGAGCAGCAGGAGTCTTCCCAGTCACAGTTTTGATGCCCAGAGCTTTGTCCAGAGTGCCCAGATGGTCAAAGAAGAAGTGGTGTCTTGAAATTAATCTTGTCTCACAATGAATCTAGGAACCCACCTACAGGTAAGTCCTTAAGTACACTGAGGAAATGTTTGCGACGATTAAGGGTTCCCTCCCAGGGGAGGGGTCAGACAGTAAGGAGGATACTTCATGTCCTTTGTCCAGTTTCATGCCAGAGCGGGAGCCAACGGGTCCCTATGGGTCCCTGAGCTGGTCTGAACTGTACTATGCAAAGAGGACTGAGTGGCGCTGGCAAGCGCTCCTAACCTGCCCCAATACACCAAACCCTGTCTGGGAGGTGGTCACACCTCCCTGTGACAGGATACCTATTGTTCTGCCTTCCCCTGCTCAAGATTGGCTCAATAGCAGGAGGGTAGAATCGTGTCTTTGGTCGGCAACAGCCATGTTGTGCTGTCCAGGTCTAGAAGACTGGTACCAGGAGCACTGAGGGCCTCCCTCAGGAGCTTTACAGTGCATGGAATCATACCTCCCACACCGTTGTGGGGGTGTGATTCCAACATGTTTGATACCAAACATGACAGGGTTCGTTACAGCCAATTTAGTCATTGCGTAATGACGCATGGCCACGCTATGTATCGTAATGGCTGATACACTTACAACCTGGGAGAATCGACTTTGAAGGTTGTAGGGGGGTCCTGCTCATGCAGGGATACCGTCACACTTAGAACCGAGCACCCTGCCTTCAGGACTGAAAGGCCTGCTTTAGGGATGACTTATAGGTTTTGAGTGCAGTGACCTTATATATAGTGAAACCTATATCTATTGTAAGTGGTGCTAGAACCAGCTTACACAGGCTGCAATGGCAGGCCTGTAGTTACAGTGTGAGTGGTCACCCATTGGTGGCATAATACATGCGTCAGTCCATGGGGGACCCCTGGGGTACCTATGCCCTGGGTACCTCAGTACCACATACTAGGGACTTATAAGGGTACACCAGTATTCCTTCTGGGAGGTACCTAAGTACTGACCATACCCAATTTAGGGGATAAAGCACAGAGACGGGGTTCCTGGTTAGCAGGATCCCAGTCAGACTAGTCAGAAACAGCATAGCACCAGGCAAAAAGTGGAGGCAACCATAAAAGCAGATCCTACTTTCCTACACTTCTGTTTTGCCAAACACCTCTTATCTTTTCATTTCTTTAAGGTAAATTTATATCCAAGCAACACACCCAAGGGTGAGATAGCAAATGAGTGGCCAAACAACTGGCAGGTAGATTTATTGTGTTGCAATCTACTGGGGTGTTAAGGTGGCTGCCAGAGGAACAGAAAATTTCAGAACATGCATCTGTGTCCATGAACATGAGCTGGGACGCAGAAGAACATGCTAAGATAGCTGTCAAAACAAGAAAGTGAGGGTTAAAAAAAGTCCATCGGCATGCTTCAGGAAGAAGGCAATTTCAAGGCTGGAGATATAGATACTTCCATAAGGATAATGATCTCAGAGGGTGAGACAAGCATAAACATAGACCAATACAAACCTCTATGGACAAGCCCAACTCACCAGCATAAACACACCTGTAAATGTTCAAGTGCGGATCCCATTGTTTTCACAAACTTGGGGCTGGGAACAAAGGTATACTCAGGACAGCATGCGTAACCTGTAATGTCACACATCATAATTCCCCACATTACCAGAACAGAAACTATGAATCCTATGAGAAAAAAGAAACTCCGGGAACACAGAAAGGGTGATGCTTGAAATTCAGAAAACAAAGAATTCCTAATGAGTTCTTACCGGGAGTAGCACCCGGAATCTTGAATGACATAGCTCCAGAACCAACTTACTTTGCTCAAAGAGAAGCATGAAAATGCTGCTATCCAACTTCATGATCACCCATGTGATTGTCTCTTGTTCTAACTCTTATTCAACTTACCATGACCTACATCTTCATTTTATAAGAGTCAATGTATTCTACCCTTTTACTCTTCTCAGTAATCATCTGGCTTTAAGTTAAACACCTATTTTCCATGGAATGGGGCAGCACCATTTCCTCACGGATATGAACATCTTCAGATTAAAGTCCCAATATGTAGATCACTTCAGTATACCTCCTCACATTCTGTTCTGCATCTGTGAATCTAGCATGCAATATGACCTTGATATATTTATTGTATATTATATAATGATGTGCTATTTTTTAAAGCTGGTTGTCTTTGTCAATTATTTTCAAGAGTGACCATTCTTTACATAATGCTTGCTGCAATCTGAGTAGGTAAATATGTATAGGATTCTACTTTTATAGTGAGGCGTTTTTTATAAATCTAGTCTAGGCCAGTCTAAAGCGCTCGTGTAGACATGACATGGTGAAACCTTAAATAAATAAATAAAATGAGAACCCGTTTCTCCTTTTTTAGGCTGAACCTACTATACAGTGCATGCGCAGTTTGTTGCAAAACATCTTGTGGGCTTACCAAGAACATTCAGGGGCTTTGAGCTGGCCCATTGCTTGTCATTGGTTGGTATTTAGGTCATTCTCGTTTATCTACTTCTTTTTCGATGGTTTGCCTTGTCCATCTGGTGTCTGCCTTTCTCCTGGAGCATTGTTCCTTTACCCGTGTCCTTCCGCTGCTCACATTTAGGAATCTACTTTTTTCTTTTGACTTAAGCACTCCACAAGAGTGCATGTGTTTTCCAGCTTCATCCTCATGTACTTCTCTTGATCCTCCCTTCTCCATGCACCATGTTGCTCTCTCTCACTGTATGCTTCTCCCACATGTTGTTTTCTAGCCCCTGTGCTTCTCCACCCGCTCCACATTTCTCTTTGCCAATTTCTTCCCGCTGTGCTCCACGTTGCTCTCTTGCCTGTTGCTTCTCCCCCTTCATCCACCTTTTACTTCTCTCTCGTCCTTTGCTTTCGTCCCGGCCATGTTGCTTCTCACCCAACCCGGCCTTGCCTGTTACACTCCACCATGTGCTTGTCAATTATAAAAAAAAAAAAACGCTTGCCTCATTTTGTAGACACCTACAAAATAATGCAACCACTGCATCATAGCACCTTTTTATTTTATTTTGTATAAGCTTCTTGCCTTGAGCTGTGCTGCACAGCACTGGGGATGCTGTACAGCATGGCTAATAATAATTGGCAAGCCAACAGGTCCCAAAGGCGACACTTTTTTCTTTTGCCAATGCTTCTTGTTTACAGTGAGGCATGTGAAAGAGAGAAATCTGGAGGATATGACGGGGATGTGGGCAGAATATTCTGAAATGGATCCAAGCGGAAGAAGATTCAGACCCAAGTATGGCCATTTATTGAAAGCTCTGATGCCTACTGAATTGGAGCTTTAGGTATCTGAAAGGACAGCAGGACACACTTTACACAAGACTGACCAGAGGACAGAACAAGTACCAATGGTGCATCCAGGAGGCAAAGCTTCCTTTATATTCTGTCGCTGGGACTTGAAGTGGGTCACAATCAAGAACAAGACAACAATGTGATGCCATCAGCACCCTGTTCCAAATGTACAGACATTTTTAACTTTAAAATACAAGTATTTCACCGTTAAAAGGCTACCCCTATCGACCTTTCAAAAGGGTTCTTCCATTTTTAGCTAGAGTCTTCTGCAGTAGCTTCGGTCCCAAGGGGTGGCGGCATATTCCCTAGACTGTAGAGGTGGTTGACCCAACAAATTAACAGGGAGAGCCAAGCAAATGGTATGGCTTGGACCTTAGAGCCTGTGCATGAGCCGAGCCCTGAAAATATTTGCAATGTAAATCATACAACAAACCATGTAAAATATGATAAAGTCTCTTCAAATCAGAAAGGTGTATTTCGTGTGGCAATCAGAAGTACTTATTAAAAGAGATAGCTTTGTACTACTTGTAGTCTGAACTAACATATCTGAAGGTGCTTTCTTTCCATATATGATAATAAAGAGAAAAGAGTTTTGATGAAATAAAATATTTGCCTAAGATCACACAATTTAAGCGAGGAAGCTGGTGATTTATCCAGGTTTTCTAGGTTCACTTTGTACAAATCAGCCGGTAAATTGGTATCTGTCTTGCCTTAAGTTAAGGTTTTATTTTGACCTCTTAGTGCATTGTTCCGCAGTTTTTAAATGTAGTGCAAACTCTACCCAGAGCTCTACACGAGCACCAGTAACATCACACAAGCTCACTTGCATTGTTTATTGGCATGGGAAGATTAAGTGGTCTTTCCAAAATCACAGGATGTTCAGCCGACGCTAAGACTCGAATCTGGCTCCCCAGTTCCATAGTAGGCAACTCTGACCGTAACGCCACATCCTGGGTAGAGGGAGGGTGGCTTGCAGAAGCTCGACTAGTCATGGGCTCGAGGTTCCAATAGGACCCCACTCGAGCTGAGCATGAGGCTTTAAGCTCGAGCTTTCATAGACACGCCCACCTCTACTGGACTGTGTTGACTGAATCTCGTTAAAACAGTCGTCACTCAGGTTCTAGTGTCCGTTCGACCTACTACTTTCATCTCTACTATCATTGTTTGCGCGCGCCCTCGGCCGGAAGCAGTAACCTCGACGTGGAACGAACAGGGCCCTGGGGTCTGGCTCTGGCACCGCTCCCTGGCCAGGAGCTTCACTAATCACATTGGAAGGTCCCCTGTGTAGGGTGAACTCTACTGCCTTCTGGGAGGCAAGACCACAACTGATTTCAGTCAGTAACACGGCCGTTGCCATGGAAGTACAGGGCAGGCTGTATATCGTATAAGGCAGGCTGAAGCAAAATGTGAAAAAAGATTAATTGTTTAAATAATTACAGTACTTTAAAAGGTTTTTTTCTTTTTACCCAGTACAAACGTTTTTAAAAAACATTAGATTTCCATTAAAGGGGCTTGTGCTGGAGCAGAATTTTCTGTTGAAAATCTATTTGGGTTTTTAAAGCTCTGGTTTGTCTATTTGTCGATTAATAAAATATTAATTTTTAACTATTAATTATTTGTTTTGTGTAAATGTTTAACTAACCAATACGTACTAATGAGAGAAAAACGACACGTGGGAATGCTTTCGTGTTGCTATTTAATAAATGTGCATGTTTTATTAATAAATGTTGCTGAGTGCTGTTTATTTAAAGCACGAAAAACGCTTTTTAAATGTTATGTACTAATGCTTTTCTTGTGTTGCAAAGGCTAGATAATTACATACACATAAGGGTATTAGTGGGGTTAACACTGTTTAATCACTATGCTGTGGTAACGTTGTTTTGTCTCTTTTAATTAAGATGGTACATTTTGGCCTGGTGGGAAAATGGCTACCGTTTAAAGCCTGTATTCGAGTGAATTTTGTGATGAGCAGGCCTTGCTGAACATGGTCGAGAGTCATCTGACCACAGTCTTCGCCTGGTAGAAAATCTTCCGTGAGGTCAGCAGTTCTGGGAGAATTGCCAGCTGCCTTTGGACAAGGATAAAATACAATGAACATTGTCCAGTCTGCGGTGACTTTGCTGAGATATTGAGGAAGAACATTTTAAAAGATACTTTTGCAAACTTGAGTTTATACTTCCGTCTTTTTATTTTTGTGATTTTTCCTGAGCGGAGATTTTCCAAATGTAGCGATCTTACATCCTTTCCTGCTCGCTCTGCTCAGCGGTTCAGCGGATATCGAAAACATTTTATATTGCCTTCTATTGTTAAACACATTATAAATATTGTTAGCCTAGAGAGGGTTTTTGCCACTTTGCCACTTCTTCCCAAACCTGCGTTGGTGAGGACTTATGCTGTGAGGACGGCGACTTGGGAGACTTCTACTGAGAGACCTGTCCTGACCCATTCTGACATTTAGCTAGAATAGGTAATTATGAGAATAATGATTTACTTTGATTGATTTTCCTTTGACTAATTTTAGATAAAGTACCATAATTTTAAATACAGTGTTGGTGGTTATTTCTTGTCAATTATTGAGTACTCTATTTTGATTATTGTTGTATAGATTGTTTAGATCATGACTCAGGACAGTCACAATTAGGTCGTATCGATCTCAGTGTAGATGCAGGGTGTTTAGAAGGTTTCTTTCCACAGGTTCAGTGCTAATAGAGTAATCTGAGTGTATGTTAGTGAAATGGGCCCAAGCGTATGATGAGTGTATGTGCGTGTATCTGTGAATTTACTCTATCCGTGGAAGTAGGGAGAATTTGTACACCCCAATCTGCACCAATTTCCTGGTAGCAGAATTTGATGGTTATTGATGATTGTCTTGATCTGATTAGATTGCTTGTACATTGGCTTTTGATTTATTGATTATTGATTGATGTTGGTATATATACTAATACTATATGTTGAAGTCGTCATGTTGAGTTTTATGTAGTGCTTCTGGAATTTGGGAGCTGGTAGCAGTTCCGTAGTAGGGCAGAGGGAAGTATATGCTGCTCTCGGGAAAGACGGGATTGTTGGTCCTGTATGTATGCAGGAAAAGAAAACGTGTGACAATTGAAGTTACGCGTCACATTGTCTGTGTTCGGAATTAGTGACATTGTTGTGTGTTACTATTAGAAATATTTCTGGTATAAAAGGAGTGTGTATGGTAGCGAAGGTTATTTATGAAACTCTGGTCTTAAGTCCCAGGGATCCGTAAGGTTCACCGTTAAAGCTTATTGCGGGAGGAGTAATAGGTATTCTCTGAGCTTGTTTGAAGGACTGGGCAGAGAAAACACTGCTTGGTTAACGTATGTTATAATTCTGTAGTGGGGCAGATTGTTCGCTGTTCTCGGGAAAAGCAGGATTCTGTGTGTATGTACTACATTTTCTTGTATAAATGTGCGTGAATGCTCATATATTTAGTTAATTGTAATACTCTTTGGAGCAGTCCTAGAGGAAACAGTTAATGAATGCATGTTACTGTGTCAACGGGATTCTTGTGAAATAGATTTTCTTTACTATTCTTTGGTTAGCGAAGCAGACAATGGAGATGTTTATATGTTGTAACTAATAGATTTTGTAGAATCTGACACGAAGTCTACTGAAAAGTTTTGTAAAGGAGGGGTAGACGACTGACAGGAGACAGGAGCAAGAGACTGCAGCGACTGCTGATGTCAAACAGACCGCGCTCTGATTGGATATTAGATCAGAACAGTGCTTGCGCTGAGATTGGTGCATTGGTGTGAGCCGCGCAAGGATTGGAAAGAGTCACTCTGTACTCTAGTGACGTAGACGCTCCAGGATTGGTGCGTTAGTGTGAGTCGCGCTGTTATTGGATAAAACATCGTACTATTGAGTTGTATTACGGAAAGGATTAGAAAAGTTTGGTAAAAGTTAAAATGTATTACCAAGAAGAGAAAAAGAAAAAATCTTTGTTCAGAAAGATTAAAAATGGGGAACAACCTTTACAACGCAACTTTTACAACGCACTACACTTACAACGCATTTTTTACAACGCACAATCCATTACAACGCATGACTTTACAACGCATGACATTACAACGCATTTTTAAAAACTACCTTTACAACGCATTCCATTACAACGCATACTACCATTACAACGCATAACATTACAACGCATAATATTACACTACACTATCCAACACTTACCCTACTGTTGCACCCCCTGGAGTTAGAATAGTAATTTTTACCCCTATACTATCCAACACTTACCCTACTGTTGCACCCCCTGGAGTTAGAATAGTAATTTTTACCCCTATACTATCCAACACTTACCCTACTGTTGCACCCCCTGGAGTTAGAATAGTAATTTTAACCCCTATACTATCCAACACTTACCCTACTGTTGCACCCCCTGGAGTTAGAATAGTAATTTTAACCCCTATACTATCCAACACTTTCCCTACTGTTGCACCCCCTGGAGTTAGAATAGTAATTTTTACCCCTATACTATCCAACACTTTCCCTACTGTTGCACCCCCTGGAGTTAGAATAGTAATTTTTACCCCTATACTATCCAACACTTTCCCTACTGTTGCACCCCCTGGAGTTAGAATAGTAATTTTAACCCCTATACTATCCAACACTTTCCCTACTGTTGCACCCCCTGGAGTTAGAATAGTAATTTTTACCCCTATACTATCCAACACTTTCCCTACTGTTGCACCCCTGGAGTTAGAATAGTAATTTTTACCCCTATACTATCCAACACTTTCCCTACTGTTGCACCCCCTGGAGTTAGAATAGAAATGTTTACCCCTATACTATCCAACACTTACCCTACTGTTGCACCCCCTGGAGTTACAATAGTAATTTTTACCCCTATACTATCCAACACTTACCCTACTGTTGCACCCCCTGGAGTTAGAATAGTAATTATTACCCCTATACTATCCAACACTTACCCTACTGTTACACCCCCTGGAGTTAGAATAGTAATGTTTACCCCTATACTATCCAACACTTACCCTACTGTTGCACCCCCTGGAGTTAGAAAAGTAATTTTTACCCCTATACTATCTAATACTTACCTTAAATGCAATTTAATATTATGCGTTGTAATGGTATGCGTTGTAATGGAATGCGTTGTAAAGGTAGTTTTTAAAAATGCGTTGTAATGTCATGCGTTGTAAAGTCATGCGTTGTAATGGATTGTGCGTTGTAAAAAATGCGTTGTAAGTGCATGCGTTGTAAAAGTGTGCGTTGTAACGACATACATCCATTAAAAATTGGTTCGACAAGGATAAAGATGTTAAAACGAGAGAGGGTGAATTGTTACCTCCATCGAAAACGCCTGCATCCTTCATGGCTGCGAGATATGGGTATCATACCTGTATATGGTTGGAGAATTGGGTTAGGTATACAAAGGAAGATGGTGTTCTAGCATTTCCAGAACATGGTTCATTTAATTTGGCCGTGTTGAAAAATTTGCGGGAAAAGATGTTATGTCTTGACCCAAGACCAAGGCCGACACAGTTTGAGGCTTTAGTGGAATGGGAAGAGGAAGTACATGAGCGAGAGAAGCAGAGGTCTGGGGGAAACTATAGGTATATGTTTGGGAGGAGACATGGTCGTGAAACTCATCATGATCGAATGACGAGATGGCGAGATGCTAGTATGTCAGAGGGATTATACCCTAGGAGAACAGTTGAAGAGAAGGGTACAGAAAGGGTTCCTGAGGCAGAAGTGAGAAGATATGGAGTTAATGAGTATGAGGATGAAGTCTTGAATGACATGATTTACAAAAGACCACCTCCATATAGACCAGAACCAGAAGAGAGCACACCAGTTGTTTCTCCGATAAGAGATACATTGCGGATCATTGAGACAGAAAATGTGACACCTGAGTTAAGAAGTGGGAATCCTTTCAGGGAAAGAGAGAATAGAAGCGGTGGCGAAAATACGAGAGAATTAGCCAGAACTACATCGGAGTTGACTGAAAAGATCAAAGAGCTGACAAAGAATCTAGACGCTGTTACAGTGCCCGTAACCATAGGTCCGGTTATGCCTGTTTTTGATAAGCAGAGGACAGGTGAGAATGGTTTGGTGATTCCATATGTTGGGAATAGATTGACAAGTTTGGCTGGTCCTTCAGGAGACTCAGGAAAAAGGACAGAAAAATCCAGACATGAGACATGTAGTGAAGGATTAGAGATACAGTCTAATTCAGGATTGAATGCTGGTGAAGCTAGTTGTCCAGGGATGCCGATTTTGGAACCACAGAAGAAAGTGGTTCCAGTGAGAAAATCTACTGAAATAACAGCTGAAGATTTGAATGAATGGATGAAAGTTCTTCAAAAGAGGGATAAAGATTCACAGGCAATTGATGTGGCTAGGTTACGTGTAGAATTAGAAGAGCTTGTTGCAGGGACAGTTCCTACAGAAATTCTAAAAAATCATCATGATGGTGAATTGTTATTTATGTGCAAAAACATCACCTGGAGAACTAAAAATACACATGACAGATTAAGAGCAATAGCAAATGACTATGGAGTTGACATTGATAAAGTGAAAGTTTTGCAGAAGTCTTACAGGATGGATTTCACGGATAAAGATATTGAAAATCTGAATGGTGCTGGTAGAACAGGACAGATTAAAGAGATGATCGCTTTATTGCGAAAATGGGGTGATGTTGAGAAGTGGAAGGATAGGTGGTAGAAGAAGAGAGAAGAATCAGGGGATAGGACTTATTCAGCATTTCCTGTGAGAGAAAAAGAGAAAGCATCCACTGTTGCTTATCCTATGAGAGAAATACCTGGAGGAGGATATGTACATGTTCCATGGACCAGACAGGATATTTTATCATTTACGAATGATTTCCCTCGACTGAGAGAAAAGCCCGTCGAGT
The DNA here is from genome assembly GCF_964204655.1 of Triturus cristatus. Lineage (NCBI taxonomy): Eukaryota > Metazoa > Chordata > Amphibia > Caudata > Salamandridae > Triturus > Triturus cristatus. The sequence goes on along the minus strand of NC_140579.1, from coordinate 622,178,637 downwards.
GGTATAGGCAGGTAGACAGATTTGTGAAATTGTCAAAAGTGCTGTGGATTGACCTGAATAGTCTGTTTGATATAATTGTTCCAGCAGACTTGTGGGCTGAGTGTAAAATAGTTGTAAGTTGGCCTACTGAGGAATATCCAAGAGATCAGAGAACAGGAGCACCAGATCCAGAAGTAATGAGAAAGTATGAGCAGGTAATCGTATACCTGAAAAATAAAGTACCTCCAAAAGAGACAGACTTGGTTAAAATAGATCGAACACATCAGGAAGCAAAAGAATCGGTTCATGCTTTTTATGAGAGGCTGATACTGGCTTTTAAACAATTCAGTGGGGATGAACACCTGGGTGACAAGGATTTGAGTCATTTTGTATACAGATTTGTATATGGCCTGAGACCTGAGATTAGTGAGAGAATTCGTGAGCATACTGTGGATTGGCAGAGTAAGAAAATAGATGAGATTCTGAGACATGCAAAATACTTCAGTGATGAAATTGAAGCAAAACAGAGAAAGCTGAAAGAGAAAGCAATGTGGGCACAAGTGAAAGTTGCGGAAAGACAGGAAGCACAATTAGTGGAACAGGCGAATAATGCAGGAAATAATCAAGGGAATAGGCCTAGATATGCAGGGAAAGGAAAGGGGAATCTTGAGGAAGCCAAAAAAAAGTTCCCGTGTCACAACTGTGGCCAACTGGGACATTGGAGATCTGAATGTACCAATCCACCATTAGCGAATAATGAGAATAAAAACTTAAATCAACAGGTGCAGAACGAAGGGAATAATCGACAGCAGCAACAATCTTCTGTTGTGAAACAGCAGAGTCAAGAGCCAAAACCGCCCTTGCCGCAGAATAGAGGGTCACAAAAGTATAATCCGGATTCGGGATTCTACAATGATGAGCAGGTAAACAAACCAAGGCGTTCTAACCAGGTACAACAGTACTTGTTAAAGAATGAAGGGAGTGAGTCTGGAGGTGATTATTGACGGTGCCGAAGAGAGGAGGAAGAGTGCATACTTGGTGCAACTCTAGAAATAGACCAGGCAGGACCATTTGTGGATGGAAAAATAAATGAAGAAGGTGTTACTTTTTTAGTAGACACAGGTGCAACAAGATCAACTGTCAGGTCAACAGATATTAGAAATCTTCCTCTCTCGGATGAAGCAATCCAAGTAGTTGGTGTAGCCAATACACAAATCAAGACACGTCTTACTGAACCAGTAAGAGTACAAATAGGGAAATTTTCAGACATGCACAGATTTATTGTCTGTGACACTAGTCCAGTGAATTTATTAGGTAGGGATCTACTTTGTAAGATGAATTGTACAATTTTTTGTACACCGGATGGAATAGCTTTTGAAACACCAGATGAGGATGTTTTGTACCGAATGACTCTAGAAAATAGAGAGAGTGAGTTAATTGGTGCATATGCTGTGTTTGATCCGGAGGATTTGCCTCAAGAGTTGAGAGAAACAGTGAAAAGGACAGTTTGGGATTTTACTGGAGAAGATGTGGGATTGATGAATAACGTAGATCCTGTGAAAATTGCAGTGAAAGAGGGAATTACTTATCCTAACATTCCTCAGTACAAAATGACACCAGAAATAATTGAAGGAATAACTCCTATAATTGAGAAAATGATTCAGCAAGGAGTTTTGAGAGAACTATTGAGTAGCCCGTGTAACTCACCGATAATGGGGCTAAAGAAACCTAATGGGAAGTTCAGGATTGTACAGGATTTGAGAAAAGTTAATCAAATTGTGGTGGCATGTTGTCCTATTGTGCCAAATCCGTCAGTGATTTTGTATCAGATTCCACATGATGCTGAGTGGTACACAGTGATTGATTTGTGTCATGCTTTCTTTTCAATTCCATTGCATCATGACAGCCAGCCGATTTTTGCATTCAGATTTGGCCAGCGTATTTTAGCATGGTGTTGTATCCCACAGGGGTATACAGAGAGTCCTTCGATATTCAATCAGTTATTGAAGAAGTCATTGGAGAGTTTGATCATGCCTGAAAACTCAGTGCTAGTACAATATATTGATGACCTACTAGTGGCATCAAAAACACGTAACGCTTGTGAAGTAGATACCATAGCTTTACTGAATCATCTGGCAGATGGAGGGTTAAAGGTATCTCCAGCTAAATTGCAATTTTGCAAGAAAGAGGTGCATTATCTTGGACACAATATTGAAAAAGGTCTGAGAAAAGTGACTGATGACAGGATCAAAATTATCAGAGAAATGAAAGCCCCAAAGACCCAGAGGGAAGTGAGAATGTTCCTGGGAATGGTGGGTTATTGTCATCAGTGGATAATTAATTTCTCTTTGATAGCAAAGCCACTGATTAAGTTGACAAAATGTGAGATGACAGATCCATTGGAACTAGATGGAGAACAAATGGCAGCATTTGAGGAACTAAAGAGCAGAATGTGTGAAGCCCCTGCTTTGGGTATGCCAGATTATGAGAAAGAGTTTGAATTGTACTGCAGTGAGAGAAATGGATGTGCACTTTCAGTGTTAATTCAGAAGCATGGATTACTGAGAAGGCCTATTGCGTACTTCTCATCAACACTTGACCCTGTAGCTGTGGGTTTACCAGGTTGTCTGAAATCTGTGGCCGCAACATGCAGAAGTCTGGAACAGAGTGAGGGAATTATAATGGGATATCCTGTAAGGGTATTCGTACCTCATAATGTGGCAATTCTTTTGACAAGAAGCAGAACTCAGTACATGTCACATAGTCGGTTGACTAAATATGAGAAAGTCATTCTGGGAGCATCAAATGTGACTCTAGAGAGATGTGTGAATGTGAATCCAGCGACATTGTTACCGGATATTGAAAATGTGGGTGTGAAGACAGAAGATGATCACAATTGTTTGGATGTGTTGGAGTACTGTACAAAACCGAGACCAGACATAAGGGATCTTCCCTTACTTGAGAGTGATCATGTGCTGTTTGTAGATGGGTCATGCCTGAGGAATGATGAGGGTGTGCTGAGTGCAGCATATGCAGTGTGCAAAGTTTCAGAAGTGATGGAAGCATCACCATTGAAAGGAGTGAAATCTGCACAAGTTGCTGAATTGGTGGCATTGACGAAAGCTTGTGAGATTGGGAAAGATTTGAGAGTAACTGTGATGACTGATAGTCAGTATGGATTTGGAGTTGTGCATGATTTTGGCCAACTTTGGCTACAGAGAGGTTTCTTGACGTCGAGTGGGACTCCAATAAAGAATGCTGAAGTGATTGGGAAATTGCTTGAGGCGATACAGCTGCCTAAAGAATTAGCAGTGGTGAAATGTGCTGCTCATGGACAAGGAGATGATTTTGTGACAGTTGGAAATAGATTTGCCAACGACATTGCACAATATTGTGCTAAGAACAATCACTCAATTAATAGGGAACGAGAAGGAGAAATGTTTTTTTGTTCTGTGATGTTTACTAATGTCCTAGAAACGTGGGATGAAGTGAAACAGTTGCAGGATGAGGCAGGAAAGGAAGAAAGGAAAGACTGGATCAAGGCAGGCAGACCAGTCATGCCAAATTCCATGCTGTCGGCAATGGCAAGGATGTATCATGGCCAGGGACATTTGGGAAGGGATGCGATGATCAGGTCTTTTAAACAGACTTGGTACAATGCAAAGTTCAGGACAATTGCAGAAAGCATCTGTCAGAGGTGTTTGATTTGCCAGCAATTTAACACTGGGAAAAAGACAGTGATGAGTCTGGGAACAATAGGTAGAGAAGGTGGTCCTTTCTCGAGAATGCAGGTGGATTTCATTGAAATGCCCCAAGTGAACAGACTGAGGTATGTTCTAGTGGTAGTCTGTTTGTTCTCAAGATGGGTGGAGGCCTATCCGACTAGGAGAAATGATGGAATAACAGTGGCAAAGTTACTGTTAAGAGAGTTGATTCCTAGGTACGGGTTTCCAGTAACGATTGAGTCTGATAGAGGTGGACACTTCTATAATGAGCTCATGAGTTTGATTTGTGAAGCATTGGGCATACAGCAAAAGCTACATTGTGCATACAGGCCAGAGGCTTCTGGTGTGGTTGAGCAGATTAATGGCACAATAAAGAACAGGATTGGTAAGATGTGTTTAGCCACTGGAATGAAATGGCCTGATGTCTTGCCTCTAGTGCTAATGACTATTAGATCTACTCCAGATAGAACTACTGGTTTAAGTCCGCACGAAATCTTGATGGGACGCGCAATGCGACATGCATATGTGCCTGTCAATAAGTTGATGACAATAACTGATGACATGATTTTGGATTACTGTAAAGGCCTGGCTGACGCAGTTCATTCTGTGTTTCACCAGATTGGAGAAGAAGCTACCACACTTGAGAAGAAGCAAGCTCATGATCTGAGTCCAGGAGACTGGGTGAGGATTAAAGTACACAGAAGAAGAAATTGCTTGGTTCCAAGGTGGGGAAGACCAAGACAAGTTATTTTGACTACGACAACTGCAGTGAAGTGTGCTGGTGTGAAAAACTGGGTACATGCAAGTCATACTCTGAGAGTTCCAAACCCAAAGGATGGGACTGGCAAGGAGTATTTTGAAGAATCAGATTCCAGTGATGATGAAGACCCAGAACCAGTGAGAAAAAATCAAAGTTCAGGAAAAGAAGCAGAAAAGACTTCAAGAGAACCATTGAAAATCTCAGAAGGGAGATCAGATTCTGTAAGAGAGCCTGAAGTTTCAAAAAGCAGTGGAGGAAAAAGAAAAGAAAAGAGCAGTTCCACAGAAATTACTCCTGAATCAGAAGAGAAGGAGATTGAAGAACCACTTGAGATTATACCTGAAGAAGTAGGGTCAGAAGAAGATAGAGAGGGACAGATTGCGGAAGACCCCCGAGGAGGTGTAGGGAACATTCCTGATAAGCTAGGTGAAGGGACAAGTAGACAGCAAGAAGATTGCGTGTCGGAGACTCGAGGAGGGAAAGAAGTAGGGAAGTCTCAAATAGTGGTGAAAAAGACTGTGGAGCGAAAGAAAACTGCTGAAGAAGAAGAGGCATTTGAAACAGAATCAGATGAAAGTGAGAATGAAAAATCAGAAGGTCGAGTTCTGAGAAAGAGAACTTAGATTGGAGAAAGAAATAATACAGAAACAAGACCGAAAAAGGTTGTAAGAGGAGATTTTTGGCCTAACAACAGAGTAAAGAGGCTGAGATACAGACTGATAAGAGCAAATACATCGAAAGCTGACCAAGTGAATGAAGTGTCGAGTCAAAACGAAGTAAAAAGGAAGGAGCAAAAGGAGTCAAGAGAACCTGAGGAGATAAAGAGAATTAGAAAACCCAACCAAAAGTACAGATCACCGTAATGGTCTTATGTGGCACTGTCTGAAGGAGGAGAAGAAGAAGAAACAGTGAATCGAGACAATCCGGAGGGGATCTTGAGAAAAGTGGTTGAGGAAAAGGACAAATCTGTTGGAATCTTAAAAGTTATCCTGACTGACATTGGAGAAGAGTCAGATGCACAGGATGTTGTTGATGATCTGATACAATTTGATGTTGCTGAAGAAGAAGGAGTGAAAAGTGATGAATATCCAAATTGAGTGAACTGAAGAAATCACTTGGAGAAAAGTGAAAAGGAGAAAGTCTGAAATCCAGCAGTTTGAAGTAATCCAGAAATAAAGAGTAATACAGTAGTGGAGTAGTAGAGGCTAAGTCAAAAGACAAGGTCAAAGTAGTAAAATGGCTAACATAGAGAATAATCAAAGTAGATGTGCCTTTTTGAAAAGATGGTGTAGAATGTGCTGTTGCTGTACTGCATTATTAATGCTACTATGGGGTGTTTTAGCTTTATTAGTTACATTTAGAATTACAATAGGTACATTTGAAATACATACTGAGAATGAGACTAATGTAGAGAAAAGTTCACAAAAAGTAGTTCCAACTAGAATTAGTAATACTTACATGCATAAAGATAGGTCAATTAATGATTTTTCTAGCAATGTTGTTTCAAAGTTGTTGTACGAATATGTGAAGACAATGGAAGTGAGGGATTGCTACGTTTGTATGCAATTACCTGCATCTGTTTCAGAGGGTGTTACTTATCACCATTTACCAGCTACGTATGGAATTTCTTGTAGTGTGTTGAGTAGTGTTTTTTATTTGCTAGGGAAAATAGATTATAAGATGTCTAACAAAGATAGTATTTTTGGGCAATTACCTATGAATGAGAAGCTGAATCCAGCTAAAGAAGCTAACGTTTTTGGTGAGATTTTTATTGAGAAAGAAGAATTAACATTAGATTACATTTTTAAGAATAATTTAACTTGCAGTTTGAAAGAAGAGGAGAAAGCTTTCCTAAACATGGTGGAGGAAAGGAGATTGAGCATGCATGAAAAGGCAGGGAAATATAAAATGAGTGAGACAATTTGGGACATTGAGATGGGAAAAAAATTGAGAAATGGAGCTAGTCCAACTTTAGCTTTAGATGCACCACAGAAGGGTAAGCTGTGCATTACAAGAAGGAAATCCCAATATGATACATACTTTGTTGGGACTAGTGAGTGTCATGATACATACTTCATTGCAACAGGATGGGGTTTTAGAGGAGGAGAGGATCCAGTTTTCCCAGGAGTGTATTATGTTTGTGGGAACAAGGCTTATTACAAGTTGCCTGACCATTGGTATGGCACATGTTATGTGGGCCTGGTCTTTCCAAAGATTTTTCATATGGATAGAATAGAAGATGTAGAACATATTAATTTACTAACACGTTTTAAGAGAGAAACTTGGTCAGAAATAGTGGGTGACATTTTTGGAGCTTTAATTCCAGCAGTGGGAATTTCTTTGAATGCATATGGAATTCGGAAACTGTCAACAGTGGTGGATCGCTTATCGACAAATACCGCTGGAGGGTTTGTTTTGGTGAATACGGAATTGATTGCCGTACGTGCCATGTCTATGCAAAATCGACTTGCCCTTGATATTTTATTGGCCAAGGAGGGTGGAGTTTGTGGAATATTGAAAGTTCAACATTGTTGCACTTACATTCCAGACGAAAGCAAAGACCTGAAGGTCTATATCAAAAATATTACTGATTTGCATGAAGAATTAGTACCACTGAAAGCTGAGAGTATCTGGACTAAAATAGCTAATAAAGTAGTTGCTGTTAAGAATTTTATTGCAAAAATAGGTAGTAATATTATAGGTAAGATATTGTTTCCTTTGACTTGTATAATTGTTGCTTTATTGATACTAAGATTAGTGTGTTTGTGTTGTAAAAACAGGGGAGGGAAAAAGAAATTGATTAAAAGAAATATTGAAAGGAGAAATAAAAGAAAAAGAGATCCACAAGAAATAGAATTAGAAGAATTGAGGGAGAGTGTTTATTTGGAGACAAAGAGGGATGATGAAAGGGAGTCTGGTGTCTAGTGTTGTGAAAAGAAAAAGACATTTCCAGTTTCTCCTAAAAATTGGGACTAAAATTTTACTAATTTTTTTGTTGGGTGTTTATTTGGTGATAATATCACCAAAGGGGGGATTGCTGGAGCAGAATTTTCTGTTGAAAATCTATTTGGGTTTTTAAAGCTCTGGTTTGTCTATTTGTCGATTAATAAAATATTAATTTTTAACTATTAATTATTTGTTTTGTGTAAATGTTTAACTAACCAATATGTACTAATGAGAGAAAAACGACACGTGGGAATGCTTTCGTGTTGCTATTTAATAAATGTGCATGTTTTATTAATAAATGTTGCTGAGTGCTGTTTATTTAAAGCACGAAAAACGCTTTTTAAATGTTATGTACTAATGCTTTTCTTGTGTTGCAAAGGCTAGATAATTACATACACATAAGGGTATTAGTGGGGTTAACACTGTTTAATCACTATGCTGTGGTAACGTTGTTTTGTCTCTTTTAATTAAGATGGTACATTTTGGCCTGGTGGGAAAATGGCTACCGTTTAAAGCCTGTATTCGAGTGAATTTTGTGATGAGAAGGCCTTGCTGAACATGGTCGAGAGTCATCTGACCACAGTCTTCGCCTGGTAGAAAATCTTCCGTGAGGTCAGCAGTTCTGGGAGAATTGCCAGCTGCCTTTGGACAAGGATAAAATACAATGAACATTGTCCAGTCTGCGGTGACTTTGCTGAGATATTGAGAAAGAACATTGTGAGAAGTTGGCCTGGTATATGATGCTCACTAGTTAAAGTGATCACCTTGTACCATGCCAAGCAACCCTTATGGTGTGGTTGTAAGTCAACCTTTTCGGACTAGCTGCCCTAGTGGTAGCGTAGGCTAAGCAGTCTTTGAGGCTAAACTCGTGAAGCGTGTTAAGCCAGCTGTTTTACCAAATGTAACCCCCTTTTATACCAATGAAAGGACACCACACAGATATATATTCAAAATATATATGTATTTATTTCTCAAAGTAACCCCTAGTCTCTTTATGAGCACAGGAGCACAAATCGTCAAACAAGATTATCACAGAATACACAGAAGTTGCACGTTATATGGATAGGCCCTGGTGGCCACTCAAACCATATACTAAAATAGTGGTATAAGTACCACGAACAGAAAAGGGAAAAGGCCTAGGGCCTCTAGAATCGCTGGGCCTACAAGGAGCTAACGTCAGTTAGTGACCAGGAGGTCCACGGGTGGCGTGTGCAGAGCAAATAGTCACACGCGTGCTCCCATAGGTTTCAATGGGTGCGTAAAAAGTACAAAGTTACTGCAAAGAGGATCTTCCGGATGGACTAGGAACTCAAGATTTGGAACACAGGCACTAGAGATGTAATACTACACTTGGGCACAGGTGTGCCAGCTTTACCTCACCCACAGGAAGCGGGTGCATAGGCCTCGAAGTGCGTCGGGTTTCTTCTATCTGTTCCGTGGAGCTTGAAGACAAAGATGCTGCAGGCGGTCGGTCCGGGAGAGATGCAGTGGATCCAAGAGTGGATCGGAGATGTTGAAGACCTGTAAGCAGAGGGGACAGTGTTCACAGTCACTAGCCAGTGACCAGCGTGGCACCAGGTGGGTACCAGGCGATGTCGGGTGCAAACAGGTGATGAGGGGTAGCTTGTCTCCGCAGCCACGTGGTCCCTGAAGATCGACGACGTCCAGGAGTCGGCTCACGAGCTGTCCCACGCAGGCTCTCGCTGTCGGCGGTGTCGGCGACCTGATCGAAGCAAACAAGCCTTGGCAAAAGCAATTGTAAGAGGATTCGGAAATCAGCTGTTGGTTCTGACCAGCAAGGTCAGAGGGATTGCTCCTTTTGAGGGGAGCAAGGGCCAGTCTGGAGCAACCAGACCAGCAGTGTATTTCGTAGAGTTCGTCGCCAAGATGGCCACTGGCCAGCGGGCCAGCAACCGGTTAGGCGCGTCGAGTGGCAAAATGCAGAAGGGCCCCACGCAGATCGTGGAGATGCTGGAGGGCTCACCTTTGGTGCAGATGCTGCTCGGGGGTTGGGCTTCTCAGATCCCAAAGCACAACTTGGAGGGAGCCTCGGTTGTTGCACTTGTCAGCTTGTCGTAGTCGTTCCAAGATGGCTGGCTCCACGTGTCTCGGTGCCTCCACGGGTCTCTTCTTCTCAGGGACTGTGGATCGGGCGGTGAGAGGTCTGGAGGTCCAGGTCTTGTCAGTCTCTGGGCTCGGGCTCCAGCGGGAGGCGGCGGCAAAGCAGACGTTGATGCGCTGGATGGTGCTTGCGTTAGCAAGGTGGTCACTCCCTGACCACAGGGGAGATTTTCTTCAGTCTTCTGTGCAGCAGAATGTCGAAGTTCCCGTCTTCTTCTTAGTTTCAAGTTGATTCCAGGATGTCTGAAGTCTTAGGACACAGCTCCTACCTTTAAGCGGATTCTAGGGGCCGGACTACCTGCTAGGTCCCTCCCTATGGGTGGGACCAGGAAGGGGGGTGGTTACACCCCCAATCCTTTGTCCAGCTCGCCCCAGGCCCGGGACTGGTGTGCCCCAGGACCGGTTTGAACTGGCATATGCACCGAGGCTCCTTGTGAGCCACAGGCATGTCTGGTTTCTTTCAAGCCCTACCTGACCAATACACAAAATCCTGTCTGGGGTGGTGCACGCACCTCCCCTGGCAGGAAACCCTTTGTCCACACCTCCCAAGCTGGAAGGACTCCCAGCAGCAGGAGGGCAGACTTGTGTCTGTGGTGGCAGCATCCATTTTGTGGAGCTGAGGCTATGTCTGATTTTACCCGGGTTTCAGGCACTGTACATGTCGTGTCCCTCTAGAAGGGTGGAATGCTAACCCCGTCGCCAGAATTGGCGAGGGGTTAGTATTCCAATTCGTATGACACCTTACTCGACATGTTTTGATAAAGCCAAACCAAAGATAGCATTTAACCGCGAGGTTCATAATGCACTTAAGAGTATATGGTATGACGATATCTGGAAACAGTAGAAGGAAGTTGTTCCGACCACTGCAGACAGGCTCAGCTCATGCCAGAGCACCATCTCACATGGAACCAAGCACTCTGCCTTCAGGATTGTTAAGGCCTGCCATAGGAGTGACTTATAGGTTACCAGGTGTCCCATTTAAGGTTAGGTATAGGTATACTACACCTAAGTAAGAGGTGATTACACCAACTTACCCCAGCTGAGTGATCAGCCAGTTGTGTCAGATTGTTAGGCCAAGCCTGGGGTGGCATAATACATGCTGCAGCCCTTGGCAGGCCTTGGGTACACCAATGCCCTGGGTACCTAGTGTACACTGGTACAGGGGCTGACAGGGTGATCCACTTCCAATTGGTTATGCACCTAGGGTGCATAGTTTTAATTTAGTAGAGAGATCAGCAGGCTGGGGGTCTGATTGGCAGGCCCACAGCCTCAATATGTCAAAAACCAGTGAAGCAAAAAGCAAAAATTTGGGGTGACCATAGGATAGCAGACCCTACTCTCCTACAAACATTTTAAAAGATACTTTTGCAAACTTGAGTTTATACTTCCGTCTTTTTATTTTTGTGATTTTTCCTGAGCGGAGATTTTCCAAAAGTAGCGATGCTACATCCTTTCCTGCTCGCTCTGCTCAGCGGTTCAGCGGATATCGAAAACATTTTATGTTGCCTTCTATTGTTAAACACATTATAAATATTGTTAGCCTAGAGAGGGTTTTTGCCACTTTGCCACTTCTTCCCAAACCTGCGTTGGTGAGGACTTATGCTGTGAGGACGGCGACTTGGGAGACTTCTACTGAGAGACCTGTCCTGACCCATTCTGACATTTAGCTAGAATAGGTAATTATGAGAATAATGATTTACTTTGATTGATTTTCCTTTGACTAATTTTAGATAAAGTACCATAATTTTAAATACAGTGTTGGTGGTTATTTCTTGTCAATTATTGAGTACTCTATTTTGATTATTGTTGTATAGATTGTTTAGATCATGACTCAGGACAGTCACAATTAGGTCTTATCGATCTCAGTGTAGATGCAGGGTGTTTACAAGGTTTCTTTCCACAGGTTCAGTGCTAATAGAGTAATCTGAGTGTATGTTAGTGAAATGGGCCCAAGCGTATGATGAGTGTATGTGCGTGTATCTGTGAATTTACTCTATCCGTGGAAGTAGGGAGAATTTGTACACCCCAATCTGCACCACTTGCTCCACTGAACAGGTAGTCAGGGCTTTAAGTGGGATAAAAAAACTGGGGGTCTCTCAAAGGGGCGTGGTTAATGTAATTGAGGGCATGGCTTAAAAACATGTTAGCTAAAAATCTGTGCTTAGCATAGTGGGCCGCCTGACATGTATTTTGCCGTTTCTGTCATTGCATCCAGATATATGATACAACAAGTAACATCATGCCTACAACAAGTCAGGACTACTGGCTTTGTCAACGGTTTTTAGTTGCATAAGATAAATAAGCAGAAACTATGTCTTGTATATGATATTGAAAATTCTTCCACTTAAAGCCCTGGTGACACCACGACAATGTTGTTGCTCCCGAGTTTCAAAAAGAGAAGGCAGATCCAGAGAGAAAATGACTCTATTTAAAGGATTTCCCTTCCTATACAACGCTTACCTGGCATGAGGTCATGCCATAACTTCTCCACTAGTGAGAAGTGAGCAGCGTGAGCACGTGCACATCGATGTGCCTGCTGTTAATGCAGTCCAGAACAAGCATTAACAAGCATTGGCATAGGCAATAGGTCTCGCCTTTGGGACCTTATAAGTGTTTAGCCATGCAACAGTTGCATAACTAAATACTTATAAGGTCCCAAAAGCGAGACCTATTGGCTATGCAAAGCGGCCGTGCGGCCGCTAAATTGAAAGTAATCGCGGAAAAAGCGCGGCGCACGCACCCGCGCACATGCACTGTAGCTCCAGGCTGGCCTGGTAGCACTTTTTGGAGCCCTCTCAATAAGTCTCGCCAGACCAGCGCATGCGCTGGGTCAGGCGAGACCTAAAAATGCAATAGGGCTCGTCTTTGATTAAGTTAAAGCCATTTGCTTTGCTATACAATAGCATTAGCAAAGCAAATGGCTTTAACTTAATCAAAGGCGAGACCTATTGCATTTTCAATGCTTGTTTAGCGAGCTTCCCAATAACGGAATCCAGAGCAGGGTAAAATAGAGGCTCCAAAAAGTGGCAAATCACCCCCAGTGAAAGTCTTTGTTTATAATGTTCATGGATGGGTGGGGCGAAATGCTCATCGGCGCGGTCTCATAATGTTGAATCTGAAGCAAATTCAGCATTTCGAAGCTACCTTATGGTGGCAGGCCTTGCTCACATGTGAATCAGTCTTTTGCTATGAATGGCCTGTGCACAGATTGGTCTCCCTGACAGCCATCATGCGTGTGGGGCATCCCAGCGCATGGCACCCACCCTTGTGAAGTAGGTCAAAGAGGACCTCTCTCTACGGGATATACTTCTGCCACTGACCTTTGTAGAGATATTGTGCTGCCATTCATGTGGCGAATAAAGTAGAAATGTCTGGGAGGAAGACTTAGCAATTGTTTGGCCTTTTTTGCACTCACTCAGGTAGAAAATGATTGATTTAGTAAAAGGCATCGGTCACAGCTGCAAGTGAATAGTGAAACTGATGAAGTTTACAGATGCTCTGAAAGTTTCCAGCACTGGTCCTTAAGGTGGGGAGAGGAATGTTAACACAGCACACTGCACGTCACTGCACGCACTATCAGGGGTAAACAAGATCAGGTACATGTGGCAACAATCACCTTGGGCTGTCAACTTTAGAGTGCATCCCACTCCAGTCAAGATCGCTTCAAACAGATGGCTGGCACATTTGGTTAACATAGGGGATGGGATGCCCCATCTCTTATATACGAGTTTACTATATATGCGAGGTGTATAAGGAGAGAATTTGCAATGGACACCGTTGTTTCAGATGCTTTTCATGCTGTTTTTTCTGATAGACTGCACAGAAACACAATAAAAGTTAGTGCACTGGGGAAGACTTAACAATAAAGATAATTTTAAGCTCACGTTCCTTTCTGTAGGAATTAACAGCGTCTTAATTAGAAGTAAAAGAAAGCTGCAAGGTTTTCTGTGTATAACAGCTTGCTGTCGCTTTTAGCGACAGACCCTTGTAGGTGTCCAATAACAAATATATTATGACTTTGCTACATCTCGCTGGGCTTTACCACTGAAATCACAATGTACCTTTAAGGTATTTCCCAAATCAATCTGTACACAATTTCTTAAATCGAAAGGACGACGGGCTGCGAAAACTACACGGCTCTTAGCAGCGGGTGCATTAACTCGTGGAGCTATACTCTTGTTTTTTTTTTAAACTGTCAAAACCAGGTTTATGAAGTATTGATATCAAAGAATGCAACACCCAATTACAAATGCACGTCCAGCGATACAGTGCACTACAAACAAGCATTTGCAATGCACTAGGTCTCGCATTTACACAAGTTTAAGCTATTGGCATTGTAAATGACAATGCCTTTTATTTATGTTTTAAAAACGAAAACAAAAATAAAAGGCATTGTTATTTGCAATGTCAATAGCTCAAACTTGCGTAAATGCGAGACCTGTTGCATTGCAAGTCAAGGCAACTCTGAACTGAACACAGGCAGAATAAATCAGAAAATATGTAAGCGTTTAGGAGCTAGGTTCCGCTGCTGCGAATCCTTGCTCAATACAGTCAAACAAATGAACCTGGCACATGAGTGGCGGGCAGGTTAGACGTTCGGGTCAGTAACAGGCTCACATGCCCTCATGATAACCCCCATCACATACCTCTATTCCCCATCTCTTAACCAAAGATATACATACACTTTATAAAGATATTGTGTTACATTCAGACTCGTAGTAGTATTTGAAGCTAACATCCAAATATGTACGATAATTTCTACAGCAGAAATCAACCTACGAAGCCGTCTTATCAGCATTTGACTGCCAACACACAGCACCGCCTAAAGCGGAGGCAGCAAGCTGTTGTAAGTCAAGTCTCACAGGCATGCCCATGCAGGGAGTTGGGGGCGGTAGGCAGTTTGGAGGGCCAGTATCTACAACTTTAAATTACATTAAAAAACAAAGCGGCGTAAGGCGCCTCCCTAAAAGAATGTCCCTAGTCTTGAGAGAGGGAGTACTGATATCGGTACCCAAACGGGAGACCTGAATGATCACGTTACATACCAACTGCAAGAGGAAGGAGCACTGCAACCAGACATTTACAACATCTCCGTAGAACAGCGATACTAGAAGAAGCGGCAGATGGGAAACTGCACCTGTTAGGGGTACGACTCCCTACTCACAGAAGAGTTTGACCACGATGTGCGTGCTGTCCTTCAAAGTGATGCCTCCTGGACAAAATGCTGGCGCAACATCTTTCCGATCTACTTCTTTACATCGGCTCAAGAAAACGCGCCCTACTGTACAAACAAGATCTCGAAATTCCGCCTCCTAAACCAGCTAAGCCACTTGACTTTAGAAACAAAAAAATGGGACATGAGACAGCCGTGCTTCAAGCATTGCCATCATCTAAATATAAGATAGATAAACATGCGTTGTGTGTTATAGCTGCGTGGAGATAAGGCGGGAGGAATTATGCAGTTTTTAATACGTTCATGAAACTTAAGGATTTACTCACAATATCTTCCTGCGTTCCGTAAACTGACTCATTTTAAAAAGGGTAAACATTTCTAAACTGTAAGGATTTATCATTCTAAAGGTGCTTCTTCGCAAATGGCAAGCGGCAAAGCCAATAGTTTCAAAGACGAGGCCTATGGCTTTGTTTATGCAGCAAACTTAATCATACGCATATGTTTAGTATTCACGGGCGCCGCACTTCATCATGGGTATAAGTTTAATATTGACGAGCGCCGCACTTCATGTTGTATGTAGCACGGTGCCCGCTTTAATAATTAGGTTTGTATTAATAAAAGTTTAACATGGACTTTGCATTTAAGCTTAACAATTTATCACCATACATACATTCATTAGTGAAAGATCGAGCCTCGGAGTGTGCAATACTGCGTCAGTCACAACCTATTGAGCAAACAAAGACCAAAAATACTGCTTATGTGCATAAGGAGGCCCCCGGGGGAAGTAAGACCAGCGGTCTAGTCTTCCCCCGGGGAGTTCGCGCGAGGGAAGGACAGGGAAGGAAGGGGTGGGATAAGGGGTGGGGTCGCAGGTAGGGATTAAAAGGGGCAGGAAGAGGAAGTCCTTCCTCTTCCTTTCCCCAGCGCCTCAGGGTGGGATAGTTAGTGGATCGTTGGGGTGCGCGGAGCGGGGCCTGTTGAGTGTCGGAGGATCGGCGGGGGCGTGTTCTCGCGTCTGGAGCGGAGTGTTGGGTGAGGCTACGAGCGGGGCAGGGCGGCCTCGTCAGGCGACGTTTGGCGGCCTGTGGGTGTCGGGTGGAGTCGGCGGGGGCGGAGCGGCGGTTAGCGCGGAGCGCGTGTATGATGGCATCGGGAGGGGGTCAGGCGCCGGATGAGGCGGCGGTGCGGGCGGCGCTGCAGTTGTTGGGGCGTGCGGGGAGGGCGGACCTTCTGCGGCCGGGGGTTTTGGAACAGGCATGGGTGGGGATGTCCAGGACTCCGCGTTCGGCGTCCGCGGGGGTTGCAGCGGCCGTTGTGGCCTGTATGGAGGAACCGCCTCCGAAAAAACACGCGGTGGGTGCGCGGGGGGGGGCAGGAAGGCGGGGCCTGGGGGGAAGCCTGGAGATAGGCGTCTGAGCCTCCCGGCAATGGGTTCGTCGGCTGAGGTGCCTGAGGGGATGGGCGGGAGGGCTGGTGAGGACGTGGGTGGGGCAGTGGAGGCGCGGCAGGACCGGGGGGGGGCCCGGGCTGGGGGCAGCGGGGGGGCCTCATTCTTGGTGGAGTATAGTGAGGACAGCGACGTGGAAGAGGATCTGGAGGAGCAGGTGGGGGATGATTTTGCCCTGTATCTTTCGGGGAGCGAGTCTGCGGGGGGTGAAGGCGGTGGGTGGGGGGACCAGGGACCGGACATGGCGGGGGGGGGCAGGGGGAAGGGTGGGGGGCGGGGAGGTAAGGGCAAGGGCCCGGCGAAGGCAATGGGGGGACGGGGGTCTGGGCCTGGGACGCCTGGCCCCTCAGGGGGCGCAGGCCGCGGTCGTGGGGCGCGGGCCGCGGGGGAGGGGCGGTGGGACGACCGTTGGGCGGAGATGTCGTTGGAGGAGCGTATCCGGGAGCAGCGGCGGCTGATTGAGGATACGGAGCGGCGTTGGGAGGAGATGTGCGCGGCCAGGGAGGGGGAGAGGGCGGCGGACCGGGTGGTGGCGCGCGGGGGAGGGGCTGGGCCGGCGGGGGGCGCGGGCGCTGGATATGGCTGGATGAGGCAGGGACGGACTTGACGTCGCAGAGACCTGGTGGCGCTGGGGCCCCCTCGGACTATGCCGGTCGCGAGGGGGGGGGATCCAAGCCAGCGCAGAGTGCTGGCAGAGGCCGGGGTGGGCCGGCGGGGCGCACTACGGCCTCCAGACGCCGGGACGAAGCAGTAGGGGGGTCCGCGGCGGCCTGCCCTCCATCGAGGGAGCGCGCATCATCGGCGCCGGAGTATGAATTTGTCCAAGGAGAGAAAGGGAAAGGAATGAAGCGAGTGGTGCGTGAGGTGCGCATGGAGCCCAGTGAGCCTGTGGTGGTCGAGGAGCTGGATTACGAGTCGGAAAGTGAGGAGTTGGAAGAAGGCGAAGTGCGTGAGGTGATGGGGCCGGTTGCAACGCGGAAGTTTGGTGTTTTCCAGGATGACAAAGCCAGCTGCAGCAAGGCGCCAGCGGCGAGAGTGTCAGCCCCGGGTCCCGGCGGACGGGCGCAGGAGGTGCCACGCACTTTGACAGGTGAGAGCACATGGTGGGGGGCGTGGGGAGAGGGGATCGGGGGGGGCGTAAGAAGTCTTGTAGGTCTGTGGGGGTGGGGGATGGGTCGGTGAGGGTGGTGGGAGAGTCGGCGCAGCCGAAGGTGCCGGCTAAGGCGGCGGCCCCAGAGGGGGATGAGAAGCACATGGTGGGAGCTGGAGTTCAGACGGACAAGGTGACAGATGGGAAGGAGGAAGGGGGTGAGAAACATAAGAAGAAGCTGCCTTATATGGGGTTGGCGATGCCCCTAGGGTCCCATCTGTCTGAAAAGACGAGGGGCAGGATTTGGAAACACGAGTATGTGGATGTTTTTAAATTATTGCATCGGGAGATTCAGGCGAAAGAGGGGTCTAAAGAGGAGGAGTGGGAGTTGACGCGGCGGCCGAGGGTACCGATAACGATGGAAAATTGGACGTCGGCCTTCCTGATTTACGCCAGTATATATTGCGAGAAGCATCCGGATAGGGCGATTGCGTTGTTCAAATACATGGATATCATCAGAAAAGCGCAGATGCACTTTGGGGGTTTTGCCTGGCTCAGTTACGATGAGGAATTTCGGGCGAGGGTCAGCGTCAACCCTGACAAGCCCTGGGGTGAGGTAGATCAGGAGCTGTGGGTGCAATGGATGGCCTCCACGCAGTCCTCTGCGGCCACCCACACTGCGAGTGGCCTTCCAGTGGCTTATCGGTCTTTTCAGTCCCGTCCCGCCTCGGGGGGGGCGGGAGGGGGAACAAGTGGAGCTGGGGGTGCAGGAGGGCAGGCTGCCGCTGCTGGCGCAACCGGACAGCCTGCTAAGGGTGGGGGAGCCAACACTGGGGCTTGTTAGAATTTCAACAAGGGATTCTGCTCCCGACACCCCTGCAGATTTAAGCATGAGTGTTCTAAGTGTGGAGGCAAACACCCGGTCACGCAGTGTTTCACATTGGCAACCCCGTCCGAGCAATGGCGGGTCACAAAGGGACGGGGACAGGCTGGGCCGAAGGGCTCCTACACCAGTTAGTGTGGAGGCCATGGGTCCGTGGCTCTCCCGCTACCCTGATCGGGCGGCGGCGCTGCGGCTGTTTTGGGGATTCACAGAAGGGTTTCGAGTGGGGTACCAGGGGCCGCGGGAGTGCAGGTGGGCTGAGAATTTGCGGTCGGCAAAGGAGTTGCCGGGAGTGGTGGAGGCTAAGTTGCGCAAGGAGGTGTTGGAAGGTCGCGTGGCCGGCCCGTTTGACACGTGGCCGCTGTCCGAACTCATCATATCCCCTTTGGGGGTGGTTCCAAAAAAGGAACCCGGCGAGTTTCGTTTGATTCACCACTTGTCATGGCCTGAGGGACGGTCAGTGAATGATTTCATCGCGGAGGAGGATTCCCGGGTTTTGTATGCGTCGGTGGATGATGCGATCGGGCTGGTGCGACTGTGTGAGCGGGGGGCGGAATTGGCCAAGTGTGACATCAAGTCGGCGTTTCGCCTTCTGCCGATTCACCCGGAGGATTTCTCGTTGCTGGGCATGCAGTTCGGGGGGGCCATTTTTGTGGACAAGGTGTTGCCCATGGGGTGCGCGATCTCCTGTGCTCTGTTCGAGACTTTCAGTTCCTTTTTGCAATGGGCCTTCACTGACAGGGCGGGGCACCGGCTGGTGTCCCACTACTTGGATGACTTTTTGTTTGTGGGCCGCGGTCAGTCGGGGGAGTGTGGGGCGGCTTTGGGTCACTTTCAGAGGATGGCGGGAGAGTTTGGGGTGCCGCTGGCACCGGAGAAGACGGCTGGGCCCAGTTGTTGTCTGGCGTTTCTGGGGATTGAATTGGATTCAGTGGAATGGATGGCGCGCCTCCCCCGGCAGAAGGTGTTGGAGATCCAGGACTGTCTGAGCCAAGTGGTGGTGCAACGGAAGATCGATCTGAGGTCCGTCCAGCGTTTGTTGGGTTTGCTGAACTTTGCGTGCCGAGTGGTGCGGGCGGGCAGGACGTTCTGCAGGCGGCTGGGGTTGGCCATGTCAGGGGCGGTGTTGCCCCATCACAGGGTGCGGATTTCGGTGGGTGTCCGGGCGGATCTGCGAGTGTGGCAGGGGTTCTTGAGTGATTTCAATGGGGTCTCCTTGGACTTTGCCGATGACAACATGGTGTGGCAGGTGCAGATTTTTTCGGATGCGGCAGGGGCGCGCGGCTTTGGTGTTTTCTGGGATGGTCGGTGGTGTGCGGAGCAGTGGCCGGTGCACTGGTTGGTGCAGGGCAGGAGCATTGCGTTTCTGGAGTTTTTTCCGCTGCTGGTGGCGCTGCAGGTGTGGGGGCAGGAATTCCGGAACCGATCGGTGCTTTTTCATGTGGACAACAGGACGGTGGTGGATTTGGTGAACCATCAGAGGGCTAGGGACCTGCGGGTGCTGCGCTTGCTGCGAAGTTTCATGCTGCTGTGCTTGCGCTTGAATGTGCTGTTTCGCGCGAAACATGTGCCGGGCGTTAGCAATGACATCGCGGATGCATTGTCTCGTTCGCAGTGGCAGCGTTTCCGAAGGTTGGCGCCCGGAGCGGACTTTGCCAAGACCAAGGTGCCGGAGGGTATTTGGAGCTGGGGGGAGTGAGAGTGGTGAATCTGGTGGAGCAGTCTGTTGCCGAGTCCACGCGGCGGACGTATCGTGTGGCATGGGTGGAGTTGGGTGTGTTCTTGGGTTGGTCGCGGGATGAGTGGCGGATGTCTCAAGGTGAGTGTGAGGCGGGTGTCGTGCGCTATGTTTTGCACTGCATGGACAAGGGATTGTCGTCAGTGACGATTGCGGGTAAATTGGCGGGGATTTCTTTCTATGGGAAGCTCTATCTGGGGTTTGATCCGGCCAAGGGTGAGTTGCTGAGCAGGATGCTGAAGGGCTGGACCAGGGAGCGGGGAGGGCGGGGGGGAGCGCCATTGCGCCAGGCGATCACTTTTGACCTGTTGGTGGAGGTGTTGGGGGAGTTGGGTTTTCTGTGTTACGATCAGTATGAGTTGGCGTTGTTCCGCCTATGTATGACATGGATGTTTTTTGGGGCTTTTCGGGTTTCGGAGTTGCTGGGGGGTAGGGGGGGGATGGGGATGAGGTTTGAGGATGTACGGTTGGATGGGGGGCACCTGGGGATATGGCTGGGGCGTTCCAAGACGGATCAGGTTGGCAGAGGCGCGTGGGTGTGGCTGAATGAGTCTGGGGAGTTGGCAGTGTGCCCGGTGCGGGAGTGGCGCAGTTTCTGCGGGCAGTGCGGCCGTGTGGCTGGGGAGATTTTCTGTCATGCTTCGGGGAAGAGGGTCACGGCTTACCAACTGTTGGCGGTGCTGCGCTTGGCGTTGCGGCGCTTAGGCAGGGACCCGGCGGGGTATGGGACTCATTCCTTCCGGATCGGCGCGGCGACGGCGGCGGCACGGCTGGGTTGGTCCTGGGATAAGATCAGGAAGATTGGTAGATGGCGTTCGCGCTGCTGCGAGCGGTACGTCAGGAAGTAGGGCGGAGGGGTGCGCGGCGGCTGTGTGCGCGTTTTTGCGCGTCCTTTCTTGTTTCTAATGCTCCTTTTTCTTCGTAGGTTGTGTTGGGGGTCCTGGAGCCAAGACGGTTACCTGGATAGTGGGACATTCATTTGTGCATTGGGCTGCCAAGTTTTCGGACAGGCAGGTGTACGGGCGTAGCCTGGGCCTGAGAAGCTGCAGTCATGAGGTTTTCTGGTGGGGTAGGAGTGGAATGCGCTGGGGGGAGCTTTTGCCTTGGCTCACGAAGAAGGTTTCGCAGCAAGGATGCCCGGATCTGCTTGTCATTCACCTGGGGGAGAACGATCTGGTGCGGCAATCAGCGGTGTCCTTGATTTATTTGATGCAGCGGGACTTGGCAGCGATCAAACGCAATCTGGCTGGCGCTTGTATTGTGTGGACAGAGTTCATTCCCAGAAAGTTTTGGAGGGGGGCGTTGAAGCCCGTTGCAGTGGGACGTGCCCGCAGAAAATTAAATAGGGCAATGAGAGTGTTTTGTGAGGACTGTGGGATCAAGACTGCCTGTGTAAGGGTTCTGTCTAAGTCAGAATCTCCTTCCGTTCCCATAGTGATTCCCACTACACCCTTTGTCTGGGGACCAACACTGCTAACAGTAGTACTGGGAGCAGGTGCCTTAGGGGCAACAGTGTTGGGGGCTCCACCCTTTTTGCAATCACTAGTCCAGTGAGTTGTATTTTTACAATGATTGCACCAGGGTTTCTTCTGACCTTCTTTCTTCTTCTTGGACTGTTGGGACCCACCCTCCTTAGCAGTAGTTTGGGGCCCTGTTGAAGACTTCTGGTCTTTAGGTTTCTGATCTCCACCCTTTTGGTCTGTTTTCTTCTGATCACCCCCTTGGCCCTGGTTCTGGTTCTTTTGCTTAACCCTGGTTCTGACCCATTTGTCTGCCTTCTTTCCCAATTCTTGGGGAGAGGTCAGATCAGAGTCAACCAAGTGTTGATGCAGTTGCTGGTTTTGACAGTTATTTAAAATCTGTTCTCTCATCATCAAATTATACAATCCTGTAAAATCAGATACCTTACTTCCCAGCAACCAACCCTCCAAAGCCTTAGTGGCACATTCAACATATTCAGACCAGTCCTGAGTCTGTGTCTTTTGGGTGTCTCTGAACATTAACCTGTACTGTTCAGTGGTTAAGCCTAACCCATCTACCAGAACACTCTTCAGGACTCTGTAGTTTCTGACATCCTCTTCTCTAACAGTGAGGAGTCTGTCTCTGCCTCTTCCTTCAAAGGAGAGCCAGAGGATTGCTGCCCACTGGTCTTCAGGAACCTGCTGTACTTTGCAGGCTCTCTCAAGAGCAGTTATCCATTTGTGGATGTCATCCCCACTTTTGTAGGGGGGCACAACCTTAGACAGGTTCCTATTGTCAAAGACCCTATCTTTGTCCTTAGGGACAATGCTGCCACCAGTGGGTATAGACCCACTCTCTCTAGGTTGCCTAGCCTTGTTCAGTTTTTCTTCCATCAGGGCTACTTCTAGCTCCTGCTTCCTGATCCTCAGCTGGGCTTCCTGCATTCTGGCCTCATGTTCCCTCCTCTGAGGGGTGGTCATCCTTTTCCTGGAGTGACCTTGAGAGCCTCTAGAGCCATGAGAAGCATTGGAGTCACCTGAGCGATTCCTTTGCCTCCCAAGCCCTGTGTTAAGTCCACTGGGGAGATCCAATGGGGTGAACCCATTGTCAGTCCCCAATAGCCTTAGTTTAGCTGGGCCAAGTATAATACTTGGCACTGGGCTAGTTCTCCCTTCATCATCACTACTTTCTGTATCCTCACCACTTTCCTCCCCTGTAGTATGGTTCTCATCTAAGGGATGGCTATTGGAACTGGGTACCTCTGTAGTATCTTCAGAAGGGGGGCCTCCTGTTCCTGACCCTAAGGGGGCTAACTGGGAAGCTTTCTTGAGTGCTCTCTGATTCTCATCATTCTGTAAGAGCTCTCTGAGCTCAGCAGAGTTTGGGTTCTTGGGCTGTTTAAGGCCTCTAAGAGTTGCCAAATGCCTGAGCTCATTCTGATTAAGGGTAGCAAAGCTGGATGTTGCCCTCTGGGGGTCACTCTCAACAGAGATGGGTACAGTGGACCCCTCTGCCCCGGCCATTGCTCTTAAGTGTGGGTGGATGTGTTGCAATCTACCTACACTTGGGTTTACCTACTAAACCTATCTAGTAGTTGTAGTCAGGGTGTGCTACTCCCTTTGCTCTACAACAACTAAGTTCAGTAGAACTTATGTATATCTAATCTTGTTTTATATGTACCTACAGGTACCTATGTGATCTTTCAATTGGTAACCAAGAGATTACAATGGTAAAACACAGCAAGCTCAAATCCAACCGCTGCTCACCAATGTGAGAAGTTGGCCTGGTATATGATGCTCACTAGTTAAAGTGATCACCTTGTACCATGCCAAGCAACCCTTATGGTGTGGTTGTAAGTCAACCTTTTCGGACTAGCTGCCCTAGTGGTAGCGTAGGCTAAGCAGTCTTTGAGGCTAAACTTGTGAAGCGTGTTAAGCCAGCTGTTTTACCAAATGTAACCCCCTTTTATACCAATGAAAGGACACCACACAGATATATATTCAAAATATATATGTATTTATTTCTCAAAGTAACCCCTAGTCTCTTTATGAGCACAGGAGCACAAATCGTCAAACAAGATTATCACAGAATACACAGAAGTTGCACGTTATATGGATAGGCCCTGGTGGCCACTCAAACCAAACACTAAAATAGTGGTATAAGTACCACGAACAGAAAAGGGAAAAGGCCTAGGGCCTCTAGAATCGCTGGGCCTACAAGGAGCTAACGTCAGTTAGTGACCAGGAGGTCCACGGGTGGCGTGTGCAGAGCAAATAGTCACACGCGTGCTCCCATAGGTTTCAATGGGTGCGTAAAAAGTACAAAGTTACTGCAAAGAGGATCTTCCGGATGGACTAGGAACTCAAGATTTGGAACACAGGCACTAGAGATGTAATACTACACTTGGGCACAGGTGTGCCAGCTTTACCTCACCCACAGGAAGCGGGTGCATAGGCCTCGAAGTGCGTCGGGTTTCTTCTATCTGTTCCGTGGAGCTTGAAGACAAAGATGCTGCAGGCGGTCGGTCCGGGAGAGATGCAGTGGATCCAAGAGTGGATCGGAGATGTTGAAGACCTGTAAGCAGAGGGGACAGTGTTCACAGTCACTAGCCAGTGACCAGCGTGGCACCAGGTGGGTACCAGGCGATGTCGGGTGCAAACAGGTGATGAGGGGTAGCTTGTCTCCGCAGCCACGTGGTCCCTGAAGGTCGACGACGTCCAGGAGTCGGCTCACGAGCTGTCCCACGCAGGCTCTCGCTGTCGGCGGTGTCGGCGACCTGATCGAAGCAAACAAGCCTTGGCAAAAGCAATTGTAGGAGGATTCGGAAATCAGCTGTTGGTTCTGACCAGCAAGGTCAGAGGGATTGCTCCTTTGGAGGGGAGCAAGGGCCAGTCTGGAGCAACCAGACCAGCAGTGTATTTTGTAGAGTTCGTCGCCAAGATGGCCACTGGCCAGCGGGCCAGCAACCGGTTAGGCGCGTCGAGTGGCAAAATGCAGAAGGGCCCCACGCAGATCGTGGAGATGCTGGAGGGCTCACCTTTGGTGCAGATGCTGCTCGGGGGTTGGGCTTCTCAGATCCCAAAGCACAACTTGGAGGGAGCCTCGGTTGTTGCACTTGTCAGCTTGTCGTAGTGGTTCCAAGATGGCTGGCTCCACGTGTCTCGGTGCCTCCACGGGTCTCTTCTTCTCAGGGACTGTGGATCGGGCGGTGAGAGGTCTGGAGGTCCAGGTCTTGTCAGTCTCTGGGCTCGGGCTCCAGCGGGAGGCGGCGGCAAAGCAGACGTTGATGCGCTGGATGGTGCTTGCGTTAGCAAGGTGGTCACTCCCTGACCACAGGGGAGATTTTCTTCAGTCTTCTGTGCAGCAGAATGTCGAAGTTCCCGTCTTCTTCTTAGTTTCAAGTTGATTCCAGGATGTCTGAAGTCTTAGGACACAGCTCCTACCTTTAAGCGGATTCTAGGGGCCGGACTACCTGCTAGGTCCCTCCCTATGGGTGGGACCAGGAAGGGGGGTGGTTACACCCCCAATCCTTTGTCCAGCTCGCCCCAGGCCCGGGACTGGTGTGCCCCAGGACCGGTTTGAACTGGCATATGCACCGAGGCTCCTTGTGAGCCACAGGCATGTCTGGTTTCTTTCAAGCCCTACCTGACCAATACACAAAATCCTGTCTGGGGTGGTGCACGCACCTCCCCTGGCAGGAAACCCTTTGTCCACACCTCCCAAGCTGGAAGGACTCCCAGCAGCAGGAGGGCAGACTTGTGTCTGTGGTGGCAGCATCCATTTTGTGGAGCTGAGGCTATGTCTGATTTTACCCGGGTTTCAGGCACTGTACATGTCGTGTCCCTCTAGAAGGGTGGAATGCTAACCCCGTCGCCAGAATTGGCGAGGGGTTAGTATTCCAATTCGTATGACACCTTACTCGACATGTTTTGATAAAGCCAAACCAAAGATAGCATTTAACCGCGAGGTTCATAATGCACTTAAGAGTATATGGTATGACGATATCTGGAAACAGTAGAAGGAAGTTGTTCCGACCACTGCAGACAGGCTCAGCTCATGCCAGAGCACCATCTCACATGGAACCAAGCACTCTGCCTTCAGGATTGTTAAGGCCTGCCATAGGAGTGACTTATAGGTTACCAGGTGTCCCATTTAAGGTTAGGTATAGGTATACTACACCTAAGTAAGAGGTGATTACTTTGCCACTTCTTCCCAAACCTGCGTTGGTGAGGACTTATGCTGTGAGGACGGCGACTTGGGAGACTTCTACTGAGAGACCTGTCCTGACCCATTCTGACATTTAGCTAGAATAGGTAATTATGAGAATAATGATTTACTTTGATTGATTTTCCTTTGACTAATTTTAGATAAAGTACCATAATTTTAAATACAGTGTTGGTGGTTATTTCTTGTCAATTATTGAGTACTCTATTTTGATTATTGTTGTATAGATTGTTTAGATCATGACTCAGGACAGTCACAATTAGGTCTTATCGATCTCAGTGTAGATGCAGGGTGTTTACAAGGTTTCTTTCCACAGGTTCAGTGCTAATAGAGTAATCTGAGTGTATGTTAGTGAAATGGGCCCAAGCGTATGATGAGTGTATGTGCGTGTATCTGTGAATTTACTCTATCCGTGGAAGTAGGGAGAATTTGTACACCCCAATCTGCACCACTTGCTCCACAGAACAGGTAGTCAGGGCTTTAAGTGGGATAAAAAAACTGGGGGTCTCTCAAAGGGGCGTGGTTAATGTAATTGAGGGCATGGCTTAAAAACATGTTAGCTAAAAATCTGTGCTTAGCATAGTGGGCCGCCTGACATGTATTTTGCCGTTTCTGTCATTGTATCCAGATATATGATACAACAAGTAACATCATGCCTACAACAAGTCAGGACTACTGGCTTTGTCAACGGTTTTTAGTTGCATAAGATAAATAAGCAGAAACTATGTCTTGTATATGATATTGAAAATTCTTCCACTTAAAGCCCTGGTGACACCACGACAATGTTGTTGCTCCCGAGTTTCAAAAAGAGAAGGCAGATCCAGAGAGAAAATGACTCTATTTAAAGGATTTCCCTTCCTATACAACGCTTACCTGGCATGAGGTCATGCCATAACTTCTCCACTAGTGAGAAGTGAGCAGCGTGAGCACGTGCACATCGATGTGCCTGAGCTGTTAATGCAGTCCAGAACAAGCATTAACAAGCATTGGCATAGGCAATAGGTCTCGCCTTTGGGACCTTATAAGTGTTTAGCCATGCAACAGTTGCATAACTAAATACTTATAAGGTCCCAAAAGCGAGACCTATTGGCTATGCAAAGCGGCCGTGCGGCCGCTAAATTGAAAGTAATCGCGGAAAAAGCGCGGCGCACGCACCCGCGCACATGCACTGTAGCTCCAGGCTGGCCTGGTAGCACTTTTTGGAGCCCTCTCAATAAGTCTCGCCAGACCAGCGCATGCGCTGGGTCAGGCGAGACCTAAAAATGCAATAGGGCTCGTCTTTGATTAAGTTAAAGCCATTTGCTTTGCTATACAATAGCATTAGCAAAGCAAATGGCTTTAACTTAATCAAAGGCGAGACCTATTGCATTTTCAATGCTTGTTTAGCGAGCTTCCCAATAACGGAATCCAGAGCAGGGTAAAATAGAGGCTCCAAAAAGTGGCAAATCACCCCCAGTGAAAGTCTTTGTTTATAATGTTCATGGATGGGTGGGGCGAAATGCTCATCGGCGCGGTCTCATAATGTTGAATCTGAAGCAAATTCAGCATTTCGAAGCTACCTTATGGTGGCAGGCCTTGCTCACATGTGAATCAGTCTTTTGCTATGAATGGCCTGTGCACAGATTGGTCTCCCTGACAGCCATCATGCGTGTGGGGCATCCCAGCGCATGGCACCCACCCTTGTGAAGTAGGTCAAAGAGGACCTCTCTCTACGGGATATACTTCTGCCACTGACCTTTGTAGAGATATTGTGCTGCCATTCATGTGGCGAATAAAGTAGAAATGTCTGGGAGGAAGACTTAGCAATTGTTTGGCCTTTTTTGCACTCACTCAGGTAGAAAATGATTGATTTAGTAAAAGGCATCGGTCACAGCTGCAAGTGAATAGTGAAACTGATGAAGTTTACAGATGCTCTGAAAGTTTCCAGCACTGGTCCTTAAGGTGGGGTAAGGAATGTTAACACAGCACACTGCACGTCACTGCACGCACTATCAGGGGTAAACAAGATCAGGTACATGTGGCAACAATCACCTTGGGCTGTCAACTTTAGAGTGCATCCCACTCCAGTCAAGATCGCTTCAAACAGATGGCTGGCACATTTGGTTAACATAGGGGATGGGATGCCCCATCTCTTATATACGAGTTTACTATATATGCGAGGTGTATAAGGAGAGAATTTGCAATGGACACCGTTGTTTCAGATGCTTTTCATGCTGTTTTTTCTGATAGACTGCACAGAAACACAATAAAAGTTAGTGCACTGGGGAAGACTTAACAATAAAGATAATTTTAAGCTCACGTTCCTTTCTGTAGGAATTAACAGCGTCTTAATTAGAAGTAAAAGAAAGCTGCAAGGTTTTCTGTGTATAACAGCTTGCTGTCGCTTTTAGCGACAGACCCTTGTAGGTGTCCAATAACAAATATATTATGACTTTGCTACATCTCGCTGGGCTTTACCACTGAAATCACAATGTACCTTTAAGGTATTTCCCAAATCAATCTGTACACAATTTCTTAAATCGAAAGGACGACGGGCTGCGAAAACTACACGGCTCTTAGCAGCGGGTGCATTAACTCGTGGAGCTATACTCTTGTTTTTTTTTTAAACTGTCAAAACCAGGTTTATGAAGTATTGATATCAAAGAATGCAACACCCAATTACAAATGCACGTCCAGCGATACAGTGCACTACAAACAAGCATTTGCAATGCACTAGGTCTCGCATTTACACAAGTTTAAGCTATTGGCATTGTAAATGACAATGCCTTTTATTTATGTTTTAAAAACGAAAACAAAAATAAAAGGCATTGTTATTTGCAATGTCAATAGCTCAAACTTGCGTAAATGCGAGACCTGTTGCATTGCAAGTCAAGGCAACTCTGAACTGAACACAGGCAGAATAAATCAGAAAATATGTAAGCGTTTAGGAGCTAGGTTCCGCTGCTGCGAATCCTTGCTCAATACAGTCAAACAAATGAACCTGGCACATGAGTGGCGGGCAGGTTAGACGTTCGGGTCAGTAACAGGCTCACATGCCCTCATGATAACCCCCATCACATACCTCTATTCCCCATCTCTTAACCAAAGATATACATACACTTTATAAAGATATTGTGTTACATTCAGACTCGTAGTAGTATTTGAAGCTAACATCCAAATATGTACGATAATTTCTACAGCAGAAATCAACCTACGAAGCCGTCTTATCAGCATTTGACTGCCAACACACAGCACCGCCTAAAGCGGAGGCAGCAAGCTGTTGTAAGTCAAGTCTCACAGGCATGCCCATGCAGGGAGTTGGGGGCGGTAGGCAGTTTGGAGGGCCAGTATCTACAACTTTAAATTACATTAAAAAACAAAGCGGCGTAAGGCGCCTCCCTAAAAGAATGTCCCTAGTCTTGAGAGAGGGAGTACTGATATCGGTACCCAAACGGGAGACCTGAATGATCACGTTACATACCAACTGCAAGAGGAAGGAGCACTGCAACCAGACATTTACAACATCTCCGTAGAACAGCGATACTAGAAGAAGCGGCAGATGGGAAACTGCACCTGTTAGGGGTACGACTCCCTACTCACAGAAGAGTTTGACCACGATGTGCGTGCTGTCCTTCAAAGTGATGCCTCCTGGACAAAATGCTGGCGCAACATCTTTCCGATCTACTTCTTTACATCGGCTCAAGAAAACGCGCCCTACTGTACAAACAAGATCTCGAAATTCCGCCTCCTAAACCAGCTAAGCCACTTGACTTTAGAAACAAAAAAATGGGACATGAGACAGCCGTGCTTCAAGCATTGCCATCATCTAAATATAAGATAGATAAACATGCGTTGTGTGTTATAGCTGCGTGGAGATAAGGCGGGAGGAATTATGCAGTTTTTAATACATTCATGAAACTTAAGGATTTACTCACAATATCTTCCTGCGTTCCGTAAACTGACTCATTTTAAAAAGGGTAAACATTTCTAAACTGTAAGGATTTATCATTCTAAAGGTGCTTCTTCGCAAATGGCAAGCGGCAAAGCCAATAGTTTCAAAGACGAGGCCTATGGCTTTGTTTATGCAGCAAACTTAATCATACGCATAAGTTTAGTATTCACGGGCGCCGCACTTCATCATGGGTATAAGTTTAATATTGACGAGCGCCGCACTTCATGTTGTATGTAGCACGGTGCCCGCTTTAATAATTAGGTTTGTATTAATAAAAGTTTAACATGGACTTTGCATTTAAGCTTAACAATTTATCACCATACATACATTCATTAGTGAAAGATCGAGCCTCGGAGTGTGCAATACTGCGTCAGTCACAACCTATTGAGCAAACAAAGACCAAAAATACTGCTTATGTGCATAAGGAGGCCCCCGGGGGAAGTAAGACCAGCGGTCTAGTCTTCCCCCGGGGAGTTCGCGCGAGGGAAGGACAGGGAAGGAAGGGGTGGGATAAGGGGTGGGGTCGCAGGTAGGGATTAAAAGGGGCAGGAAGAGGAAGTCCTTCCTCTTCCTTTCCCCAGCGCCTCAGGGTGGGATAGTTAGTGGATCGTTGGGGTGCGCGGAGCGGGGCCTGTTGAGTGTCGGAGGATCGGCGGGGGCGTGTTCTCGCGTCTGGAGCGGAGTGTTGGGTGAGGCTACGAGCGGGGCAGGGCGGCCTCGTCAGGCGACGTTTGGCGGCCTGTGGGTGTCGGGTGGAGTCGGCGGGGGCGGAGCGGCGGTTAGCGCGGAGCGCGTGTATGATGGCATCGGGAGGGGGTCAGGCGCCGGATGAGGCGGCGGTGCGGGCGGCGCTGCAGTTGTTGGGGCGTGCGGGGAGGGCGGACCTTCTGCGGCCGGGGGTTTTGGAACAGGCATGGGTGGGGATGTCCAGGACTCCGCGTTCGGCGTCCGCGGGGGTTGCAGCGGCCGTTGTGGCCTGTATGGAGGAACCGCCTCCGAAAAAACACGCGGTGGGTGCGCGGGGGGGGGCAGGAAGGCGGGGCCTGGGGGGAAGCCTGGAGATAGGCGTCTGAGCCTCCCGGCAATGGGTTCGTCGGCTGAGGTGCCTGAGGGGATGGGCGGGAGGGCTGGTGAGGACGTGGGTGGGGCAGTGGAGGCGCGGCAGGACCGGGGGGGGGCCCGGGCTGGGGGCAGCGGGGGGGCCTCGTTCTTGGTGGAGTATAGTGAGGACAGCGACGTGGAAGAGGATCTGGAGGAGCAGGTGGGGGATGATTTTGCCCTGTATCTTTCGGGGAGCGAGTCTGCGGGGGGTGAAGGCGGTGGGTGGGGGGACCAGGGACCGGACATGGCGGGGGGGGGCAGGGGGAAGGGTGGGGGGCGGGGAGGTAAGGGCAAGGGCCCGGCGAAGGCAATGGGGGGACGGGGGTCTGGGCCTGGGACGCCTGGCCCCTCAGGGGGCGCAGGCCGCGGTCGTGGGGCGCGGGCCGCGGGGGAGGGGCGGTGGGACGACCGTTGGGCGGAGATGTCGTTGGAGGAGCGTATCCGGGAGCAGCGGCGGCTGATTGAGGATACGGAGCGGCGTTGGGAGGAGATGTGCGCGGCCAGGGAGGGGGAGAGGGCGGCGGACCGGGTGGTGGCGCGCGGGGGAGGGGCTGGGCCGGCGGGGGGCGCGGGCGCTGGATATGGCTGGATGAGGCAGGGACGGACTTGACGTCGCAGAGACCTGGTGGCGCTGGGGCCCCCTCGGACTATGCCGGTCGCGAGGGGGGGGGATCCAAGCCAGCGCAGAGTGCTGGCAGAGGCCGGGGTGGGCCGGCGGGGCGCACTACGGCCTCCAGACGCCGGGACGAAGCAGTAGGGGGGTCCGCGGCGGCCTGCCCTCCATCGAGGGAGCGCGCATCATCGGCGCCGGAGTATGAATTTGTCCAAGGAGAGAAAGGGAAAGGAATGAAGCGAGTGGTGCGTGAGGTGCGCATGGAGCCCAGTGAGCCTGTGGTGGTCGAGGAGCTGGATTACGAGTCGGAAAGTGAGGAGTTGGAAGAAGGCGAAGTGCGTGAGGTGATGGGGCCGGTTGCAACGCGGAAGTTTGGTGTTTTCCAGGATGACAAAGCCAGCTGCAGCAAGGCGCCAGCGGCGAGAGTGTCAGCCCCGGGTCCCGGCGGACGGGCGCAGGAGGTGCCACGCACTTTGACAGGTGAGAGCACATGGTGGGGGGCGTGGGGAGAGGGGATCGGGGGGGGCGTAAGAAGTCTTGTAGGTCTGTGGGGGTGGGGGATGGGTCGGTGAGGGTGGTGGGAGAGTCGGCGCAGCCGAAGGTGCCGGCTAAGGCGGCGGCCCCAGAGGGGGATGAGAAGCACATGGTGGGAGCTGGAGTTCAGACGGACAAGGTGACAGATGGGAAGGAGGAAGGGGGTGAGAAACATAAGAAGAAGCTGCCTTATATGGGGTTGGCGATGCCCCTAGGGTCCCATCTGTCTGAAAAGACGAGGGGCAGGATTTGGAAACACGAGTATGTGGATGTTTTTAAATTATTGCATCGGGAGATTCAGGCGAAAGAGGGGTCTAAAGAGGAGGAGTGGGAGTTGACGCGGCGGCCGAGGGTACCGATAACGATGGAAAATTGGACGTCGGCCTTCCTGATTTACGCCAGTATATATTGCGAGAAGCATCCGGATAGGGCGATTGCGTTGTTCAAATACATGGATATCATCAGAAAAGCGCAGATGCACTTTGGGGGTTTTGCCTGGCTCAGTTACGATGAGGAATTTCGGGCGAGGGTCAGCGTCAACCCTGACAAGCCCTGGGGTGAGGTAGATCAGGAGCTGTGGGTGCAATGGATGGCCTCCACGCAGTCCTCTGCGGCCACCCACACTGCGAGTGGCCTTCCAGTGGCTTATCGGTCTTTTCAGTCCCGTCCCGCCTCGGGGGGGGCGGGAGGGGGAACAAGTGGAGCTGGGGGTGCAGGCTGCCGCTGCTGGCGCAACCGGACAGCCTGCTAAGGGTGGGGGAGCCAACACTGGGGCTTGTTGGAATTTCAACAAGGGATTCTGCTCCCGACACCCCTGCAGATTTAAGCATGAGTGTTCTAAGTGTGGAGGCAAACACCCGGTCACGCAGTGTTTCACATTGGCAACCCCGTCCGAGCAATGGCGGGTCACAAAGGGACGGGGACAGGCTGGGCCGAAGGGCTCCTACACCAGTTAGTGTGGAGGCCATGGGTCCGTGGCTCTCCCGCTACCCTGATCGGGCGGCGGCGCTGCGGCTGTTTTGGGGATTCACAGAAGGGTTTCGAGTGGGGTACCAGGGGCCGCGGGAGTGCAGGTGGGCTGAGAATTTGCGGTCGGCAAAGGAGTTGCCGGGAGTGGTGGAGGCTAAGTTGCGCAAGGAGGTGTTGGAAGGTCGCGTGGCCGGCCCGTTTGACACGTGGCCGCTGTCCGAACTCATCATATCCCCTTTGGGGGTGGTTCCAAAAAAGGAACCCGGCGAGTTTCGTTTGATTCACCACTTGTCATGGCCTGAGGGACGGTCAGTGAATGATTTCATTGCGGAGGAGGATTCCCGGGTTTTGTATGCGTCGGTGGATGATGCGATCGGGCTGGTGCGACTGTGTGGGCGGGGGGCGGAATTGGCCAAGTGTGACATCAAGTCGGCGTTTCGCCTTCTGCCGATTCACCCGGAGGATTTCTCGTTGCTGGGCATGCAGTTCGGGGGGGCCATTTTTGTGGACAAGGTGTTGCCCATGGGGTGCGCGATCTCCTGTGCTCTGTTCGAGACTTTCAGTTCCTTTTTGCAATGGGCCTTCACTGACAGGGCGGGGCACCGGCTGGTGTCCCACTACTTGGATGACTTTTTGTTTGTGGGCCGCGGTCAGTCGGGGGAGTGTGGGGCGGCTTTGGGTCACTTTCAGAGGATGGCGGGAGAGTTTGGGGTGCCGCTGGCACCGGAGAAGACGGCTGGGCCCAGTTGTTGTCTGGCGTTTCTGGGGATTGAATTGGATTCAGTGGAATGGATGGCGCGCCTCCCCCGGCAGAAGGTGTTGGAGATCCAGGACTGTCTGAGCCAAGTGGTGGTGCAACGGAAGATCGATCTGAGGTCCGTCCAGCGTTTGTTGGGTTTGCTGAACTTTGCGTGCCGAGTGGTGCGGGCGGGCAGGACGTTCTGCAGGCGGCTGGGGTTGGCCATGTCAGGGGCGGTGTTGCCCCATCACAGGGTGCGGATTTCGGTGGGTGTCCGGGCGGATCTGCGAGTGTGGCAGGGGTTCTTGAGTGATTTCAATGGGGTCTCCTTGGACTTTGCCGATGACAACATGGTGTGGCAGGTGCAGATTTTTTCGGATGCGGCAGGGGCGCGCGGCTTTGGTGTTTTCTGGGATGGTCGGTGGTGTGCGGAGCAGTGGCCGGCGCACTGGTTGGTGCAGGGCAGGAGCATTGCGTTTCTGGAGTTTTTTCCGCTGCTGGTGGCGCTGCAGGTGTGGGGGCAGGAATTCCGGAACCGATCGGTGCTTTTTCATGTGGACAACAGGACGGTGGTGGATTTGGTGAACCATCAGAGGGCTAGGGACCTGCGGGTGCTGCGCTTGCTGCGAAGTTTCATGCTGCTGTGCTTGCGCTTGAATGTGCTGTTTCGCGCGAAACATGTGCCGGGCGTTAGCAATGACATCGCGGATGCATTGTCTCGTTCGCAGTGGCAGCGTTTCCGAAGGTTGGCGCCCGGAGCGGACTTTGCCAAGACCAAGGTGCCGGAGGGTATTTGGAGCTGGGGGGAGTGAGAGTGGTGAATCTGGTGGAGCAGTCTGTTGCCGAGTCCACGCGGCGGACGTATCGTGTGGCATGGGTGGAGTTGGGTGTGTTCTTGGGTTGGTCGCGGGATGAGTGGCGGATGTCTCAAGGTGAGTGTGAGGCGGGTGTCGTGCGCTATGTTTTGCACTGCATGGACAAGGGATTGTCGTCAGTGACGATTGCGGGTAAATTGGCGGGGATTTCTTTTTATGGGAAGCTCTATCTGGGGTTTGATCCGGCCAAGGGTGAGTTGCTGAGCAGGATGCTGAAGGGCTGGACCAGGGAGCGGGGAGGGCGGGGGGGAGCGCCATTGCGCCAGGCGATCACTTTTGACCTGTTGGTGGAGGTGTTGGGGGAGTTGGGTTTTCTGTGTTACGATCAGTATGAGTTGGCGTTGTTCCGCCTATGTATGACATGGATGTTTTTTGGGGCTTTTCGGGTTTCGGAGTTGCTGGGGGGTAGGGGGGGGATGGGGATGAGGTTTGAGGATGTACGTTTGGATGGGGGGCACCTGGGGATATGGCTGGGGCGTTCCAAGACGGATCAGGTTGGCAGAGGCGCGTGGGTGTGGCTGAATGAGTCTGGGGAGTTGGCAGTGTGCCCGGTGCGGGAGTGGCGCAGTTTCTGCGGGCAGTGCGGCCGTGTGGCTGGGGAGATTTTCTGTCATGCTTCGGGGAAGAGGGTCACGGCTTACCAACTGTTGGCGGTGCTGCGCTTGGCGTTGCGGCGCTTAGGCAGGGACCCGGCGGGGTATGGGACTCATTCCTTCCGGATCGGCGCGGCGACGGCACGGCTGGGTTGGTCCTCGGATAAGATCAGGAAGATTGGTAGATGGCGTTCGCGCTGCTGCGAGCGGTACGTCAGGAAGTAGGGCGGAGGGGTGCGCGGCGGCTGTGTGCGCGTTTTTGCGCGTCCTTTCTTGTTTCTAATGCTCCTTTTTCTTCGTAGGTTGTGTTGGGGGTCCTGGAGCCAAGACGGTTACCTGGATAGTGGGACATTCATTTGTGCATTGGGCTGCCAAGTTTTCGGACAGGCAGGTGTACGGGCGTAGCCTGGGCCTGAGAAGCTGCAGTCATGAGGTTTTCTGGTGGGGTAGGAGTGGAATGCGCTGGGGGGAGCTTTTGCCTTGGCTCACGAAGAAGGTTTCGCAGCAAGGATGCCCGGATCTGCTTGTCATTCACCTGGGGGAGAACGATCTGGTGCGGCAATCAGCGGTGTCCTTGATTTATTTGATGCAGCGGGACTTGGCAGCGATCAAACGCAATCTGGCTGGCGCTTGTATTGTGTGGACAGAGTTCATTCCCAGAAAGTTTTGGAGGGGGGCGTTGAAGCCCGTTGCAGTGGAACGTGCCCGCAGAAAATTAAATAGGGCAATGAGAGTGTTTTGTGAGGACTGTGGGATCAAGGTGCTGGCGCATCCTGGTCTGCGACTCGAAGAGCCCTTGCTTTTCAGGGCTGATGGCGTGCACCTTTCGCACATGGGAAACGCTTACTATATGATGGAGATGAGGGATTTTATCAGTGGGCTGTGGAATGAGTCGATCTGGTGTAGGCGGAGGTGAAGGCGAAAGGTGCACTTGTGGGGGTGGGGCAGGTAACCGCCCTCCGGGGGTTCCCTGGTTGGCGGATTGGGGAGGGGGGAGGAGTCCATGACGGGCATACTCACCCTTCCGGGGAGGGGGATACTGGGGGAAACGTGGGGGTGCGTCAGAGCAGTGGACGACGAATGGAGATGATGGTGGAGTTTTGGAAGAGAAGGGAGGAAGTGAATGGAAGTGAGAAGGTTGCGGTGTGAAGTGGGGATGGAGTAGTTGGAGTCTTGGAGAGTATGGGTAGTGAGGATTGTTGTGGTTGGGGATTGTTGGGGAATTTTGTTGTGTTTCTGGTTATGGTTGTCCAACCCTGTCCTAATAAAATGGCCTTTTACGCAATAATACCTTGCGTGGACTGATTATTGCGCGAGGAGGCCCCCGGGGGAAGTAAGACCAGCGGTCTAGTCTTCCCCCGGGGAGTTCGCGCGAGGGAAGGACAGGGAAGGAAGGGGTGGGATAAGGGGTGGGGTCGCAGGTAGGGATTAAAAGGGGCAGGAAGAGGAAGTCCTTCCTCTTCCTTTCCCCAGCGCCTCAGGGTGGGATAGTTAGTGGATCGTTGGCCACCCGCCCACCCGGCAATTACATGACTGGTTGAGGAGGTCATGTTTTCAGCGTGCCAGTTTAGGACGGGTTGTGTGTGTGTTGGGCGGATTGGGGAGGGGGGAGGAGTCCATGACGGGCATACTCACCCTTCCGGGGAGGGGGATACTGGGGGAAACGTGGGGGTGCGTCAGAGCAGTGGACGACGAATGGAGATGATGGTGGAGTTTTGGAAGAGAAGGGAGGAAGTGAATGGAAGTGAGACGGTTGCGGTGTGAAGTGGGGATGGAGTAGTTGGAGTCTTGGAGAGTATTGGTAGTGAGAATTGTTGTGGTTGGGGATTGTTGGGGAATTTTGTTGTGTTTCTGGTTATGGTTGTCCAACCCTGTCCTAATAAAATGGCCTTTTACGCTATAATACCTTGCGTGGACTGATTATTGCGCGATTAAGTGCGGCACCCGTGAATATGGGCAAGGCAGCGCGGCGCCCGTCAATAATAAACTTATTTGCATGATGAAGTGCGGTGCCCGTGAATACTAAACCTATCTCGGTTTGTGGATGGTTATGAAAGTTCCCCTCGGCCACACATTTACCAGAAGAGCGGACGGAAAGTGTAGTTAGGCGGTGCTGTTTCTGGATTAACCGGAAGTGACGCATGTGATCTACAGCCAATTATAAGCCCTATAAAGAAAAGCAATGCCAGTGTTTACAAATGGCAAGCGGCAGGAGAAATTTCCCAGCAAAAGGTGGAGTTTCACCCCTTTAACAGATTACTTAATGTCTCGGAGAGACAGCGCACGCGCTCTGCCTTGGCGAGACCTAGAAATGATGTTAACTGCCCTAACTCTATAGTTACATATATATTCACTCCGGAGTGAGATGGCAGAGCTCAGGGTGCATAATCATAACCATTCGAACGTTTTCTCTAAACGTGTGTTATGGCGTTTTGTGATAGAAGGTAAACCGCATCTGTTTGCCTGGGAGCCTATAGGGCCAATGCTACCTCGGAGACAGCATTTCAGATATTTATGTGCAAGTAAGTAGCCCAAAGCAGCCTCCTGAGGGTGTCAGTGCACTACAAAGAAATAGGCTAACACTTGAAGGATAAAGGACACGTGAAACTTAATATGGCATGCATCAAAAGCAGACAAGATAGCCTACACAACATAAGACAGATTTAGAGGGCCCAAATTTCAAGTATAGTTCACAAACTTTTCAGATAGATATGCAATAGTGTTAGCTATTCATATAGCGACCAGAAGCCCATCTGGTTGTGATGTATTCTAATCTTGCAGAAACTTTCTGCCATCAACGGTACAGCTCCTCTGTGATGCTTGGACATGTGAGCCCCGGACAAGAACGTCTGTGGGAAGGGCTGATCCATTTCCACGCTGTGTACGACCCCTCCACAGAGGGAACCAAATAGCAGCGTTAATGTTTACAAATTGTTCAATGGAGTCTAGTGTTTAAAAGTCTTGTGGAGCATTGTTTTTTTTTTTTTTTATAAAAAGGGGAGTTGGTACATGTTGGGTTACTTCCAAGATAGATGGTGGGCAGTAAGCAGGGTCCGCCCTAGGGAAAGGTAGACATGGCCAGACAGCTGCGCAGGTCGCTGCAGGAGCGTCATTCACACAGCAGGTTACAACCCCGGGACCAGGAGAGCCACGGATGCAGGTCTTTGGAAGTGGAGCGCGAGCGTCCGTCCACCAGGATACCCGGAAATGGGGGTGCAGCGCCCCCTCGCTGCGCAGCACAGAAACTCAAAAACATCCTCTCATTGCTTGTCACACTGCTGCCCAGATTACCACTTCCTCTTAGCCTCGCCACAAAAGAGAAGCACTCAATAGTTCCTCAATCGGAAGAGCTAAAAATATTGCGCGCCATCTGCGACCAAAGCACATGTCCCGATGAATGCAGGACAAGTGATAGTAGGCTCCTGCTGGTGTGGGGGTGGTGGGGGGGGGGGGGGCTGCACACGAGCAGCTATAGTAGATGAGGGTCCTGATTAACCGTTATCCTCGGCCACATACACGTTCTGGCACGGTCCCAGTAAAACATCCATCCCCAAAGGCTCCCACGTGTTTCACGTTAGGGCCACCCGGGGCCCTGGCCGCAGACATTAAGGCTCCTGATACGGTTACATGATTATATTTTCAGGATGGTACATTGTGCTAGTGCTAGGCTAATCTTTACATTTTTGCTGCAAGAAATATAGGATTATAGATGGGCGACAGTGAATTACTGAAAGGTTCTGAGTGACGCGAGTTCTGAGTGATAAGAGGGAGAAAGGAGAGCCCGGCTTGTGAAAGAGTAGAGCAGGAGGCGGATAAAAGCATTATCAGAATGAGGTGCACTCGCCCATGAGGCTCTCGCTCACCTCAGACCGTTCCTGGCTCGAGCCTGGAGGTCTGCAACCTGTCACAAGGATCACAAACCTGCGCCGCCACCTTGCAGTTGCCATGGAGACATGATGCGGCACTCTCCCGAGTGCCATGGTAACGATGGAGCACAGAAGGGAACTGGTTCAGAAGAGACGTGTTGAAGAGGCGGGGCTTGCACTCAAACCACGACAGGAAGTAGAAGCAGCGTATGCGTGATACGATATGGTGACTCCAATGATGGGCTTACGTTTCGTGGCTCAGGGGAAGGGTGGCGGTGAAGGTTTCGCCCCTAGCCGTGCACGGATAGAATGTGGCTCTTCACACCGTCTTATAGACGGGGCCACTGAAATTATACAATTATGCGTCTGTGACGATTTTCGCATAATTATATAGATTAGCTGCATTTGCCTTTTTTTTGGTGAAAATTTTGATTGTCTAAAAGGGAGCAGGCGTTACACTTTAATCATGTGGCATTACAGAAAATGAAAATAATACATGTGGATCACATACGTTACATACAGTATCATAATAACAATACTGGTACCATCTTAATATCTATATCCACATGTTTCTGCAACCCCTTATCTGTATTCTCCTAGTCCAACAGTAGCACGGTACCGCAAAGTCAGCCGCGTGTTTACTTTTGCATCGTGCATTTACTTGAAGCGCGATGCGAAAGTAAACACGCGGCTGACTTTGCCAAAGCTGAGAGAGAGAAAAAAAAGTGGTTTATAATAAAAAGTTTTAAACATAGAATCAGTTGACCAATCAGCTGCTTTCATAATATCTATTAAAGACACACCCATAGAAAAGGCCTTGGAAGCCATAGCTCCACGAGCTGAATGTGCACCGAAAGTTGTGACATCAATACCTGCTTCACCCATGAGCCATCTGACCCATCTGGCTAAAGTAGCCGGAGTCACAGGGCGAAAGGGTTTTTGCAAAGCAATCAACAATTGACCATGCAAAGTTTGTCGAAATGGAGCAGTACTCACCTCATAATCTTTAATACATTGCACTACACAGAGTTTTGGATTATTGGGAAAACATGGGTAAGTGACTGAGGTAGTATTACACTTAGTACGTCTGGAAATGGAAAAAGTAACCCCTTCAGGGGAAAAAGTACGACCTGCAAGATCTAGCGCGCGAACATCAGACACACGTTTGCAAGAGATTAGACATAACAGCATAGTTAACTTTGCAGATAATTGCTTGCGGGATAAAGAGTCGTTGGAAGGCCAAGCCTCTAAGAAACGTAAGACAATAGACACATCCCATAACGCAACATACTTCGGACAAGGAGGTTTTACCAATCTGATACCTCTGAGTAATTTGGAAATCAAAGGATGTTCACCTGCAGGTTTACTATCAATAGGAATATGCCCCGCAGAGATGGCCGAACGGAAATTGTTGACAGTCCGATACGCAAGGCCTGAGGAGGCAAGAGAAGCTAAGAAATTCACAATCAAAGAGACATCTGCCGAAGAGGGATCCACTTCCCGTTGAGCGCACCAATCACACCATCGTTTCCATGCTGCAGCATAACGTTTGTGTGTGTTGGGAGACCAAGCTTCGTCGATAAATCTGGAAGCGTCTCGCGAAAGACCTGAGATCTGCCAGCGATCCCTGAAACCCGCCATGCCACCATAAAGAGTTGACCCGACTCTATTAGAGGATGAGGATTGTTGAGCGGATCCAACAACAGATTCCACAATTGGGGAAGAAGAACTGGAACTGCACAAGATAGCTGCAGGAGAACAGGGAACCAAGCCTGCGCCCTCCAGAGTGGGGTGATCAGAATCAACTCTGTCCGATAAAGTTTCATGCGTGCCAGAACCCTGGATATCATGACAAACGGGGGAAAGGCATAACACAGGAGAGACGGCCATGTCTGAAGAAATGCATCCGTGGCAAGAGCCTCCGGATCCGGACGCCAACTGAAAAACCGAGGAAGTTGAGTGTTGAGGCGAGAGGCAAAAAGATCGATCTGGCAGGGGCCCCACATTCGAGACAGAGATCTGAACACTCGAGGATGAAGTCTCCAATCGCTGAAATCTCGGAGATGCCGAGAATTCCAGTCGGCTATCAGATTGCTGTGACCCGGCAGGTATTCTGCAATCACCGTGATGTTCCTCTGAAGGCAAAAGTGCCAAAAGTCCTTGGCAATCTCTGCCAGAATCTTGGAACGTGTCCCCCCTAACTTGTTGACATATCGAACCGCGGAGACATTGTCCATGCGAAGGAGAATACAACAATTCGTCATGCGTGGGGACAGACAACGGATCGCAAACGACCCCGCCAGAAGCTCCAGACAATTGATATGGAGAGATAATTCCTCCGAAGACCACCGGCCGCCCGTGGACATTGGACCGCAACGGGCTCCCCATCCCCACCGACTGGCGTCGGATTCGATCACCACATCCGGGGACACTCCGAACAGGGCTCTGCCATTCCAGGACTCCATGTGTTCCAACCACCACAACATCTCCCACCTCGCCTCCTCTGAAAGAGGAATCTGATCTGAGTAGCGGAGGCCTTTCTGGAGATGACGGATTTTGAGTCACTGAAGTGCCCGATAATGGAGGGGACCCGGGAAGATGGCCTGAATTGAAGAAGCCAACAGGCCGACAATCCGAGCTAGAGACCTCAATGACACAAGCTGTTTGTGTAAAATCAATTGCAACTCCCATTTGATCATCCTGATCTTCTGAAGAGGCAACAACAGTTGGCAAGAGAGGGAATTGATCAGAAAACCCAGAAATTCTATTGACTGCGAAGGACGAAACATAGACTTCTGAGGATTCACTAGAAACCCGAGTGACTGTAAAAGATCTATTGCCCACTCCAAATGGAGCATTAATAGACGTGGACAGTGAGCCATGATAAGAATGTCGTCCAGATAAATTATCAGACGAACACCCCGAGATCGGAGAGACTCTACCACAGGTCTCAGAAGTTTTGTGAAGCACCAGGGTGCTGACGACAGGCCGAACGGGAGAACCTGGAACTCGTACCAGACACTCTGCCATTGGAACTGGAGAAACCGGCGATGAGGACCGTAAATGGGAATCGACAAATACGCATCCTTCAGGTCTAGACGAACCATCCAGTCCCCTTCCTGAAGAAGATCCCTCAAAAGATGGATGCCCTCCATCTTGAAGTGGCGATAGACAAGCCAGCCGTTGAACTCTTTCAGGTTGAGAACCAACCTGGAACCGCCTCCTTTTTTCTGAACGAGAAAGACCTGGCTGGAAAAACCTTGTGGATGAGGGGAAGACCGGACAACTGCCCCTTTTCTCAGAAGGGAGTCTATTTCTGTGGAAATAACCGCTTGATCCTGAACGGAAAAAACCAAGGGATAAGGAGGGAAAGATTGACCTGGGCAACTGAAAAACTCTATTCGGAAACCTTGGACCGTCTCCAACACCCATGCATCGTTGGAGATCAATCGCCAATTTGGAAGAAAAAACTGAATTCTGCCCCCCAACATGACTTCTGAAGCAGAGATCAAACTCACCTGAAGCGGAGGAATCATGATGTCCTCCTTGATTACCGCCTGCACGTCCCTTCCGGAATTGGTGTCGACCTCTACGGGAAGGATAGAAGGAAGACCTGGTGTTGGAATAGGTGGAGTCCTGACCCCCTCCACGTTGGGACTGGAAACCACGTTGGTTAGATTGGTTATAACCTCGGCCGGACGATCGTCCCCTATATCGTCCGGCCCGTCCAAAAACCGGACGAAAAGCCCGTCTAATAGAAGCTTGAGCCTTATCAAGACCACTAAAAGTGGCCACAAATTTAGTGAGTTCTTTAAGGAAAGACTGGCCAAACAATAAGCCCTGTGCCAAAGGACCAGATTCAGATGTTGAGAGTTCGGCTAACTTTGGGTCCAACTTTAGTAAAATAGAACGTCTGCGTTCCGAAGACATAGCACAATTGGCATTACCCAATTGACACACAGCTCTCTGAGCCCAACCAATCAGATCATCAGGGTCAATGGCAGAAGAAGACTCCTTGGCTCGATAACCTAAATCTAAAATTTTGGTGAGAGGTCCCAGTAAATCCAAAAGTTTATCCTGACAAGAGCGCCATGCTCTGTCAATGCCCCTTTTAGGGTCCTTAGCATATTTCTTAAGATATGTCACCATAGTGGGATCCACCTCAGGAGTGTCCGCTAATTTATCCGCTAAATCAAGACGTGGACATTCAGAACGAAGACGGGTACGCACATCCTTCTCAAAAGGCTGACGAATGTGTGTTTGGACATATTCCGCCACCTCCTGAGACGGTAGCCAAGAAGAAGAATTGGGATGTATGATGTCTGCTGGCTCAAAAGTAAGAACTTGGGGATGCGACGGCGCATCAACAAAATGCTCCTTACGAGCTTTTTTACGAGGGGGAGGAGAAGAAACCCCATGGTCCGAGGAAGAAGAGGGAGAGGTACCGTCATCATCTGTTTGATGAACTGGAGAGGAAGAAAGCTCCTTAGGAGGTTGCCCATAAGAATGTTCTGAAGAAAGGGCCTTAGCCAACTTGACAAAATCGGATTTGTGAGGATTAGGCCGTTTTGAAGATTTGGAGGACCTGGAGGACTGAGAGGATTTCGAAGATTTTGAGGACGAAGGCAGCCAACCCTGCTGCAATGCATATTGAGATAGGTGACGTTTTAATGGTGTAATAGCGCGAACCAGCGCCTTGTTCACAGAAGT
The DNA here is from genome assembly GCF_964204655.1 of Triturus cristatus. Taxonomy (NCBI): domain Eukaryota; kingdom Metazoa; phylum Chordata; class Amphibia; order Caudata; family Salamandridae; genus Triturus; species Triturus cristatus. Next base: position 622,135,159 of record NC_140579.1, on the reverse strand, counting down.
TTGTACACCCAAGTCAAGAGCCTCTACCAAATCCTGCTCCATAGAGCCAGAGGCGTCTTCATCTTCATAGTCATAATAGTAATCATCTTCCTCAAAATAGTCAGCCATGACAGAATCTGGCGTAAATAAAGCCCACAAGAGGAAGGAAACACTACAGAAATCTTGAATGCCGAAGCACAATAAAGGGGGAGCGGCAAAACCCCGAAGGCAAGCTACACAGAAAAACAGGTCAAAAAATAACCTGAAATATGTAAATATTCAAATGTGGAGGGAGGGCTTGCCAATATTAAAGCCACTCTAGGCAATGCCTATGCAAAATTATACAGCCCCAACTGAGTCAGTAAACAGTAGGACGTCAAAAGGGGCAAGTGAAATCAGGCTGTGGGCATGAGCAAAGGAAGCGCTGCTCTCGCGCTGAATTCCTGAGGAAATATTGAGTACGACAGGAAAAAATGGCCGCCGCGCATGCGCGGTAACGACCGCCCGATTTATAATGAAAATGAAAGACCTACGCAACACGCGCGTAGTCTTTCTGCCCCGTTTCACTCCCGCTCCACTGTCAAAAAAGGTGCGGGCGCGAAGCGCCCGAACCGGGGAGGCAGACACGCGCTCCCTGCAGCGATATGATACCGGCACTCAGAACGCGTGAAAACCAACAATAGCAATAGCCGAGTACGCGCACAGCGCTAAAGCATGCAAGCAACGCAAAAGTAAATGATAGAAATACAATACAGTCGCTAAAATGAAAACAGTCAAATATCGTAATGAGAAAAGCACTTAACTGGCTGCGGAGCAGCAAAGAAAGAGGATGTGGTATTCTCTTGCTGACTATTTATACGTGCATACTCTATGGTTATTACGTGGTACCCAGTGGGTTCATGGGTATTGTGGTTTTTAGTTTTATTGTATCATGATTGGCTGCTGAGAAAATTTCAGTAAAGAAATGAGTAGCATAATCGGAGCCTCCGGTCCTGACATAGAATTAAAAAGATGGGCTGGGCTTCAACTCCACCTCCGAGAGCTTTGGAATCTGTATTGATTCCAAGAAGGTCTCGAATACCGAGAGCAGCGCATGCACTGCTTTCGACAGCCGAGACCTAAAAAAATGGACCGCCTGTGCCAGGACACAAAACAGAGCCCAATAGAGACCCATTTCGAGGCTCCCTTTAAAAAACTAAAATGGACCGCCTGTGCCAGGACACAAAACAGAGCCCAATAGAGACCCATTTCGAGGCTCCCTTTAAAAAACTAAAATGGACCGCCTGTGCCAGGACACAAAACAGAGCCCAATAGAGACCCATTTCGAGGCTCCCTTTAAAAAACTGCCGGTGCTCAGCACCGGTGAGATCCAGCCCACTTAAAGCCCTCAGGTAGTTCTCATAAAAAATAACTCAGTCACGTGAATCTTCAGATTCCACCATCAATAAAAGCCTTTATTTACTCCCAGTAAGCCTTCAGCTTTGCTGTTTTACAAGTTGCCCCCATGTAAATTTTTTGCAGGTAGCAGGAGCCCTTGAGAGAAGGCTGGTTTCTTCTTTCGCGGTCTGTCCCTTTCTCTTGCTCCACAGGACAAGAACTCCCGCCTTCCCTGTCAGCTTGAGGCAACTCAAGGTCACCATTAACCGTCCAGGAACAGTAGCTTTTTCTAAAAGCAAAAAGTGTGGGGGGCTGGGGACGTAGGAATGAGAATATCGTTAGCAACAGATCCGGCTCCATTTGATTCAGATCCTGGACTATCCCAGTTTAACTCGGTGTTTAGAGTCAGACGCACAGACCTTTCATTTCATGTGATGCTTCTTAATAGGTGTTGCATGGTCACTTGTGACGACCTCTGCCAGACACACGTGCTGCTTGCATGCACCCGCTATGGACATGCCATGCCAGCAGTACGAGTGGCACCCAGGTTCCCGGCAGGGAGAGCACCCAGAAGCATGGATACTACTGTGTAAGCCTGCGCTTACCCCTTGAGCACCAACAGGCAGAGGCTGTGGCCAGCTCCATGTGATACTGCAGCTTCTACTGCGCACAGCGCATCGCCAATGCACGACGAGTCAAGGGTACACGCGTGAAAGGCATACACCCACTATTTTCACAGGGTGAACACTGTCCACCCTGCCAAGAATTTGGGCCCAGCTGTATAATGTGCTGTACTCGTCCCGGTGTATTTTCCAAACACCGGGACACTCAGCAGTGCCTGCACGTTGTCTGCTTTCCATTTGCAACAAGCAACAACGTGCAGGTGGGGATGGGGCTTTATTATTTAAGACTCCTGCTGGGTCCATAACAAAGGCTGAATGTGAGGGGTCATGACGCCTCCTTTTGTTCCAGTCTCTTGGCTGGGAGCAGTCAGGAGTCTAGCACCTGATGCAAATGAAGCAGAGGGGAAACAAAGGCTCACACCTTGTTAGCCCTTCACACATACTTAAGAGAGGCCGCTTTTCACTTTGTTCAGTCCCTGTTTGGGAGATATGCTTGCACAGTAAGAATAACACATATGTTGGTCTTTCCCAGTGTTTACACACAGCAAATTGCATTTATATAGAGCTTACTACATCTGAGGAGGCATTCAAATAATTTAAGTATCACTATTTTTTCTTGTATAGCCCTACTCATCCCAATGCAGTGTGCCAGAGCGCTTTACATCAATACGCGCATATTACATGTCCAATACATGATATAAGTTTGTAAATGAATGTACAGGATGTGTTATATAAAACTGTGGGATTGCAAGGTAAAGAAGTCACACATCATCTTCCATAGCTCACTGTGCTATTATCCTTGCAATGCGCTGAAACATACACATGATACACCTGCTAAACATATATGTGAGGGCGTTTGATCTGATGTCACTTCTTGTGATGCCACTTCCTGTAAAGTCGTGGCTTGTGCTGCCACTTTCTATGATATCAATTACTGTGATGCCATGTATGATGTCATGCGCCGTGATGTCATGTGCCGTGATGTCGCACGCCGTAATGTCTAACCAGGTTAATCCCCCCACTTCTTTTTTTAGGACTTGAGCCCTGCTCGTTTTAGTGAGTTCAAGAACAGGCAGGTGAGCAGCTTGATGACAAGGAGTCTCCCCGGTTCTTGGCTATTAAGGTACTACAGTAGATGACGCCCGGCTCGGCTCGGCTCCACAACACGGAGTGCTGCAAAGATTTGCTAAATCAAATGCTCAAAGTAAACAGAATAATGTGCCTTATTCTAGTGGTTTCTCTTGGCATGCGCTAAAATTTAAAACAACTTCTATAAAAAATGGATTTTTACTGACTGAGAAAGAAATTCATCTAATGACAACTGTGGAGTCTTGGTCTCCAAGTAAATCACACATCCAAAATATTACATGCAGGCACAAGAATATAACATTAGAGACAGCTATACCGCAAAACCCCACTATTTCACTACAAGATAGTACTTAAACAAAATTGCTTTCTTATTCTTCTTGGTCAGACATCGGGCACCATCACCCTGCTCCCTTCTTTGTGTGCAGTACTCAGACTTGTTTCATTTACGTAAGGATAAAAGTTTCAGCAATAAAGTCTTTTGGTGGTATTACTGAACACAAGGCAACGACATTGTAGGAAGATTCAGCTTTCCGTAGTCGCTGAATTTTACATGACCTCAGGAGGCTGGTAGAAAACTGCATTCTCTATGTTTTACTCCTGCAGATGGTGCCTGGTTTTTACATTACCTCACGAGGTGGGTAGAAAACTGCATTCTGTATGCTTTACTCCTGCAGATGGCGACAGCCACCGATTTGTTGTGCCTCAACACACAGTGAATGCAAGACATCTGGGTGTGCAGCTGGTGCTGTCAGAAATCGACATAATCCATAAGAAGATGTGAGAATCACTATCCTCATGAATAGTGTTTTGTGTCTGATTCAAGTAACACGCACAGTTCTTACTACTGTTATTCCTAAAGGCAGAGAGACATAGATGTAGTTAAGAGGACATATGTAAGAGTGTGGTGCAACATGAAATGATGGGTTCCCTGACTCACGAGGAGAAACAAGCACCAGAAATCCAAACCTTCAGTTCATGTTGTCATTACTGGACACCAGGCCCCTGAAACAAACACAGCCCTATCAGTAACTAACAATATCTAATTGCGATGCTGTCCTGCACAGGCGTTAATATGACACAGCATGTGTAGGGGTCAGCTGCTACAGAGCTTCTCTGGCACAAACTACTTACAATAGGGACTAGCAAGGCAGAGCGGGGGGGGGGGGGAGAGAACATGCACATGCATGAAGTGTGCCACAAGCCTTATCCCAATCCAACCAAAGGCCTATGAATATCTGTGAGCATCCAGAGTCTCACAGAATCTCAACACATTCTGCAAAGGGCCCACATGACCTTGTGTTATGCCACTGGACACAGCTGTGGCAGACATGTTTCAGAATGCACTTTCCAACCAGGATATGGGCGCCTGGCACAATGAGCACTGCTCCAGGCTCAACAGGCAGCAGTGACCCACCTCAGCTCCCAAATGCCATTCTCCCTTTGGTATTGGGTAAAGTCCAGCAGAGGGCAAAGAGGACACTGGGGGCAGTGCAGGAAAGGTTACGGAGTTCGCTAAGAACTAGGAGATTAATGTGACTATCATTTCTAAAGTGCAACTAATGCTCAAAGAAGAGCTTCTAGGCGCTGTAATCTCAAAATGAACACTGGAGGGGGGAAACTGCCAAATTGGGAAGTGAACAGCATACATTAGAAAACTTGTTGAGCCAAGTTTAAATTAAAAAAAAATTGGTTAGTTATCTACATAATTTTTCTGCGGCAAAAGCCGCAGAGCGCCGTATGGAGGTAAGCTACATGAGGTATTAGCAGATCACAACGATTTGCAAGTGAGTACACTTTAAACAATGTCTGAAGACTGTGGACACGAGAGGTGAGTGGCTCTCTGGTTAGGATCAACATTTTGAACTGAATCCTCCTTTCTATTGAAGGCCAGTGAAGATCCTATAGTTTAGTTAAGGTAGAACATTGTCTAGGAAAGTGTAGTCTGGCTGTCGAATTCTGGACCGTTTGATGCCTGTTTACTAGACGTTAAGGAAGGCATAGGTAAAGAAAATTTGAGTAATCCAGCCTAGAGGTTATGAGACCGCAGTTTCTCTAGTCCCAAGAGGAAAAAAACCTAACGCCTTGTGAAGAGTTGTTAATAGCTTAATGCAGGTGGGTGTGACTGTTATGTTATGTTATGTTATGTTAAAAAGGATTTATAAAGCGCTCGGCTACTCAAAAAGAGTGTCCCGGCGCTAAGAGTACCTGCCAAACAACAAAGGCTCACACACGACCTACTAACCTATCGAGGTAATATATTACAGTCTATAGAAGAAACAGCCAGGTCTTAAGATGCTGTCTGAAACTAAGGAGTTCAGAATTGCCTCTGAGGGCCAGAGGGAGGGTGTTCCATAACTTACTAACAATCACCTGGAAGGAGCGGCCTCCCTTCCTGGTTAGAAAGAATTTTGGAACCCGAAGCAAATAGAGAGTAGAAGATCTTAAGGTCCTCACAGGGCAGTAGGGGATAATTCTCTTTTTTAGATAAGAGGCCCCTATATCATGAAGTGCTGTAAAAGCAAGGACCAATGCCTTGAAATCGATTCTATATTCTACTTTGAGCCAATGGAGTGTTTTAAAAAGGAAATTTTGGGACACCCAGATAGAGAACATTTGCGTAATCTAATCTGGAAATGATAAGAGCCTGGACCACGGTCTGTCTATGGGGCATAGATAAAAGGGAGAGAAAGTTCCTTATCATTTTAAGAAGCCTGAAACCTGTGCCTGTCACAGATTTCACCTGCGATTGCATAGAGAGATCTGAGGCCAATAAGACTCCAAGATTTTTCACTGTAGTCACAGGGTTGGGTGGAGAAGGCTGATCCTGAGGCCACCAATTTCTCCACTCGTCCCCAGGAGTGTGTCCAAAGAAAATAATTTCAGTCTTAGCCGAATTGCAGGACAACTGATTCAAATGAAACCATCCAAAAATATTAGACAGACATTCCCTGATTAAAGATTCATTAAAAGGTTCATCCTTCCCATAAGTAAACAAAATTTGAGAGTCGTCAGCATATGTTAAAATCTTGGCTCCAAATTTTTCAGCAACAGGGGCCAATGGGGCCATATATATATTAAAAAGGGTCGGGCTCAACACAGAGCCCTGGGGTACACCCACATTTAACCCCTTGTGTGCCCATGACGAGCTGGACTCGTCATGGGCCGCGGTTGCGCTGTGCCCATGACGAGTCCAGCTCGTCATGAACCCCGCCCGCTAATGCAACGGCCGGCACAGGGCGGGGAAAGGGCGTGGCACACAAGGGGTTAATTGGGGAATAACAGCCGAAAAAGGGGGGGACCAGACAGATTGTTGACGCTCTTTGAGGAAAGAGGAGAACCAGTTGAAAACCGTGCCCCGCATGCCACACTCCCTCAATCTCTGAAGGAGGCGGTCATGGGGCACGGTATTGAAAGCGGCTGAGAGATCAAGCAGTATAAGGACTGCTTTACCTCCTCTATCAAGAGTGTTCTTAATGCTTTCAGAGATTTCTAACAGAGCTGTCTCCGTACTATGATTAGCTCTAAAGCCAGATTGGCTCGCATGAAGAGCGTTGGTGGTTTCTAAATGATTAGAAATTACTGCATTCACATATTTTTCCAAGGTTTTAGCGAAAAAAGGAAGCAGTTTAATAGGCCTATAGTTGTTAGTAATTGCTGGATCGGCCGTGGGTTTTTTTAAAAGAGGGAGTATCTTACCCCATTTCCATCTCGCAGGGACGGTACCGGTGCTCAATGCCAGATTCAGCACGTAATTAGCAGCCGGGTTTACAACTTCTGCAACAGATGCTAATATTTTGGCGGGACACGGGTCAGAAGGCGAGCCAGATTTTAATGCTCTCATAATAGTTAAAGAAGCATCCAGGGATAACGGTGGAAATTCTTCCAATATATCCGTCTGAGAGCCGCCAGAGAAATCAGAGAGACTCACTGAATCAGACTGTGGGTATACAGCAAAAGAGTCCTGAATGGACTTGATCTTGTTGTAAAAAAATGTAGCAATATTTGCAGTGCATTCAGCAGTAGGTGTGAAAGGATTCTGGGTAACAATAGGGGCAGTAAAATCCTTCACTACTTTAAAAAGTGCCTTGCTGCAATTGTTTGCGGACTCAATTTTATTTCCTAGAAACTTTTTCTTCTCGTTGCATAAGATGCGTTTAAAAGACAGTTAACTGTCGAATTTGACACACAGATTCTGAATGACTTCTGCAAGAGAAGGGGGTGGACCAAGTTTGGTTGGCCACCATAGGACATTCCAAGATTGTTTATTTTTTCCAAATATCAGTAATTCCGTCTCATCAGTATTCAATCGCAAAGGGTTTTCATTCCTCCATAGTAATATGGAGAGATCTTATCTCTTCATTATCGTGAAGGATCTTCCAGTTTTTACAGATTACATTTTTTATACAAATGCTCAAGCCTGAGAACTGGCTCACAAAACCTATCCAATCCATCTTTCTGTCCTTCAGGTTTGTTGAACATACTGTCCCATTTGTAAAAATTGTGCTCTGTTGAATGAGTGCAAAAGACACACAATTGATGGACGGAATGCAGAACAAATCAAAACATTCACCCACAGTCAAGAGATCTAGATAAAATCAATCATTCTTTTGCTCACCATGCCACCCCAGTTTAGACCTGGCCATATGCAAATCAGTCTTGACCCTGTGCCTCATGGGAACAGTCCAGCCCGAACTGCCAAGCCAGGTCCTCCCTGGACCGGAAACAAGCATCCTAGGACCGGTTTCGGGGTTTCACCCCTCATCAGCCAGAATAGCTTGAATTCAGTGGCACAATGAGCAAGGGACCCACATCTGGGCATACCCGGTGCACTTAGGGCGAGAAAGCAAAAGACACACAATTGATGGACGGAATGCAGAACAAATCAAAACATTCACCCCCAGTCAAGAGATCTGGGTGTTGAATGAGTGTGTGATAAGTTTTTTTAGGGTAGCCGCTATCTTTCAATTTCCTCCTGAATACCACAGAGTGTTTATAAAAATCCTCTAAGGAGGTAAAATTCCTCAGTAGGTGGAGGTGTCACGTCTTCCCTATAAAACTCATTGTTGTTTTCCCTATGTTAGCCTAATTATGCTCGCTGTAGGCCGCTTTTGCTTTGCACACATTACCAAATATCATGCTTGTTTGGTGCCACACTATATTTTCCCGCAGTCAGCACATTGTATTTTGTTCTTTTCTAGGAGAGTACCAGCTAAAAGCGTGCCAAATAAATTGTGTGCCTTCTCTGTAAAGTGCCTTGTGTACAATACAAAGTGGCTTGAATTTAACGCGCTGGCCAACTGGCAGCCAATGCAACCCTTGAATCCCAGCCCTAATGGACTGGTGTTTAGGAACATCTAGCACTAATCTGGCGGCGGCATTCTGTACCAATTGTAATCTTCTGAGTTGATTGGACTGTAAGTTAATATATAAGGCATTACAGTAGTCCAACTTTGATAAAACCAGGGAGGTTAAAACAGTTTTTCTGGTCTTTTTGGGAACGAACGGAAGAATTTTACGTATTTAACTTCAAGCAGTGCCTACTCATCCAATTGTTCAGGAGACCATACAATCATGAAGTTTGATGGAGTAGTTAACATCGTTGTCTATGGTTGAAATAACCAATTGGGTGTTTTCGGCATACGAGGTCGGGATTAGATCAAAACTTCTGATCAAAGGTGCTAGTTCGGACACATAAATTTAAAATTTAAAAAAACGTAGGGCTCAATGAAGAGCCCTGCGGTACCCCACAAGGCAGAATAAAAGGTGCAGATTTATAATCGCCTGATTGCACTGTCTGAGTTCTATCTACTAAAAACGACGTTAAAAGCGAAATGGCCTTTCCTCCCAAACCTATGGTCTTTAAGCGTTCTATCAGCAAGGTGGGACAGGTCAAGGACAGGTCAAGGAGGATAAGGGCTGTCGACCCTCAGCCATCTAATGCGGTGTGAATTTCCCTCTGTGGTCTTTATCAGAGCTGTCTCAGTGCTGTGATATGACCTAAATCCAAACTGACTGTGGTCTAGAATGTGGTTTTCTAAAATGTATGTGGAAAGTTCCACATTTTTCTCCAGAATTTTCGCAGGAAGCAGGAGCCTCGCAATAGGCCAATAATTGGCCGGATCCGTTATATCTAGATTGTTTTTTTTTTAATAACGGTAAAATGCAGGCCTGTTTCCACAGTTTTGGAAATATTCCTTGTAAAAGCATCTGATTGAATATGCCAGATAGCTGAGGACTAATAAGAGGGCTGATATTATGGAGAATCCTCAGAGGACCGGGATCATCCAGAGAGCCAGATTTAGTCCTTGAAAGAGGGTAGCAATTTGCACTTGGGAGGTAGGGATAAAATTTAAGAGAGGCGTTCCGGTCCTAGCTTTATGTTCTGTAACATTAGTGTTTGGTGTATACAAGGCAAATTGATCATAAATTTGATCAACCTTTGATTTAAACGCCTGAGCCAGTGTGTTCCAGAAATTGTAAGTGCAGTTGGCAGCATCATCCTTTTTAACAGTCAGATTGTTTATGACCTTAAAAAGTTCCTTACTTGAATTGCCCATCATATCTATTTTCAGTGTACAATATTGGCTCTTCTCAGTAATTATTTTTTTCTTATAATCAGCTAACATTAGTTTATATTGCTCTTTCTCAGCTGCATCATAGTTTTTTCAGCAGGTTCTTTCTTGCCTCCTACAGGCTTGTTTGTCTGATCTAAGAGCTTCGGAGAACCATGGTGCAGATGGGGTCTTTCTATATTTATTAGCCACCATGACAGGTGCTAGTTTAGCAAAATTGGATTCCATCCAGGAAGTATAACTTCTAGCTGAGACCTCTACTTCCAACTCTGGATCTGGTAGACTTTGCACTAACTGGCTTTCCAGCACGCCTAAGTCAATATTATGCCAAGCTCTCCTGCTGAGCTTGGTGCTTGCCGTATTAGTTGCCTTGGATCCAGGCAGGTCATAACAGAATATAACAGCTTGGTGATCAGACCACGTATGAGGAAGGACAGAGGTGATAGAGATGGCTGGATTATTTGTAAACACTCCATCCAGGGTATGTCGTGCTTTATGCGTGGGGCCTTGGACTAGCTGCTTGAGTCCTAAATCTGATGTAATATCGAGAAGCTCCTGAGTCTCTTTGTCAGCTAGTGTTTCCAAGTGGAATTCATATCACCCAACAGAGAAATCCAGCTGCTGTTTTTGAACACGTTTTTATATGCAACCAGGGACCTGTCATTTTGAAAAAACACAGAGCAGAGACTTGCCGACAGAGCAATGGTCCTGAGACGAGAGGGCTGCATCCACTGAGATGTAGAGCAACTATCTAAGTATGCTATGGTATGGGGTTTCCCACTACGCCAAGAGATCTATAAAATTTGCTTATATGAGGGGGTGGGTTAAGGCAAATCTGTCAGATAATACAATAGGGCTTTTCATTGTATATGGTCTGATAATCATGCTAATGACATTACTGACCTGCATATGTTTTCTTATTGTGGCGCAGTTATTGCATATTAGAGCACGATAGTTTAAATAAATATTGTAAACTTCCTTTGTGTCTCCTTTCATTTTATCGTAGACAAGTACGAGTGAGAGAACGAAAAGGGATGACCTGTTACCGCAATCCCTGAGATGGTTGAGGGTGTTGTGTTCTAGGGTGCTAAATCACTTGTCTCTCTGGGAAGGTTAGGAGAGCAAGTGAGGCACTATAAGCTAGTCGGATTCGGGCCGGAAGGTACTGATGTGGTCTGGTGATTCAGTCCCTACATGCTGATGTTCTATGGTCCCAAACATATTCCTGTTCCTGAGCAGAATCCCTACAACATGGCTCTGCCAACGTTTGGTCTGGTTCCTATTTGCGGGCCTCCTGAGTAGTGCTTGGCATTTCCACAATACCCTTGAACCTTTTACCAGAGACGTCCGTGGTATTGTGGATTAATCCTCCGCAGTGTTTAGAAAGGACCCAACTCTTGATTTTTCATGCTTGAATATTAAAAGGTCAGAACCCATTTTGTGTTCCACTTTGAATCCATTTCTGTTTTTCTGATAGCTGCACAGGCTGTAGCCATGCCGATTAACTGCAGAGCAGCAGTTTATGCACATTAAGTGCAACATAGGCTTCCTAATGCGGGTGGTCCTGTTATCTTTGTAGTAGAAGCGGACGCTGCATACTGCTTTAAAGTTTTTTATTCTTGGGTCACAGTTCTAGCTGTGGATAGAAATATTAATACATTCCACACATACCCTACACCTGCAGCGCCTAATCAATATAGACCATATGCGCTTATTGAGATTCCTCTCACCTACTGGGAACACCAAGATTGGTTCCTTGGCGCCCTCCCCCACATAGTTATACCTGTATGCTTGGGTCCTCTTAGTAATGAGGGGGCAACTTGTCCAGCATTAGCTGGATATACAACTTACCCTGGTATGGATAATCAAAATCTTGTATAATCACAAGCTTTATACACTAGTCTAGTTCCTTTATAGAAATCCTTAACTCAATTTGTGTTGCGCACCTTGATGGCAGGGCCAGCTAGGATTGGCCGGCAAGGGCAAGCCCAGTTGCCTGCAGTGCCTACCATAAGTCCTGTAATTGTTAATTCAGTTATGGGCAAAAGACCCACTAATTGTTAAGAAATTTTGTATCACCCCAACAAAAAAAAATGAATCCATCAAATTGAAGCTGTGTGTTTCTCCTTACAACAAGCACAGACTTTTTACTATGTGCTTACCCAATGGGATGGTTCTCTGTATTGGAGACTGTAACACCCGGGGGACAGTTTTTGCAGCTATCTATACTATCTACCATGGCACTCCCTCGATGTCGGTCTTACCAGACATACTCAAACAGATACAGAACGAACTTGGGGAAGCTACTTTACCAGATCTGGGGATGGAACTAATGGGGAATTTTCCCCTAGCATCCACAATAATTATGTCTAATGATAAAGGTGAAGCAGCTTTTCTGGCTATACACCAGTGGCTTGCAGCGGTTGCACAAGCCGACCATGAACGTGAGTTGCCTATAATTATTGCTCATGTGAATACATCATTTTAGGACACAATAATTTGGGAACCAGACCTACCAAACCACCTCTTGGCAAACCTATTACAGACAAGGAAGCCAAGCCGGCCTGTGAGTTTGTTAAAAAATCATGGGATAAATCTAAACAACAACAGAAAGGTAAACCTCGTGGAGGTTCTCCATCCCCGGGTCCTCTGAAAGATGGTACAATTTTCGAGATCGCACTAAAATCGAGACTCCAGACAGTTATCAGGCTCCTGATACACGTTCTCCTCGTTCCTTTCAGGAATCGTCTGACCAGCAGTAGGACAGAGGAGGGCAATCTGAACACAGACAAGAAGAGTACATGAAACCGAAAAGGGAGACACAATGCTCATCTGACGTGAATATAAAGAAGAAGGATAGATCTCCTCAATTTAAAGCCCTTTTCAGAAAAAGAAAGCTGCAGCTTTACCCACTAAATATGCCACAGACCATGAGAACCGTCCTACTGAACAGGAGTTGGGCGGTGACTCTCCTCGACAAAGTGGCAAAAATCACCATAGTGCACCGGAATCTCCACCAGTATTTGGTAGTGAGAGAAACTGATACCTTTGTTATAGTTGAGACCACGGATGGACGCATAGCCCCTCCAGATAGATTGCATCATTTAGATATTCAAATAGAAGGTAACGTACAACCCACCATTATAGCAATATTCTGGGAAAATTAGATTTTGTCCTAGGACATCCTGTTGACAGCAGTCGATTGGCCACCACCATTTATACACACATCCGCCCGAGGAGAGGATGTTTTTTTTTTTTTTTATAACAATTTTTATTATAAAACAAAGCAGCAAGCAGCAAAGACAGTACAAGGGTAGTTCAGTTGTATATAAATACATTCAAGTACAAATAAAATGTGCATATCATTCTCGAACATCAACAGTAGCATCGAGCAGTATGATTGCCAGTATAGCAGAAACACTTCTGTCACGTGCCTGAGAATCACTCCAGTTGCTCACCTTTACCAGCACGGGGAATTATGTCATCATCTCTGTGCCTGCCGCCTCCAATATCGCATTTCTTTCTCGCCTTTATTCCACCGTGGGAGAGATACAGATATTCCCCCTATATTTATTCCAGCGCACCTACTTTTGATCCCATTTTCGAGGGCAGCCTCTACCTTTATACACAGTTTTCTCCGCTACCATTGCATGGTCCATGTCATTACCCCAATCCCAAACCCATGGTATAGCATCCACCCCGCACTTCTGGGCAATATTTATTTTGGCGATGCTCCACCCCATGGTGGCCCATGATTGTTCTGTTTGGGTGAGATCTCGTGCCTCCCAAATATTAAGTAGGCATAGATGGGGAGATGGGTGTATGGGTTTATTGTAATACCTAGTCATCTGTCGGGGTCACATCTATCCAGTAGCGGTGTATGTGGGGGCTGTTAGACCTGTCAGCCCTTTGGGTGGTCCCTCCTCATCATTATTTATTTTGTCCCACTTTTGCCTCAAACCCTGTTAGTATTTTTCCTTTTTGGGAACCACCAGATTTTTTAGTGTTGATGCAGGGTCAGGGATCCACTTTCCCTACCCCTGGAACTTCTGTCTGAGGGCCTGAGACACAAAATGGTGGCCACCCATTGTCACCTGTGACATCACTGGAACCTACTAGTACCTTCCAGAACATTCTAGAACCCTGTGACAGTGTGAGGCAGGTTTAGAATGTTGGGAAGCCAGCTCAGAGTTGGCAGTTGGAGTTGGCAGTTGGCACCTGACTGGTGAAGGGAGAGCAGCACAACACTGAAGGAGGAAGGAGTGAGGCAGCAGGGGTGGAAACTTGTGCCTGGAGTGGGGTCCAGAAACCCACCCTTGATACTGGTCCCTACTGACTGAGCCCAGCCTGGAGCCCTGTGTGGGATAAAGTCAAGAAGAACCAACTCAAGGACCTGAACAGCCGGAACAGGCCTTGAAAGTAAAGAACAGCAAGTTCCTGACCTGTCTATTGGTATCTTCCTGGAGTCCGACGCCGAGAAGCCTAGAGACCTGGGGCCGGAGGTGAAGAAGCGGCGCTGACTGGAAAGCAGACGTCGTACCCGGAGCCGCCAGAGGTCGAGAGAGGGCGCCGACGGAGGTCGTGGAGACACCAGAGGTCGAGGAGGAAGTCACCTGAGGTCGAGTGTGCGGCGTCGACGGGGGAGTGAAGTCCGCCCTCCGGAGTCGCCGGAGACCGAGGTGAATCGTGCCGGAGGTCGGGAGTGGAGATCGCACTCCGGAGTCGCCGGAACCTGAGGAAAGGAGCACCGGAGGTCGGGAGTGGAGATCGCACTCCGGAGTCGCCGGAACCTGAAGGGAAGAGCACCGGAGGTCAGGAGTGGAGGTCGCACTCCGGAGACACCCGGAAGTAGGGAGATCGAGTCCCTGTGACGCCGGAGACCGACATCGAATCGAGGCTGCCCAGCGACATCGAGCCGAGGCCGCCCGCCAACATCGATCCGGAACCACCTCACGGCGTCGACAGGAACTGACATCGAGCCGAGGCCGTCCGCCGACATCGATCCGGAACCGCCTCACGGCGTCGACAAGAACTGACATCGAGCCGAGGCCGGCTAGCGACATCGAACCGGAACCGCCTCACGGCGTCGACACGACTCCGGCGGAGTCGGAAGTTCATAAAGAGGGCAGTAAGTGGAATAGAGGGCGCCTAAGGCCCTGTGGAGCCCTAAGAGACCATCCTAGGGGCTAGAGAGGTGTTAGGACCAGCCTGGGAGTGCGAGGGGTGGACTGAGACTGATACAGTGACCTGTGTGAGGGGTTGTGTAGTTTGGGAGAGCCAGATTCCTAGATTACCCTTGATCTACCTCAGTTTTAGCCTCAGCCTTATCCAAGCTAGGTGAGACACCCTCAGGCCATCCACATAACCACAAGCTGTGATTCGGCCAAATCAACCCATAGTACCTCACAAATGTGACCTGATTTGAAAGTGTATTGATGGCTTATATTTATTGAGAGTATTGTATTCTTTGTATTTAACCTATTTATTGTCTCACAGTATTTATTGTCTCACAGTATTTATTCCCTCACAGTATTTATTTGCCTATGTATTTTATGCACATCTATTTATTCATTGATTATTTATGATCTGAGCTTATTTATTTGACCTACCCTTTCTACAGAAGAAGCTTTGTGTACTGTAAGTGTGTTATTATTTATTTAACCTGCAACTAAGAGAAAACAAGATAAACACAGACATATTTTCATAAATTTTTACGGTGTAGTGTCGTTTTTGGAACGGATGCACGCATGGTTATTGTGAGGGTGTGACGTACGCTTAACACGGTGCCTTCCTTACCGCTCGAGCCAAGCTACCACAGTGTGTGTTGGGAAACCCCCGGGTGACTGCTAAAACCCCGGTTGCCCGGGGTTTTCTAACATAATTGGTGTTCAGCGGTGGGATAGAGCTGTGCTTGCGTCCACTCGACAATAACTGTGGGTAGTCCATAGGCCTAAACCGGGAGTTTTCTCAAAGCGGACTTCCTAATTCTGAGTTTTGTTTTTTCCAAATTTACTCTGGTGGTGGGAGGAGGTATTACAAAAGGTACCCCCCTGCATAGCTTCTGTAAACACCTGTCTTCTATTCTGAGTGGGCAAAATGGAGTTTGTGTTGGAAGACCTGGAAACTTATACTGTGGCCCAACTCAGAGAGTTTTGTCAGAGAGAGGGGGTGTATTGTCCCCAAGGTGCCAAGAAGGGTGAACTCCAGACCAGCTTGAGGGCTTGGGGGGAGGCACGACGGGAGAGTAAGGCTGAGCAGGAGGACAGGGATGGAGAGCCTGTTAGCGAGGGGGCTGGGTTGTACCAACCTGAGGTGGGGAACCTGTTAGCGGGGCCCAGAACACTTTCCAGGAAGGGCAGCACTGTCTCTAGCGGTGGCTTATCAGAAGTAGAATTAACTGACCGGAGGGAGAAAAGACAGCTTACATGGAAGTTGGCGGAGCTGGAGAAAGAGAAGGAGGGACAGAGGATGGCTCACGAGTTGAGGCTGAGGGAAATAGATCTCCAGATCCTACGAGTCGGGGCACAAACTGTTCCTAATAGTGGCAGCAAAGACAGAGAAATCACCAGGGAACCCAAACCCTATCTGCCAAAAGACATAGTAGCTAGCTATAGTGCGGGCGACGATATCGCCAAGTGGCTAGCGGCCTATGAGGTCTCTTTAAGGGCCCATGGGGTGCCAGAGAAGTACTGGGGAGGGGGATTGTACAAATACATGCCTCCAGCTGGTAGGGATGCATTATTGGCGCTCGTAAGAAGGTTTGGACTAACACCCGAGAAGTACAGACAGAAGTTCCGGGGTAGCCACAAACTGGGCACACAGAATTGGGTGGATTTCCTGGACTATGCAAAGAAGGCATTAGAGGGTTGGATTCAGGGCAGTGAGGTGAGGGACTACGAGGGGTTGTTTGATTTAATGTTGAAGGAACACCTGCTCGAAAAATGTTTCCCTGATCTGCGTCAACACCTGGTGGATAGCAAGCTGACCAATCCCCGGAAGCTTGCTGAGGAGGCGGACATTTGGGCTAGTACCCGGGTGTCCACAAGGGGGACTGGAGGGGATACTCAAAAGGCCGGACAGGGCGCCCCCCAGAAGAAAGAGGGAGGGGAAAAGAAAAAGGAGTTCTCTAAAGGCCCCCAAAATAACTTCCAAGGAAAGGGAACAGGATTCACCCCTAGGGCTAACCCACCCAGAAACCCTAATCCTGGCCAGAGTCAGCAGCCAAGGGTTGTCCATTGCTTCGAGTGCGGTGGCGTTGGACACTATAAGGGAGATGCGAAGTGCCCGAAAAGACCACCCCCTCCCATTGGAGGAAAGGCCCCCGGAGTAGCTAGTGTAGTGCTCGGGGAGGAGATGCCCTTAACTAAGGGAAGGGAGTGGGCGGGTGTCACTTTAGTGTCCCTGGGAGAACGGGAGATGGTTCCTAAGATCCAGGTGCCCGCAAATACCGTAAAGTATGGGCAGTGGGTCACCATCATTGGCCAAAGAGGGGAGGCTCTGAGAGACACAGGAGCCAGTATGACTATGGTACGTAGCCAACTGGTGTCTCCAGAGCAGGTAATTCCCGATGTACTCCACCCAGCCGCGATGGCTGACGGCAGAACCGGCCACTATCCGGTGGCCGAGGTTCCCTTTGAATGGGAGGGGGTTGCAGGTTCACTTCGAGTTGCCGTAAGCCCTGCCGTGCCGGTCGATTGTCTACTGGGGAATGACATGGAGCACAATGCTTGGAAGGAGGTGGAATACCAGACTCATGCTGAGATGCTGGGTACACCTGACTGGGCCTGTGTTAGCACAGGGTCCGCGACTACCCGGAGAGGGAGTTTGTTTCGACTGGAGCCTGGAACAAAGGCACAGCCGGCTGCCGACCAAAGGAAGAACCGA
This sequence comes from Triturus cristatus, assembly GCF_964204655.1. Taxonomy (NCBI): domain Eukaryota; kingdom Metazoa; phylum Chordata; class Amphibia; order Caudata; family Salamandridae; genus Triturus; species Triturus cristatus. The sequence continues at coordinate 622,117,635 of NC_140579.1, read as the reverse complement.
GGACAGGAGGAGCCTGCCTCGGCATCCACGCCCCGTGTGACGGATAGGCCACCGGAGGTGGTGGACCAGGAGTCCGCGGTGGGGGATTTTACCAAACTGGAGGACCTACCCATCCCGGCCGAGTGGCACGTGGAGGGAGGGCCGACCAGGGAGGAATTCTGCAAGGGCCAGAGGGAGTGCCCTACCCTTGAGGGACTGAGGCGACAGGCCGAAGCCCAGGCAGCAGGGAACGTTGAGGGGAACTACAACCTTTACTGGGAGGATGGCCTCCTCTACAGTGAACCCAAGGCACCCCTACATGGATCGACACGAGCCTTAGTAGTCCCTCAACGTTACCGAGCCTTCCTACTGGAATTGGCTCACGAGATCCCCTTGGCAGGACACCTGGGGCAAGACAAGACCTTCGCCCGTCTTGTCCCACACTTTTATTGGCCTCAAATGAAAGTGTCGTCCGACACCTACTGCCGGACATGTGTGTCTTGCCAAGCCAGTGGGAAAACAGGGGTGAAGCTGAAAGCTCCCCTGGAACCACTTCCTGTCGTTAGCACCCCCTTTGAAAGGGTGGGCATCGACATTGTGGGTCCATTAGATCCGCCTACTACAGCTGGTCACAGGTTTATCCTGGTTCTGGTGGATCATGCCACACGGTACCCAGAGGCTATACCTCTAAGGACCATCACAGCACCTGTTGTGGCTAGGGCCCTGATGGGAATCTTTACCCGAGTGGGTTTTCCCAAGGAAGTTGTGTCCGACAGGGGGACCAACTTCATGTCAGCATACATGCGGGCCATGTGGAAGGAGTGTGGAGTGACCTACCGGTTCACAACTCCTTACCACCCCCAGACCAATGGTCTGGTGGAGAGGTTTAACAAAACCTTGAAAGGCATGATCAGAAGTCTGCCTGAAAGCCTGCGGAGGAAATGGGACATCCTCCTACCCTGTCTATTGTTTTCCTACAGGGAAGTGCCACAGAAGGGAGTGGGCTTCAGCCCCTTCGAGCTTTTGTATGGGCACCCTGTGCGTGGACCTCTCAGCCTGGTGAGAGACGGATGGGAAAGAACTCCCAGAAAGCTTCCCCAGGACGTGGTGAGCTACATGCTGGCCTTCCGGAGCCAAATGGCTAAGTTGTGGAAGCAAGCTTCTGACAACTTGGAGGCCAGCCAAGCAGTAATGAAGGCGTGGTATGACCACAACGCTCACCCGGCGGAATTGGAGCCTGCCCAGAAGGTGTGGGTGATCGAACCAGGAGAGCTTAGCGCCCTCCAGGATCGCTGGTCAGGACCCTTTGAGGTATTGGAGAAGAAGGGTAAGGCTACCTACTTGGTGGATCTTAAGACCCCTCGTCAGCCCCTACGGGTGCTGCATGCCAACCGCCTCAAACCCCACCACGAGAGGCCCGAAGTCATTTTGATGATGGTGACTGACGGAGCAGAGGACGTGGAAAGCGAGCCTCTCCCCGATTTGTTTGCGTCTCAAGAGAAGGATGGGTCGGTGGAGGGAGTGATTCTCTCCCCATCTCTAACTCCTGAACAGCAGGAGGACTGCCGCCAGGTCCTGGGACAGTACTCTTCGTTGTTCTCCCTTGTTCCGGGTAGGACTCACCTGTGCGTCCATGATGTGGACACAGGAGACAGCCCACCGGTGAAGTCCAAGATCTACCGGATGTCAGACAAGGTGAAGGCCAGCATTCACAGTGAAGTCACTAAGATGCTGGAGCTAGGAGTGATCGAACCTTCCAGCAGCCCCTGGTCCAGTCCGGTGGTGCTAGTACCAAAAGCCGCACCACCGGGTGCCCAACCGGAACTGAGGTTCTGTGTGGACTACCGGGGACTGAACTCAGTAACCAAGACTGATGCTCATCCGATCCCAAGGGCGGATGGAGGGAGTGATTTTCTCCCCATCTCTAACTCCTGAACAGCAGGAGGACTGCCGCCAGGTCCTGGGACAGTACTCTTCGTTGTTCTCCCTTGTTCCGGGTAGGACTCACCTGTGCGTCCATGATGTGGACACAGGAGACAGCCCACCGGTGAAGTCCAAGATCTACCGGATGTCAGACAAGGTGAAGGCCAGCATTCACAGTGAAGTCACTAAGATGCTGGAGCTAGGAGTGATCGAACCTTCCAGCAGCCCCTGGTCCAGTCCGGTGGTGCTAGTACCAAAAGCCGCACCACCGGGTGCCCAACCGGAACTGAGGTTCTGTGTGGACTACCGGGGACTGAACTCAGTAACCAAGACTGATGCTCATCCGATCCCAAGGGCGGATGAATTGATTGACCGGCTGGGAGCTGCCCAATATCTAAGTACCTTTGACCTTACTTCTGGGTACTGGCAGATCTCTCTGACTGACGGAGCTAGGGAAAGGTCAGCCTTCTCCACGCCCAAAGGCCACTACCAGTTCTGTGTGATGCCCTTTGGGCTCAAGAACGCACCTGCCACGTTTCAGCGTCTGGTGAACCAGATCCTCACTGGAATGGAGAGTTTCTCTGCTGCTTATCTGGATGACATAGCCGTCTTCAGTAACAGCTGGGAGGATCACTTGCGTCACCTGCAAGCTGTTCTCCAGGCCCTGAGACAAGCTGGTTTAACGATCAAGGCCAGCAAGTGCCAGATCGGGCAGGGGTCGGTAGTGTACCTTGGACACTTGGTGGGTAGGGGAGCGGTGCAACCCCTCCAGGCGAAGATCGAGGCCATCATGGCCTGGGAACCCCCCAAGACTCAGACTGAGGTCCGAGCTTTTCTGGGCCTCACCGGGTATTACCGCCGCTTCGTGAAGGGATACGGTACCATTGTGGCCCCCCTCACGGAGCTTACGTCCAAGAAACAACCTCGACGGGTAGTCTGGACGGAGGCTTGTCAGCAGGCCTTTGTAAAACTGAAGCAAGCCATGTGCGAGGCCCCGGTCCTACGGGCCCCAGACTTTTCCAAGGAGTTCATTGTCCAGACGGATGCATCGGAACATGGCATTGGGGCAGTGTTATCGCAACTCAATGAAGAGGGTCTGGATCAACCCGTGGTCTTCCTATCCCGGAGGCTACTTCCCAGGGAACAGAAGTGGAGTGTAATAGAGCGTGAAGCCTTTGCAGTGGTATGGGCTCTGAAGAAGCTGCGGCCATACCTGTTTGGCACGCACTTCCTAGTTCAGACCGACCACAGACCCCTTCGTTGGCTGATGCAGATGAAGGGGGAGAATCCCAAGTTGCTAAGGTGGTCTATCTCCCTACAGGGAATGGACTTTCAGGTGGAACATCGGCCTGGAGTGGACCACGCCAATGCAGACGGTCTCTCAAGGTATTTCCGCCTTAGTGATGAGAACTCCCAAGGGGTTGGGTAGCTCTCCCCACTTTCAGCTGGGGGGGACGCGTGTTAGACCTGTCAGCCCTTTGGGTGGTCCCTCCTCATCATTATTTATTTTGTCCCACTTTTGCCTCAAACCCTGTTAGTATTTTTCATTTTTGGGAACCACCAGATTTTTTAGTGTTGATGCAGGGTCAGGGAGCCATTTTCCCTACCCCTGGAACTTCTGTCTGGCCACCCATTGTCACCTGTGACATCACTGGAACCTACTAGTACCTTCCAGAACATTCTAGAACCCTGTGACAGTGTGAGGCAGGTTTAGAATGTTGGGAAGCCAGCTCAGAGTTGGCAGTTGGAGTTGGCAGTTGGCACCTGACTGGTGAAGGGAGAGCAGCACAACACTGAAGGAGGAAGGAGTGAGGCAGCAGGGGTGGAAACTTGTGCCTGGAGTGGGGTCCAGAAACCCACCCTTGATACTAGTCCCTACTGACTGAGCCCAGCCTGGAGCCCTGTGTGGGATAAAGTCAAGAAGAACCAACTCAAGGACCTGAACAGCCGGAACAGGCCTTGAAAGTAAAGAACAGCAAGTTCCTGACCTGTCTATTGGTATCTTCCTGGAGTCCGACGCCGAGAAGCCTAGAGACCTGGGGCCGGAGGTGAAGAAGCGGCGCTGACTGGAAAGCAGACATCGTACCCGGAGCCGCCAGAGGTCGAGAGAGGACGCCGACGGAGGTCGTGGAGACACCAGAGGTCGAGGAGGAAGTCACCTGAGGTCGAGTGTGCGGCGTCGACGGGGGAGTGAAGTCCGCCCTCCGGAGTCGCCGGAGACCGAGGTGAATCGTGCCGGAGGTCGGGAGTGGAGATCGCACTCCGGAGTCGCCGGAACCTGAGGAAAGGAGCACCGGAGGTCGGGAGTGGAGATCGCACTCCGGAGTCGCCGGAACCTGAAGGGAAGAGCACCGGAGGTCGGGAGTGTAGGTCGCACTCCGGAGACACCCGGAAGTAGGGAGATCGAGTCCCTGTGACGCCGGAGACCGACATCGAATCGAGGCTGCCCAGCAACATCGAGCCGAGGCCGCCCGCCGACATCGATCCGGAACCACCTCACGGCGTCGACAGGAACTGACATCGAGCCGAGGCCGTCCGCCGACATCGATCCGGAACCGCCTCACGGCGTCGACAAGAACTGACATCGAGCCGAGGCCGGCTAGCGACATCGAACCGGAACCCCCTCACGGCGTCGACACGACTCCGGCGGAGTCGGAAGTTCATAAAGAGGGCAGTAAGTGGAATAGAGGGCGCCTAAGGCCCTGTGGAGCCCTAAGAGACCATCCTAGGGGCTAGAGAGGTGTTAGGACCAGCCTGGGAGTGCCAGGGGTGGACTGAGACTGATACTGTGACCTGTGTGAGGGGTTGTGTAGTTTGGGAGAGCCAGATTCCTAGATTACCCTTGATCTACCTCAGTTTTAGCCTCAGCCTTATCCAAGCTAGGTGAGACACCCTCAGGCCATCCACATAACCACAAGCTGTGATTGGGCCAAATCAACCCATAGTACCTCACAAATGTGACCTGATTTGAAAGTGTATTGATGGCTTATATTTATTGAGAGTATTGTATTCTTTGTATTTAACCTATTTATTGTCTCACAGTATTTATTGTCTCACAGTATTTATTCCCTCACAGTATTTATTTGCCTATGTATTTTATGCACATCTATTTATTCATTGATTGTTTATGATCTGAGCTTATTTATTTGACCTACCCTTTCTACAGAAGAAGCTTTGTGTACTGTAAGTGTGTTATTATTTATTTAACCTGCAACTAAGAGAAAACAAGATAAACACAGATATATTTTCATAAATTTTTACGGTGTAGTGTCGTTTTTGGAACGGATGCACGCATGGTTCTTGTGAGGGTGTGACGTACGCTTAACACGGTGCCTTCCTTACCGCTCGAGCCAAGCTACCACAGTGTGTGTTGGGAAACCCCCGGGTGACTGCTAAAACCCCGGTTGCCCGGGGTTTTCTAACAGGGGCATTCTCATATAGTGTGTATGAATGTACCTAGTTGATTGCAGTGTCGGAGACAATTTGTGTCTGGTCTCCTGCCCAATTTAAATAGCAATGTAGCGTCAAAATATACACGGTGCAGAATCTTAAGCTGGACCAGCCGAAGTCGCATCGGGATGGCCAGCTCGCGGGGGAAAGCAAGCGCATCGATCCAGTCATCGTCATTAATAGCACCCAAGTACGCCTCCCAATTAGTACGCAGTTTCAGCATCGGGTCCGGTTGGTTATTAATACGTTTCTTGTATGTTAAGGAGACAGCCTTTCTGTCCATTGGGTCCAGCCACAACCTGTCTTCCAGGGTAGAGAACTCTGGGAGGGAGGTGCCAGCAGGAAGGGTAGCGTCTATGGCATGGCTAATCTGAAGATATCGGAAGTGCTCTGAAGGTGCAAGCTGATATTTGTGTTGGAGTTCTGCGAAGGAGGTCTTCTTGCCCTTAATCCACATATCCCCCATCGTGGAAATGCCGATCATCTCCCACTTATCAAATCCTGCACAAGCACTAAGGCATCCAAGGATGTTGGGCTCCCACAAGGGGGTGTCCCCTGTTAGGCGTCCACGCCATCCCATCCGCCGTTGGACCCCATGCCACACTTCTACTGTGCAGGCCGTAGGGCCGGTCAAACCAAGTTTCTTGGGGTTCGAATACAGTGCCCTGTTGTAGCCTCCCTTCCCCATTAACCAAAGATCAGTTTGGAAGCCGGGGGTCGGAATGGGATCAAAATGCCCATTTATTAATGGCAATTAATTGAGACGCTTGGTAGTATAGGCGCATGTCCGGCAACCTGATGCCTCCATCGTACCACCCCTGAGTGAGCTTATGTATGGCTATCCACGGTGGCTTATTATCCCATAGTAAATTTCTGACTGCCAAATCGATCTGCGAAAAATAGGAGTCAGGGACCGGAAAAGGGGTATTTTGCAGAGCATATAGAAAGCGTGGCAGGGCGAGCATCTTGAATAACGACGCCCTGCCCAGAAGGGTGAGGGGCAGCATCCTCCAATGGGTGACATAAGATTTAAATCTCTGCAACGGACCCAACAGATTCCATTCGTAGAACGCTGCCTCGTCAGTTGTTATAAAGATGCCGAGGTATCGAAAACCCTGGACCGGTACAGGGATGGTATAGCCTCGAGGGCTCTGTGGCGGATCACCCCAAAGGGAATACATCTGGGATTTGGACCAGTTTATCTGGTAACCAGAGTGAGCCCTGAAAATGTGAAAAATATGGAGCACGCGACGAAGAGAGCGCGCCGGCGAAGTAAGATAAAGTAGAATGTCATCCACGTATAGCGATATGCGGTCTTCGTGTTCGTCTGTCCATTTAAAACCTCGGATTTCGGGGTCCCCCCTAATACATACCGCTAAAGGCTCGAGAACTAGAGCAAAAAGGAGTGGTGACAGTGGGCAGCCCTGTCTTGTGCCCTGACCTAAGGGAAAGGAACCCGAGCGATGATTGTTCACTGAGACGTGGGCGATAGGGAGGTTGTATAATACTCTGATCCACCCAATCAATTTGGGCCCGAGGCCAATACGAGCCAGGACCGCGAATAGATAGTCCCATGCCACCGTGTCGAATGCCATTCTAGCGTCAAGCGCGAGCAAGATTGCTTCCTCTTCTATAGTAGCCACACGACCCAGTGCGCCATGGACGCACCGCAAGTTACACGCAGTGTTGCGACCTGGCATGAACCCCGACTGGCCCGGGTGAATCAAGTCAGCGAGATACAGAAGTAGTCGGTTAGCCAACAGTTTGGCCAAGATTTTGGCTTCCACCGTTATCAGAGAGATAGGTCGGTAGGATGTGCACTCGTCCACTGGTTTGCCAGGTTTGAGGATAACCACAATAGTGGCCTCACGGATGTCGGCCGGGAGAAGAGCAGTCTCGGAGCATTCATTGTACATATTCAGTAAGTGGGGAGCGAGCTTCGTAGCCATGGGTTTCATGAGTTCAATTGGAAGCCCATTGGGGCCCATCGCCTTACCAGCCCCGATATCTTGAATTGCTTTCAGAATCTCTTCAACGGAAAGATCTACCTTTAAGGCCTCCCTGTCTTGAGGGGACACAGTTGGTACCTAGATAGTAGCGAGGAGGTCTGCCGCCCATGGTGCTTGTGAATCCCGTGGTTTCGAGTAAGTTTGTTTATAGTAGTTGGCAAACGTCTCTGCTATGCCCTGGGGGTCTTTAATCAGGACATTATCAGCCCTTTGATTGCATGCACCCATCTGGCTGACTGTTCTTTGCGTTCCAGCCATGCCAGAAGTTTTCCCGTTCGTTCGCCCTGTTCATATATTCTATGACGGGAGGCGAGAGTACGGCTCTTGGCGTCCTCTAACAGCATCTGTTTGTAATCCTGTCTCTTGACATTAAGGCTATGTAGAAGATCTTGATCAGGATTCTGTGAGGTGATGTGTTCAAGAGTTATGATCTTTCTCCAGCTCATTCACACGCCGGTTGCGCTCTGTCCTATGGCCGACTAACAAGGATAGTGCACTCCCCTTTATAACTGCCCCTAATGCACCCCAGAGCATTGTTGCCGACTGTACAGACCCTGTATTCTCCTCAAAATAAAAATCAGTGTCTTCTCATAGGCGATCTCTGATATGTGGGATCTTTAGTGCCCAAGGCTGAATCATGATGGGACCTGGCTGTGCCAAACGGCGAGCACCGAAAACTGCAGTGACCGGGGAGTGATCAGATATCCCTCGTGCTAGGCAGGTTGAATTGGTGAAGTCCTGTATGTGCTGTGCTTGGGTAAACAAGTAATCGAGTCGAGATTGACTGCCATGCACCCCTGACTGGAACGTGAAGTGAGTGTCCTGAGGGTGAGACCATCTTCAAATATCCACCAATCCCAGTGCATTAGTAAAGTCATGTAGTTGCACGTTGTGTGCAGAGTCACATCTGGGCGGGGACCGGTCTAGCTGGCCATTTAGTACAAGGTTAAAATCTCCACCCAGCACCAAAATACCCATGAGTAAGTTCAATACTACCGCCCCAACGTCCGTCAGTGTCATGCGTTGCAAGCCCGGTGGGGCATACATTTATACAAAAGAATATCACAAGGGAAGGTGTGCATTCCTATCAAGTAATCTCTTTCCAAGAAATGTACCGTCCCAACTTGGTTTGCACCCCATGAAAAAACGGAATACAAAGCAACATTAATGGTAGTGGAATTTCTATCACCAAATGAGACAGCGACTAAGCAGGAAGTGAATTTCATGAAGAGATGATTACATCCATATAAACACATCACTACAGTGGACGCATTGGACTGTTAACGTGGGATTTTTGTTCTCCGTTCGAGGGAACAGGGTGTTAGAGCAAGAGATTTTTTTGCACATAATTTAATATGAATGTAACGTTATTTATTATCATTTTTATTTCTCTGTTCACTATGTAATTTTTTGTTCACCGAATTTTTTTTGGGTGGGTTTCTGTTTATCAAGGTTCGTTTCAGGTGAGCCATAAGGTAGAGGAGGGCATTATGGGATCTGCAGTTTAGGTTAGGTTGTTAGATCATTTAGTACAGCTGCAGGAATCACGGACATGTGGTTTGGTTTTGAGAGGATTCACATCTGATTGGATACACACGGGGGAGGTTCTTATCTCATAAAATTCAACGGTTGACCGGCAGTATGGTTAATGGCATCAGGAAGAGAGAGGAGTGCGATGAAGCTAAGGCTGCAGATGGAGACTCGCATTAGGTAGGCAAGACGTGCTTAATCAACTAAGAGAGAGGAGTACAGTGGTCATAAGCGAGAATTATGAGTTGAATTGGGGTACTAACTAAGTTATTTGTTTTGAGGGCTACATAAATGGTCGTTCACATTTTATTTCAGTAAGAAACGAGGTAGTCAGGAGGGAGAGTGGGAGGGACAGGGATTTGTCTGGGTCTGGGAACATTTGGACTTTAAGGCATTTGAGATAGAAGGGGAGGGGGAACTAGGGTAGAGGGAATAACACTTGAACATTTCGTTATGTTTTGTTAGGTTTAAATATGGTTTGATAGCAGTGAATGGTTAAGCTAGATGTGTCTTTTATGTTACAGAGACCCCTGACGAAGAGCCAGTTAGGCTCGAAATGCATTGGGCATAAGAAATGAGTCATCTTTACTGCAACGTTTGATTCTGAAGTTTATTTTAACGTGTTACTGCGAAATGCCTTATGAGCACTCAGTGGACATTTGAAAAAATGAAATAAAGAAACAGGATTGAATTTCGCTGTCTCAGCAGTGGTTTATGAAGTTCGGAAGAAAAATAGAATAACGAATCATATAATCATGAAGTTTAAGATGGTCTTAAAAATTGTGAAAACGGACAACTTCTAAAAGAATGTGTAACTATGAGGGAAGATTCCCACTCAGCTGTGCGACAGGAGGGTGCGCTAGTTTGTCCCCTATTTTTTCGCTTCAGCATACACGGAGATGACATTGAGAACTTTGCCCTCCCCGATGCTGGAACAGGTTGCATATCTACCCTGTGGATAAGTCCACGTGTCTTCTATTATGTAGGGTCAGCCCTTTCTGAGGAGGATCCCCGCCCCCCTGGACCCTGATGTAAACCCTGCGTGTACGACCATACGATATCCTTTCCTGTCCAGGGCCTTGCAGGAATTACCTACTAAATGGGTTTCCTGGAACAAAACCATATCCAGCCCCTGTCGGTGAATATATTGTAGCACTATTCCACGCTTGATTTTGTCCCCTAGCCCATTAACATTCCATATCATGAGTCTAAGTCCCTGCCCTCTCGCCATAAAATTCTAATGGTGGTTCAAAAGACAGAGTGTACTTGGTGAGTGGAGCCCTCGGCAACAATTGTCCATGCTACTACCACTGTGGTAAAGTGGCATGTAGAATCATGAGGTGTGAAATCAACAAGCTGGGTGTAGACATCAATCAGAGCACACTGACACGAAATGCCATGTCGTGCCAAACTGTAAATGTATAAGCCCGTACTTTGTCCTGCTGCAAAACGTCTTATCTTAACTGCCCACAAACAACGTGAACCCAAAAATACCCTTCAAACAACAACTACCCCTCCTCCCTGCTCAGCGGGACTAGAACCGCCCGCCACCCCCAACATGCAGAGTGCCTGTCGCCCACCCATGAACAAATTCAGGGAGCGCGGGTGACCCCACTCTCGGTCAGCATATTGTTATATGACATTTCTACGCTCCCCAGCCCTATCCCGCCCCTAAAGCATTCCATCGCCAAGAGCTCCACATCTACCCCTGCTAAGTGTTCCACGGCCCCCGTTTCATCGATAATAACATTCTGACATTTTCATCCCGATCTCAAACCGTCCAACATCCTAAACGAATCTGTGCATCAACAAAGTAGGCTTTCTATGCACCAAGGTGCCCCCCCCCCCCCGAAACCATGTGTCCCACCCGGTCCAGGTATCAGACATCCCCCCCTCATCCCCCCACATCACCATTATGTATACAGAGTCACGTTTGGGAGCTCATGGCACCACTTCTATGGGTCCACAGGAGAGCGTTGCCAATCTCACACCATCTTACCAGCCGCAGAATCAGCGCCCTCCTGTGTGTAACTGAGAATCAGAGTCAGAGTGCGGAGGGGAAAGCAGAGGATGTTACACGTCTTTCTTTTTTCTGCACTTGTCCCTGACCAAGTCATACACGCTTATGCAGTGGAGTGGGCTCTTGCACTAGCCCCTGCACTCTATCAAATCATGTGGGCTCTCCTTTTCATGTTATACCTTTTAAGGTCCAGCCCGCAAGTGCAACCACAATATCCTATAAAACGGGATGAGAAAGCACTTGTTAAAAAAACACTTTCCCAATCGGAGTACCAGGGAGTTATTGAACCCTGTGGCTCTCAAATGAATAATCCTGTTTTTCCTGTTTTAAGACCAGATTATTCATATCACATTGTCTTAGACTAGAGACATTTAAACAGTCATGCATGCACATTTGCATTGCAAAACATACATAGTACGGCACTAATTAACATTGTAGTCTGTAAAAAAATAGAATACCACGTTGGACATTTCCAATGGTTTTTCAGCCACAATCTAGCTCCTGAAAGCCAGGATTGGACCGTTTTTAGCACACTTGGTTTGCAGATGAGATATGGACTACTTCCAATAGGCTTTAAGAATAGCCCAGGTCTATTAGCTGCAAGCATTATGTAAAATCTTCAAAATATTGACCCTGACGCACTGTCCTACGTAGATGATATCTACTTAACGGACGACAAATTGAATCCCCACTTGGCCAGATTAGATTGCATAATATTGGGATTTGCTGAACTTTGCTAAAAGTTCAACTTCAAAAAATCTAACATAGCTTTTTTGAGTTTCCTTTTCCTCAGGTATGAACTTACCCATGAGGGAAAGAGCCTTGCCCCTCATTAATTTTTTGGGAGAAATGTGCACAACTGCAACGTTCAAACATGCTGAAAAAATTGCAGTCCTTGCTAGGATGTCTACATTTTGGCAGAGAATTCATACCTGATTATGCACAACGCATTTCTGAGAAGTTGTACTGGTATATGATGTCTACTAATTAAGGTAGGCACCTTGCACCAGTCCAAACGACCCTTATGGTGATTTAAGAGGTCAAATATAACCCTAGAAAGCTAGCCAAGTGGTAGCTGTGGAGAGCAGCCTTCAGGCTTAGTCTTGAAGGAATGTTAAGAAGCTTGTTTAACCAGAATGCAATCTTATTGTATTGGTCAAATGAAAGGAGGACCACCCAGTAGTTATAAAAATATGTATTTATTGTTATAACACACCTTAGATACCTCACAGTATCTGCTACAGGCAGATAAACACAACACACACAATACTGTAGCACAGAAACAATCATAAGTAGCTCTGATACACAGTGGGCTCCAGGGGGAGACCAAACCATATACTAAAATAGTGGTACAAGAACCATGACTCGAGTCAAGACAATGTCTAGAGGATGCTGAATCGCTGGGACCCCAAGGAACCACCCAAGGTGAGTAAGTAGGGACCCCCAGAGGATGGGTGCAGTGTGAGAACACAATCGCGTGCTACGTACAATTCTATGGGAGAGTCACGGTTGCAGTTTTAAAGTTTAAGGACCCTTCCCAGTGGATTACGAAGAAACCCTTTAGAACATAGAAGGTTGGACAGCCACCCCACCCGTGGATACTGAAGTACCAGAGTTACCTATCCCACGGAAGCTGGGTGCATAGGGTCGAAGTGACGTCGGAAACCGCTGTCGTTCTCAATGGGAGTCTTCAAAGAAATGCCACTGCTGGAAAGAAAAAAAGTGTCCAGTGGAACCCACAGGTGGATTCTTGGGGGGAAGGAACCTGAAAGCAGAGGGGACAGAGTCTGGGACACTCAGGAGTGACCAGGGGCTCGGTAGACGAATGCCCACCGATGTTGGGTGCTTCAGGTGTGAAGATGGAGACCTTGACTCTACAGCTGCAGGGACCAGGAGAAGTCGGTGATGACCAGGAGCCGGATACGAGCTGTTCCATGAAGGATGTCGAGTGCTAATGGGGTCGGTGTCCGGCGGAAGCACCAACAAGCCTTGGCAATGGCGACCCATGAAGAAGGTCAAAGAAGGTTACGGTTTGGTCCAGCAAGGACCAGGGGACTCACCACAGCAAGAGGAGTCAGGGCAGGCCAGGAACAACCAGGGGAGCCCAAGAAAAGCAGTGTTGTCCCTCAAATGGACTTAAAGGCCAAAGGCACAGGAGTCGCAAGGGAACCTCTAGCAGTTCCATAGAGTAACAGCGTTCAGGGCACAGAGTGTGAGGAGGCCAAAGTCCTTTGTATGAAATGTGCGCAGAGGTTGGGGCAATTGAAAGCCCAATGCACCTAGTTGGGGAACACCATCAAGCATATGCACTTGCAAAAGTACACAGTGCACAGGGGTTCGGGTTATGTGGTACCCACGAGGGATACTGGCCTCAAACTTGATGAGGGCTGCTCGACCTCAAGGAACATAGAAACCCACCTCCTGTGTTGCTGGAGCCTTCGTAGTCTGCAGGAGCTCAGGATCAGCAGACCAGTTAGTTGCGTTCCGGTGCCTGCAATAGCAAGGGGAGTGACTCCTTCATCCAAAAGGAGATACTTCAGTTGTCCTTGATGCTCCACATGTCCTGCACGGAGCCTGTATGGTGCATGGGCACAGACGATGCTTTGGACGGAGAAGAAGATAAAGTCGGGCCCAGTCAAAGTCCAGTGAAGTCCAGAGGGTCCAGATGGTCCGAGGTCAGTGGTTTCTTGTTCAGAATCTTGTCCACATCGAATCTAGGGTCTAACAGTCAGGTAAGCCAGTTTGTACCCACTGGAGAGGGTTGGACAGATTCAGGGGACCCTCCCAGGGGAGGGTCTGGACAGTGGGGAGGATTTTCCCCTGTCCTTTGTCCAGTTTCACACCAGAGCAGGAGCCAACTGCCCCAAGGACTGGTTTGAACTGGACTATGCACAGGGACACCAAGTGTGCCCCAGATGCAGACTTTCAGGCACTTTGGAAGTGCACCCACCCAGCCCCAATTCACTAAATCATGTCTGGAAGGTGGTCAAATCTCCCTGTGACAGGATGCCGATTGTGCTGCCTGCTCGAGCTTGGCTCAGCAGCAGGAGGGCAGAAATGTGTCTCTGGTCGGCAGCAACCATTTTGTGCTGTCTGGGTCGAGAAGGCTGGTACAGGAAAGACCAGGGACCCACGAAGTTTGCTTCAGAAGGGTGGAATCATACCTCCACACCAGAGGTGTGATTCCTGAGTGTTTGATACCAAACACAACATGGTTTGTTGCAGCCGTTTGAGATAGCATTTTACATGAGCATATAATGCACCTCTACCTATATGTCTGGCTGCGTTACCAACAACCCAGGAGAATGGTCTTTGAAGGCTGTAGGCTCACCCTCTCACATAAAACCCAGCACCCTGCCTTCAGGATTGTTAAGGCCTTGTAGAGGAGTGACTTATAGGTTTAAAGTGTAGTGACCTATAGATATAGTAAACCTATATCTAATGTAAGTTGTGCATGCATAATCTTACACAGGCTGCAAAGGCAGGCCTGTAGTTTCATTTTGCATGGCCTCTCCTGGGTGGTATAATGCATGCTTCCTCCCAGGGGAGGCCTCTGGGGTACCTATGCCCTGAGTACAAGTGTACCATATACTAGTGACTGACAAGGGTACCTCAGTATCCACTCTGGAGTGCACCTAAGTACATGCCATAACATTTTAAGGAGAAAGCAGATAGACTGGGATCCTGATTAGCAGAATCCCAGTTAGACGAGTCAAAACAGTGTGACATCAAGCAAAAAGTGGGGATAACCATAAGAAGCAGATCCTACTTTCCTTTTCCTCAGATATGAACTTACACATGAGGGAAAGAGCCTTGCCCCTCATTTTTTGGGAGAAATGTGCACAACTGCAACCTTCAAACACGCTGAAACAATTGCAGTCCCTGCTAGGATTTCTACATTTTGGCAGAACATACATACCTGATTATGCACAACGCATTAAACCACTTTATGAATTAATAAGCCCTTATTTTTCCATTACACATTGGACTTCAGAACAAACAGATACGGTCATATCATTACAATCTGACGTGCTTGAAACACATCAATTACATACACGTGCCAATACCATTAACCTGGTCATCAGTATTTTGCTGGGTGCAATTGGGCTTGCATACATCACTATTAATAAAGGTGAAACAGTGCCGACTGCATATAAATCTTATTTATATTCCAATGCAGAACTGCGTTTTGCATCCACTGAAAAAATAATGACTGCAGTGTAGATGGCAAGCCTTAAAGAACGGCCACTTGCAAAAGGTAAAAGCATTATTGTCGTTACTCCCGTGCTGGCCTTAGAGGCGGTCACAAAAGCTAGCATTTCAAACGCTAAATTCCTCCATCCTAGATGGATTCAGTGGGTGACATCCCTAACAGTTGTTGTTGTAAACATTGTCTTTGACCCCATCTATCCCATGCCCTCTTCTGTTTTGCCTCTTGATCAATATAAATATATTATTTAAGATGCTGATCAAGAAGTGGACCTAAAGACCTTGGAAGATGATCACTAAAATTAATTGGACCAGCTGAATATGACATTTGTTGTATGAAAAAATAATTCACTTGTGAACAATATTATATATTTGATTTTGTGTCTTCCATTATAGGTAGTGTTCTATCTGTGCATGCATTATAACTGTATCCTGGATAATTAGTGTTTTGAGTATTCTTTATGTGTATAGCGCAAGGTTTGATAATTGATATCCTCTGTTGTTGGTCTTGGGTTTCTAAAAGTGTCTTAGTTTTAACTGTCCTGCTTGCATGTAGTATGATATTTGTAGTATCAATGAGAGATGTGAGTGTGACAGCAGGTGTGTGTATGAGTGGGGTATGGTTAGGGGCCCCAGGGAAAGTGTATACTTTGATGACCACTGAGAGTCTTAAGTGTCAAATTATTGGTCTTTTGATTTGTATGTATATTATGCACAGTTGTCCAGTCATATATCGTTATCATTTTGATGAATTCAAACATTTCTTTGAATACAATGAATGCTTTTCTAGACAAATAGTGATTACAAGTAAGGCTCCCTGCTTTCCGTTTTTACTGTTTTTTACAGTTAAATACAGACAGAGAAACATTTATTTTTCTGTCTGTATTTATTTTTAAATGTGGATAAAAACGGAAATTGGTTTGTTTTTGAGTGATTCTGAATGCTGTCAATCATGACTACCAGGTCAAAAGCTGTGCGGATTGACAGGCGAGGGGATTACAAAAATAAAGGAATTTTAGTAAAGAGCCTTAAACAGCAGTAGATCTGCACAACCAAGATACTAAAATGTGCATGTTTTCTTGTAAGTGCATATTTTATCATCTGAGTGTGTGTATGTGAGAAGGTGGCCTGGCATATGCTGGTCACTAGTTATAGTGGCCACCTTGCACCAGTCCAATTCGACTCTTATGGTAGATAGGTTTAAGACAACCTTTTAAAAAAGCTATCCTAGTGGTAGCTGTGGAGAGCAGCCTTCAGGCTAAGTCTCAGAGGAATGTAAAGCAGCTTGTTTTACCTTATAATCTCTTGAATTACCAAATGAAAGGACACCATACAGGTATATATATCAAATATATATGTATTTATTTCTAGACACACCCTACTAATCTCTTTATGAGATTAGAAGCCAGGTACACATTCAAATATCAACGTTTCACAATAAGTTAAGCACAAATATGGCTGGGGCCCTAGGGGCGTACCAGACCATATCTAAAAAAATGGGTTAGAAAAGTCGACTTGCAAAATGACAAAGCCTAGGGCCTGTAAAATCGCTTGGGCTTCAAGACTGCAGTGTTAGCAGGTAAGTAACAGGCCCATGGGAGACGCGTGTAGTATGTGAACATAGCCGCGGGTTCCCTATTGATTACAATGGAGCAAGTCGCGGTTTGATTTTTAAAGTTCTAGGGTACTTCGAGGAAGTCTACAAGCAAGCCACTTACAAGGTAAGTAATTCGAGGGCCAACCCACAGTAGGGCACCGGAGTGCACGAGTTACCTCACCCAGGGAAGCCGGGTGCATAGGTGTCGGGTCGCGTCTCTGTTTTCTAAGGAGACCAAAGAAGACTTGCTGCTTGCGGCGACTGAAGAAGTATCCGGTGGAATCCAAGCCTGGATTCAAGATGCAGAAGACCTGAAAATTGAAGGGACAGTGTTCAGAGTCACTTGCCAGTGACCGGTGGCCAGGAAGATGGATGACCACGGATGTCGGGTGATTTCAGGTCGTCGATGGTGTTTTGACTCTTCGCTCACGAGGTTCAGGAGGGATTGAGGATGACCAGCAGCTGGATTTGGAGTGTCCCACAAGGTCTGCAGCTGATGGCGGTGTCGGCATCCGGATTGGAGCCAACAAGCCTTGGCAACTGCAAGTCTTGTGAAGACTGAAGAAAGTCAATGGTGCAGAACAGCAAGGTCTGAGGGACTCACCCAGCGAGGGTGAGTGAGCGCAGGCGTGGAGCAACTAGGGAAGGCCTTTGAGTTGAGAAGAAATTCTTCGGGGACCCGCTAGCCAACGGGCAAGGGATCGCGAAGATGCCTCTGGAGGAAATGCTTCACAGGAGCCCACGGTCACTCGGGACTTGGTAGGCCTCTGATTTTTGCTGCAAAACCTGCTGGTGGCTTGGGCCACAAATGGTCCAAAGTACAAGTTTGTAGAACGTCGTGAAGGGGTTGCACGACAATAGTGCACGGTTCCCAGGTATTGCAGTTCCTCGTCACTCGTGGGGTCCAGACGCCACAGCTTCACTGGGGACTCAAAATGGCCAACAAGAGGTCAGGAAATCTCCTTCTGGGGTCACAGGGACTTCGGACTCTGGCGGGAAAGTTTGCAACCGTTGTTTCAAGTCTTGGTGCCTGCCAAGCAGGGGAGTCACTCCTTGACTCCAAGGGAGATTCTTCTGTCTTCCAAAGGTAGTGGAACGTCGAAGGGCCAGGATTCTTCTTGTAAAGCGTCGTCCAGGGTTATCTAACTTGCAATGGCAAGGTGTTCCTATTTTATAGTGAAAGAAAGGGAGGGACTGGCACTATTACCACTCCTCTAGGAGGGTCAGGGGGGTGGATGGTTACACCCACTCCCCCTTGTCCAGTTTCGCGCCAGAGCAGGGGCTCGTAGCCCCTGAACCGGTTTGAGCTGGCATATGCACAGAGGAGCCTACTGCTCCCCCAGTGCAGGACTTCAAAGCACTCTAAGAGTGCACCCACCCAGCTCCAATACACTAAATCCTGTCTGGGAGGTGGTGACACCTCCCTGTGAGAGGATGCCTTGTGTTGGGCCTCCTCCACTGCGAGTTTCAGTCAGCAGCAGGAGGGCAGCCCAGTGTGTAGGAAAGTGACATCGACTGCATAGTTGCCCCCAACTTTTTGCTGATGTTTTGACTGTTTTCTGACTAGCCAGACTGTGGCCCTGCTATCCAGGACCCCAGCCTATATGCTTCCTCTCTAAACTGATGTGAGTACCCTAGGTACATACCAATTGGATACTGAGGGCACCCTGTTAGCCCCTTGTAGATGGTGTCCTAGGTACCCAGGGCATGGGTCCCTCAGAGGCCTACCAGGGGCTGCAGCATTTATTGTGACACCCCTGGGACAGCCATACAAACTGACACCACAAGACCACTACTGTAGTCTGGGTAAGGTGGTGCTTGCACCCCTTACAGGGATATAGGTATCCTGTACCCACTTAATACAACACCTATATCCTCATAGGTCACCCCTAAGGCAGGCCTTGCTAATCCTACAAGGCAGAGTGCTGAGATGTGTGAGGGGGAACCCCTACCTGAGTAGGGCCCCTCTGCAACCTTCTTAAAACTATTGCTGGGTTGTTTGTAGTGTAGCCATACCATATACTCTTAACCGCACTATAAGTAATCGCGATAGCGTGATAACTTGAGAGTGGCTGCACAGAACCATGTTATGTTTGGTGTCAAACATCGTGGAATCATACCCCCAATCCAGCCATGGGAGTGAGGGCAGGATTACCCCCTGCTAGAGGGGTGATATGGTAAAAGCGGCAGATTTTAGGCACCAATTTAAAAGTGCACACGCAGTACAAAATGTATGCTACCCGCCACCCACACGACTCTGGATGCCTGTTGCTGGGCAGCACTCCAGCCACGGCAGCTGGACAATAGGGATCTTGTTGCAGGGAGGTGTTCCCACCTCCCCAGACAGACTATGTGGATTGGAACTGGGTGGGGCACCATAGGATGTCTTTCAAACTTGCACGTAGATTTCTCCAGTGCCTACTTCTGCATACACCGCCTCAAACCGGTTCAGGGGCATCCTAACCCCTGCCCAGGCGGGAAAACACACAAAGGGGAGAGGGTGTAGCCACCCTTTCCCGCCTGAACTCTCATTGGTGGGCTCTGATTCAGACACTCCCCTAATCTCTGGATAAAGGTGGGTGCAGGGTCCCCAGAGCCTCAGATTAATCTTGGACTTCAAAGACTTGAACCTTCGACGAGCTGTCGCACAGCTGAATGAAGAAATCGCCCTTGGGGTAAAGGAGTTACCCCCCTGCTTGGCAGGCACCTGAAACACTGCAAGTGATGCGGTTGGAACTCTGCTGCTCCTACGGACATTGAAGACTTCTGCCTACCCTGAGGTGGGTTTCCAAGCATCCCAGAGGCCAGTGAGTGTGCACAGCAAAGCTCAGCACCGTGGACCCCTTGGGTGCCGAGATCCCCAATATCCCAGGACACCGGCCACCTCTTGCACAGCACACGACCCCGACCAGTGGGGAAGTTGTGCTTTGGCCGATCATTGAGTCAACCTCTCAGCATTACTTGTGCCAAAGGACGATGCTCCAGCCCACTCCGGCGACCCGTGGGCTCATCTTTACGCACTCCAAATTGCTGCCTCCCGCTGTCCCTTGTCTCTCGACTGGTGGGCCCTAGCGGAGGTCAATCTTTACTTTAAAGTGCTCCCCTGGTTGCTTCAGGCCTGCTCTACTGTCTCCACACTGGAGACCTCGCTCAGACCTCGTGGGTCTGCACCGTAGCTGTTTTGTGATCCTTGTGTGGGTTGCGGTTGCCAAGGTTTAGTGATTCCAATCCGGATACTAACACAGAAAGCGGCCTTCATCCTTTGTGGGACAGCCGCCCTCCAGAAGCTGGCCTTCCTTGAACCCTCCTGGACCCCGTGGCTGCTGATCCAAGCTACCCATCTTCAACCTGAAAACACCCGTTTTGAAGGGCTCTTTCTCCTGAGCTCCCTGGTCACTGGCTAGTGACCCAGACTCTGTCCCCTCTGCTTTCAGGTCCTTACCTGCAAGACCTACATCTTCAATCTGCACGGCATCGACGACGCTTCACGCCAGCAGCAGTTCTTCACCTTTTTCCATTGAAAACGAGATCGCGACCCGACATCGAAAACGACCTATGCACCCGGCTTCCCTGGGGCAGGTAACAGTGGTACCTCGGTACTGTCGTGGGTGTGGGCCCTCCAAAAGCTTAACTCTAAGCTCCTGAACTTGAACTCCTGCTAGAAATGTCCCGATTCTTGTAATTTCCAACCGTGACTTTTTCCATAGGGTTTAATAGGGATCCCGACTGTAGTTTAAGCACTGCACCCATCTCCCGTGGGTCCCCTTCCCCACTACCTTGGGTGGTTTCGTAAAGGGCCAGCAACCCTAAGTGCCCTAGGCACTGTCTGCAGAACTGTCGTGGTTCTTATACCACTTTTTTAATATATGGTTTGGTCCCCCCCGGGGCCCTGTGATTCCAGTGCTATTTATTGTTGTTGTTTAAATGCTTTATTGAATTGTATCTTTACCTCCAGCCTCACAAGAGACTAGTGGAATTTGTTCTTAGAATAAATACATATATTTTGAATATATACCTGTGTGGACTACTCTTTCATTTGGTCATTCAAGAGGTTATCCATGGTAAAACAATAAGCTTAACACTCCTTCAAGACTTAACCTGAAGCCTGCTCTCCACAGCTACCACTAGGATAGCTTTCTTTAAAGGTTGTCTTTGAACCTATCACCTTAAGAGTCGAATTGGACTGGTGCAAGGTGTCCCCTATAACTAGTGGACAGCATATGCCAGGCCAACTTCTCACACAGTGTCTGTGCTGGTGGCATCCATTTTGTGATGGCAGGGCTCTTTCAGATTTCTGTTCTTTTACTACAGTGGGCACATGTCATCCCCTCTAGAAGGGTGGGTTCATACTCCCACATCATGGACTGATGTGGGGGTATGATTCCAAGATGTTTGACACCAAACAAGACATGTTTTGATGCAGTCATTCCAAAGTTAGCATTAACCGGGAGGTTATAATGCACATAAGAGTATATGGTTTAACCGCATCCACAAAAAGCCACAGGGAATAGACCCTGCCAGCTGCAGAGGGGTCCTGCTCAGGCAGAGGCACCCCCTCACATTGTAAACCAAGCACCCTGCCCTCAGAATTGATAGGGTCTGCCATAGGGGTGACTGATAGGTTTATATGTGTGTGTATGGTGAGATATAGGAACCTATACCTCAGTGAGGAGTGCTAACACTACCTCACCCAGGCTGCAGTAGCAGGCCTGAGGTGTCAGATTTAGTCTGCTTACCAGGGGTGGCATAATACATGCTTCAGCCCCTGGTAGGCCTGTAAAGTACCTATGCCCTTGGTACCTAGGGTACTATATACTAGGGGCTTATAAGGCACCACAGTAACCAATCACTAGTGCATCTAATATGCACTCCAAGTCGTTTAGAGAGAACAGAGAGACTGGGCCCTGATTAGCAGGGACCCAGCCTGACTATAGCCAGAAACCGGTGTATACATCAGAAAAAAAGTGGGGGCAACATAAGTGCAGATCCTACTCTCCTACAGTGTATACATCATTGAAACCTGTCAGGCGTTCAGGCACGAGTGTACATTAACCGGTTAAATAAATTGTAGGAGAGTAGGGTCTGCTATCCTATGGTCACCCCAAATTTTTGCTTTTTGCTTCACTGGTTTTTGACATATTGAGGCTGTGGGCCTGCCAATCAGACCCCCAGCCTGCTGTTCTCTCTACTAAATTCACACTATGCACCCTAGGTGCATAAACAATTGGAAGTGGATCACCCTGTGAGCCCCTGTACCAGTGTACACTAGGTACCCAGGGCATTGGTGTATCTAAGGCCTACCAGGGGCTGAAGCATGTATTGTGCCACCCCTGGCCTGGCCTAACAAATTTGACACAACTGGCTGATCACTCAGCTGGGGTAAGTTGGTGTAACCACCTCTTACTTAGGTGTAGTATACCTATACCTAACCTTAAATGGGACACCTGGTAACCTATAAGTCACTCCTATGGCAGGCCTTAACAATCCTGAAGGCAGAGTGCTTGGTTCCATGTGAGATGGTGCTCTGGCATGAGCTGAGCCTGTCTGCAGTGGTCGGAACCACTTCCTTCTACTGTTTCCAGATATCGTCATACCATATACTCTTAAGTGCATTATGAACCTCGCGGTTAAATGCTATCTTTGGTTTGGCTTTATCAAAACATGTCGAGTAAGGTGTCATACGAATTGGAATACTAACCCCTCGCCAATTCTGGCGACGGGGTTAGCATTCCACCCTTCTAGAGGGACACGACATGTACAGTACCTGAAACCCGGGTAAAATCAGACATAGCCTCAGCTCCACAAAATGGATGCTGCCACCACAGACACAAGTCTGCCCTCCTGCTGCTGGGAGTCCTTCCAGCTTGGGAGGTGTGGACAAAGGGTTTCCTGCCAGGGGAGGTGCGTGCACCACCCCAGACAGGATTTTGTGTATTGGTCAGGTAGGGCTTGAAAGAAACCAGACATGCCTGAGGCTCACAAGGAGCCTCGGTGCATATGCCAGTTCAATCCGGTCCTGGGGCACACCAGTCCCGGGCCTGGGGCGAGCTGGACAAAGGATTGGGAGTGTAACCACCCCCCTTCCTGGTCCCACCCTTAGGGAGGGACCTAGCAGGTAGTCCGGCCCCTAGAATCCGCTTAAAGGTAGGAGCTGTGTCCTAAGACTTCAGACATCCTGGAATCGACTTGAAACTAAGAAGAAGACGGGAACTTCGACGCTCTGCCGCACAGAGGACTGAAGCCAATCTCCCCTGTGGTCAGGGAGTGACCACCTTGCTAACGCAAGCACCATCCAGCGAATCAGCGTCTGCTTTGCCGCCGCCTCCCGCCGGAGCCCGAGCCCAGAGACTGACAAGACCTAGACCTCCAGACCTCTCACCACCCGATCCACAGTCCCTGAAAAGAGGAGACCCGTGGAGGCACCGAGACACGTGGAGCCAGCCATCTTGAAAAGACCACGACAAGCTGCAAGCGCAACAACCGAGGCTCCCTCCAAGTTGTGCTTTGGGATCTGAGAAGCCCAACACCCGAGCAGCATTTGCACCAAAGGTGAGCCCTCCAGCATCTCCACGATCTGCGTGGGGCCCTTCTGCATTTTGCCACTTGACGCGCGTAACCGGTTGCTGGCCCGCTGGCTAGTGGCCATCTTGGCGACGAACTTCAAGAAATACACCACTGGTCTGGTTGCTCCAGACTGGCCCTTGCTCCCCTCCAAAGGAGCAGTCCCTCTGACCTTGCTGGTCAGAACCATCAGCTTATTTCGTTTTCCACAACAATTGCTTTTGCCAAGGCTTGTTTGCTTCGACCAAGTCGACGACACAGCCGACAGCGAGAGCCTGCGTGGGACAGCTCGTGAACCGACTCCTGGATGTCGTCGACCTTCAGGGACCACGTGGCTGCAGAGACAAGCTACACCTTTCTTCCTGTTTGCACCCAACATCGCCTGGTACCCACCTGGTGCCACGCTGGTCACTGGCTAGTGACTGTGAACACTGTCCCCTCTGCCTACAGGTCTTCTACAACTCCGATCCACTCTTGGATCCACCGCATCCCTTCCGGACCGACCGCCTGCAGCATCTTTGTCCACAGGCTCCACTGAACAGATAGAAGAAACCCGACGCACTTCGAGGCCTATGCACCCGCTTCCTGTGGGTGAGGTAAAGCTGGCACTCCGGTGCCCAAGTGTAGAGAATCATCTCTAGTGTCTGTGTTTCCAATCTTGAGTTCATAGTCCATCCGGAAGATCCTTTTTGCAGTAACTTTGTAACTTTTACGCACCCATTGAAAACCTATGGGAGCACGCGTGTGACTATTTGCTCTGCACACGCAACCCGTGGACCACCTGGTCACTAACTAAAGTTAGCTCCTTGTAGGCCCAGCGATTCTAGAGGCCCTAGGCCTTTTCCCTTTTCTGTTCGTGGTACTTATACCACTATTTTAGTATATGTTTCGAGCGGCCACCAGGGCCTGTCCATATAAAGTGCAACTTCTGTGTATTCTAACGTATTCTTGTTTAACTATTTGTGCTCCTGTGCTCATAAAGAGTCTAGGGGATACTTTGAGAAATAAATACATATATATTTTCAATATATATCTGTGTGGTGTCCTTTCATTGGTATAAAAGGGGGTTACATTTGGTAAAACAGCCTGCTTAACACGTTTCACGAGTTTAGCCTCAAAGACTGCTTAGCCTACGCTACCACTAGGGCAGCTAGTCCGAAAAGGTTGACTTACAACCACACCATAAGGGTTGCTTGGCATGGTACAAGGTGGTCACTTTAACTAGTGAACATCATATACCAGGCCAACTTCTCACATTGGTGAGCAGCGGTTGGATTTGAGCTTGCTGTGTTTTACCATTGTAATCTCTTGGTTACCAATTGAAAGATCACATAGGTACCTGTAGGTACATATAAAACAAGATTAGATATACTTAAGTTCTACTGAACTTAGTTGTTGTAGAGCAAAGGGAGTAGCACACCCTGACTACAACTACTAGATAGGTTTAGTAGGTAAACCCAAGTGTAGGTAGATTGCAACACATCCACCCACACTTAAGAGCAATGGCTGGGGCAGAGGGGTCCACTGTACCCATCTCTGTTGAGAGTGACCCCCAGAGGGCACCATCCATCTTTGCTACCCTTAATCAAAATGAGCTCAGGCAGTTGGCAAATATCAGGGGCCTTAAACAGCCCAAGAATCCTACTTCTGCTGAACTCAGGGAGCTCTTACAGGCTGATGAAGATCAGAAAGCTCTCAGGAAAGCCTCCCAGTCAGGCCCCTTAGGGACAGGAACAGGAGGCCCCCCTTCTGGAGATGCTACTGAAGTACCCCTTTCCAATAGCCATCCCTTAGATGAGAATCATACTACAGAGGAGGAAAGTGGTGGGGATACAGAAGGTAGTGAGGATGAAGGGAGAATTAGCCCAGTGCCAAGTGTTATACGTGACCCAGCTAACTTAAGGCTATTGGGGACTGACCATGGGATCACCCCATTGGATCTCCCCAGTGGACTTAACCAGGGGCTTGGGAGGCAAAGGAATCACTCAGGTGAATCCAATGCTTCTCATACCTCTAGAGGCTCTCAAGGTCACTCCAGGAGAAGGATGACCACCCCTCAGAGGAGGGAGCATGAGGCCAGAATGCAAGAAGCCCAGCTGAGGATCAGGAAGCAGGAGCTGGAAGTAGCTCTGATGGAAGAGAAACTGAGCAAGGCTAGGCAGCATAAAGAGAGTGGGTCTATACCCACTGGTGGCAGCATTGTCCCTAAGGACAAAGATAGGGTCTTTGATAATAGGAACCTGTCTAAGGTTGTGCCCCCCTACAAAAGTGGGGATGACATCCACAAATGGATGACTGCTCTTGAGAGAGCCTGCAAAGTACAGCAGGTTCCTGAAGACCAGTGGGCAGCAATCCTCTGGCTCTCTTTTGAAGGAAGAGGCAGAGATAGACTCCTCACTATTAGAGAAGAGGATGTCAGAAATTACAGAGCCCTGAAGAGTGTCCTAGTTGATGGGTTAGGCTTAACCACTGAACAGTACAGGTTAATGTTCAGAGACACCCAGAAGACACAGACTCAGGACTGGTCTGAATACATTGAATGTGCCACTAAGGCTTTGGAGGGTTGGTTGCTGGGAAGTAAGGTATCTGATTGTACAGGATTGTACAATTTGATGATGAGAGAACAGATTTTAAATAACTGTCAAAACCAGCAACTGCATCAACACTTGGTTGACTCTGATCTGACCTCTCCCCAAGAATTGGGAAAGAAGGCAGACAAATGGGTCAGAACCAGGGTTAAGCAAAAGAACCAGAACCAGGGCCAAGGGGGTGATCAGAAGAAAACAGACCAAAAGGGTGGAGATCAGAAATCTAAAGACCCGAAGTCTTCAACAGGGCCCCAAACTACTGCTAAGGATGGTGGGTCCCAACAACAATCTAAGGGAAAGAAGAAAGAAGGTCAAAAGAAACCCTGGTGCAATCATTGCAAGAATACAACTCACTGGACTAGTGATTGTAAAAAGGGTGGAGCCCCCAACACTGTTGCCCCTAAGGCACCTGCTCCCAGTACTACTGTTAGCAGTGTTGGTCCCCAGACAAAGGGTGTAGTGGGAATCACTATGGGAACTGAAGGAGATTCTGACTTAGACAGAACCCTGACACAGGCAGTCTTGATCTGTGATGGGGACATTGATTTGTCCCTGACTGTGAGCCCCAGTAACCTGGGCAAGTACAGACAGACTCCTTTAATTAATGAAAAAGTGGCTCAAGCCTACAGGGACACATGTGCCAGTGTCACTATGGTGACACCAGGCTTTGTGGACCCTGGACAGTACATACCAGGTGAGAATTACCTGGTGACCAATGCCAGCAATGCCACTACTTCACATAGTTTGGCAGTGGTTAACTTCTCATGGGGAGGGGTAACTGGCCTCAAAAGGGTTGTGGTTAGTGCAGACCTCCCAGTAGAAAGTTTGTTGGGCAATGACCTAGAGAGTTCTCTATGGTCTGAAGTGGAGTACAGGACACATGCAGAGATGTTAGGTATATCACCACATGTCCTTGCTGTGACCAGGTCACAGGCCAAAAAGTGCCTTACTGAACCACAAGTCTTGGATCCTGGAACAATGGACCAAGCACCTACCAAGAAGAAGAACAGGAGGGTCAAGGCTGTGCCTTCCCCCCTGCCTCAGAGTGATGATCAACCTTCCCAGGAAGCTGATCTAGAGGACCCTGAAGGAACTGTCCCTGAAGAGCTTGAACCTGATCAGGTTGAGTTTCTGGGGACAGGGGGACCTTCAAGGGCTGACTTGAGGCAGGCTCAGTTATCCTGTCCCTCTCTTGAACCCCTCAGACAGCTGGCTGCTGCTGAGGCTGCTGGGAATGCTCAAGGTACCCATAAAGTGTATTGGGATGAAGGGCTCCTTTATTCAGAGACTAGAGACCCCAAGCCTGGTGCTACCAGGAGGTTGGTTATACCTCTGCAATTTAGGGGCTTCCTTCTTACCTTGGCCCATGATATTCCTTTAGCAGGACACTTAGGCCAGAACAAGACTTGGGACAGACTTGTCCCTCACTTTCACTGGCCTCACATGAATGAAGATACCAAGGAGTTTTGTCGCTCCTGTGTGGCCTGCCAAGCCAGTGGCAAATCAGGTGGCACAACAAAGGCCCCCCTCATACCACTACCTGTGGTGGGGGCCCCCTTTGAAAGAGTGGGAATAGATATAGTGGGTCCCATGGATCCTCCCACTGCATCTGGGCACAGATTTATACTGGTGGTAGTGGATCATGCCACCAGGTATCCAGAGGCAATTCCCCTTAGGACCACTACAGCTCCTGTTGTGGCCAGGGCCCTGCTGGGAGTATTCTCCAGAGTGGGGTTTCCTAAGGAGGTGGTTTCTGACAGAGGTACCAACTTCATGTCAGGATACTTGACAGCTATGTGGAAGGAATGTGGTGTCAACTACAAGTTCACCACCCCTTATCACCCACAATGCAATGGGCTTGTTGAGAGATTCAACAAGACCCTAAAGGGTATGATCAAAGGATTACCTGAAAAGCTTAGGCGAAGATGGGACATCCTTCTACCCTGCCTTCTGTTTGCTTACAGAGAGGTCCCACAAAAGGGGGTTGGCTACAGCCCCTTTGAATTGTTGTTTGGGCACCCTGTAAGAGGCCCACTGTGTTTAGTGAAGGAAGGATGGGAGTTACCTCTCAAAAAGCCTAAACAAGACATAGTGGACTATGTACTTGGTCTCCGCTCCAGGATGGCTGAGTATATGGAGTAGGCATCCAAAAACCTTGAGGCAAGCCAGGCCTTACAGAAAGCTTGGCATGACCAAAAGGCTGTCTTGGTTGAGTTTCAGCCAGGACAGAAGGTATGGGTGTTGGAGCCAGTGGCCAAAGCAGCACTCCAAGACAAATGGTCTGGACCCCATACAATCCTGGAAAAGAAGGGAGAGGTCACCTACTTGGTGGACCTAGGAACTCCCAGGAGTCCCCACAGGGTACTCGATGTTAACAGGTTAAAAGCATATGTTGACAGGGCAGACATGGGCTTGCTCATGGCTACAGATGAGGGACAGGAGGAAGAGAGTGACCCTCTCCCAGACCTGTTGTCTCAGAACCCTGAAGATGGCTCAGTTGAAGGAGTGACCCTTGGAGGCAACCTCACTGCCCATCAGCAGACTGAATGTAGACAAGTTCTACAATAATTTCAACATCTGTTTTCCCTAATACCTAGCCAAACTGACTGGTGTACCCATGTGGTGGACACTGGTGACAGTCTGCCTGTAAAGAACAAGCTCTACAGACAACCTGACCACGTCAGGGACTGTATAAAGGCTGAGGTACACAAAATGCTGGAATTAGGTGTCATTGAACCCTCAGAGAGCCCCTGGGCTAGCCCAGTGGTTCTGGTCCCCAAACCTCACACCAAAGATGGCAAGAGAGAGATGAGATTCTGTGTGGACTACAGGGGTCTCAATGCTGTCACCAGGACAGATGCACACCCTATTCCAAGGGCAGATGAGCTCATAGACAAACTAGCTTCTGCTAAGTTTTTGAGCACATTTGACTTAACAGCTGGCTATTGGCAAATCAGATTAGCTGAGGAGTCTAAGGCCAAAACAGCATTCTCAACCCCAGGTGGGCATTATCAATTTGTGGTGATGCCCTTTGTTCTGAAGAATGCACCTGCCACCTTCCAAAGGCTGGTGAACCAAGTCCTTACTGGGTTGGATGACTTTTGTGCAGCATATCTTGATGACATTGCTGTCATTAGCTCCACCTGGGAGGATCACCTGGTCCACCTGAAGAAGGCTCTTGAGGCTCTGCAAAGGGCAGGCCTCACTATCAAGGCTACTAAGTGCCAGATAGGGCAGAGTAAGGTTGTGTATTTGGGCCACCTTGTAGGTGGAGGCCAAGTTCAACCACTGGAGAGTAAGATACAATCCATCAAGGACTGGTCTCCTCCAACCACCCAGAATCAAGTTCGAGCTTTCTTGGGCTTGACTGGGTACTACAGGAAGTTTGTTAAGAACTATGGGTCCATTGTGACTCCTCTTAATGATCTGACATCCAAGAAGATGCCCAAAAAGGTTCAGTGGACAGTAAGCTGTCAAAAGGCATTTGATGACCTGAAGGAGGCCATTTGCTCTGCACCTATCCTGAAAAGTCCTGACTACTCCAAAGAGTTTATTGTCCAAACAGATGCTTCTGAGTTGGGTGTGGGAGCTGTGCTGTCACAACTTTATGTAGATGGTCAAGACCAACCCATTGCTTTTATTAGCAGAAGGTTGACCCCCAGAGAGAAGAATTGGTCAGCTATTGAGAGGGAGGCCTTTGCTGTGGTGTGGGCCCTGAAGAAGCTGAGGCCATACTTGTTTGGCACTCACTTCACGATTCAGACCGACCATAAGCCCCTCTTGTGGCTAAATCAGATGAAGGGTGAAAACCCCAAACTGCTTAGGTGGTCCATTTCCCTACAGGGGATGGACTTTACAGTGGAGCACCGGCCAGGTACTGACCATGGGAATGCAGATGGTCTCTCCAGGTACTTCCACTTAGGACATTAAGACGAGACTGGTCAAGGCTAGTTTAATGTCCCTGCGTTTGGGGGGGGGTTGTGCAGGAGAGTAGGGTCTGCTATCCTATGGTCACCCCAAATTTTTGCTTTTTGCTTCACTGGTTTTTGACATATTGAGGCTGTGGGCCTGCCAATCAGACCCCCAGCCTGCTGTTCTCTCTACTAAATTCACACTATGCACCCTAGGTGCATAACCAATTGGAAGTGGATCACCCTGTGAGCCCCTGTACTAGTGTACACTAGGTACCCAGGGCATTGGTGTATCTAAGGCCTACCAGGGGCTGAAGCATGTATTGTGCCACCCCTGGCCTGGCCTAACAAATTTGACACAACTGGCTGATCACTCAGCTGGGGTAAGTTGGTGTAACCACCTCTTACTTAGGTGTAGTATACCTATACCTAACCTTAAATGGGACACCTGGTAACCTATAAGTCACTCCTATGGCAGGCCTTAACAATCCTGAAGGCAGAGTGCTTGGTTCCATGTGAGATGGTGCTCTGGCATGAGCTGAGCCTGTCTGCAGTGGTCGGAACCACTTCCTTCTACTGTTTCCAGATATCGTCATACCATATACTCTTAAGTGCATTATGAACCTCGCGGTTAAATGCTATTTTTGGTTTGGCTTTATCAAAACATGTCGAGTAAGGTGTCATACGAATTGGAATACTAGCCCCTCGCCAATTCTGGCGACGGGGTTAGCATTCCACCCTTCTAGAGGGACACGACATGTACAGTACCTGAAACCCGGGTAAAATCAGACATAGCCTCAGCTCCACAAAATGGATGCTGCCACCACAGACACAAGTCTGCCCTCCTGCTGCTGGGAGTCCTTCCAGCTTGGGAGGTGTGGACAAAGGGTTTCCTGCCAGGGGAGGTGCGTGCACCACCCCAGACAGGATTTTGTGTATTGGTCAGGTAGGGCTTGAAAGAAACCAGACATGCCTGAGGCTCACAAGGAGCCTCGGTGCATATGCCAGTTCAATCCGGTCCTGGGGCACACCAGTCCCGGGCCTGGGGCGAGCTGGACAAAGGATTGGGGGTGTAACCACCCCCCTTCCTGGTCCCACCCTTAGGGAGGGACCTAGCAGGTAGTCCGGCCCCTAGAATCCGCTTAAAGGTAGGAGCTGTGTCCCAAGACTTCTGACATCCTGGAATCGACTTGAAACTAAGAAGAAGACGGGAACTTCGACGCTCTGCCGCACAGAGGACTGAAGCCAATCTCCCCTGTGGTCAGGGAGTGACCACCTTGCTAACGCAAGCACCATCCAGCGACTCAACGTCTGCTTTGCCGCCGCCTCCCGCCGGAGCCCGAGCCCAGAGACTGACAAGACCTGAACCTCCAGACCTCTCACCACCCGATCCACAGTCCCTGAAAAGAGGAGACCCGTGGAGGCACCGAGACACGTGGAGCCAGCCATCTTGAAAAGACCACGACAAGCTGCAAGCGCAACAACCGAGGCTCCCTCCAAGTTGTGCTTTGGGACCTGAGAAGCCCAACACCCGAGCAGCATCTGCACCAAAGGTGAGCCCTCCAGCATCTCCACGATCTGCTTGGGGCCCTTCTGCATTTTGCCACTCAACGCGCCTAACCGGTTGCTGGCCCACTGGCTAGTGGCCATCTTGGCGACGAACTTCAAGAAATACACCGCTGGTCTGGTTGCTCCAGACTGGCCCTTGCTCCCCTCCAAAGGAGCAGTCCCTCTGATCTTGCTGGTCAGAACCATCAGCTTATTTCGTTTTCCACAACAATTGCTTTTGCCAAGGCTTGTTTGCTTCGACCAAGTCGCCGATACCGCCGACAGCGAGAGCCTGCATGGGACAGCTCGTGAACCGACTCCTGGACGTCGTCGACCTCTAGGGACCACGTGGCTGCAGAGACAAGCTACACCTTTCTTCCTGTTTGCACCCGACATCGCCTGGTACCCACCTGGTGCCACGCTGGTCACTGGCTAGTGACTGTGAACACTGTCCCCTCTGCTTACAGGTCTTCTACAACTCCGATCCACTCTTGGATCCACCGCATCCCTTCCGGACCGACCGCCTTCAGCATCTTTGTCCACAGGCTCCACTGAACAGATAGAAGAAACCCGACGCACTTCGAGGCCTATGCACCCGCTTCCTGTGGGTGAGGTAAAGCTGGCACTCCGGTGCCCAAGTGTAGAGAATCATCTCTAGTGTCTGTGTTTCCAATCTTGAGTTCATAGT
The DNA here is from genome assembly GCF_964204655.1 of Triturus cristatus. Taxonomy (NCBI): domain Eukaryota; kingdom Metazoa; phylum Chordata; class Amphibia; order Caudata; family Salamandridae; genus Triturus; species Triturus cristatus. The sequence continues at coordinate 622,085,622 of NC_140579.1, read as the reverse complement.
CCATTCGGAAGATCCTTTTTGCAGTAACTTTGTAACTTTTACGCACCCATTGAAAACCTATGGGAGCACGCGTGTGACTATTTGCTCTGCACACGCAACCCGTGGACCACCTGGTCACTAACTAAAGTTAGCTCCTTGTAGGCCCAGCGATTCTAGAGGCCCTAGGCCTTTTCCCTTTTCTGTTCGTGGTACTTATACCACTATTTTAGTATATGGTTCGAGCGGCCACCAGGGCCTATCCATATAAAGTGCAACTTCTGTGTATTCTAACGTATTCTTGTTTAACGATTTGTGCTCCTGTGCTCATAAAGAGTCTAGGGGATACTTTGAGAAATAAATACATATATATTTTCAATATATATCTGTGTGGTGTCCTTTCATTGGTATAAAAGGGGGTTACATTTGGTAAAACAGCCTGCTTAACACGTTTCACGAGTTTAGCCTCAAAGACTGCTTAGCCTACGCTACCACTAGGGCAGCTAGTCCGAAAAGGTTGACTTACAACCACACCATAAGGGTTGCTTGGCATGGTACAAGGTGGTCACTTTAACTAGTGAACATCATATACCAGGCCAACTTCTCACATAAATGCAGAAATATACACATTTCAGCTTCATTTTTTCACAAAACCTAAAATAAATATGGATAAATACAGGCAAAATTAGCAAAAAATAAATATGGATAAATACAGACTGAAATGACAAAAATATAAATACCATAAAACTGGGAGCCTTAATTACAGGGTCAAGAGTATTCTTTGAATCACAAGGCTCAGTGGCGAATCTTCAGCGCTTCTTTAGGCATAGGAGCTATACCAGGTTTTCTATCTAGCAGGCAGGTTACTTTATTTTGTCTCATGTTGTCTTTCCCCTGATCCTGCCTGCATATTCGGTCTTCGTGGGCCCTCTTTTTTGGAAGTCTTAATATATTATTTTCACTGATGGTTCACCTTAACCTACTACAGGTTCTATGCAGCAATATTCAGCGGCAAGCACTTTTGTTATTGGTGTTATATTGGATGGTGAATTCCAACCTCGAACAACTCGCTCACAGTTTTTAGGTGACTGCACTGCGCAGTTGGCTGATCTGAAGGTTTTGCTTCTTGCACTTGAACATACAGACCCTTAATTTCCCACACTTATATTGTGTGATTCAAACTACTGTGTACAGTCCTTTAATGATAATCTACATTATTGGCAGCAAAATAGATTGAAAGATTCTAAAAGTAACACAATAAAGCATATGACGCTTTGGGTTAAGGTGGCACGCTGCAAATACAGGTTGCCACAAACTCATGTAATGCATACCTTGCGTCATGAGCATGTGAGACCATAAGTTGTAGGGAATTCCATGGCTGATGAAGTAGCCAAACCTGCAGTCGCCACGGCTACTGTTGTTGCAATCACTCATTCTAAAACGAGGATAGGTAGTGATTTATTAACTGCTGTTAATGCAATTAAAGATGGCACCTGTGAGAAGTTGGCCTGGTATATGAAGCTCACTAGTTAAAGTGATCACCTTGTACCATGCCAAGCAACCCTTATGGTGTGGTTGTAAGTCAACCTTTTCGGACTAGCTGCCCTAGTGGTAGCGTAGGCTAAGCAGTCTTTGAGGCTAAACTCGTGAAGCGTGTTAAGCCAGCTGTTTTACCAAATGCAACCCCCTTTTATACCAATGAAAGGACACCACACAGATATATATTCAAAATATATATGTATTTATTTCTCAAAGTAACCCCTAGTCTCTTTATGAGCACAGGAGCACAAATCGTCAAACAAGATTATCACAGAATACACAGAAGTTGCACGTTATATGGATGGGCCCTGGTGGCCACTCAAACCATATACTAAAATAGTAGTATAAGTACCACGAACAGAAAAGGGAAAAAGCCTAGGGCCTCTAGAATCGCTGGGCCTACAAGAAGCTAACTTCAGTTAGTGACCAGGAGGTCCACGGGTGGCGTGTGCAGAGCAAATAGTCACACGCGTGCTCCCATAGGTTTCAATGGGTGCGTAAAAAGTACAAAGTTACTGCAAAGAGGATCTTCCGGATGGACTAGGAACTCAAGATTTGGAACACAGGCACTAGAGATGTAATACTACACTTGGGCACAGGTGTGCCAGCTTTACCTCACCCACAGGAAGCGGGTGCATAGGCCTCGAAGTGCGTCGGGTTTCTTCTATCTGTTCCGTGGAGCTTGAAGACACAGATGCTGCAGGCGGTCGGTCCAGGAGAGATGCAGTGGATCCAAGAGTGGATCGGAGATGTTGAAGACCTGTAAGCAGAGGGGACAGTGTTCACAGTCACTAGCCAGTGACCAGCGTGGCACCAGGTGGGTACCAGGCAATGTCGGGTGCAAACAGGAAGAAAGGTGTGGCTTGTCTCTGCAGCCACGTGGTCCCTGGAGGTCGACGATGTCCAGGAGTCAGTTCACGAGCTGCCCACGCAGGCTCTCGCTGTCGGCGGTGTTGGCGACTTGATTGAAGCAAACAAGCCTTGGCAAAAGCAATTGTTGTGGAAAACGAAATAAGCTGATGGTTCTGACCAGCAAGGTCTATTTTGTAAAGTTTGTCGCCAAGATGGCTACTAGCCAGCGGGCCAGCAACCGGTTAGGCGCGTCGAGTGGCAAAATGCAGAAGGGCCCCACGCAGATCGTGGAGATGCTGGAGGGCTCACCTTTGGTGCAGATGCTGCTCGAGGGTTGGGCTTCTCAGATCCCAAAGCACAACTTGGAGGGAGCCTCGGTTGTTGCACTTGTCAGCTTGTCATGGTCGTTTCATGATGGCTGGCTCCACGTGTCTCGGTGCCTCCACGGGTCTCCTCTTTTCAGAGACTGTGGATCGGGCGGTGAGAGGTCTGGAGGTCCAGGTCTTGTCAGTCTCTGGGCTCGGGCTCCGGCGGGAGGCGACGGCAAAGCAGACGTTGATTTGCTGGATGGTGCTTGCGTTAGCAAGGTGGTCACTCCCTGACCACAGGGGAGATTTCCTTCAGTCTTCTGTGCAGCAGAATGTCGAAGTTCCCGTCTTCTTCTTAGTTTCAAGTTGATTCCAGGATGTCTGAAGTCTTAGGACACAGCTCCTACCTTTAAGCAGATTCTAGGGGCCGGACTACCTGCTAGGTCCCTCCCTATGGGTGGGACCAGGAAGGGGGGTGGTTACACCCCCAATCCTTTGTCCAGCTCGCCCCAGGCCCGGGACTGGTGGGCCCCAGGACCGGTTTGAACTGGCATATGCACCGAGGGTCCTTGTGCGCCACAGGCATGTCTGGTTTCTTTCAAGCCCTACCTGACCAATACACAAAATCCTGTCTGGGGTGGTGCACGCACCTCCCCTGGCAGGAAACCCTTTGTCCACACCTCCCAAGCTGGAAGGACTCCCAGCAGCAGGAGGGCAGACTTGTGTCTGTGGTGGCAGCATCCATTTTGTGGAGCTGAGGCTATGTCTGATTTTACCCGGGTTTCAGGTACTGTACATGTCGTGTCCCTCTAGAAGGGTGGAATGCTAACCCCGTCGCCATAATTGGCGAGGGGTTAGTATTCCAATTCGTATGACACCTTACTCGACATGTTTTGATAAAGCCAAACCAAAGATAGCATTTAACCGCGAGGTTCATAATGCACTTAAGAGTATATGGTATGACGATATCTGGAAACAGTAGAAGGAAGTTGTTCCGACCACTGCAGACAGGCTCAGCTCATGCCAGAGCACCATCTCACATGGAACCAAGCACTCTGCCTTCAGGATTGTTAAGGCCTGCCATAGGAGTGGCTTATAGGTTACCAGGTGTCCCATTTAAGGTTAGGTATAGGTATACTACACCTAAGTAAGAGGTGATTACACCAACTTACCCCAGCTGAGTGATCAGCCAGTTGTGTCAGATTGTTAGGCCAAGCCTGGGGTGGCATAATACATGCTTCAGCCCCTGGCAGGCCTTGGGTACACCAATGCCCTGGGTACCTAGTGTACACTGGTACAGGGGCTGACAGGGTGATCCACTTCCAATTGGTTATGCACCTAGGGTGCATAGTTTTAATTTAGTAGAGAGAACAGCAGGCTGGGGGTCTGATTGGCAGGCCCACAGCCTCAATATGTCAAAAACCAGTGAAGCAAAAAGCAAAAATTTGGGGTGACCATAGGATAGCAGACCCTACTCTCCTACACAACCCCCCCCCCCCCAAACACAGGGACATTAAACTAGCCTTGACCAGTCTCGTCTTCATGTCCTAAGTGGAAGTACCTGGAGAGACCATCTGCATTCCCATGGTCAGTACCTGGCCGGTGCTCCACTGTAAAGTCCATCCCCTGTAGGGAAATGGACCACCTAAGCAGTTTGGGGTTTTCACCCTTCATCTGATTTAGCCACAAGAGGGGCTTATGGTCGGTCTGAATCTTGAAGTGAGTGCCAAACAAGTATGGCCTCAGCTTCTTCAGGGCCTACACCACAGCAAAGGCCTCCCTCTCAATAGCTGACCAATTCTTCTCTCTGGGGGTCAACCTTCTGCTAATAAAAGCAATGGGTTGGTCTTGACCATCTACATTAAGTTGTGACAGCACAGCTCCCACACCCAACTCAGAAGCATCTGTTTGGACAATAAACTCTTTGGAGTAGTCAGGACTTTTCAGGATAGGTGCAGAGCACATGGCCTCCTTCAGGTCATCAAATGCCTTTTGACAGCTTACTGTCCACTGAACCTTTTTGGGCATCTTCTTGGATGTCAGATCATTAAGAGGAGTCACAATGGACCCATAGTTCTTAACAAACTTCCTGTAGTACACAGTCAAGCCCAAGAAAGCTCGAACTTGAGTCTGGGTGGTTGGAGGGGACCAGTCCTTGATGGATTGTATCTTACTCTCCAGTGGTTGAACTTGGCCCCCACCTACAAGGTGGCCCAAATATACAACCTTACTCTGCCCTATCTGGCACTTAGTAGCCTTGATAGTGAGGCCTGCCCTTTGCAGAGCCTCAAGAGCCTTCTTCAGGTGGATCAGGTGATCCTCCCAGGTGGAGCTAAAGACAGCAATGTCATCCAGATATCCTGCGCAAAAGTCATCCAACCCAGTAAGGACTTGGTTCACCAGCCTTTGGAAGGTGGCAGGTGCATTCTTCAGACCAAAGGGCATCACCACAAACTGGTAGTGCCCACCTGGGGTTGAGAATGCTGTTTTGGCCTTAGACTCCTCAGCTAATCTGATTTGCCAATAGCCAGCTGTTAAGTCAAATGTGCTCAAAAACTTTGCAGAAGCTAGTTTGTCTATGAGCTCATCTGCCCTTGGAATAGGGTGTGCATCTGTCCTGGTGACAGCATTGAGACCCCTGTAGTCCACACAGAACCTCATTTCTCTCTTGCCATCTTTGGTGTGACGTTTGGGGACCAGAACCACTGGGCTAGCCCAGGGGCTCTCTGAGGGTTCAATGACACCTAATTCCAGCATTTTACGTACCTCAGCCTTTATACAGTCCCTGACGTGGTCAGGTTGTCTGTAAAGCTTGTTCTTTACAGGCAGACTGTCACCAGTGTCCACCACATGGGTACACCAGTCAGTTTGACTAGGTATCAAGGAAAACATATGTGAAAATGATTGTAGAACCTGTCTACATTCAGTCTGCTGATGGGCAGTGAGGTTGCCTCCAAGGGTCACTCCTTCAACTGAGCCATCTTCAGGGTTCTGAGACAACAGGTCTGGGAGAGGGTCACTCTCTTCCTCCTGTCCCTCATCTGTAGCCATGAGCAAGCCCATGCCTGCCCTGTCAACATATGCTTTAAGCCTGTTAACATGGAGTACCCTGTGGGGACTCCTGGGAGTTCCTAGGTCCACCAAGTAGGTGACCTCTCCCTTCTTTTCCAGGATTGTATGGGGTCCAGACCATTTGTCTTGGAGTGCTGCTGGGGCCACTGGCTCCAACACCCATACCTTCTGTCCTGGCTGAAACTCAACCAAGACAGCCTTTTGGTCATGCCAAGCTTTCTGTAAGGCCTGGCTTGCCTCAAGGTTTTTGGATGCCTTCTCCATATACTCAGCCATCCTGGAGCGGAGACCAAGTACATAGTCCACTATGTCTTGCTTAGGCTTTTTGAGAGGTAACTCCCATCCTTCCTTCACCAAACACAGTGGGCCTCTTACAGGGTGCCCAAACAACAATTCAAAGGGGCTGTAGCCAACTCCTTTTTGTGGGACCTCTCTGTAAGCAAACAGAAGGCAGGGTAGAAGGATGTCCCATCTTCGCCTGAGCTTTTCAGGTAATCCTTTGATCATACCCTTTAGGGTCTTGTTGAATCTCTCAACAAGCCCATTGCATTGTGGGCGATAAGGGGTGGTGAACTTGTAGTTGACACCACATTCCTTCCACATAGCTGTCAAGTATCCTGACATAAAGTTGGTACCTCTGTCAGATACTACCTCCTTAGGAAACCCCACTCTGGAGAATACTCCCAGCAGGGCCCTGGCCACAACAGGTGCTGTAGTGGTCCTAAGGGGAATTGCCTCTGGATACCTGGTGGCATGATCCACTACCACCAGTATAAATCTGTGCCCAGATGCAGTGGGAGGATCCATGGGACCCACTACATTTATGTCTATTCTCACTCTTTCAAAGGGGACCCCCACCACAGGTAGTGGTATTAGAGGGGCCTTTGTTGTGCCACCTGATTTGCCACTGGCTTGGCAGGTCACACAGGAGCGACAAAACTCCTTTGTATCTTCATTCATGTGAGGCCAGTGAAAGTGAGGGACAAGCCTGTCCCAAGTCTTGTTCTGGCCTAAGTGTCCTGCTAAAGAAATATCATGGGCCAAGGTAAGAAGGAAGCCCCTAAATTGCAGAGGTATAACCAACCTCCTGGTAGCACCAGGCTTGGGGTCTCTAGCCTCTGAATAAAGGAGCCCTTCATCCCAATACACTTTATGGGTACCTTGAGCATTCCCAGCAGCCTCAGCAGCAGCCAGCTGTCTGAGGGGTTCAAGAGAGGGACAGGATAACTGAGCCTGCCTCAAGTCAGCCCTTGAAGGTCCCCCTGTCCCCAGAAACTCAACCTGATCAGGTTCAAGCTCTTCAGGGACAGTTCCTTCAGGGTCCTCTAGATCAGCTTCCTGGGAAGGCTGATCATCACTCTGAGGCAGGGGAAAAGGCACAGCCTTGACCCTCCTGTTCTTCTTCTTGGTAGGTGCTTGGTCCATTGTTCCAGGATCCAAGACCTGAGGTTCAGTGAGGCACTTTTTGGCCTGTGACCTGGTCACAGCAAGGACATGTGATGATATACCTAACATCTCTGCATGAGTCCTGTACTCCACTTCTGACCATAGAGAACTCTCTAGGTCATTGCCCAACAAACATTCTACTGGGAGGTCTGCACTAACCACAACCCTTTTGAGGCCAGTTACCCCTCCCCATGAGAAGTTAACAACTGCCACACTATGTGAAGTAGTGGCATTGCTGGCATTGGTCACCAGGTAATTCTCACCTGGTATGTACTGTCCAGGGTCCACAAAGCCTGGTGTCACCATAGTGACACTGGCACATGTGTCCCTGTAGGCTTGAGCTACTTTGTCATTAATTAAAGGAGTCTGTCTGTACTTGCCCAGGTTACTGGGGCTCACAGTCAGGGACAAATCAATGTCCCCATCACAGATCAAGACTGCCTGTGTGAGGGTTCTGTCTAAGTCAGAATCTCCTTCAGTTCCCATAGTGATTCCCACTACACCCTTTGTCTGGGGACCAACACTGCTAACAGTAGTACTGGGAGCAGGTGCCTTAGGGGCAACAGTGTTGGGGGCTCCACCCTTCTTACAATCACTGGTCCAGTGAGTTGTATTCTTGCAATGATTGCACCAGGGTTTCTTTTGACCTTCTTTCTTCTTTCCCTTAGTTTGTTGTTGGGACCCACCCTCCTTAGCAGTAGTTTGGGGCCCTGTTGAAGACTTCTGGTCTTTAGATTTCTGATCTCCACCCTTTTGGTCTGTTTTCTTCTGATCACCCCCTTGGCCCTGGTTCTGGTTCTTTTGCTTAACCCTGGTTCTGACCCATTTGTCTGCCTTCTTTCCCAATTCTTGGGGAGAGGTCAGATCAGAGTCAACCAAGTGTTGATGCAGTTGCTGGTTTTGACAGTTATTTAAAATCTGTTCTCTCATCATCAAATTATACAATCCTGTAAAATCAGATACCTTACTTCCCAGCAACCAACCCTCCAAAGCCTTAGTGGCACATTCAACATATTCAGACCAGTCCTGAGTCTGTGTCTTTTGGGTGTCTCTGAACACTAACCTGTACTGTTCAGTGGTTAAGCCTAACCCATCTACCAGAACACTCTTCAGGACTCTGTAATTTCTGACATCCTCTTCTCTAACAGTGAGGAGTCTGTCTCTGCCTCTTCCTTCAAAGGAGAGCCAGAGGATTGCTGCCCACTGGTCTTCAGGAACCTGCTGTACTTTGCAGGCTCTCTCAAGAGCAGTTATCCATTTGTGGATGTCATCCCCACTTTTGTAGGGGGGCACAACCTTAGACAGGTTCCTATTATCAAAGACCCTATCTTTGTCCTTAGGGACAATGCTGCCACCAGTGGGTATAGACCCACTCTCTCTAGGTTGCCTAGCCTTGTTCAGTTTTTCTTCCATCAGGGCTACTTCTAGCTTCTGCTTCCTGATCCTCAGCTGGGCTTCCTGCATTCTGGCCTCATGTTCCCTCCTCTGAGGGGTGGTCATCCTTTTCCTGGAGTGACCTTGAGAGCCTCTAGAGCCATGAGAAGCATTGGAGTCACCTGAGCGATTCCTTTGCCTCCCAAGCCCTGTGTTAAGTCCACTGGGGAGATCCAATGGGGTAAACCCACTGTCAGTCCCCAATAGCCTTAGTTTAGCTGGGCCAAGTATAACACTTGGCACTGGGCTAGTTCTCCCTTCATCATCACTACTTTCTGTATCAGCACCTTTATCACTCTCATCCTCTGTGGTATTATTGCCATCTAAGGGGTGACTATTGGAACTGGGTACCTCTGTAGCATCTTCAGAAGGGGGGCCTCCTGTTCCTGACCCTAAGGGGGCTAACTGGGAAGCTTTCTTGAGCTCTCTCTGATTTTCATCATTTTGCAAGAGTTCTCTGAGCTCAGCAGAGGTAGGGTTCTTGGGCTGTTTAAGGCCTCTAAGAGTTGCCAAATGCCTGAGCTCATTCTGATTAAGGGTAGCAAAGATGGATGGTGCCCTCTGGGGGTCACTCTCAACAGAGATGGGTACAGTGGACCCCTCTGCCCCAGCCATTGCTCTTAAGTGTGGGTGGATGTGTTGCAATCTACCTACACTTGGGTTTACCTACTAAACCTATCTAGTAGTTGTAGTCAGGGTGTGCTACTCCCTTTGCTCTACAACAACTAAGTTCAGTAGAACTTATGTATATCTAATCTTGTTTTATATGTACCTACAGGTACCTATGTGATCTTTCAATTGGTAACCAAGAGATTACAATGGTAAAACACAGCAAGCTCAAATCCAACCGCTGCTCACCAATGTGAGAAGTTGGCCTGGTATATGATGCTCACTAGTTAAAGTGATCACCTTGTACCATGCCAAGCAACCCTTATGGTGTGGTTGTAAGTCAACCTTTTCGGACTAGCTGCCCTAGTGGTAGCGTAGGCTAAGCAGTCTTTGAGGCTAAACTCGTGAAGCGTGTTAAGCCAGCTGTTTTACCAAATGCAACCCCCTTTTATACCAATGAAAGGACACCACACAGATATATATTCAAAATATATATGTATTTATTTCTCAAAGTAACCCCTAGTCTCTTTATGAGCACAGGAGCACAAATCGTCAAACAAGATTACAGTAGAATACACAGAAGTTGCACTTTATATGGATAGGCCCTGGTGGCCGCTCAAACCATATACTAAAATAGTGGTATAAGTACCACGAACAGAAAAGGGAAAAGGCCTAGGGCCTCTAGAATCGCTGGGCCTACAAGGAGCTAACTTCAGTTAGTGACCAGGAGGTCCACGGGTGGCGTGTGCAGAGCAAATAATCACACGCGTGCTCCCATAGGTTTCAATGGGTGCGTAAACAGTACAAAGTTACTGCAAAGAGGATCTTCCGGATGGACTAGGAACTCAAGATTTGGAACAAAGGCACTAGAGATGTAATACTACACTTGGGCACAGGTGTGCCAGCTTTACCTCACCCACAGGAAGCGGGTGCATAGGCCTCGAAGTGCGTCGGGTTTCTTCTATCTGTTCCGTGGAGCTTGAAGACAAAGATGCTGCAGGCGGTCGGTCCGGGAGAGATGCAGTGGATCCAAGAGTGGATCGGAGATGTTGAAGACCTGTAAGCAGAGGGGACAGTGTTCACAGTCACTAGCCAGTGACCAGCGTGGCACCAGGTGGGTACCAGGCAATGTCGGGTGCAAACAGGAAGAAAGGTGTGGCTTGTCTCTGCAGCCACGTGGTCCCTGGAGGTCGAGGACGTCCAGGAGTCGGTTCACGAGCTGTCCCACGCAGGCTCTCGCTGTCGGCGGTGTCGGCGACTTGATCGAAGCAAACAAGCCTTGGCAAAAGCAATTGTTGTAGGAGATGAAATAAGCTGATGGTTCTGACCAGCAAGGTCAGAAGGACTGCTCCTTTGGAGAGGAGCAAGGGCCAGTCTAGAGCAACCAGACCAGTGGTGTATTTTGTAAAGTTCGTCGCCAAGATGGCTACTAGCCAGCGGGCCAGCAACCGGTTAGGCGCATCAAGTGGCAAAATGCAGAAGGGTCCCACGCAGATCGTGGAGATGCTGGAGGGCTCACCTTTGGTGCAGATGCTGCTCGAGCGTTGGGCTTCTCAGATCCCAAAGCAAAACTTGGAGGGAGCCTCGGTTGTTGCACTTGTCAGCTTGTCATGGTCGTTTCAAGATGGCTGGCTCCACGTGTCTCGGTGCCTCCACGGGTCTCCTCTTTTCAGGGACTGTGGATCGGGCGGTGAGAGGTCTTGAGGTCTAGGTCTTGTCAGTCTCTGGGCTCGGGCTCTGGCGGGAGGCGGCGGCAAAGCAGACGTTGATTCGCTGGATGGTGCTTGCGTTAGCAAGGTGGTCACTCCCTGACCACAGGGGAGATTTCCTTCAGTCTTCTGTGCAGCAGAATGTCGAAGTTCCCGTCTTCTTCTTAGTTTCAAGTTGATTCCAGGATGTCTGAAGTCTTAGGACACAGCTCCTACCTTTAAGCGGATTCTAGGGGCCGGACTACCTGCTAGGTCCCTCCCTATGGGTGGGACCAGGAAGGGGGGTGGTTACACCCCCAATCCGTTGTCCAGCTCGCCCCAGGCCTGGGACTGGTGTGCCCCAGGACCGGTTTGAACTGGCATATGCACCGAGGCTCCTTGTGAGCCACAGGCATGTCTGATTTCTTTCAAGCCCTACCTGACCAATACACAAAATCCTGTCTGGGGTGGTGCACGCACCTCCCCTGGCAGGAAACCCTTTGTCTACACCTCCCAAGCTGGAAGGACTCCCAGCAGCAGGAGGGCAGACTTGTGTCTGTGGTGGCAGCATCCATTTTGTGGAGCTGAGGCTATGTCTGATTTTACCCGGGTTTCAGGTACTGTACATGTCGTGTCCCTCTATAAGGGTGGAATGCTAACCCCGTCGCCAGAATTGGCGAGGGGTTAGTATTCCAATTCGTATGACACCTTACTCGACATGTTTTGATAAAGCCAAACCAAAGATAGCATTTAACCGCGAGGTTCATAATGCACTTAAGAGTATATGGTATGACGATATCTGGAAACAGTAGAAGGAGGTTGTTCCGACCACTGCAGACAGGCTCAGCTCATGCCAGAGCACCATCTCACAATGAACCAAGCACTCTGCCTTCAGGATTGTTAAGGCCTGCCATAGGAGTGGCTTATAGGTTACCAGTTGTCCCATTTAAGGTTAGGTATAGGTATACTACACCTAAGTAAGAGGTGATTACACCAACTTACCCCAGCTGAGTGATCAGCCAGTTGTGTCAGATTGTTAGGCCAAGCCTGGGGTGGCATAATACATGCTTCAGCCCCTGGCAGGCCTTGGGTACACCAATGCCCTGGGTACCTAGTGTACACTGGTACAGGGGCTGACAGGGTGATCCACTTCCAATTGGTTATGCACCTAGGGTGCATAGTTTTAATTTAGTAGAGAGAACAGCAGGCTGGGGGTCTGATTGGCAGGCCCACAGCCTCAATATGTCAAAAACCAGTGAAGCAAAAAGCAAAAATTTGGGGTGACCATAGGATAGCAGACCCTACTCTCCTACAGCACCCCTTTACCTAATGGCTTTCCTTCTCAATATTCTTATCACTTAAATGAAGAAAATATCCCTTTTGTAACAATCCCTGGGGTCGGCGATTGTTTGATTTCCAACCAATACAGCAGACTTGCTTTAATGATAGTGGCACACAAAGCTGTTGTTTCGGCACATGCCGGTGTGGCTGCCACAATTTCACTGCTACAGCAACGTTATTGGTGGCCTGGTTTATATTAACAGGCCCAAATATATGCCCTGTGGTGTGCCATTTGGCAACAAATTAAATCTTCCACTGTGGCTCAACCATCACAGACACACCTGTTGATCTCCAACAAGCCTTTCGCTGCATTTATTTGCATCACAGTGCTTCACTGATTTCGGACACTGCATTCACTGATTTTTGCTCTAGATTTCTCTGGGTTTGGTGACAGCATTTGGCTGACGCTCAAACTGTTATTAAAGACATGCAAGTCTTTGATGGGACACATGCATGCAGTGCATTCCACTCGGACCAGGACCCTGCTTTCGTGTCAAAAGTGTACAGGTATTCTATAGAATCCCTTGGTATAAGGTGCATTATTCTTCTCCATACTGTCCCGAGGGCAATTCTGTTCTGAAAAGAAGGATCCATGACTTAAACCAGTCCTTAACACCTACAGTATTAGGCACTGGGAGTAGTTGGATCCACCACCTCTATAGGGTTCAGAGGGCCCTAAATAACCTCTCTAAAAGATCTCTGGGTGGGCAGACCCCATACGAAGTAGTTTTATACATCAAAATGTATGTTCCAGATCTTGATGGCCCAGACATTGGGGCTGCTGCTGCAGCCTTTGATGTAGGTAATGGTCGTGCTGTCTTACAGGATCTACCAAAGTTCTATGACGCGCAATCAAGCGACCAATTAAACACAACTCCCTCTTCAAGGTATGACGTAAAACCCGAACTTTACGGAAGGATTCTAAAAATTGGGGATCTCGTTCGAGAAAAGGAGGCAATAAAAAGGAATTTGGGCCATCATACCAAGTACCATGTGCCTGTCCTTGGCGTCCGAGGCACAATGACTGTTATCCTGCCACCGCTTCCTGGTTCTAAAGACAAGCGTTTTGTTTCCATTGAACATATCAAGCTACACCATGTGGCCGATTCTAAATAGTAGGCCACTGGGTGTCCGTGCTACTACACAGGACATTTCTCTGCAGCTAGTGAGCACCGCCGAAACGCTTACTCCCTGGTAGGGGAGAGAGGGGGAGAATGAGTCCACAACCCGCAACACGACTGAAGTACTGTTCCTACTGCTGAGTCTTCTGCAGCAGACGTCGTTTATATTGATCCACCATCGGTGGAGCCACCTCTTTTTGATTTTTAGATGCATGGACTGCCTTATTGAGATCGTGCAAGATACTGAATCCCTTTGTGGGTTGGAAATATCACCACAAAAGAAAGGTCTTTATCAAAAAGGACATAGCCTTGAGAAAGTTGCGGGACGATTTCCCTTTGTAAGCAACGAAACACGTGTTGGCTGTCTGAAGCAAGACCAAAAGAATAAAGAAAGAAAATAAGAATTGAAATAACTTGTGTATAATTTGTGCTTACATCGTGCACTTAATGATTAGTTGAGACACCTATGACGCATGCTGAGGATTTCTTTGTATATTTTGTTGGCTTTGGCCGCTATTTAGGGAGGTTGGTGGTTCTACTCACCTTAAAGCACCGGCTTCCAAATAAGTGGTTTTATGTACAAATACATGTGTTTTTTCCTGAGTGGTACCAATATACCTAAGCATTGTACCACTGTACATTAGTAGTTGCATAGGCACCGAAACTGGCATGGGCAACTACTCGGACGGCCACCCTGGGAGCAGGGGCGGCAGCCGATCTGTTTACTAGGGCTGATTTCGGCCGATTTTGTTCCGGGGGGGGGCAGATATTGTCAGCTACCGGTAACAAAAACAGCCCCCAAGGGCCCAAGACCGGCCCCCACCCTGGCAGTCCATCGGGAAAAGCCCAGTGCCCGCTATGGCCAGTTCAGAGTCTGCACAAAGCAGCTTCTGGAGCCCAGAAGGTGTCACTTATGTAAATTAGAGGGGCCTCGCCTAGTCCCAGGGCCAGACTGGCTATAGTGGGCACTGGGCATTTCCTTGGTGGGCCATTAGCGTGTGGGCTGGTTTTGGACCCCTGGGGGGCCGTCTTTGTTACCAGGGGCCGGTTTTGCAGAATAGCTGCAATATTAGCACCCAGTAACAAATGCGGCACAAAGCTTTCCACTAGCATTGCTCCCCTCACCCCAGGGGCCAGCCTAGCTCTTTGCCAGGGCGGGTTTCTGTTCCCCGACAGGGTCTGCCCATTCCCCTTTTCCCCGGTCTCCAAATCCTAGAACCGGCCCTGAGAAGGGGTATGCACAGACTATCACCTCTCTGCTTTGGATCCAGGTAGCCCAAATGCCATTTGGTAAAAAGTTTAGAAGTACCGCAAATGGATCTAAGATCTACCGTTCTAGGGCGAGGTAAGTCCTAAGCTTATGTGGGATCACTCTCCTCACAAAGGCCGTCGGTTTACCAAGGAGCTGTTGGCATAACATCCCCATGGAAGCACTCTAGAGGGGCCCTTTCATCGACAGTGGCTGAAGCAACGGGGGCGGTGGCGGAGGGAAAGCACTGGTCTGGTCTCACAATTATCAATAACGGCATTACCCATGAAGTCTTCAATGAGCCAGATTACCATTCCAAGCCCCCGTTACCTGAAGATCAAATCAACCACGTTGTTCTTTGCTAATTTTCAATTATTTCGCTGCAGATATATGCAAAAGGATCTTAATGTTTCCGGCGATTAATGTTTTAAGCTGCCGGACCCTAAGAGGGCGACCATATAAGAAGTATCCACCATCTCGCCTTCTAGCCCTATGGACATCTCCAACTCGGGATCCCTCCAGACCCAAGACCACCACCCTTGAATGCAACACCACCTGAACACCTGGCTGAAAGTTGGCAAGAATTTCCTGCTCTGTAAATATGTAATATATAATTGTCCAAGCCTAATCGCTGTTAAAATGTAATCCTGACTGAATTTGCAATTTGTATATATATTTATCTCTAACCACTAGTATATGTAGTAGATCTTTGTACTTACTACCATTCCTATGTGATTTTAGAGTTTATCTGTTTGTATCTCTTCCTTGAGTGACTTTACAATTTGTACATTTGCAATTTTTCCCTCCTTTCGCTCCACTGCTACATTTGCAATTTTTACCTGTTTATATCTCTTATGTAACTCATGTAATCCAAAGTCCTTATGAAACGCAACTGGTTCTTTTGTAAAGCGCTCTGACACCTTCGGGTAATGTTCGCGCTATATAAAATCGCATTAAATAAAATAAAAAAAATCAATAAAAATCATGAAGTCACTGCGTGGACAGCACAGGAATGAGCTGGCTTCAACATAAGGTCAGCGGAAAGATTTGAGAGTCGGCAAAGGCGTTCCGGTTTTAAATCGCAAGAGTCACTGGGAAGAAACTAGATCATCAAGTCAGATATACAGGGGAGCGGGTGTGAGCTGAACAGTGAGTGCTGAGTATGGGGTGATTCTACACCCTCTTATGTTCCTAGTCCAAGGGGGCGAGTGAGGCCAATGGTTTAAATTGTGTACCAGAAAATTATCCGTAGAATCATTAGCATTCGCGTATCTACTTCAACTCTCCACAAATGTGTTTAAAGAAAGATATGGAGTTTTAACATGATGTGCAGGATGCAGTGGCGGCTGGTGCATTTGAAAGTGGTGAAGGCGTGCATGCATTATGAGCTAGCGAGCACAACTGCCATAAGGGGAGTTAGGGGGGTGTGAGAAGTTGGCCTGGTATATGATGCTCACTAGTTAAAGTGATCACCTTGTACCATGCCAAGCAACCCTTATGGTGTGGTTGTAAGTCAACCTTTTCGGACTAGCTGCCCTAGTGGTAGCGTAGGCTAAGCAGTCTTTGAGGCTAAACTCGTGAAGCGTGTTAAGCCAGCTGTTTTACCAAATGCAAACCCCTTTTATACCAATGAAAGGACACCACACAGATATATATTCAAAATATATATGTATTTATTTCTCAAAGTAACCCCTAGTCTCTTTATGAGCACAGGAGCACAAATCTTCAAACAAGATTACAGTAGAATACACAGAAGTTGCACTTTATATGGATAGGCCCTGGTGGCCGCTCGAACCATATACTAAAATAGTGGTATAAGTACCACGAACAGAAAAGGGAGAAGGCCTAGGGCCTCTAGAATCGCTGGGCCTACAAGGAGCTAACTTCAGTTAGTGACCAGGAGGTCCACGGGAGGCGTGTGCAGAGCAAATAGTCACACGCGTGCTCCCATAGGTTTCAATGGGTGCGTAAAAAGTACAAAGTTACTGCAAAAATGATCTTCCGGATGGACTAGGAACTCAAGATTGGAAACACAGGCACTAGAGATGATACTCTACACTTGGGCACCGGAGTGCCAACTTTACCTCACCCACAGGAAGCGGGTGCATAGGTGTCGAAGTGCGTCGGGTTTCTTCTATCTGTTCCGTGGAGCCTGAAGACAAAGGTGCTGCAGGCGGTCGGTCCGGGAGAGATGCGGTGGATCCAAGAGTGGATCGGTGTTGTAGAAGACCTGTAAGCAGAGGGGACAGTGTTCACAGTCACTAGCCAGTGACCAGCCTGGCACCAGGTGGGTACCAGGCAATGTCGGGTGCAAACAGGAAGAAAGGTGTAGCTTGTCTCTGCAGCCACGTGGTCCCTGGAGGTCGACGACATACAGGAGTCGGTTCACGAGCTGTCCCACGCAGGCTCTCGCAGTCGGCGGTGTCGGCGACTTGATCGAAGCAAACAAGCCTTGGCAAAAGCAATTGTTGTGGAGAACAAGATAAGCTGATTGTTCTGACCAGCAAGGTCAGAGGGACTGCTCCTTTGGAGGGGAGCAAGGGCCAGTCTGGAGCAACCAGACCAGCGGTGTATTTCTTGAAGTTCATCGCCAAGATGGCCACTAGCCAGCGGGCCAGCAACCGGTTAGGCGCGTCAAGTGGCAAAATGCAGAAGGGCACCACGCAGATCGTGGAGATGCTGGAGGGCTCACCTTTGGTGCAGATGCTGCTCAGGTGTTGGGCTTCTCAGATCCCAAAGCACAACTTGGAGGGCGCCTCGGTTGTTGCGCTTGCAGCTTGTTGTCGTCGTTCCAAGATGGCTGGCTCCACGTGTCTCGGTGCCTCCACGGGTCTCCTCTTTTCAGGGACTGTGGATCGGGCAGTGAGAGGTCTGGAGGTCCAGGTCTTGTCAGTCTCTGGGCTCGGGCTCCGGCGGGAGGCGGCGGCAAAGCAGACGTTGATTCGCTGGATGGTGCTTGCGTTAGCAAGGTGGTCACTCCCTGACCACAGGGGAGATTTCCTTCAGTCTTCTGTGCAGCAGAATGTCGAAGTTCCCGTCTTCTTCTTAGTTTCAAGTTGATTCCAGGATGTCTGAAGTCTTAGGACACAGCTCCTACCTTTAAGCGGATTCTAGGGGCCGGACTACCTGCTAGGTCCCTCCCTAAGGGTGGGACCAGGAAGGGGGGTGGTTACACCCCCAATCCTTTGTCCAGCTCGCCCCAGGCCCGGGACTGGTGTGCCCCAGGACCGGTTGGAACTGGCATATGCACCGAGGCTCCTTGTGAGCCTCAGGCATGTCTGGTTTCTTTCAAGCCCTACCTGACCAATACACAAAATCCTGTCTGGGGTGGTGCATGCACCTCCCCTGGCAGGAAACCCTTTGTCCACACCTCCCAAGCTGGAAGGACTCCCAGCAGCAGGAGGGCAGACTTGTGTCTGTGGTGGCAGCATCCATTTTGTGGAGCTGAGGCTATGTCTGATTTTACCCGGGTTTCAGGTACTGTACATGTCGTGTCCCTCTAGAAGGGTGGAATGCTAACCCCGTCACCAGAATTGGCGAGGGGTTAGTATTCCAATTCGTATGACACCTTACTCGACATGTTTTGATAAAGCCAAATCAAAGATAGCATTTAACCGCGAGGTTCATAATGCACTTAAGAGTATATGGTATGACGATATCTGGAAACAGTAGAAGGAAGGGGTTCCGGCCACTGCAGACACGCTCAGCTCATGCCAGAGCACCATCTCACATGGAACCAAGCACTCTGCCTTCAGGATTGTTAAGGCCTGCCATAGGAGTGACTTATAGGTTACCAGGTGTCCCATTTAAGGTTAGGTATAGGTATACTACACCTAAGTAAGAGGTGATTACACCAACTTACCCCAGCTGAGTGATCAGCCAGTTGTGTCAAATTGTTAGGCCAAGCCGGGGGTGGCATAATACATGCTTCAGCCCCTGGCAGGCCTTGGGTACACCAATGCCCTGGGTACCTAGTGTACACTGGTACAGGGGCTGACAGGGTGATCCACTTCCAATTGGTTATGCACCTAGGGTGCATAGTTTTAATTTAGTAGAGAGAACAGCAGGCTGGGGGTCGGATTGGCAGGCCCACAGCCTCAATATGTCAAAAACCAGTGAAGCAAAAAGCAAAAATTTGGGGTGACCATAGGATAGCAGACCCTACTCTCCTACACAACCCCCCCCCAAACGCTGGGACATTAAACTAGCCTTGACCAGTCTCGTCTTCATGTCCTAACTGGAAGTACCTGGAGAGACCATCTGCATTCCCATGGTCAGTACCTGGCCGGTGCTCCACTGTAAAGTCCATCCCCTGTAGGGAAATGGACCACCTAAGCAGTTTGGGGTTTTCACCCTTCATCTGATTTAGCCACAAGAGGGGCTTATGGTCGGTCTGAATCTTGAAGTGAGTGCCAAACAAGTATGGCCTCAGCTTCTTCAGGGCCCACACCACAGCAAAGGCCTCCCTCTCATTAGCTGACCAATTCTTCTCTCTGGGGGTCAACCTTCTGCTAATAAAAGCAATGGGTTGGTCTTGACCATCTACATTAAGTTGTGACAGCACAGCTCTCACACCCAACTCAGAAGGATCTGTTTGGACAATAAACTCTTTGGAGTAGTCAGGACTTTTCAGGATAGGTGCAGAGCACATGGCCTCCTTCAGGTCATCAAATGCCTTTTGACAGCTTACTGTCCACTGAACCTTTTTGGGCATCTTCTTGGATGTCAGATCATTAAGAGGAGTCACAATGGACCCATAGTTCTTAACAAACTTCCTGTAGTACCCAGTCAAGCCCAAGAAAGCTCGAACTTGAGTCTGGGTGGTTGGAGGAGACCAGTCCTTGATGGATTGTATCTTACTCTCCAGTGGTTGAACTTGGCCTCCACCTACAAGGTGGCCCAAATATACAACCTTACTCTGCCCTATCTGGCACTTAGTAGCCTTGATAGTGAGGCCTGCCCTTTGCAGAGCCTCAAGAGCCTTCTTCAGGTGGATCAGGTGATCCTCCCAGGTGGAGCTAAAGACAGCAATGTCATCAAGATTTGCTGCGCAAAAGTCATCCAACCCAGTAAGGACTTGGTTCACCAGCCTTTGGAAGGTGGCAGGTGCATTCTTCAGACCAAAGGGCATCACCACAAACTGGTAGTGCCCACCTGGGGTTGAGAATGCTGTTTTGGCCTTAGACTCCTCAGCTAATCTGATTTGCCAATAGCCAGCTGTTAAGTCAAATGTGCTCAAAAACTTTGCAGAAGCTAGTTTGTCTATGAGCTCATCTGCCCTTGGAATAGGGTGTGCATCTGTCCTGGTGACAGCATTGAGTCCTCTGTAATCCACACAGAACCTCATCTCTCTCTTGCCATCTTTGGTGTGAGGTTTGGGGACCAGAACCACTGGGCTAGCCCAGGAGCTCTCTGAGGGTTCAATGACACCTAATTCCAGCATTTTATGTACCTCAGCCTTTATACAGTCCCTGACGTGGTCAGGTTGTCTGTAAAGCTTGTTCTTTACAGGCAGACTGTCACCAGTGTCCACCACATGGGTACACCAGTCAGTTTGAATAGGTATCAAGGAAAACATATGTGAAAATGATTGTAGAACCTGTCTACATTCAGTCTGCTGATGGGCAGTGAGGTTGCCTCCAAGGGTCACTCCTTCAACTGAGCCATCTTCAGGGTTCTGAGACAACAGGTCTGGGAGAGGGTCAGTCTCTTCCTCCTGTCCCTCATCTGTAGCCATGAACAAGCCCATGTCTGCCCTGTCAACATATGCTTTAAGCCTGTTAACATGGAGTACCCTGTGGGGACTCCTGGGAGTTCCTAGGTCTACCAAGTAGGTGACCTCTCCCTTCTTTTCCAGGATTGTATGGGGTCCAGACCATTTGTCTTGGAGTGCTGCTGGGGCCACTGGCTCCAACACCCATACCTTCTGTCCTGGCTGAAACTCAACCAAGACAGCCTTTTGGTCATGCCAAGCTTTCTGTAAGGCCTGGCTTGCCTCAAGGTTTTTGGATGCCTTCTCCATATACTCAGCCATCCTGGAGCGGAGACAAAGTACATAGTCCACTATGTCTTGTTTAGGCTTTTTGAGAGGTAACTCCCATCCTTCCTTCACTAAACACAGTGGGCCTCTTACAGGGTGCCCAAACAACAATTCAAAGGGGCTGTAGC
The DNA here is from genome assembly GCF_964204655.1 of Triturus cristatus. NCBI lineage: Eukaryota > Metazoa > Chordata > Amphibia > Caudata > Salamandridae > Triturus > Triturus cristatus. Next base: position 622,064,819 of record NC_140579.1, on the reverse strand, counting down.
CAACCCCCTTTTGTGGGACCTCTCTGTAAGCAAACAGAAGGCAGGGTAGAAGGATGTCCCATCTTCGCCTGAGCTTTTCAGGTAATCCTTTGATCATACCCTTTAGGGTCTTGTTGAATCTCTCAACAAGCCCATTGCATTGTGGGTGATAAGGGGTGGTGAACTTGTAGTTGACACCACATTCCTTCCACATAGCTGTCAAGTATCCTGACATAAAGTTGGTACCTCTGTCAGATACTACCTCCTTAGGAAACCCCACTCTGGAGAATACTCCCAGCAGGGCCCTGGCCACAACAGGAGCTGTAGTGGTCCTAAGGGGAATTGCCTCTGGATACCTGGTGGCATGATCCACTACCACCAGTATAAATCTGTGCCCAGATGCAGTGGGAGGATCCATGGGACCCACTATATCTATTCCCACTCTTTCAAAGGGGACCCCCACCATAGGTAGTGGTATTAGGGGGGCCTTTGTTGTGCCACCTGATTTGCCACTGGCTTGGCAGGTCACACAGGAGCGACAAAACTCCTTTGTATCTTCATTCATATGAGGCCAGTGAAAGTGAGGGACAAGCCTGTCCCAAGTCTTGTTCTGGCCTAAGTGTCCTGCTAAAGGAATATCATGGGCCAAGGTAAGAAGGAAGCCCCTAAATTGCAGAGGTATAACCAACCTCCTGGTAGCACCAGGCTTGGGGTCTCTAGCCTCTGAATAAAGGAGCCCTTCATCCCAATACACTTTATGGGTACCTTGAGCATTCCCAGCAGCCTCAGCAGCAGCCAGCTGTCTGAGGGGTTCAAGAGAGGGACAGGATAACTGAGCCTGCCTCAAGTCAGCCCTTGAAGGTCCCCCTGTCCCCAGAAACTCAACCTGATCAGGTTCCAGCTCTTCAGGGACAGTTCCTTCAGGGTCCTCTAGATCAGCTTCCTGGGAAGGCTGATCATCACTCTGAGGCAGGGGGGAAGGCACAGCCTTGACCCTCCTGTTCTTCTTCTTGGTAGGTGCTTGGTCCATTGTTCCAGGATCCAAGACCTGAGGTTCAGTGAGACACTTTTTGGCCTGTGACCTGGTCACAGCAAGGACATGTGATGATATACCTAACATCTCTGCATGAGTCCTGTACTCCACTTCTGACCATAGAGAATTCTCTAGGTCATTGCCCAACAAACATTCTACTGGGAGGTCTGCACTAACCACAACCCTTTTGAGGCCAGTTACCCCTCCCCATGAGAAGTTAACAACTGCCACACTATGTGAAGTAGTGGCATTGCTGGCATTGGTTACCAGGTAATTCTCACCTGGTATGTACTGTCCAGGGTCCACAAAGCCTGGTGTCACCATAGTGACACTGGCACATGTGTCCCTGTAGGCTTGAGCCACTTTTTCGTTAATTAAAGGAGTCTGTCTGTACTTGCCCAGGTTACTGGGGCTCACAGTCAGGGACAAATCAATGTCCCCATCACAGATCAAGACTGCCTGTGTCAGGGTTCTGTCTAAGTCAGAATCTCCTTCAGTTCCCATGGTGATTCCCACTACACCCTTTGTCTGGGGACCAACACTGCTAACAGTAGTACTGGGAGCAGGTGCCTTAGGGGCAACAGTGTTGGGGGCTCCACCCTTCTTACAATCACTGGTCCAGTGAGTTGTATTCTTGCAATGATTGCACCAGGGTTTCTTTTGACCTTCTTTCTTCTTTCCCTTAGTTTGTTGTTGGGACCCACCCTCCTTAGCAGTAGTTTGGGGCCCTGTTGAAGACTTCTGGTCTTTAGATTTCTGATCTCCACCCTTTTGGTCTGTTTTCTTCTGATCACCCCCTTGGCCCTGGTTCTGGTTCTTTTGCTTAACCCTGGTTCTGATCAATTTGTCTGCCTTCTTTCCCAATTCTTGGGGAGAGGTCAGATCAGAGTCAACCAAGTGTTGATGCAGTTGCTGGTTTTGACAGTTATTTAAAATCTGTTCTCTCATCATCAAATTATACAATCCTGTAAAATCAGATACCATACTTCCCAGCAACCAACCCTCCAAAGCCTTAGTGGCACATTCAATGTATTCAGACCAGTCCTGAGTCTGTGTCTTTTGGGTGTCTCTGAACATTAACCTGTACTGTTCAGTGGTTAAGCCTAACCCATCAACCAGAACACTTTTCAGGACTCTGTAATTTCGGACATCCTCTTCTCTAACAGTGAGGAGTCTGTCTCTGCCTCTTCCTTCAAAGGAGAGCCAGAGGATTGCTGCCCACTGGTCTTCAGGAACCTGCTGTACTTTGCAGGCTCTCTCAAGAGCAGTTATCCATTTGTGGATGTCATCCCCACTTTTGTAGGGGGGCACAACCTTAGACAGGTTCCTATTATCAAAGACCCTATCTTTGTCCTTAGGGACAATGCTGCCACCAGTGGGTATAGACCCACTCTCTCTAGGTTGCCTAGCTTTGTTCAGTTTCTCTTCCATCAGGGCTACTTCTAGCTCCTGCTTCCTGATCCTCAGCTGGGCTTCCTGCATTCTGGCCTCATGTTCCCTCCTCTGAGGGGTGGTCATCCTTTTCGTGGAGTGACCTTGAGAGCCTCTAGAGGCATGAGAAGCATTGGAGTCACCTGAGCGATTCCTTTGCCTCCCAAGCCCCTGGTTAAGTCCACTGGGGAGATCCAATGGGATGGTCCCATTGTCAGTCCCCAATAGCCTTAGTTTAGCTGGGCCAAGTATAACACTTGGCACTGGGCTAGTTCTCCCTTCATCATCACTACTCTCTGTATCCTCCCCACTTTCCTCCTCTGTAGTATGGTTCTCATCTAAGGGATGGCTATTGGAAAGGGGTACTTCTGTAGCATCTTCAGAAGGGGGGCATCCTGTTCCTGACCCTAAGGGGGCTAACTGGGAAGCTTTCTTGAGCTCTCTCTGATTTTCATCATTTTGCAAGAGTTCTCTGAGCTCAGCAGAGGTAGGGTTCTTGGGCTGTTTAAGGCCTCTAAGAGTTGCCAAATGCCTGAGCTCATTCTGGTTAAGGGTAGCAAAGATGGATGGTGCCCTCTGGGGGTCACTCTCAACAGAGATAGGTACAGTGGACCCCTCTGCCCCAGCCATTGCTCTTAAGTGTGGGTGGATGTGTTGCAATCTACCTACACTTGGGTTTACCTTCTAAACCTATCTAGTAGTTGTAGTCAGGGTGTGCTACTCCCTTTGCTCTACAACAACTAAGTTCAGTAGAACTTATGTATATCTAATCTTGTTTTATATGTACCTACAGGTACCTATGTGATCTTTCAATTGGTAACCAAGAGATTACAATGGTAAAACACAGCAAGCTCAAGTCCTACCGCTGCTCACCAATTTGAGAAGTTGGCCTGGTATATGATGCTCACTAGTTAAAGTGATCACCTTGTACCATGCCAAGCAACCCTTATGGTGTGGTTGTAAGTCAACCTTTTCGGACTAGCTGCTCTAGTGGTAGCGTAGGCTAAGCAGTCTTTGAGGCTAAACTCGTGAAGCGTGTTAAGCCAGCTGTTTTACCAAATGTAACCCCCTTTTATACCAATGAAAGGACACCACACAGATATATATTCAAAATATATATGTATTTATTTCTCAAAGTAACCCCTAGTCTCTTTATGAGCACAGGAGCACAAATCGTCAAACAAGATTACCGTAGAATACACAGAAGTTGCACTTTATATGGATAGGCCCTGGTGGCCGCTCGAACCATATACTAAAATAGTGGTATAAGTACCACGAACAGAAAAGGGAAAAGGCCTAGGGCCTCTAGAATCGCTGGGCCTACAAGGAGCTAACTTCAGTTAGTGACCAGGAGGTCCACGGGTGGCGTGTGCAGAGCAAATAGTCACACGCGTGTTCCCATAGGTTTCAATGGGTGCGTAAAAAGTACAAAGTTACTGCAAAGAGGATCTTCCGGATGGATTGGAACTCAAGATTTGGAACACAGGCACTAGAGATGTAATACTACACTTGGGCACAGGAGTGCCAGCTTTACCTCACCCACAGGAAGCGGGTGCATAGGCCTCGAAGTGCGTCGGGTTTCTTCTATCTGTTCCGTGGAGCCTGAAGACAAAGATGCTGCAGGCGGTCGGTCCGGGAGAGATGCGGTGGATCCAAGAGTGGATCGGAGATGTTGAAGACCTGTAAGCAGAGGGGACAGTGTTCACAGTCACTAGCCAGTGACCAGCGTGGCACCAGGTGGGTACCAGGCAATGTCGGGTGCAAACAGGAAGAAAGGTGTAGCTTGTCTCTGCAGCCACGTGGTCCCTGGAGGTTGACGATGTCCAGGAGTCTGTTCAAGAGCTGTCCCACGCAGGTTCTCGCTGTTGGCGGTGTCGGCGACTTGATCGAAGCAAACAAGCCTTGGCAAAAGCAATTGTTGTAGGAGATGAAATAAGCTGATGGTTCCTACCAGCAAGTTCAGAGGGACTGCTCCTTTGAAGGGGAGCAAGGGCCAGTCTGGAGCAACCAGACCAGCTGTGTATTTTGTAAAGTTCGTCGCCAAGATGGCTACTAGCCAGCGGGCCATCAACCCGTTAGGCGCGTCGAGTGGCAAAATGCAGAAGGGCCCCACGCAGATCGTGGAGATGCTGGAGGGCTCACCTTTGGTGCAGATGCTGCTCGGGGGTTGGGCTTCTCAGATCTCAAAGCACAACTTGGAGGGAGCCTTGGTTGTTGCACTTGTCAGCTTGTCGTGGTCGTTCCAAGATGGCTGGCTCCACGTGTCTCGTTGCCTCCACGGGTCTCCTCTTTTCAGGGACTGTGGATCGGTCGGTGAGAAGTCTGGAGGTCCAGGTCTTGTCAGTCTCTGGGCTCGGGCTCTGGCGGGAGGCGGCGGCAAAGCGGATGTTGATTCGCTGGATGGTGCTTGCGTTAGCAAGGTGGTCACTCCCTGACCACAGGGGAGATTTCCTTCAGTCTTCTGTGCAGCAGAATGTCGAAGTTCCCGTCTTCTTCTTAGTTTCAAGTTGATTCCAGGATGTCTGAAGTCTTAGGACACAGCTCCTACCTTTAAGCGGATTCTAGGGGCCGGACTACCTGCTAGGTCCCTCCCTATGGGTGGGACCAGGAAGGGGGGTGGTTACACCCCCAATCCTTTGTCCAGCTCGCCCCATGCCCGGGACTGGTGTGCCCCAGGACCGGTTTGAACTGGCATATGCACCGAGGCTCCTTGTGAGCCACAGGCATGTCTGGTTTCTTTCAAGCCCTACCTGACCAATACACAAAATCCTGTCTGGGGTGGTGCATGCACCTCCCCTGGCAGGAAACCCTTTGTCCACACCTCCCAAGCTGGAAGGACTCCCAGCAGCAGGAGGGCAGACTTGTGTCTGTGGTGGCAGCATCCATTTTGTGGAGCTGAGGCTATGTCTGATTTTACCCGGGTTTCAGGTACTGTACATGTCGTGTCCCTCTAGAAGGGTGGAATGCTAACCCCGTCGCCAGAATTGGCGAGGGGTTAGTATTCCAATTCGTATGACACCTTACTCGACATGTTTTGATAAAGCCAAACCAAAGATAGCATTTAACCGCGAGGTTCATAATGCACTTAAGAGTATATGGTATGACGATATCTGGAAACAGTAGAAGGAAGTTGTTCCGACCACTGCAGACAGGCTCAGCTCATGCCAGAGCACCATCTCACATGGAACCAAGCACTCTGCCTTCAGGATTGTTAAGGCCTGCCATAGGAGTGACTTATAGGTTACCAGGTGTCCCATTTAAGGTTAGGTATAGGTATACTACACCTAAGTAAGAGGTGGTTACACCAACTTACTCCAGCTGAGTGATCAGCCAGTTGTGTCAGATTGTTAGGCCAAGCCTGGGGTGGCATAATACATGCTTTAGCCCCTGGCAGGCCTTGGGTACACCAATGCCCTGGGTACCTAGTGTACACTGGTACAGGGGCTGACAGGGTGATCCACTTCCAATTGGTTATGCACCTAGGGTGCATAGTGTAAATTTAGTAGAGAGAACAGCAGGCTGAGGGTCTTATTGGCAGGCCCACAGCCTCAATATGTCAAAAACCATTGAAGCAAAAAGCAAAAATTTGGGGTGACCATAGGATAGCAGACCCTACTCTCCTACAGTCACTAATAAAACCGAAATGCAGTTACACTCACCGTCCAGTTACAGAAAAGGAAGTACAGCAAATGCCACCCCGAACTTAACCATTCATCATGCATCACTGGCTGAGGCCTTGGAGAGGAAGCTGACACTAGTGCACCAGTGACACCCAGTGCTTTGTGGGCAGGGGTTGAGGGTGGCAAAGGATAAAGGTTAAAGGAGGGTGTGGTAAGTAAGCAGCTACCACGAACAAGACGTATTTCATTAAAGTAGATACGTTTATTTCCATACAACTTCAGCCACAGCAAGGAGCGGCGCACCTTCAGGATCCCGATCGGAACTGACAGCACTTGATCGAACTCCCAAGGACGCACACTCCAAGCACGGGACAAACAGAACACAGAATAGAGATCATTCTAAATACAAACCCATTACAGAAGGGCAAGGAAACGGGTGGAAAAGGATTATATGGGGTTCAAGAATGGGTAGGGATAAAAGATACAAAGGATTTTTTAGGGCTCAGGGATAGGTAGAATCTAGGAAGGTGTTTTAAGGTTCAGGGCAGGGGAGAGGGTTTGCCCTTAAAAATGTATGTGGGTGTGTGTGTAAATAAATAAATATATATATATATATAAAATATAAAAGCTGCTACACATTATACATACACAGCGCTAAACTCCTCGATCACTAGTTACCATCCAGTGACAAAGCTTCTTGTAAGCAACAACAATATATAACAGATTATCGAAGAGGAAATATAAAGTCCTTGAACTGTGGATATTTCATAGAAATGTATTTTTATGGTCACAGCTGAAATATACATATATATCAATACTTACCAGCACATTTGTGTGATTAGTTGCAGTACAGCATTAGCGGCTGCTCTGGAGGGACGGAGAAGGCTTCAGTGTCGCAGTGCCAGCCCATGATGCTCACCGAGGTCTTGGGAAGAGCAACACCATTTATCAGTCTAGGTACGGCAGAGGTTATTGTAAGAAATTGTATTATTTGCAGTAGGTGACTACCCACCTCAGGGAATAATCACAACTTTTGTCAGGGTAAACCCTTAAAGTCACAAACTTAACCTGACGCAACCACCTGGTAGGTATCGCAGGAGACTGGCTTAACTTGAGGCAATGTGCAAAGTATTTATAGAGGACCAAAACAGTAATTCAGTAAAAACGCAAAACAATAATGATCCCATAACGAATTAGAAAAATAGAGTACAATGTAATTAATAAAATGGCACAAAAACAACAAAAATCCAATTAGGGGACCCGTAAATATGTATTTTGGAAGTTTTGAGCAGAAATAGCTATAAAAAAAAAAAGCACAAAGTACCAATGATTGTCAGCGGTTGGGGTACACCAAGACCTAGGTGCAATTCGAGACTGACAGCAATGGAGTGTGATTCGGATACAACATCCAGGTTCCTCCTGGTCAAAGATTTTACCTTCTGACTTAGTCTGTTAAGTCCCAATCCACCACAGGAGTACACTTCTAAAGCCCCCATGCCCTTAGGGGAGGCACGTAAAGACTCACAGGGTGTCATGCAGGGGCCAATAGGAGGGTCCAGTCCTGATCCGGGTTGGCACTGGTCAGTTGGGCACTTCCAGGAAATGGCCTGTTGCAGCTTGTTATGGCACGGTTGCTAACTCAGGAGGTCAGCCAAATTACTCTTAGAGTTCACTTCTTTCTTCTGGGCACAAGAGGGAACAGGTCCAGTCCTTTAGAACTCCTCTCAGGTCATAGACAGCAGGTCTAGTCCTATTCTACTATCCCATCGTGGAAGAGGTGTTGCGCAGCGGCCAGGGTCCCAGACTCTGGACCACAGGGTTCACATTTCGATCCCCGGTGCCGGCGGCAGGTTAGCCCAGCACCATGCGACGTAGCAATAGCTTGCTTAATCTTCCCGAGGGCCACCAGCGCCGGGACACCTCTCCGGAGGTAGCTGTGTGCTTTACAAATGCTGGTATTTCATTTATTTATTTTACTGGTCCAGAAAGTGTCCAGTAGTGGGTGCCTGCAGGTGCCACATTTATGCTTGGCACAAGCTAGTGGAGGGGAATAACTGCTGGGCATTCCCTAACCAATAGGGTAAAATTTCCGGGGGCCACCCCTACCCACTTTTTGAAGGTGGTGAAAGTCTTCAGCCACACTAAACTTGGGCGCTGAGAGCTAGTGGTGTGTGTAGAGAGTGTACTATGGTAATCCTAGTGTTCTCCTACACCAAACTCTAAAATCCAGTTAAAAAAAGCCACTGTACCAACAATAAACCAAGAAACATTAGTCTGGTACGACAAAAGCAGGAGTTTCCAGCAACAAGACAGTGGATACACAAGTAACTTTCTTGGCATTCTGTTTCCTTTGTTTCGATTGTACCCCCAGTCAACTTGTCAAACAGGATTTGCCACTGATGTTAATAATGATGCCCACAGCCCCCACCTTCTGCTGAGCTGCAAAAGAATCATCTGGCCATTCAGGTTGATTCATCAATCAGTTACCTAATTCCTGGGAAGAATTTCACACCTCATTCACACCTTTTTAAATGCTCATTCCTGACAGGGAGAAGTTTGAGAGAAAATGCAAAATTCCCCACCAGTAACTTAAGGCAGAGAAGAGGTAACTTTCTTAAAGTTACTCATTCTTAGCATTTATTAAAAACCAGACTTCACCAGTGAATTTGATTTTTGATAACTATCCAAAATAGCTGTTTAATACTTTTTCTAGCTCATCCAATTCCCAAGAAACAGTGCTAAAATTGTATTCTGGTTTTCTACACAGGACAGCTAGGCCTGCCACAGTGAAAATTAGCTTTTGGATGCTGGTCACTTTAAATAACATTTACCATTACATTTCTACATGTCCTACTTTTTTGATACTATGGACTCTAGTTTATGGCCTATATGGTCTAGGGTAACTTAATATTTGAAAGGACGGTTTGGGCCTGTCAAAAGGGTTTGACAGGTGGCACTGCAGTTTTAAAACTGGCAGTCAGGCTACAATGGTAGGCCTGAAGCCACCATTGTAGTAGATTGCAATATGGTGCTGCAGTCCAGTAGGGTACATTTTGAACCATATACTCGGGACTTATAAGTTACATATATCAATTAGGAATATGCCAATCTGACCATGCTTAAAAAGGGGGAGCACAGGCCCTTTTCTACTGGTTAGAGTTGGGGTGCACAGTGGTACAAATCCAGCAAAAAGAAAAATCTGGGTGACCATGCAGAAAAGAAAGTTCCCCTAAACGTGTGTCCCTGGAAGGTATACACACTTGTGCTATAATGTCACTGTTTGGCCAAGATAGCACTGGCTGAGGTATCAAAGGCAAGAGAAAGCAGCATTCTAACAGAACGTATGGCACCGACTGGGATCCAGGTCAGAAAGAATATATAATGGACCAGCAGTGACTTTCAGTAGTCAGTAAGAGGGTGGGATTAGCCAAGGTTCTAGAGGCTCGGCTGTGACTCAGTGCAGAACATGGATGAAGAGCTCAATGTGGAACAGTCACCAGCCTCTCGGCACTGCGTGCTGCTGCAAGGAAAGTTTACAAAAAGGATACTTAACTGTAAAATTCGTGCATCGTGGGTACCTCTATTAAATTTATATATATTTGGATTATCTCCACCCATTTGTGAGATCCCAGAAGAAGTTTACAATGGCGAGACAAAAAGCATCTTCAATTAAAGCACCACAATGCAATGCACATGTAAATGCAACATTCTTTTTATTTTGTCTCTTTAAAAAAAAAAAACATGGAGCATGAACACTTTCGAAAGCACAACAGCCCTCCTGGACTGAACCCTTCTCAATCTTTTCCTTTCTAAGAAAAAAAAAGCAAAATCTGAAACGATGTTGCTTCTATAAGACTCAACTATCGCTTTAGTCCACCAAGAAGTTCCTCAGAACCATCAAGCAACACACTTATAGGAGGGACAAACAGAGGTGGCTCAGCACACAACTTGAATACAATTATAATGGACAAAATTGTTCGTCATAGTCAATGTATAAGCAAATGAATATTGTATCCCCAAAGATTCACAATAAACTTCGAAGTCTTGAAGGTGAGTTTTCTTTATTTGGTGATTCAGATTTCCATTTAAAATTACAGCTTACAATTCATTGCCAATTCATAGCCGACGCGTTTCGTCCCAATGGGACTTCTTCAAGGCTTTGCAAATAGTAATTTTAAAAAATCCACACAATTTAGAGTTTTTCCATTTTCTCCTATTCAGTAATACTGTCAGATGTATAGGATCTCAATATTGACCTAGACCCAGTGTAGGTATGGAGTAAATGTGAAAGAACGGTACCAGACCACTTGGCGGTCCAGACCCCTTGGCGTACACGGAGCACGGACCAGGCGTTTTTGAATATACCGCACGTTCACGGCCATCGTACCGTTCTTTCACATTTACTCCATACCTACACTGGGTCTAGGTCAATATTGAGATCCTATACATCTGACAGTATTACTGAATAGGAGAAAATGGAAAAACTCTAAATTGTGTGGATTTTTTAAAATTACTATTTGCAAAGCCTTGAAGAAGTCCCATTGGGACGAAACGCGTCGGCTATGAATTGGCAATGAATTGTAAGCTGTAATTTTAAATGGAAATCTGAATCACCAAATAAAGAAAACTCACCTTCAAGACTTCGAAGTTTATTGTGAATCTTTGGGGATACAATATTCATTTGCTTATACATTGACTATGACGAACAATTTTGTCCATTATAATTGTATTCAAGTTGTGTGCTGAGCCACCTCTGTTTGTTGCAATTTTTGGTTCACACCAAATATTAGGGGCGTATGAGGGTCACGTCCCTGGCTTCTTGCACCACATTTCTTTTTCACAATAATATTGCATTACAGTTTTGACTAGTGCAGTCCTTTAAAGTGCCCTGACCTTCACATCTCTTCTTTAACACTTATAGGAGGGCCCTCAGTTCATTTTGGGGCTCTGGGGCGGTGTCATGATGCTGTGGTCTACGCTGCACCAGACCTGAAGGAATCTGCACTTTTTTCTATATCTTCTGCACATACATTAACACAAAGCATTTCAGTTAATGTAGGTTTTTCTGACAGCAGCTCTGAAACAGTTCTGCAATGCAGGCTCTAGATGCAAGGCCTAGCCTTTGTCCAGGCACTGCACCAGTCCCAGCCCCACTCCTACTAGTGGCACACAACCTTTGGCAATTCAAGTCCAAGGCACAGAACAATCTGCATAACTACTGCACCGGACAACTCACCTTCGGCCATGCATATCTGGTGTGGGAGGTCATGTTTGAAACCGCTCTCCCTATTTTTCACTCATAGTGGAAATCGCAAGTTCAGAGCCCACTAAGCATGGTCTTCAGCTGTAAGCAGTAGAACCCAGGCTCAAGGTGTGGCCTTCAGCCTTCACCTGCAGTTGGTGAACCAGCTGCACAAGACCTTAGCCCATGCACTGCAGGCTCTAAGCGTTAAGTCCCCATATTCACGCTGTATGGCTTTCAAAAATTAACCTGCAATTAAGTCTTGATAACCATCCACTTGCACATGGTCAAAGGCAGTGCACAAGTGGTTGTTAAATACAGGGGAAGCTGCCCTGTGTCAAAACTCCCTATGTGACCTTAGACTATTTCAATAACAACCATGAGATAGCTTCTGAACCAGATGGTAGGAAACAATGTGAAGATGAGGTATTAAAGACTTCAGGTAAACATCATGAACCATACAGACTTTCCAATATGTGCTTTTGAGACCAATCAGCAAATGGTGGAATAATGTACAGTATGAGATTCTAGATTAAGATCTTGCTGTGAAAATAAAGTAAATGATATGAGTCACAGAATATGGATACCTGGGAATAGGGTAGTTTTAGCCTATGTGCATTTCACATTCGCAGTACACCTTGTGACTCAGAAAATGAACAATGCGGCAGGTGTCCTACACACTAAAGGCTCCTTACATACTAGACTAAGGAGGATTCCCGAGCACGCCAAATCACAACGCCACGTTCGCCACCTAATTGTATTCCTAGTTCCGGAAGAATATAAAAGTATCAAAAGAGAAGATGTTGGTAGGCTCAACCTAGCAACTGTGAACAGTAGCTTGGACATGATTCTAGCTGGAAGTAAGCAGGTTCGGAGACAAGACCTAACGTTTTTACAAATCCTCTAGGAAAAATATGAACTATGATCCTCTGCAACAGATGGGAAACTTCTAATGATGGAACCTGTCCATGGATCAATATTAGAGTTCAACGGGAATTGAATCAATAACTAAACAGAGCATCCCTCAGTTACAAATGTCCTGCTTAGAAGGACTTTTCTAACAAGAAAAACAATCATATAATAAAAATGGATACAAGATGGTCTTCCTTATTCCTATTAAATGCTACACGCTCGGTGCCTGGTGGCCTATTGACCAGAACAATTGGAACCAAGAGAACAATCAGAACCCTGGCTTAATTAAATAAGATGTTCAATAGCAAAGGAAAGGCAGCATTATAGTCTATCAGTCTTGAGACACCCTGCACCGATCTCAAGCTCCAGACGTCATGGCTGGAACTCATTTCTATATTTTTGAAGGAACATGACCTGTCCATGCCTCTGATCTTTTGGGACCTGGAATCACCTGGCATCACTGGTCCTAACTACTACATGATTGTAAGGTCCTTCAATAAAGGAGTCTCAATGGGCCATTCAGTGTTCCTGGACATCCATTATCACATAGAACATGTTCCCTAGGGAACTGCGGATATCTGGCATCATGTTCATCTGGCAACTTAATCCCCAGAAGAGCACAGTACCCAGTAATGAAGCTATCTGCAGGATAGCCCTCGCGAGGGATGTGCTGTGGAGGTGCAGTCTTCTGCAAGAGCAGCAGTCTGGCAATACAACTCTCCTGTGGCACAGCCGACTGGAGGAGTAACTTAGTTCAAGTTACTAAAACTAGATCAGAATCCAGGTTGCCAGATTATAAAATATAAACCAGACGCCGCGAACTGCACCTACCTGCTGGGAGACCTCTTCTCGCCGTCCTGCTGCCAGTGCCGTTCCTACTGCCCCTGGGTGCCTTCCTGCTGCGTGTCTCCCCCGCCGCCGCTATTTCCTTCCGCGGCCGAGAGCGGGGGGAGACTACAGCCCCCAGAGTCCTTTGCGGGCTCTGACGTGATACACGCGCCTGGAGGCATAAAAGCCGGTCGCTCCTTCCTGAGAGCAGGAAACCAGACGCCGCGAACTGCACCTACCTGCTGGGAGACCTCTTCTCGCCGTCCTGCTGCCAGTGCCGTTCCTACTGCCCCTGGGTGCCTTCCTGCTGCGTGTCTCCCCCGCCGCCGCTATTTCCTTCCGCGGCCGAGAGCGGGGGGAGACTACAGCCCCCAGAGTCCTTTGCGGGCTCTGACGTGATACACGCGCCCGGAGGCATAAAAGCCGGTCGCTCCTCCCGCATCGCGGGACGCGCGCGGGCGGCGCCGGGAGAAGCCCGGGACAAGGGCCGGACCGTCTGAGGCCGTCTGAGGCCGTCTGAGGCCGTCCGAGGTCGAGCGAGGACGGGACGGGCCACACTATTGCCGTCCGTGACATTAAGCTACCACCTCTAGGACTGCCACAAAACAGGTACTGTTACTGGTGAACACATTTATTGTCTAGGGTTACCATCTCCAGATTTATCTGCAGCTAGCCGCCACATATGGATATAATGTCCAAAGCAAGGAACTCTACAATGACTAACACTATGGACAATTATTTGGTCCAGATTGTCAGTAAAATTAACAACGATAGGAGGACTTCATTGGGGCTAACATGTTCTCCTAGCTCTCCACCACTGATTCCTTTGTCCGGTTTACCGTTGGTTTCTCCTTCTCCAGGCGACAAGTAGCATGTCCTCAGATTTAATGATTGTAGATAGTGACATACCTGATTCTTGCGCACCTTTAGCTCCCAAGTTGCCAGTAGAAACTGTATTAGATATAGATGAGGCTGATATAGGAGCTGACTCGCAGTCGCCCGCTCTTCCCTTGAGAAGTAGGCTAGTTAGAGCATGTAGAAAGTCCCAGTTTAAAAGTAATGGGTCTCGTACAGGGAGGAAAAGGGCTACTATTGTGAACAAAAGTACTAGCAAAGAAGATGCATCAGGGTCAGTCTCTAACATAAATCCTGAGACTGAGCTCTCTGAAAAGATCATAGATATGATCGATACTAAAATAGGAGGTATTATAACCCCATTGGTAGCCAAAATTGATCATCTTATGGCAGAGATAGCTAGGTTGAACGCCATAATAAACAGACCTGTGGATGAAGTCACTAGAACCATACCTATATCCCCAAACGTACGTATCTTAAATGGGGTACCTCCGAACGGAGGACAAAGAATTATAGGAAATGAGAAAGCGAACATCCCAATCCAGCCACCTGGAACTAATAAAAATCTCCCGAAGGCAAGCACAGATACCCCTAAGGCACTAACAGTGGCAAGTAACCAATTTCAATGTATTTCCCAGGCAGAACCTCTTACATTGGTTCTTGCCAATGTTCCTGCTTTGACTACTGACAAATCAGAAACTACATCTTCTCCGATCAGTAAATCTTTGTATTGGCTGGTGAATAACATGAAGATGTCTCCTTGGGGTAAGCAGAAACTAGCCAGGGAAATTATTATGGCAAGAAGGGTCCAATGGCTAGGGCATCATCCGAAAAAATTTAAAGGTGATTGTGTGGTTTTAAATTTTTCTAATCCTGATGTCCTCCCAGATATCTTGGCCAATATAAACCCCCCGCAACGAAGACAAGGTGTCATCATCCCGTTAACTCTCAAATATTTCTATTATAAGAGAAATCGAGGCATTCACAAAGGATTACCAAGATCAGGGTGGACACCGTCTCCAAGTAAAGGGGGTAGGAGCGTCTCCACTAGCAATTGGAACATTAGCCTAGAGAATAGGTTTGAGGTGTTGTCGGGCTTAAATGATTGCGATTGACTCAAAGATGGAACTAATGTGGTGAATACGGATATAGGGTTGGCCGTAACTGTGGCAGACCCCACATTTTTTGCTAGCTTTAGAGTTACTGAGACATTAGGGAACTATCAAGAAATTCAGACTGATGTCATTGACCCACTGGGGTCTAAATCCTTAAATAATCTTGGAGGGGTGTGTTTAGCATTCGATCCATCGGAAAGTGTTTTACCAGCTAATCTAAGTGCTACTATTGATTGTCTGGGTAGGACAACGGGTGAGATACAGGGTCCACTGACCAATAATTTTCCTGATCCCCTAGCACTTGATTCATTGGTAAATGTCGTATCAGATATCTTAAGTTCTACTAGTGATTGCCAGGACAGGGAAACTGGTGAGACCAAAGGACCATTGATCAAACACCCTTCTTACCCTCCTGCAACTGATCTAGGTTTGACTATTTTATCCTGGAATCTTGCAGGTATAAATAACAAGCTGCATTCCGGTGTATGGAGTAGTTTTGTGGACCAATTTGATATTATTTTACTCCAAGAATCTTGGTCTGTGGACCCAGTCTTTCGCCCTGGATTTCTTAACTTTTATATACCTGCCACTAAAAAAGCTAAAGGCCGACCACTGGGCGGTTTGATAATATGGGTACGTCAGTCACTATGTTGTAAAATCACCCAACTCAATCTCCCATCGTTAGATATCTTGTCTTTAATCCTAAATTGGCCCAACAACAAGAGTATGGCTATTTTTAATATTTATGCTCGAGGGATGGTTGGGGGTACTTCGTCAGATGTGATAAATGTCTTGGACCACCAGCTTGCAGTGCTCTCCCCTGAAATGATAAAAATTGTTGGAGGAGACTTTAATACAACCTTTGAGCCTCTTGGTCCGGAGGACCAATTTCTTGCTATTGAAGAGGACAATAGGTGGGGTATTCCCCAGTTGGACCTTCCCCCAGTCAAGAGATGGTCCGCTGCAGCCATCCAACTCAAAGCCCTTTGTTTAGAAAGAGGGCTTAGAGCTGCTAATGGGCGCACTAAATCAGATCGGCAGGGTGCAAGCACATTTGATATCGGAAGGTCTGCTAGTCGGATCGATTACTTCCTGGTGGATATTAGAGTTTGGAACAGTCTGAATGACATGTCCGTAATCACACGGGATGAAAGTGATCATAATCCCTTGTGTCTAGAATTACATTTATCAAATACCCCTAGAGAATCCAAAACTGAGGGGGGGAAAGTAACTCTGGATATCGTCGCATCAAACAATATGCGGCATGTCAAATGGGATAGATTCATCGAGAAGGTGGAAATCTTGGATGACCTCAAGAAAACTATCATTTGTGAGGTGGCCAATTTAGGCCCTAAATCAACTAACTCTGACTTCCATCTAATTATGCTCGAGGCACATAACATCTTTTTCACTAAACTCCAAGGGTTTTTCATGAAACCCCCCAGTAGTGGAAAATTCATCAAGGGTTGCCCACCTGAAGAGGGATGGTTTAATAAATCCTGTAAAACAGCCCGTAAGAACTTGAGTGTTGCTCTGAGATCAGGAGTAGCGGAAGATGTGAGATCAGCCAGGAAGCTTTATAGGAAAGTTCAGCTAGTAGCTAAGAAGGACTGGGATGAGAACCAGTGGCAGGATCTGAAACACGCATGCTTGGCTAAAGACCAAAAACGATTTTGGGCCACATTAAAGTGGGGCAGAGGTGGCTCTGCACCCTCCCCACAAAACCATGTGGCAAAAAACCAATGGGTTGATTTTTTTAAACCACAGTATGCTTCTGTTCCATCCGCAGAAGAGCAACCACTTCCCCCCACTGTTTATTTCCAAACACAGGTGTTTTCAATTAAAGAGGTTAACCTAGCTTTGGATAGTATAACAGCGGGTCGTGCACCGGGAATGGATGGGATACCTGCGGATGTGTTTTTAACTGATAGATTATCTTGGTGCCAATACTTTCAATGGCTAGCTAACTCAGTGGCCATGGGTGCACCCATTCCTTCTTCATGGAAAGGGGCAGAAATAATCCCGGTTTATAAAAAGGGTGACAAATCACTCCCAAGTAATTATAGACCTATTAGTCTTATAGACTCAGCACAAAAACTAATAGGTCGGTTGGTACAAAATAAACTCCAAACTTGGGTTGAGGATAATAACATCTTGTCACCATATCAAGCCGGGTTTAGACCTTGCACCAGCTCTATTGACCAAGTTTTTTACTTTCTAGCTCTTTACTGGAGGAACGTGAAGTTGTCCAAAGGGACCCTCTATGCAGTCTTTATAGTCTTGCGATCAGCCTTCGACCTGGTGCCTCGCTCTAAACTTTGGAGGGTTCTCGCCCAAGCAGGTATGGCCCCGGAATTACTAACCTTACTCGTCCGCCTACATCAGAACAATTATGCACAAATTAGATGGGGAAGCCAGGGGGAGGTGACGGACCCATTTCCTGTTGAACGTGGTGTTCGGCAGGGATGCGTCCTGGCACCTACTTTGTTTTCTTTATACATAAATGGGATAGTCGACTACCTTGGCTGTTCCCCTACTGACGCCCCTATTCTGGCAGGATCCAGAGTGCCTGTTCTCATGTTCGCGGACGACACGTTGTTGGTTTCACGAACCCCAAGCGGATTACAGAAAGCGTTAAACATATTCGCTAATTTTTGTCATGATCGGGGCCTCGAGATAAATACCTCTAAAACTAAATTCATGTGTCTAAACCAACGACAAAATTTTAGAGGAGTAATAAAATATAATGGTATTCCATTGGAGCAGGTTGAGGCTTTTACATATTTAGGAATATCGCTTCAGCACAATATGAAATGGTCAAATCACATTGACATGACTGTCTTAAAGTTCCACCAGCTCGCAGGTGCAATTATTTCCAAGCACAGATCTTCATTGACTAAGCCAATTAGGCCTGCCTTGGAAATCTATAATATGAAAGTTATTAGTGCATCGCTGTATGGTTCGGAGTTATGGGGGTTTGCAAATTTAAGTAGCTTACGGCTGGCTGAAAATAAATTCCTACGCAGCCTAACAGGTGTTCCTCAAAGTACCCCAATGATCCCACTAAAATACGATCTAGGGAGGAAAAAAATTGAGGATCTGGCGCAATTACGTCCACTTCTGTATTGGCGGCGGATCATGACAACGCCGGAACTTGAACATTATGCTAGTGCCCTGAAGGACATTATTAGGGCTGATTGTTTTCATTCCATTACTTGGCTTAAAGAAATTAAGAACTTGCTTATAAAACTGGAGCTAGGGTATTTATGGAATGATATAAACGGTTCAAGTATTCCATCAAAGTCAATCCTCAAGAAATTGTATTGGGATATGACCCTGACATCTGCCTCTCGTGCTGGCCAAGGCTCTAACTTGACTGGCCGTTTCTTTGATACTAAATTTTTACCATCCTGTGAGGCATATTGGGATATTATAGAGAGGCCCATGGACAGGAAACTGTATTTCCAGTTCAGAATTGGGTCTCTCCCTGTAAAAGCTTTTACCCACAAATGGTCAATCTCCAAGGATGATAAATGTCACCACTGTTTAGACGTGATTGAGGATGCTGGTCATTTGTTGTTTGTGTGTCCGCTATACACTGCCCCCCGCCACAGATGGATAAAGCCAGTATGCCTAAATTTGGGAACACGTAGCTATAAGGAAGCTCTAAGAATTTTAGAATCTGATTGCACCCCCTGTTTGGCAATGGCTGTTGCTAAATTTCTGGGGTGGGCTTGGATATTACGCCTTCGTGCCTTGAAATCCACTGAAGCTGATCAATGAATGTTTTGCCACCAAGTAATGTCTATTAATTTTATTCAATGTTTGATCTTCCAAGATCTTTTATCCGTTGATGATGTTTTATCTGATGTTATCCGCCAGCATAATGATTTAATGTATTTTTAAGATATTTTAGCTTAGTATTTATGGAATCGCTAGGATGTACTTGCTTTTATGACATGCTGTCGAATAAAGCTTTGAACTTGTACTTGTAAAAAAAATATCCAAATAGGTAACTGTTTGCAAAGTGTTTAAATGGTGTCCCTTGGGCTATGCCTCTGGTAGCCAGGCACTCTGGTGCATTGCCCCCTTGTGGCTTAACTCTAAAGCAGCAGAGCCCTGCTATGACAGAGCCCCTCCAGAGAAAGAATGAAAAGTGGGGGGAAAGTTGACATTTATATTTAGCAACAAGAACATTATTTTGGTATGAGATAAAAGGCAACCAACGTTGAGTGGAATATTTCCTGAAAGAAATCAAGACAGGAAAAAAAGTGAAATTGCAGAGTCAGGAAACTGACTGAGATGTAAAAATAACCGAGGGATGAACTGTCAATGTTCTGCTTGCTGGGACTGTGGAGCTCCTTGGACGACTTTCTGTAAATGAGCAATAGCTATGTAGTGCCCTCTATGGCAAGCTGCAAGACTATGGAAAAATTTGTACTCACTTTCTATGATAAATAGAGAAGCCGCAGGGCTGCCAAATGTGTTTGAACTGCTTCTTTAAAATTCCATTTTTAACATCTAGTAAAGTAGGCATTACAGAAAATATTTTATGATATCCATTATTGTTCAATAAAAGAGATTTTCTCTCTCCACTTTCAAAGTGTTCCATGATTGTGCAAGCTAGCAGAGATTTTCAATGTTTACAAATGTAATGAAGATTTCTATGACAAGAAACAAAACACAATACATTTTGTGAAACAGTTTGTTTATAGTCAAGCTGCCCTCATTGTCTTTATTAAACTTATATTGTACAGAACATTTCTAGGAAGAAATTATCGACTGGAGGAAAAAAATTATCTTCTTTTCCGGAAACCTAATGAGACAAAACCAGGAAAAACATATTAGAGACTCGAAGGGAAAAATACATAAGTTCAGACATCACTTGAGAAGAAAGGGGAGAGATTGTGTACAGTAAGCGGTGGCAGGTAGAGTTCAGAGGTATTTATTATGTAGATAAGGAAGAAGTTGATAATTCCCATGCATGGTCGAGGAAAGTGGCCGCTTGAGGGAGTTACAACAGGAGATTGGTGCTCATTGGAAGCGTAGGAGTAAAGGGGGTACAAATGGGGGTGACAGATGTGAGCTAATCTGGTGTAAGATGCATGGCCAAGGTAGGTGGTGGCTCAGAGTGGATTAATATGGAGCTAGGACTGACCTGGGTGAGATGAGTGTGGTGGGAGTTCAGGGGAAGAACATACCTTTCTTTTTTCCTTTACGTGTGGTCTTCTTTTTCACAGATGGCACAAAGTCCTGGAAAGAAAGAACGAGATTAGAAACCAGAAGGAAGGTAACTTACATTGGTTAACAACTCTTTTCGAGATACAGGGCACTTGGACACAAAGCACTCAAAATCTGACCAATCCCCTGGGTCCTCTTCCAGGTGTACCACAGTTTCGAAGTAGTGGATAATCCGGGAAGACTGGTGACATGTTAAAGTTACTATGCAGTCCCAGCATGTGTTGGCTGTCCTAGTGGGTCTGAAAGTTTTGCTACAGTTTCATTTTGGGACTTCATCTGAGATGCCAGTCGTTGTTGTTGTAAAGCTTTATTGCGACAGAAATGTCATGAAAGTGAACAAAATACATTTTAAAAATAGGTAAGAATGCAACCACTTAATGTCATAGGGAACATGCAAATAGACAATACAACACAATAGTCTAATTAGTCCTGGCCATATTAAAACAGTTATTGTATTCAAATGTTTAAAACGTGAGTTTATCAGATAAAAACAAACAGTTAATATAGCAAATGGGGATATACAGTAGCAGCAGGTTAAAAAACCCACAAGCTTTTTATTTAAATACCAAACCATCCAAAGGTTGTTAAAGTTTGGTATTATGCTCTGGCATTATAGGTTACCCTACAGTGATATTAAAATTATACAATAAAGTGCTTGTGCATGTGAGAAGATTATTGACTGTGTCAAGAGGACTGGAGGGTATTGCACATATGTGTTGTGGCCTCAATCAAGTTGTTGCTGTGCTACTCTCGAGAGAACCTTCCATCTAATAAGCCACGCCTGGCCTAAAAACTTTGCTACACAACAGGCAAAGAGGTCTGGAATTGGACCCAAGGATACGTAGGGCTGTGTGATAATCCTGTGTACCTAATTGCTGGCAAATCGATCTTATCCATTTCGCCTGTGGATTTTTGTATGCCGGACAGGCAAACAATAGGTGTGCAACACTTTCTATCTGACCGTTGCAACATGGACAATCTCCTAGGGTCTCATTACCGGAGTGCCACTTAGCAGTAACCTCACAAACAGGAAGAGTTCCTTACCTAAATTGTGTATACAACTTTCGGTCCCTCGGGACCTGGACTATATCAAGGAAGGGCTCGAGGTATCTAGTTTGTTTATGCATGAGAAACTCTTTCGTTAATCTTCCCACATTAGAATTACTACTCTCCCGATAATCCACCCATTCCCAATAAAGTCTTTTGAGGCTGTCTCTTCCTAGGGGTTCCTGGCTCTCCCAATAAGTTTGGAGGCCGATGGATGTTAGCATTTTTTTGATATTTATGATCCATCCTATCTTTCCGCCAATATCCAAGTGGACTATTTCGGTAAAGGCTTCGGCGTAAGGGAGGAGCTCTGGGGTCTGTCTGATGCGGGCCAAAAATAGCAGGGGGCGTAATCTTGCTATATCTTCAATGGACCGCCTACCCATATCCAACATTAGAGGGGTAAGAAGGACATTTTTGGGTAACATCACCAGGTCTCTAAAAAATTTGTGCTCAGCTCTACAGAGGTCATTGAGTCTGTCGAATCCCCAGATTTCTGCTCCGTAGAGAGCAGCACTAACTGCCTTAGCATCATAAATTTGAAGGGCAGGAGCTACCGGCCTGGTGTGTGTGAGGCGATGTTCCTTTCCTAAAACTCTAGTCACCCGTTTATGTCCCAGGAGCATCTTTGCTAGGTGAGACTTCCACGACATTTTGTCTGAAAGTCTAACACCTAAATAGTCGAAGGTGTCAACCCTTTCCAAAGGTACTCCACCCAGCTGTGGGGTGCCCCTGTCTGATTTGTGACAGTTAAAGGCCATACATTTTGTTTTTGTACTATTTATGACCAACCCCGGATTATCACAAAAAAATTGGAATCAGTCAAGCAGACGCTGTAGCCCCGCTGGAGTCTTAGACATCAGCAGGGTATCGTCTGCAAACAGCAAGGTTGGTACCTTGATTCCCCCCGGAGTAGGTGAGTCTGAGGGAATCTCCTGAAGAAAGCTGACCACTCCGTTCACATATAGGGAAAATAGGGTCGGAGCTAGGAAGCAGCCCTGTCGAACTCCTCTGTTGTCAGGGATGCGTTCTGTGAGTTGTCCTTGCGGCCCCCATCTGACCTGTGCGTAATTGTCCTCATGTAGTCGTATCAACAGTTTGAGGATGAGGTGGGGAATGCCCAGCTCTGCGAGTGTTATCCACAGCTTAGATCTAGGGACCAGGTCAAAGGCAGTCTTCAGGTCGATGAACGCGAGGTAAAGACTGCTCTTGCCTATCACCACTATCTTCCAGTAAATAAGGAGGAGTCTGAACACCTGAGATGCCAGTCATTAGCTAGGGGTAAACATTAATGTGTTATCTTCTGAACTGGGCTGCTACCACTACCATGCACGTGGAAAACACCCTCGGCACTGGTTCTAGGCTCAATAGTAAGATCTTGAATTGAAAATAAAAACTCTTTTTGCACCGTCAAGGCCATTCTTGTGATTTGAAGAGATGTGAAAATAAATATATCCTGCAGATCTAAGGCACATGTGTGATCTCGCTGTTAAAGATGTAGAAAGAGAGACTTCAGTGCCAACAATCAGAATTTTTCTTTCTTCATCCACTTGTTGGTTTCTCGTGGTTCCAAGATGGATCTGAACTCTTTTGTTGGTCTCCTTTGTCTTATGACAAAGCACCTTGATGCGCCTTCATTTTTTAAAAGGTTTTAATACTCTATCCCTCACATGTTCAATGTAAATATTAAATTATATCTTGGAATGCTACCCTGAGCGATTGCCAGAGGTTAGACTTACTGCATGCATTCTTGACATCAACTTTTGTGTGTCTGTAGAACGGGAGATTCAGGATTTGCTGATGCAAGTCTGGATTGAATCGAGTCCAACCATGATTTTCTCATAGGTATGGAATGACAGCATCCATAGGCTGCCAAGCCTACTGTGTCAGCCAGTGCACTAATAATCACATTCGACACCAGCATGCCTACACTCAGGACTTACAGAAAATACTGCATTTTTTCCTTTTGATACTTCATCTGCAAATTTCCTCACCATCTCCCATAAAGAACAATAAAAATGCCCCACCAATGGCATGAAACGAATTACTTTTGGGGCTGTAATGGAGTAGTGCCATATCTCTCACACTGTCTGATTTTGGCTGAAGGAGAGCTACGATACCTCTTTTTCGCTGTTTAGACAATTACTAAATCTGCAGGGGGATCCAGCTTCAAGAAAGTCAGATCCTGCTCTGGTGCCTTGTATTTGTTTCTCATTCTTGACACTGTTGACATATTTGCTGCTAGAGCTGAGGAATATCTATAATGGATTCATCAGTCATGGAACAAAAGGGGCAAATACTTTGAAGAATCTCTGTGCTTCAGAATTTGAAATGTTACTGCATACATATGTCTGTCCTTGTGGAAAGTCAACATATTGAGTTTGACAGGAACCTTAGTAGGACTTCTGAAAATGTCAATCTAAAACTGTTGCGTTCTATCTGGTCTAAAGAGTAGGCAGACATGTTCCTCAGGATTAGTCTGAAATAGCACCCTTCTCCCTATGTGGTGATGGTGAATATCTGTCCAACGTGTTGCTTGCAACCATCGCACCCTCCTCTTCTGTAAGAGCCTGCTCAGGTGGCCTCTGTGCAGCGCACTTGATGAAACGAAAAATATGAAATCAAGGTTGATACTCGAATAGCCATGATGAGGCAGGAATCAAATTAACCCCGGGTTTATATCTGGTTTTACAGACATTGGTAGTTTACCTATGCCTAGGCCATTGGTTTTCAAGCAGATTTCGGATAACTGCTGTTTTATCTACACCACGTTTCAGCCAAAGGCCCCTTTATGCTCCCAGACTGAACTTGAATATTGTTGGAATTGTGCAGCCGACAACAGGTTTCAAACACAGTCTAATAATAAGCTAGGTATCATCAGCATGAACGTAGAAAAGCATACCTTTTGAGTGGGGGAGCTTGCCAGAGGCCTAACATATACAGTGAAGAGGTTAGAACACTTGCTTCGGGAACCCCACAATTAATAGTTAAAGGCGAGGTCGTAGCAGGTGAAACGCGAAATTGCTGTGAACAGCTATTAAAAAGGAATAAAACCAGTCCTGGCCCGAAGAGGTAATTTAAGATGACCTGATTCGACCATCATGGCAATTATCTTCTCCCATCAGCACCTCCCAATTACAGTTCTTTCCTCATTCTCTGTACATGAGAAAACACTAATCCAGCCATTCTACTTACATTTTCTACACATATAGATTAAGGCTTGCTAGAACTTTCAATTTGCTATATCCAACCGCAACTATAATTCAAGACACCTTGTTTGGTGATTCCCAAATGATAAATATTCACTGAAATCTCCCTTCTCACACATATGCTCATTTACTGTATTTATGTGGAGTTCTGTACTTCGGTACATTTGTTTACTCATTTATCCTGCACTGTCAGATTGTTGTTTTACCTACTTGTCTCCCTCTCTGTTAGCTTTGTTCTTCTGTGAAGCACTCTGATACCCGCTTGGGTCATGTTCACGCTACATAAAATTTATAAATAAATAATTGCTTTTTCTCCTAGCCAATATTATTTTGCAGTGCTCTCCTCAAAACTGGCCCAAGCTTTTTTTTTCTTCAGAAAGAAGTCTGATGTCTTGAACAGTTCCAGTACTTTGGCTTACCACCATGTGGGTCATCTCCCTAAAACAGTGAGGTTCATAACCACGTGCATAATTTCTAGATCTTTTTACTAACTGGGGGCCCTTGGACAATAACCCTTATTTTTTGGTTTTACTATTGGTCTTTGACTATGTTATGTTATGTTATGTTATATTGATTTATTATGCGCACAGCTACTCCAGCAAAGGAGCTTCCCGGCGCAGAAACAAGGAGAAACATAACACAGCCGGAGAAGAGAAACCTAAAATAGAGAGCTAAAACAAAAAGGTCTTGATGGCTCTCCGGAAAGACAACAGATCGTCTAACTGACGGACTTCAACTGAGAGGGTGTTCCAAATCAGTGCAGCTTTCACGCTGAAGGAGCGACCCCCCATCCGACTAAGTCTAAATCTAGGGACCACAGCAAGGGCCTGGTCCTGAGAACGGAGGCTACGGGTGGGGACATAGAAAGAAATGAAGTTGGACAGAATTTCAGGGCCTATACCTCTTAATATTTTAAAAGCCAAGCAAAGGACCTTGAAAAGAATACGCTTCCTGACAGGGAGCCAGTGCAAGGAACGAAGGACATTCGCCACCGGGCAGAATCTAGGTAGGCCAACAATGGCTCGAGCCGCAGCATTTTGGACCCGCTGCAAGCGGGTTAATTCAGCCTGATTAGCCCCAGCCAGAAGAGAACTAGCGTAGTCCAGGCGAGAGATGATAGTAGCCTGGACTACGAGCTGTCTGGTTGGGGCATCAAAATATTTAAGAACAGGTCTAAGTCCTCTTAACAGACCGAAACAGCAGGCTGCCGTTTTTTTGGTATGTCCTATAAAGGTAAGGCCAGCGTCCAACCAGACCCCCAGATTTTTCACCTCCGACACTGGGGTCGGAGTAGGGCCCAACTCAGCAGGCCACCACTGATCGCCCCAGAGCTCCACTCCCTTCCCGACAACCATTACCTCCATTTTTGTGGCATTAAGCTGAAGACAGTTATCTGTCAACCAGCTAGCCACCGCCTTCAGTCCGGACTGAAACCTGGGGGCATCTTGTTGAACATCTCCGCTAAGAGTAACCGCCAGCTGAGTGTCATCGGCATACGAGACCAAAGTGAGGCCCCACTGCCTTGCAACATCAGCCAGCGGTCTCACGTAAAGATTGAACAACGTGGGACTTAGCGAAGACCCTTGCGGAACCCCCATGGCCAGAGGCTGGAAACTGGACGAAAAGGGAGGAATAGCCACACAGAAGGAACGGTTATCCAGGAAGGAGCGGAACCACTGCAGCGCCAGGCCACTGACACCGATCTCCTCAAGCCGATGCAGGAGGATGCCGTGAGATACAGTATCGAAGGCGGCGCTGAGATCTAACAATATCAGCGCCGCCGTCTGACCCGCATCCAACCTTGCACGCAGATATTCCACCATTGCGAGGAGAGCGGTCTCCGTGCTGTGCCCAGCACGGAACCCATTCTGTGTAGGATCAAGAGCATTGGTCCGGACTAGATGTTCTGACAGGGCCAGATTGACATGGGCCTCTGTCAACTTTGCCGGCCAAGGTAGCAGCGAGATGGGGCGAAAGCTTTCAGGCTTAGATGGATCTAAGGAAGGTTTTTTAATGATCGGAGACACTACCGCCTGCTTCCATTTAGTAGGAACCACCCCAGATTCCAGGGAGAGGTTGACAAGGGAACGCACAATGGGGCGTCCCATGAAGGTCTGGTCACGAAAGAGAGCAGGCCTTACTGGATCAGATGGAGATCCAGATTTAACTTGCAAAGCAAGTTTATCAAACCCGTCCGAGGTGAGAGGGGGAAATGAAGGCAGGGTAATCTGACGTGGTGTCTCATTAACACTTCCCAGCGGAACCCCAATGCTAGGGAAAGCCCGATAGATTGCTTGGACCTTTCCCAAAAAGTACGAAGCAAGAGATTCACAATGGGAGACTGAGCTCTCGGCTAAAGAAGTAGTCCGCTTGGCCATAAGATCTTTAACCGCCTTGAAGATGGCCTTCGACGGGTTGGTGCTGTTCCGGAATTCATCGGCATAGAAGGCCGCACGAGCACGACATATGGCCCGATGATAGAGCTTAACTGACGCAGAATATGCGGCTTTTAAATCGGCCCCATATGTCTTACGCCAGGCCCTCTCTGCCCATCTACTGGCTCCCTTCAAGGCGCGCAATGCCCCGTCATACCAGGGACTCGACTCGCGAGGATTGATCTTAGTCGATACAATAGGTATCAGAGCGTCCAGAGCCCTGGTAAGCCAGGAGCAGAAGAGGTCGTATCCTTCATCAACATTGTTCAATGGGCCCAAGGGCTCCGCCAACAAAAGATGATGAAAGTCTTCCAGCCTAAGTTTGTTCCATGATCTCCTGAGTACCCGTCTAGCTGAAGGAGAGGGAGTAGTCACTGATACAGGACACTGGATAGACACCAGGAAATGGTCAGACCATTCTACTGGGGTAATCGCAGTGACTTTGGCCTCAATCAAGTTGGTAAAGAAAGGATCCAAAGTATGTCCCCCAATGTGCGTAGGCTGGGAAACCAGCTGAATCAATTGAAAAGCCTCTAAGTCCAGAGAGATGGCACGAGCTGTCAGACTGGACAGTGTGTCGAAATGCAGATTTAAATCGCCCAGTATGGAAAAGTTAGCGCAGTCGGTAATCAAAGTACCGACGGTATCTGAGAAAGCATTTCTAAACAACACGTCACTGCCCGGCGGGCGATATACCACCATCCCAGAGAGTGTAAACTCTGGGTTGACAGAGACTTTAAAAGAGGCGCTTTCACAGCCAGTGATCTTAAGGCTGTTCCACACACAGGGAAGACAGGACCTGACTATCAGCGCTATTCCACCCCCTCTAGATGCTCTATTCAAGGTGTACATCGAATAGTCAGAGGGGCATGCCAGATTGAAAATGGCAGTGTCAGCTTCCTGAAGCCAAGTTTCAGTGATAGCCAGGATATCCGGAGCTTCATCCTCAATGAGATCATACAGATTCTGCTGATGTTTCAGGATCGACCTCACATTTAGGTTCATAATCCGCAGAAAAGGAAAAGAGACCCTGCCATGATGGACAACAGAGGGAGATCTCCGAAGGAGAGGCATCGGGGGGTCAAGTATCAGACCATTGCAAGGACAATAATACGGACCACAGAGAGGATGGACAGGCGGCAGAACGCAGCAGCGGCTCACCTGGTTGATGGACATCAAGCTCTCCCTAGAGTAAATCAGCATGGCAACGGCCCACTAGCTATGACTGTCACGAACCAGAGCCAGAGCCCGCCACAACCCGCGCGTCCCTAGCGCGGACGAGCGCAGACGGGCAGGACTCTGGCACGACTCCGGCTAAGCGACGGCGTCCCACTGCGCGGAACCGCTGCGCGGGAGGAAGCAGCTTTAAATAGGCTTCCTGCGATGCAAACCCGAGCGCTGTATCGCTCAAAATGGCGCCCGCCACAGAGATCGACTGCCCAATCCAAAATGGCGTCCACCCCGGGAATCCCCGTGACCCGGACCCACCAAAGCGGCGGTGAACAACAAGATTATATGCGGTGAGAGGGGGGGGGGAAGTTGGCAGCCCACTAGCACCCAAGCACAATTTAAAAACAGGGAAAACGAAAAAAGTAACAAAACGAGTACACACAGGGTCGTTTTAAAAAGATAACGCTGGCAGCAATGCGAGCGTCAAGATGCTGAGTAGAGTGCCTTGTCTAATGATTCCAAGGAGAAATCCGCCTTAAATAGGCTTCCTGCGATGCAAACCCGAGCGCTGTATCGCTCAAAATGGCGCCCGCCACAGAGATCGACTGCCCAATCCAAAATGGCGTCCACCCCGGGAATCCCCGTGACCCGGACCCACCAAAGCGGCGGTGAACAACAAGATTATATGCGGTGAGAGGGGGGGGGGAAGTTGGCAGCCCACTAGCACCCAAGCACAATTTAAAAACAGGGAAACGAAAAAAGTAACAAAACGAGTACACACAGGGTCGTTTTAAAAAGATAACGCTGGCAGCAATGCGAGCGTCAAGATGCTGAGTAGAGTGCCATGATATGTGACTAAATGGTCACATATCATTTCTTTACAAAGCCTGGCAACAAATATAAGCTTCAATACAATACTGTTTCTCCAAGTAGACGAGCAACACAGACAAAAGAGGAAAATAAAGGGAAGTGTGCCATTACTAAATATTAATAACCACAAGTACAGCCTACACCATCTCACAGCCTACCAGACTATGGAAGGATAGGTTTTTTATTCCCTCTGCCACAGTGATGAGTGACTTAACTGATCAAATATGTTGCATACTAGCGAATAAAGTGACCAACTCCACCCCCACAAATTCAACGTGAAGTACCGAGCATGATGAAATTTCTACACCACTCTTACCTCGCTTGGGTCTCCAGGTCCACCAGTCAGTGCACTGATGTCCCTGAAGTGTGTCAGTGATTGCAGTTGAGACGTCATGGACATGGCTCGCCTCTTCTGAATTTTCTCTTTCCGGGTCATGTTTAGCCGAACCATCATGGACTCTTCGTAGCGTGTTCTATGCTGGTTATCGGACAAGAATTAAAGCATAAAATCAAGGAACGCATAATGGAAGCAAAGGGCCAAAGAGAAACGGCCCGTTAAGTATCACCAAAATGTCCGGAGCAGGAAGGATATAGAGGAGCAGTGCCAAGGCAAAGGTAATAGAAGAAAGAATTAAAGAGTAGAAAGGTAAACATCAAAGGAAAGGTGCAATTTTGAAAATGAAGGGTCAAAAAGAAGGTAGAGCAATTGTAAAAGTACAGATTCAACATAAAAAGGAAACAAAGCTCAAAACACAGCAAATAGTGGTCAGAAGAAAAGGGGAAATAGGGTTAGAGGGGAAAGTTCAATTACAGGAAGATTAAAGCAGGGAGGGTCAAAGAACAAATAGTTGGAGTGGCGAGGATTAAAGGATGGGCAATAGTTAAAGAGAAGTGGCAATTGTTAAATAGCAGACCTGGTCAAAAGGTTTGGGGAAAGGGTAAAAAGCCAAAGATTACAGAGCAAAATAAGGAAAATGAAAGAAAGAAGCTCCAGCAAAAGAATGTGATCATGAAGAGAATGGAACAAGAAGAGTGCGAGAAAGGAGCGAGAGCGAAAAATAATGACTGATACAAAGGAATGGAAAGGAGGAAGGGAAGAGTTAGATTCAAAGAAGAAGACTGGTATGCAGGAGAAAGAAGGCACATAATTGAGGAGAGAATAACCTGTGGACATGGGAGACCGAAGACTGGGGGCGAGGGACAAAGCAGGAAATGCATGCATAATATGGAGGCTTTGCCTCAGCCTGTGAGTTCCCTCTGGAATCCACCCAACACAACAGGTACTATGCTGTCCTCGCCTCAACAACTCCCTGCTCCCTCATTCACTGTAGCTCCTGCAGCTGACTGAATCATCTATTGAGTGATTTAATCCATCAATCACCTCTACAGCTTCTCCCTCCAACTCATTTACTCAGTCCCCTATACTGCTCTTTCATTCTCCAGTCACAGCACTATTCTGTCACTCTATTCCTTGCTCCCAACCTTTACCAGTAAAGCTTCCTCATCCACTACATCCTCAGTCACCTGTGTACTCCTACACTCCGCATTTATCTTTGCTCTTGACCGTGTTCCTTCACTCACCAAAGGCCCTGCTCTACTCCCCTCAACTCACCTGTGAAGGTCCTCCTTGCCCTGCTGCATCATGTGATAGCTCCACCCCTCACGGATCTCCTCAGGAGCCTCGGAGTACTGTTCCTGGAGCTCACAGATCACGGAGCTGCTCAGCGCCCGCTTCTTGGCACGATCCAATACCTTTTTTTCACGTTCTGCCTCTGTGTCATCTGGTGGATCACCCAAGAGATGGTTAGAGTTATTACACCGGTCACCGAATCATTCCACTAAAGGAAACCCACACTCCTGTGCCTACTGTTTTCCACACCACTGTTCTAGGGAAACCCACAATTCTCAGCAAGACACATTAATCCACCGACATATTTCACTGGGTTAAGAACCTATAACATTGGAAAGCACACATGGATCCTAGCTCAACTGGTAACAGGCTTGAAACTTGCAGGCAGCATGATACACACAGACCCCGGAAGCGAGTGCTTCAATCCACAGCACAGTCAAACTAGTTTAATAAGTCTGGCTACTGGCTGGCTTAAAAAATATAAGTAGTACCTGTGGGTGCAGCTAAATGTACTAACAGTTAATTGGTGGGGTTAGTTGGAAACATACCATAATGTACTGGGGCTAAACGTGGGTGGATATATTTTCGGAAATTCCCCGATGACTTTTTGCCAGCTTCGTTAGTGCTACCTTCATCTTCCTCATCAGATTCACTGAGCTACAAAAAAAACAAAAAGGATCACAAATATAAAGTGATTCACTGCTGCCACTCCCCAACTCCCATGACTTTGGCCTAGCCCCCTAAAGGCTCAGACACCTACACTTCCAGTCTTCAGCTCCTTCATCCACAATCCAGGGCTCACGTCCCTTACCTATTCGAGGGCTTTGTCCCTTCTATTTTAAGGATCCAGCCCTTCCTTTCCACTAGTGTTGTGGAACATCTTCCTAGTATCGACCCATCTTATCCCTCAGGGTACTGGACTTTTTCTCTGCACGGCTTAGCCCCGTCCTGCACTCTACACCCCAGGACTTTGCCCTTTCTCTCAATACATCCTACCTTGCTCGTCATGTTGTCTGGATTTGGCTTGAATCACATTTTTTCTCTCCTATTTTCTATTTAACTTTTGTTTGTAAATTGCCCCATGCCAAGCTGTCACATTAATGGCGGCGACGCCCCTTTTTTAATTTTATTTTTTTAGACGAGGCACGACTAAGGAAAGGGGCACGACCGCCATTAAACTGAAAGTGTGGCTTGGGGTGCTTTTGCAAACAACCATTAGCAACGCAATAGTTCTCGCATTTTTGAGTTTCGTAAATGTGAGATCTATTGCATTGCAAATGCTTGTTCTACAAAGGCTGCAGACTGAGAACATACTGGCATCTCAGAAACAAACTGGCTTTGCAGGCTGCTCGATGCCATCTGCCTTTAGAGTTTTGGGTATGCAACACATGCTATGCCTCCTTTAGAATAGCAGACCTTGGTTGTAAGTTGCATAAGATAAATAAGAACAAACTGCAGCATTTTCATTATTATAAACAATGAAAACATAGGTGGTTCAGAGATGTGTTACAGGTGGGAAACACTTAGAGGGCCTCTTTCCGTTGGTTGTATGTGCTTGGCTTGGGGGTCATTTTGCAAGCATACCAGTTTGAGCATTGGGCATTCTCCTTTTGCAGTTCGGCCTCGCTCGCTTATTACATTAGGGTAGAACATTTTTCGCCTCACCACTTTCAAAATCCACCAGCCGCCACTGGCCAAATTAGAAAGCTCCTGGAGGATATCGGGATGGGGCTAATTTGGGATGATGGGAAATAACGGCCATAAACGTAGGTAGAGATGAGCTAGTTCGGAGTCTTCTTCCTTCTCTCAAAAAGTTTTGTACTTAATTGTCAAAATCATGGCTGTCAGCCATAAGCTCTTTCCTTGAGCATTTTTCTCTCACAATTTACTGTAATCTTTGAATAACGCTGATGTAATAAACTCTAAAACTATTCAAAAAGTTCCTAACGAGCGGAAAAAAAGTTCACCAGCAAAGATGAAAAACACAAGAGCCACTAAGGTCCAGCATTCTCTTTGGATGAAGAGAGAACATTAAAAATAAACAGAATGAAGTATGAGCATTAGGCAATGAACTGTGCAAGCCGCAGGGCTGAAAGAGTCAATGAGACATATCTTCTGGAAATAGTCTTTATCTCACCAGGTGGAATCAGTTCTTTAAATTAATCACAATGACATTTACAGATTATTGCACATTTCGCTCCTCGGTCTCCGTTGATTCTCATGGTTTGTGGACAACTAGCCCTTGTAATATTGTAGTACATTCTAAAGCACTCTAATACTCCTGGGTGCGCACACACTATAGGAAAATGTAAATATATAAAAACGTGCATGTTGGACTGGAGGAAACTTTACGGCAAACACATGCAAAACAATTTATGTTAATGTTATAGGTGACGGCAACTACTCTACTTGTTCCCTGACCACAATCTGTGGTTAACTTCAGTCACTCCCCAAAAATTATTCTATACCCAAAACCATGAGCGCTAATCCATAAAGTTAAACAGGAAGATGGAGCTTCTTTGTAACAAACAATTCTCCTGGAAAACGATGCACTAACAACCAATCATGCAACTGCAGAGATTTGTCCAAGCCTCCACTGGGCAGCCAACCTAATATTCAGCGGATCAGTTGTCCCTGCACAAACCTAGCGGCTCGTGCTCTGCCGATATGCTTGCATGAAAGCTTGGACCCGGGTGAAAACTTCATAATGGAACAGGTATGAAGACTACAAAGTGCCCATAGGAAACTTGCAGTTTACCATATTACATGGCATCCTCAACCTACTGTGCGTATCTCCACGAGCCGCAGGATACCCATGTGATTTGCGAGGGACCGGCCTGATGTCTTCTCCAATATGACATGAGCAAGATCCAGGAGGTACATGACGAGGAGTTGGTCCTTTACCTCCAAGAAGCTGAGGCCCTAAAGATGAAGTAAGAACAGAAAGGGAATTAAAGCGAGATGTGGAGTGGAACCAGGGAGTGCAAAAGCAACTAAGTGAAGTATTCAGTCTCCGTATTTGTACAAACATTCACCAAATATTTCAGTGTTAGACATATCATTCCCTTCTGAGGACAGAAGAGAGTGGCTTGTCTATGTTATTCGGGCCTGTACATTGTCACTTACATATGCACTGCTCCATCAATGGTACTCAGCTATGGAATGAGCCCTATCCGAGCAGGAGAGGGAATAAGGTCTCCATGTTAATTTAGTACCAGAACGTCACTTCCCACATGCACTACTCATCCAAGTCCAGCTTAGCTTGGGGTGAAATAGAGTTTTAGTATCCATGTACATTCCATGCTAAAGCTAACTTCAATCTACTGCTTCATATATCCACACCTCCTGGTCTGACTTCACCTACCTTCTCGGTTGGGAACACCCCCGCTCTAATTCGCTGTACCAAGCCCTGCACATGGGCAGTCATGCCAGTCACCTGCACAATAAAAAAACAGGACGTGAGATTGTCTAGTGAGGGCATGGGTGAAGCTTTTTGAAACATGAGATAGGAAACGCTAATTCACCTGGTTCTGTAAGGAGTTGAGAAGCTGCACGATAGCTGGAGCATCATGCATGTCCTACAGAACGAGAGGAGGAGGAGTTTAGGAAAGAGACAGTGTAGGAGAGTAGGGTCTGCTATCCTATGGTCACCCCAAATTTTTGCTTTTTGCTTCACTGGTTTTTGACATATTGAGGCTGTGGGCCTGCCAATCAGACCCCCAGCCTGCTGTTCTCTCTACTAAATTAAAACTATGCACCCTAGGTGCATAACCAATTGGAAGTGGATCACCCTGTCAGCCCCTGTACCAGTGTACACTAGGTACCCAGGGCATTGGTGTACCCAAGGCCTGCCAGGGGCTGCAGCATGTATTATGCCACCCCAGGCTTGGCCTAACAATCTGACACAACTGGCTGATCACTCAGCTGGGGTAAGTTGGTGTAATCACCTCTTACTTAGGTGTAGTATACCTATACCTAACCTTAAATGGGACACCTGGTAACCTATAAGTCACTCCTATGGCAGGCCTTAACAATCCTGAAGGCAGAGTGCTTGGTTCCATGTGAGATGGTGCTCTGGCATGAGCTGAGCCTGTCTGCAGTGGTCGGAACAACTTCCTTCTACTGTTTCCAGATATCGTCATACCATATACTCTTAAGTGCATTATGAACCTCGCGGTTAAATGCTATCTTTGGTTTGGCTTTATCAAAACATGTCGAGTAAGGTGTCATACGAATTGGAATACTAACCCCTCGCCAATTCTGGCGACGGGGTTAGCATTCCACCCTTCTAGAGGGACACGACATGTACAGTACCTGAAACCCGGGTAAAATCAGACATAGCCTCAGCTCCACAAAATGGATGCTGCCACCACAGACACAAGTCTGCCCTCCTGCTGCTGGGAGTCCTTCCAGCTTGGGTGGTGTGGACAAAGGGTTTCCTGACAGGGGAGGTGCGTGCACCACCCCAGACAGGATTTTGTGTATTGGTCAGGTAGGGCTTGAAAGAAACCAGACATGCCTGTGGCTCACAAGGAGCCTCGGTGCATATGCCAGTTCAAACCGGTCCTGGGGCACACCAGTCCCGGGCCTGGGGCGAGCTGGACAAAGGATTGGGGGTGTAACCACCCCCCTTCCTGGTCCCACCCTTAGGGAGGGACCTAGCAGGTAGTCCGGCCCCTAGAATCCGCTTAAAGGTAGGAGCTGTGTCCTAAGACTTCAGACATCCTGGAATCAACTTGAAACTAAGAAGAAGACGGGAACTTCGACATTCTGCTGCACAGAAGACTGAAGAAAATCTCCCCTGTGGTCAGGGAGTGACCACCTTGCTAACGCAAGCACCATCCAGCGAATCACCGTCTGCTTTGCTGCCGCCTCCCGCCGGAGCCCGAGCCCAGAGACTGACAAGACCTGGACCTCCAGACCTCTCACCGCCCGATCCACAGTCCCTGAAAAGAGGAGACCCGTGGAGGCACCGAGACACGTGGAGCCAGCCATCTTGGAACGACTACGACAAGCTGACCAGTGCAACAACCGAGGCTCCCTCCAAGTTGTGCTTTGGGTCCTGAGAAGCCCAACCCTCGAGCAGCATCTGCACCAAAGGTGAGCCCTCCAGCATCTCCACGATCTGCGTGGGGCCCTTCTGCATTTTGCCACTCGACGCGCCTAACCGGTTGCTGGCCCGCTGGCTAGTGGCCATCTTGGCGACGAAATCTACGACAAACACCGCTGGTCTGGTTGCTCCAGACTGGCCCTTGCTCCCCTCCAAAGGAGCAATCCCTCTGACCTTGCTGGTCAGAACCAACAGCTGATTTCCGAATCCTCCTGCAATTGCTTTTGCCAAGGCTTGTTTGCTTCGATCAAGTCGCCGACACCGCCGACAGCGAGAGCCTGCGTGGGACAGCTCGTGAGCCGACTCCTGGACGTCGTCGACCTTCAGGGACCACGTGGCTGCGGAGACAAGCTACCCCTCATCACCTGTTTGCACCCGACATCGCCTGGTACCCACCTGGTGCCACGCTGGTCACTGGCTAGTGACTGTGAACACTGTCCCCTCTGCTTACAGGTCTTCAACATCTCCGATCCACTCTTGGATCCACTGCATCTCTTCCCGACCGACCGCCTGCAGCACTTTTGTCTACAGGCCCCACGGAACAGATAGAAGAAACCCGACGCACTTCGAGGCCTATGCACCCGCTTCCTGTGGGTGAGGTAAAGCTGGCACACCTGTGCCCAAGTGTAGTATTACATCTCTAGTGCCTGTGTTCCAAATCTTAAGTTCCTAGGTCATCCGGAAGATTCCTTTTGCAGTAACTTTGTACTTTTTACGCACCCATTGAAACCTATGGGAGCACGCGTGTGACTATTTGCTCTGCACACGCCACCCGTGGACCTCCTGGTCACTAACTGACGTTAGCTCCTTGTAGGCCCAGCGATTCTAGAGGCCCTAGGCCTTTTCCCTTTCCTGTTCGTGGTACTTATACCACTATTTTAGTATATGGTTCGAGTGGCCACCAGGGCCTATCCATATAAAGTGCAACTTCTGTGTATTCTGTGATAATCTTGTTTGACGATTTGTGCTCCTGTGCTCATAAAGAGACTAGGGGTTACTTTGAGAAATAAATACATATATATTTTGAATATATATCTGTGTGGTGTCCTTTCATTGGTATAAAAGGGGGTTGCATTTGGTAAAACAGCTGGCTTAACACGCATCACGAGTTTAGCCTCAAAGACTGCTTAGCCTACGCTACCACTAGGGCAGCTAGTCCGAAAAGGTTGACTTACAACCACACCATAAGGGTTGCTTGGCATGGTACAAGGTGGTCACTAGAACTAGTGAACAGCATATACCAGGCCAACTTCTCACATTGGTGGCAGCGGTGGGATTTGAGCTTGCTGTGTTTTACCATTGTAATCTCTTGGTTACCAATTGAAAGATCACATAGGTACCTGTAGGTACATATAAAACAAGATTAGATATACTTAAGTTCTACTGAACTTAGTTGTTGTAGAGCAAAGGGAGTAGCACACCCTGACTACAACTACTAGATAGGTTTAGTAGGTAAACCCAAGTGTAGGTAGATTGCAACACATCCACCCACACTTAAGAGCAATGGCCGGGGCAGAGGGGTCCACTGTACCCATCTCTGTTGAGAGTGACCCCCAGAGGGCACCATCCAGCTTTGCTACCCTTAATCAGAATGAGCTCAGGCATTTGGCAACTCTTAGAGGCCTTAAACAGCCCAAGAACCCAAACTCTGCTGAGCTCAGAGAGCTCTTACAGAATGATGAGAATCAGAGAGCACTCAAGAAAGCTTCCCAGTTAGCCCCCTTAGGGACAGGAACAGGAGGCCCCCCTTCTAAAGATGCCACTGAAGTACCCCTTCCCAATAGTCACCCCTTAGATGGGATGCCTACCACAGAGGATGAGAGTGAAAAGGATACTGACAGTAGTGAGGATGAAGGGAGAACTAGCCCAGTGCCAAGTATTATACTTGGCCCAGCTAAACCAAGGCTATTGGGGACTGACAGTGGGTTCAACCCACTGGATCTCCCCAGTGGACTTAACACAGGGCTTGGAAGGCAAAGGAATCGCTCAGGTGACTCCAATGCTTCCCATGGCTCTAGAGGCTCTCAAGGTCACTCCAGGAGAAGGATGACCACCCCTCAGAGGAGGGAACATGAGGCCAAGATGCAAGAGGCTCAGCTGAGGATCAGGAAGCAGGAGCTAGAAGTAGCCCTGATGGAAGAGAAACTTAGCAAGGCTAGACAGCATAAAGAGAGTGGGTCTATACCCACTGGTGGCAGCATTGTCCCTAAGGACAAAGATAGGGTTTTCGACAATAGAAACCTGTCTAAGGTTGTGCCCCCCTACAAAAGTGGGGATGACATCCACAAGTGGATAACTGCTCTTGAGAGAGCCTGCAAAGTACAGCAGGTTCCTGAAGATCAGTGGGCAGCAATCCTCTGGCTCTCCTTTGAAGGAAGAGGCAGAGACAGACTCCTCACTGTTAGAGAAGAGGATGTCAGAAACTACAGAGTCCTGAAGAGTGTTCTAGTTGATGGGTTAGGCTTAACCACTGAGCAGTACAGGTTAATGTTCAGAGACACCCAAAAGACACAGACTCAGGACTGGTCTGAATACATTGAATGTGCCACTAAGGCTTTGGAGGGTTGGTTGCTGGGAAGTAAGGTATCTGATTTTACAGGATTGTATAATTTGATGATGAGAGAACAGATTTTAAATAACTGTCAAAACCAGCAACTGCATCAACACTTGGTTGACTCTGATCTGACCTCTCCCCAAGAATTGGGAAAGAAGGCAGACAAATGGGTCAGAACCAGGGTTAAGCAAAAGAACCAGAACCAGGGCCAAGGGGGTGATCAGAAGAAAACAGACCAAAAGGGTGGAGATCAGAAACCTAAAGACCAGAAGTCTTCAACAGGGCCCCAAACTACTGCTAAGGAGGGTGGGTCCCAACAGTCCAAGAAGAAGAAAGAAGGTCAGAAGAAACCCTGGTGCAATCATTGTAAAAATACAACTCACTGGACTAGTGATTGCAAAAAGGGTGGAGCCCCCAACACTGTTGCCCCTAAGGCACCTGCTCCCAGTACTACTGTTAGCAGTGTTGGTCCCCAGACAAAGGGTGTAGTGGGAATCACTATGGGAACTGAAGGAGATTCTGACTTAGACAGAACCCTTACACAGGCAGTCTTGATCTGTGATGGGGACATTGATTTGTCCCTGACTGTGAGCCCCAGTAACCTGGGCAAGTACAGACAGACTCCTTTAATTAATGACAAAGTGGCTCAAGCCTACAGGGACACATGTGCCAGTGTCACTATGGTGACACCAGGCTTTGTGGACCCTGGACAGTACATACCAGGTGAGAACTACCTGGTGACCAATGCCAGCAATGCCACTACTTCACATAGTGTGGCAGTTGTTAACTTCTCATGGGGAGGGGTAACTGGCCTCAAAAGGGTTGTGGTTAGTGCAGACCTCCCAGTAGAATGTTTGTTGGGCAATGACCTAGAGAGTTCTCTATGGTCAGAAGTGGAGTACAGGACTCATGCAGAGATGTTAGGTATATCATCACATGTCCTTGCTGTGACCAGGTCACAGGCCAAAAAGTGCCTCACTGAACCTCAGGTCTTGGATCCTGGAACAATGGACCAAGTACCTACCAAGAAGAAGAACAGGAGGGTCAAGGCTGTGCCTTCCCCCCTGCCTCAGAGTGATGATCAGCCTTCCCAGGAAGCTGATCTAGAGGACCCTGAAGGAACTGTCCCTGAAGAGCTTGAACCTGATCAGGTTGAGTTTCTGGGGACAGGGGGACCTTCAAGGGCTGACTTGAGGCAGGCTCAGTTATCCTGTCCCTCTCTTGAACCCCTCAGACAGCTGGCTGCTGCTGAGGCTGCTGGGAATGCTCAAGGTACCCATAAAGTGTATTGGGATGAAGGGCTCCTTTATTCAGAGGCTAGAGACCCCAAGCCTGGTGCAACCAGGAGGTTGGTTATACCTCTGCAATTTAGGGGCTTCCTTCTTACCTTGGCCCATGATATTCCTTTAGCAGGACACCTAGGCCAGAACAAGACCTGGGACAGACTTGTCCCTCACTTTCACTGGCCTCATATGAATGAAGATACAAAGGAGTTTTGTCGCTCCTGTGTTACCTGCCAAGCCAGTGGCAAATCAGGTGGCACAACAAAGGCCCCCCTGATACCACTACCTGTGGTGGGGGTTCCCTTTGAAAGAGTGGGAATAGACATAGTGGGTCCCATGGATCCTCCCACTGCATCTGGGCACAGATTTATACTGGTGGTAGTGGATCATGCCACCAGGTATCCAGAGGCAATTCCCCTTAGGACCACTACAGCACCTGTTGTGGCCAGGGCCCTGCTGGGAGTATTCTCCAGAGTGGGGTTTCCTAAGGAGGTAGTATCTGACAGAGGTACCAACTTTATGTCAGGATACTTGACAGCTATGTGGAAGGAATGTGGTGTCAACTACAAGTTCACCACCCCTTATCACCCACAATGCAATGGGCTTGTTGAGAGATTCAACAAGACCCTAAAGGGTATGATCAAAGGATTACCTGAAAAGCTCAGGCGAAGATGGGATATCCTTCTACCCTGCCTTCTGTTTGCTTACAGAGAGGTCCCACAAAAAGGAGTTGGCTACAGCCCCTTTGAATTGTTGTTTGGGCACCCTGTGAGAGGCCCACTGTGTTTGGTGAAGGAAGGCTGGGAGTTACCTCTCAAAAAGCCTAAGCTAGACATAGTGGACTATGTACTTGGTCTCCGCTCCAGGATGGCTGAGTATATGGAGAAGGCATCTAAAAACCTTGAGGCAAGCCAGGCCTTACAGAAAGCTTGGCATGACCAAAAGGCTGTCTTGGTTGAGTATCAGCCAGGACAGAAGGTATGGGTGTTGGAGCCAGTGGCCCCAGCAGCACTCCAAGACAAATGGTCTGGACCCCATACAATCCTGGAAAAGAAGGGAGAGGTCACCTACTTGGTGGACCTAGGAACTCCCAGGAGTCCCCACAGGGTACTCCATGTTAACAGGCTTAAAGCATATGTTGACAGGGCAGACATGGGCTTGCTCATGGCTACAGATGAGGGACAGGAGGAAGAGAGTGACCCTCTCCCAGACCTGTTGTCTCAGAACCCTGAAGATGGCTCAGTTGAAGGAGTGACCCTTGGAGGCAACCTCACTGCCCATCAGCAGACTGAATGTAGACAGGTTCTACAATCATTTTCACATATGTTTTCCTTGATACCTAGTCAAACTGACTGGTGTACCCATGTTGTGGACACTGGTGACAGTCTGCCTGTAAAGAACAAACTTTACAGACAACCTGACCACGTCAGGGACTGTATAAAGGCTGAGGTACATAAAATGCTGGAATTAGGTGTCATTGAACCCTCAGAGAGCCCCTGGGCTAGCCCAGTGGTTCTGGTCCCCAAACCTCACACCAAAGATGGCAAGAGAGAGATGAGGTTCTGTGTGGATTACAGAGGACTCAATGCTGTCACCAGGACAGATGCACACCCTATTCCAAGGGCAGATGAGCTCATAGACAAACTAGCTTCTGCAAAGTTTTTGAGCACATTTGACTTGACAGCTGGCTATTGGCAAATCAGATTAGCTGAGGAGTCTAAGGCCAAAACTGCATTCTCAACCCCAGGTGGGCATTATCAGTTTGTGGTGATGCCCTTTGGTCTGAAGAATGCACCTGCCACCTTCCAAAGGCTGGTGAACCAAGTCCTTACTGGGTTGGATGACTTTTGCGCAGCATATCTCGATGACATTGCTGTCTTTAGTTCCACCTGGGAGGATCACCTGATCCACCTGAAGAAGGCTCTTGAGGCTCTGCAAAGGGCAGGCCTCACTATCAAGGCTACTAAGTGCCAGATAGGGCAGAGTAAGGTTGTGTATTTGGGCCACCTTGTAGGTGGAGGCCAAGTTCAACCACTGGAGAGTAAGATACAATCCATCAAGGATTGGTCCCCTCCAACCACCCAGACTCAAGTTCGAGCTTTCTTGGGCTTGACTGGGTACTACAGGAAGTTTGTTAAGAACTATGGGTCCATTGTGACTCCTCTTAATGATCTGACATCCAAGAAGATGCCCAAAAAGGTTCAGTGGACAGTAAGCTGTCAAAAGGCATTTGATGACCTGAAGGAGGCCATGTGCTCTGCACCTATCCTGAAAAGTCCTGACTACTCCAAAGAGTTTATTGTCCAAACAGATGCTTCTGAGTTGGGTGTGGGAGCTGTGCTGTCACAACTTAATGTAGATGGTCAAGACCAACCCATTGCTTTTATTAGCAGAAGGTTGACCCCCAGAGAGAAGAATTGGTCAGCTATTGAGAGGGAGGCCTTTGCTGTGGTGTGGGCCCTGAAGAAGCTGAGGCCATACTTGTTTGGCACTCACTTCAAGATTCAGACCGACCATAAGCCCCTCTTGTGGCTAAATCAGATGAAGGGTGAAAACCCCAAACTGCTTAG
The DNA here is from genome assembly GCF_964204655.1 of Triturus cristatus. NCBI lineage: Eukaryota > Metazoa > Chordata > Amphibia > Caudata > Salamandridae > Triturus > Triturus cristatus. Next base: position 622,022,685 of record NC_140579.1, on the reverse strand, counting down.
GTGGTCCATTTCCCTACAGGGGATGGACTTTACAGTGGAGCACCGGCCAGGTACTGACCATGGGAATGCAGATGGTCTCTCCAGGTACTTCCACTTAGGACATGAAGACGAGACTGGTCAAGGCTAGTTTAATGTCCCAGCGTTTGGGGGGGGGTTGTGTAGGAGAGTAGGGTCTGCTATCCTATGGTCACCCCAAATTTTTGCTTTTTGCTTCACTGGTTTTTGACATATTGAGGCTGTGGGCCTGCCAATCAGACCCCCAGCCTGCTGTTCTCTCTACTAAATTAAAACTATGCACCCTAGGTGCATAACCAATTGGAAGTGGATCACCCTGTCAGCCCCTGTACCAGTGTACACTAGGTACCCAGGGCATTGGTGTACCCAAGGCCTGCCAGGGGCTGCAGCATGTATTATGCCACCCCAGGCTTGGCCTAACAATCTGACACAACTGGCTGATCACTCAGCTGGGGTAAGTTGGTGTAATCACCTCTTACTTAGGTGTAGTATACCTATACCTAACCTTAAATGGGACACCTGGTAACCTATAAGTCACTCCTATGGCAGGCCTTAACAATCCTGAAGGCAGAGTGCTTGGTTCCATGTGAGATGGTGCTCTGGCATGAGCTGAGCCTGTCTGCAGTGGTCGGAACAACTTCCTTCTACTGTTTCCAGATATCGTCATACCATATACTCTTAAGTGCATTATGAACCTCGCGGTTAAATGCTATCTTTGGTTTGGCTTTATCAAAACATGTCGAGTAAGGTGTCATACGAATTGGAATACTAACCCCTCGCCAATTCTGGCGACGGGGTTAGCATTCCACCCTTCTAGAGGGACACGACATGTACAGTACCTGAAACCCGGGTAAAATCAGACATAGCCTCAGCTCCACAAAATGGATGCTGCCACCACAGACACAAGTCTGCCCTCCTGCTGCTGGGAGTCCTTCCAGCTTGGGAGGTGTGGACAAAGGGTTTCCTGCCAGGGGAGGTGCGTGCACCACCCCAGACAGGATTTTGTGTATTGGTCAGGTAGGGCTTGAAAGAAACCAGACATGCCTGTGGCTCACAAGGAGCCTCGGTGCATATGCCAGTTCAAACCGGTCCTGGGGCACACCAGTCCCGGGCCTGGGGCGAGCTGGACAAAGGATTGGGGGTGTAACCACCCCCCTTCCTGGTCCCACCCTTAGGGAGGGACCTAGCAGGTAGTCCGGCCCCTAGAATCCGCTTAAAGGTAGGAGCTGTGTCCTAAGACTTCAGACATCCTGGAATCAACTTGAAACTAAGAAGAAGACGGGAACTTCGACATTCTGCTGCACAGAAGACTGAAGAAAATCTCCCCTGTGGTCAGGGAGTGACCACCTTGCTAACGCAAGCACCATCCAGCGAATCACCGTCTGCTTTGCCGCCGCCTCCCGCCGGAGCCCGAGCCCAGAGACTGACAAGACCTGGACCTCCAGACCTCTCACCGCCCGATCCACAGTCCCTGAAAAGAGGAGACCCGTGGAGGCACCGAGACACGTGGAGCCAGCCATCTTGGAACGACTACGACAAGCTGACCAGTGCAACAACCGAGGCTCCCTCCAAGTTGTGCTTTGGGTCCTGAGAAGCCCAACCCTCGAGCAGCATCTGCACCAAAGGTGAGCCCTCCAGCATCTCCACGATCTGCGTGGGGCCCTTCTGCATTTTGCCACTCGACGCGCCTAACCGGTTGCTGGCCCGCTGGCTAGTGGCCATCTTGGCGACGAAATCTACGACAAACACCACTGGTCTGGTTGCTCCAGACTGGCCCTTGCTCCCCTCCAAAGGAGCAATCCCTCTGACCTTGCTGGTCAGAACCAACAGCTGATTTCCGAATCCTCCTGCAATTGCTTTTGCCAAGGCTTGTTTGCTTCGATCAAGTCGCCGACACCGCCGACAGCGAGAGCCTGCGTGGGACAGCTCGTGAGCCGACTCCTGGACGTCGTCGACCTTCAGGGACCACGTGGCTGCGGAGACAAGCTACCCCTCATTACCTGTTTGCACCCGACATCGCCTGGTACCCACCTGGTGCCACGCTGGTCACTGGCTAGTGACTGTGAACACTGTCCCCTCTGCTTACAGGTCTTCAACATCTCCGATCCACTCTTGGATCCACTGCATCTCTTCCCGACCGACCGCCTGCAGCACTTTTGTCTACAGGCCCCACGGAACAGATAGAAGAAACCCGACGCACTTCGAGGCCTATGCACCCGCTTCCTGTGGGTGAGGTAAAGCTGGCACACCTGTGCCCAAGTGTAGTATTACATCTCTAGTGCCTGTGTTCCAAATCTTAAGTTCCTAGGTCATCCGGAAGATTCCTTTTGCAGTAACTTTGTACTTTTTACGCACCCATTGAAACCTATGGGAGCACGCGTGTGACTATTTGCTCTGCACACGCCACCCGTGGACCTCCTGGTCACTAACTGACGTTAGCTCCTTGTAGGCCCAGCGATTCTAGAGGCCCTAGGCCTTTTCCCTTTCCTGTTCGTGGTACTTATACCACTATTTTAGTATATGGTTCGAGTGGCCACCAGGGCCTATCCATATAAAGTGCAACTTCTGTGTATTCTGTGATAATCTTGTTTGACGATTTGTGCTCCTGTGCTCATAAAGAGACTAGGGGTTACTTTGAGAAATAAATACATATATATTTTGAATATATATCTGTGTGGTGTCCTTTCATTGGTATAAAAGGGGGTTGCATTTGGTAAAACAGCTGGCTTAACACGCATCACGAGTTTAGCCTCAAAGACTGCTTAGCCTACGCTACCACTAGGGCAGCTAGTCCGAAAAGGTTGACTTACAACCACACCATAAGGGTTGCTTGGCATGGTACAAGGTGGTCACTAGAACTAGTGAACAGCATATACCAGGCCAACTTCTCACAGACAGGGAATTGCGTTTTAGCCCCATCGGAGTCTCACAGGTATTAAATCACTGTACAAGAGCATAGCTGGGTGAGATTACACAGAAAAATAAAGACAAAGCAACATTTTCAATTCCTTAAGCAAACTGAAACAGGAGATGGGAATCCAAAGAAGAGCATCCATATTTTAGAACCCGAAACAAAGAGTTTTGTTGTTGGGGACAGATGTTTCCAACCTTGTTATTGATGGGTGTGAGAAGTTGGCCTGGTATATGCTGTTCACTAGTTCTAGTGACCACCTTGTACCATGCCAAGCAACCCTTATGGTGTGGTTGTAAGTCAACCTTTTTGGACTAGCTGCCCTAGTGGTAGCGTAGGCTAAGCAGTCTTTGAGGCTAAACTCGTGATGCGTGTTAAGCAAGCTGTTTTACCAATAGTAACCCCCTTTTATACCAATGAAAGGACACCACACAGATATATATTCAAAATATATATGTATTTATTTCTCAAAGTAACCCCTAGTCTCTTTATGAGCACAGGAGCACAAATCGTCAAACAAGATTACAGTAGAATACACAGAAGTTGCACTTTATATGGATAGGCCCTGGTGGCCACTCAAACCATATACTAAAATAGTGGTATAAGTACCACGAACAGAAAAGGGAAAAGGCCTAGGGCCTCTAGAATCGCTGGGCCTACAAGGAGCTAACGTCAGTTAGTGACCAGGAGGTCCACGGGTGGCGTGTGCAGAGCAAATAGTCACACGCGGGCTCCCATAGGTTTCAATGGGTGCGTAAAAAGTACAAAGTTACTGCAAAAGGAATCTTCCGGATGACCTAGGAACTTAAGATTTGGAACACAGGCACTAGAGATGTATTACTACACATGGGCACCGGAGTACCAGCTTTACCTCACCCACAGGAAGCGGGTGCATAGGCCTCAAAGTGCGTCGGGTTTCTTCTATCTGTTCCGTTGAGCCTGGGACAAAGATGCTGCAGGCGGTCGGTCGGGAAGAGATGCAGTGGATCCAAGAGTGGATCGGAGATGTTGAAGACCTGTAAGCAGAGGGGACAGTGTTCACAGTCACTAGCCAGTGACCAGCGTGGCACCAGGTGGGTACCAGGCGATGTCGGGTGCAAACAGGTGATGAGGGGTAGCTTGTCTCCGCAGCCACGTGGTCCCTGAAGGTCGACGACGTCCAGGAGTCGGCTCACGAGCTGTCCCACGCAGGCTCTCGCTGTCGGCGGTGTCGGCGACTTGATCGAAGCAAACAAGCCTTGGCAAAAGCAATTGCAGGAGGATTCGGAAATCAGCTGTTGGTTCTGACCAGCAAGGTCAGAGGGATTGCTCCTTTGGAGGGGAGCAAGGGCCAGTCTGGAGCAACCAGACCAGCGGTGTTTGTCGTAGATTTCGTCGCCAAGATGGCCACTAGCCAGCGGGCCAGCAACCGGTTAGGCGCGTCGAGTGGCAAAATGCAGAAGGGCCCCACGCAGATCGTGGAGATGCTGGAGGGCTCACCTTTGGTGCAGATGCTGCTCGAGGGTTGGGCTTCTCAGGACCCAAAGCACAACTTGGAGGGAGCCTCGGTTGTTGCACTGGTCAGCTTGTCGTAGTCGTTCCAAGATGGCTGGCTCCACGTGTCTCGGTGCCTCCACGGGTCTCCTCTTTTCAGGGACTGTGGATCGGGCAGTGAGAGGTCTGGAGGTCCAGGTCTTGTCAGTCTCTGGGCTCGGGCTCCGGCGGGAGGCGGCGGCAAAGCAGACGGTGATTCGCTGGATGGTGCTTGCGTTAGCAAGGTGGTCACTCCCTGACCACAGGGGAGATTTTCTTCAGTCTTCTGTGCAGCAGAATGTCGAAGTTCCCGTCTTCTTCTTAGTTTCAAGTTGATTCCAGGATGTCTGAAGTCTTAGGACACAGCTCCTACCTTTAAGCGGATTCTAGGGGCCGGACTACCTGCTAGGTCCCTCCCTATGGGTGGGACCAGGAAGGGGGGTGGTTACACCCCCAATCCTTTGTCCAGCTCGCCCCAGGCCCGGGACTGGTGTGCCCCAGGACCGGTTTGAACTGGCATATGCACCGAGGCTCCTTGTGAGCCACAGGCATGTCTGGTTTCTTTCAAGCCCTACCTGACCAATACACAAAATCCTGTCTGGGGTGGTGCACGCACCTCCCCTGGCAGGAAACCCTTTGTCCACACCTCCCAAGCTGGAAGGACTCCCAGCAGCAGGAGGGCAGACTTGTGTCTGTGGTGGCAGCATCCATTTTGTGGAGCTGAGGCTATGTCTGATTTTACCCGGGTTTCAGGTACTGTACATGTCGTGTCCCTCTAGAAGGGTGGAATGCTAACCCCGTCGCCAGAATTGGCGAGGGGTTAGTATTCCAATTCGTATGACACCTTACTCGACATGTTTTGATAAAGCCAAACCAAAGATAGCATTTAACCGCGAGGTTCATAATGCACTTAAGAGTATATGGTATGACGATATCTGGAAACAGTAGAAGGAAGTTGTTCCGACCACTGCAGACAGGCTCAGCTCATGCCAGAGCACCATCTCACATGGAACCAAGCACTCTGCCTTCAGGATTGTTAAGGCCTGCCATAGGAGTGACTTATAGGTTACCAGGTGTCCCATTTAAGGTTAGGTATAGGTATACTACACCTAAGTAAGAGGTGATTACACCAACTTACCCCAGCTGAGTGATCAGCCAGTTGTGTCAAATCGTTAGGCCAAGCCTGGGGTGGCATAATACATGCTGCAGCCCTTGGCAGGCCTTGGGTACACCAATGCCCTGGGTACCTAGTGTACACTGGTACAGGGGCTGACAGGGTGATCCACTTCCAATTGGTTATGCACCTAGGGTGCATAGTTGTAATTTAGTAGAGAGAACAGCAGGCTGGGGGTCTGATTGGCAGGCCCACAGCCTCAATATGTCAAAAACCAGTGAAGCAAAAAGCAAAAATTTGGGGTGACCATAGGATAGCAGACCCTACTCTCCTACACAACCCCCCCCCAAACGCTGGGACATTAAACTAGCCTTGACCAGTCTCGTCTTCATGTCCTAAGTGGAAGTACCTGGAGAGACCATCTGCATTCCCATGGTCAGTACCTGGCCGGTGCTCCACTGTAAAGTCCATCCCCTGTAGGGAAATGGACCACCTAAGCAGTTTGGGGTTTTCACCCTTCATCTGATTTAGCCACAAGAGGGGCTTATGGTCGGTCTGAATCTTGAAGTGAGTGCCAAACAAGTATGGCCTCAGCTTCTTCAGGGCCCACACCACAGCAAAGGCCTCCCTCTCAATAGCTGACCAATTCTTCTCTCTGGGGGTCAACCTTCTGCTAATAAAAGCAATGGGTTGGTCTTGACCATCTACATTAAGTTGTGACAGCACAGCTCCCACACCCAACTCAGAAGCATCTGTTTGGACAATAAACTCTTTGGAGTAGTCAGGACTTTTCAGGATAGGTGCAGAGCACATGGCCTCCTTCAGGTCATCAAATGCCTTTTGACAGCTTACTGTCCACTGAACCTTTTTGGGCATCTTCTTGGATGTCAGATCATTAAGAGGAGTCACAATGGACCCATAGTTCTTAACAAACTTCCTGTAATACCCAGTCAAGCCCAAGAAAGCTCGAACTTGAGTCTGGGTGGTTGGAGGGGACCAATCCTTGATGGACTGTATCTTACTCTCCAGTGGTTGAACTTGGCCCCCACCTACAAGGTGGCCCAAATACACAACCTTACTCTGCCCTATCTGGCACTTAGTAGCCTTGATAGTGAGGCCTGCCCTTTGCAGAGCCTCAAGAGCCTTCTTCAGGTGGATCAGGTGATCCTCCCAGGTGGAACTAAAGACAGCAATGTCATCAAGATATGCTGCGCAAAAGTCATCCAACCCAGTAAGGACTTGGTTCACCAGCCTTTGGAAGGTGGCAGGTGCATTCTTCAGACCAAAGGGCATCACCACAAACTGATAATGCCCACCTGGGGTTGAGAATGCTGTTTTGGCCTTAGACTCCTCAGCTAACCTGATTTGCCAATAGCCAGCTGTCAAGTCAAATGTGCTCAAAAACTTTGCAGAAGCTAGTTTGTCTATGAGCTCATCTGCCCTTGGAATAGGGTGTGCATCTGTCCTGGTGACAGCATTGAGTCCTCTGTAGTCCACACAGAACCTCATCTCTCTCTTGCCATCTTTGGTGTGAGGTTTGGGGACCAGAACCACTGGGCTAGCCCAGGGGCTCTCTGAGGGTTCAATGACACCTAATTCCAGCATTTTATGTACCTCAGCCTTTATACAGTCCCTGACGTGGTCAGGTTGTCTGTAAAGTTTGTTCTTTACAGGCAGACTGTCACCAGTGTCCACAACATGGGTACACCAGTCAGTTTGACTAGGTATCAAGGAAAACATATGTGAAAATGATTGTAGAACCTGTCTACATTCAGTCTGCTGATGGGCAGTGAGGTTGCCTCCAAGGGTCACTCCTTCAACTGAGCCATCTTCAGGGTTCTGAGACAACAGGTCTGGGAGAGGGTCACTCTCTTCCTCCTGTCCCTCATCTGTAGCCATGAGCAAGCCCATGTCTGCCCTGTCAACATATGCTTTAAGCCTGTTAACATGGAGTACCCTGTGGGGACTCCTGGGAGTTCCTAGGTCCACCAAGTAGGTGACCTCTCCCTTCTTTTCCAGGATTGTATGGGGTCCAGACCATTTGTCTTGGAGTGCTGCTGGGGCCACTGGCTCCAACACCCATACCTTCTGTCCTGGCTGATACTCAACCAAGACAGCCTTTTGGTCATGCCAAGCTTTCTGTAAGGCCTGGCTTGCCTCAAGGTTTTTAGATGCCTTCTCCATATACTCAGCCATCCTGGAGCGGAGACCAAGTACATAGTCCACTATGTCTAGCTTAGGCTTTTTGAGAGGTAACTCCCATCCTTCCTTCACCAAACACAGTGGGCCTCTCACAGGGTGCCCAAACAACAATTCAAAGGGGCTGTAGCCAACTCCTTTTTGTGGGACCTCTCTGTAAGCAAACAGAAGGCAGGGTAGAAGGATATCCCATCTTCGCCTGAGCTTTTCAGGTAATCCTTTGATCATACCCTTTAGGGTCTTGTTGAATCTCTCAACAAGCCCATTGCATTGTGGGTGATAAGGGGTGGTGAACTTGTAGTTGACACCACATTCCTTCCACATAGCTGTCAAGTATCCTGACATAAAGTTGGTACCTCTGTCAGATACTACCTCCTTAGGAAACCCCACTCTGGAGAATACTCCCAGCAGGGCCCTGGCCACAACAGGAGCTGTAGTGGTCCTAAGGGGAATTGCCTCTGGATACCTGGTGGCATGATCCACTACCACCAGTATAAATCTGTGCCCAGATGCAGTGGGAGGATCCATGGGACCCACTATGTCTATTCCCACTCTTTCAAAGGGAACCCCCACCACAGGTAGTGGTATCAGGGGGGCCTTTGTTGTGCCACCTGATTTGCCACTGGCTTGGCAGGTAACACAGGAGCGACAAAACTCCTTTGTATCTTCATTCATATGAGGCCAGTGAAAGTGAGGGACAAGTCTGTCCCAGGTCTTGTTCTGGCCTAGGTGTCCTGCTAAAGGAATATCATGGGCCAAGGTAAGAAGGAAGCCCCTAAATTGCAGAGGTATGACCAACCTCCTGGTTGCACCAGGCTTGGGGTCTCTAGCCTCTGAATAAAGGAGCCCTTCATCCCAATACACTTTATGGGTACCTTGAGCATTCCCAGCAGCCTCAGCAGCAGCCAGCTGTCTGAGGGGTTCAAGAGAGGGACAGGATAACTGAGCCTGCCTCAAGTCAGCCCTTGAAGGTCCCCCTGTCCCCAGAAACTCAACCTGATCAGGTTCAAGCTCTTCAGGGACAGTTCCTTCAGGGTCCTCTAGATCAGCTTCCTGGGAAGGCTGATCATCACTCTGAGGCAGGGGGGAAGGCACAGCCTTGACCCTCCTGTTCTTCTTCTTGGTAGGTGCTTGGTCCATTGTTCCAGGATCCAAGACCTGTGGTTCAGTGAGGCACTTTTTGGCCTGTGACCTGGTCACAGCAAGGACATGTGATGATATACCTAACATCTCTGCATGAGTCCTGTACTCCACTTCTGACCATAGAGAACTCTCTAGGTCATTGCCCAACAAACATTCTACTGGGAGGTCTGCACTAACCACAACCCTTTTGAGGCCAGTTACCCCTCCCCATGAGAAGTTAACAACTGCCACACTATGTGAAGTAGTGGCATTGCTGGCATTGGTCACCAGGTAGTTCTCACCTGGTATGTACTGTCCAGGATCCACAAAGCCTGGTGTCACCATAGTGACACTGGCACATGTGTCCCTGTAGGCTTGAGCCACTTTGTCATTAATTAAAGGAGTCTGTCTGTACTTGCCCAGGTTACTGGGGCTCACAGTCAGGGACAAATCAATGTCCCCATCACAGATCAAGACTGCCTGTGTAAGGGTTCTGTCTAAGTCAGAATCTCCTTCAGTTCCCATAGTGATTCCCACTACACCCTTTGTCTGGGGACCAACACTGCTAACAGTAGTACTGGGAGCAGGTGCCTTAGGGGCAACAGTGTTGGGGGCTCCACCCTTTTTGCAATCACTAGTCCAGTGAGTTGTGTTTTTACAATGATTGCACCAGGGTTTCTTCTGACCTTCTTTCTTCTTCTTGGACTGTTGGGACCCACCCTCCTTAGCAGTAGTTTGGGGCCCTGTTGAAGACTTCTGGTCTTTAGGTTTCTGATCTCCACCCTTTTGGTCTGTTTTCTTCTGATCACCCCCTTGGCCCTGGTTCTGGTTCTTTTGCTTAACCCTGGTTCTGACCCATTTGTCTGCCTTCTTTCCCAATTCTTGGGGAGAGGTCAGATCAGAGTCAACCAAGTGTTGATGCAGTTGCTGGTTTTGACAGTTATTTAAAATCTGTTCTCTCATCATCAAATTATACAATCCTGTAAAATCAGATACCTTACTTCCCAGCAACCAACCCTCCAAAGCCTTAGTGGCACATTCAATGTATTCAGACCAGTCCTGAGTCTGTGTCTTTTGGGTGTCTCTGAACATTAACCTGTACTGCTCAGTGGTTAAGCCTAACCCATCAACTAGAACACTCTTCAGGACTCTGTAGTTTCTGACATCCTCTTCTCTAACAGTGAGGAGTCTGTCTCTGCCTCTTCCTTCAAAGGAGAGCCAGAGGATTGCTGCCCACTGATCTTCAGGAACCTGCTGTACTTTGCAGGCTCTCTCAAGAGCAGTTATCCACTTGTGGATGTCATCCCCACTTTTGTAGGGGGGCACAACCTTAGACAGGTTTCTATTATCGAAAACCCTATCTTTGTCCTTAGGGACAATGCTGCCACCAGTGGGTATAGACCCACTCTCTTTATGCTGTCTAGCCTTGCTAAGTTTCTCTTCCATCAGGGCTACTTCTAGCTCCTGCTTCCTGATCCTCAGCTGAGCCTCTTGCATCTTGGCCTCATGTTCCCTCCTCTGAGGGGTGGTCATCCTTCTCCTGGAGTGACCTTGAGAGCCTCTAGAGCCATGGGAAGCATGGGAGTCACCTGAGCGATTCCTTTGCCTTCCAAGCCCTGTGTTAAGTCCACTGGGGAGATCCAGTGGGTTGAACCCACTGTCAGTCCCCAATAGCCTTGGTTTAGCTGGGCCAAGTATAATACTTGGCACTGGGCTAGTTCTCCCTTCATCCTCACTACTGTCAGTATCCTTTTCACTCTCATCCTCTGTGGTAGGCATCCCATCTAAGGGGTGACTATTGGAACTGGGTACCTCTGTAGTATCTTCAGAAGGGGGGCCTCCTGTTCCTGACCCTAAGGGGGCTAACTGGGAAGCTTTCTTGAGTGCTCTCTGATTCTCATCATTCTGTAAGAGCTCTCTGAGCTCAGCAGAGTTTGGGTTCTTGGGCTGTTTAAGGCCTCTAAGAGTTGCCAAATGCCTGAGCTCATTCTGATTAAGGGTAGCATAGATGGATGGTGCCCTCGGGGGGTCACTCTCAACAGAGATGGGTACAGTGGACCCCTCTGCCCCAGCCATTGCTCTTAAGTGTGGGTGGATGTGTTGCAATCTACCTACACTTGGGTTTACCTACTAAACCTATCTAGTAGTTGTAGTCAGGGTGTGCTACTCCCTTTGCTCTACAACAACTAAGCTCAGTAGAACTTAAGTATATCTAATCTTGTTTTATATGTACCTACAGGTACCTATGTGATCTTTCAATTGGTAACCAAGAGATTACAATGGTAAAACACAGCAAGCTCAAATCCAACCGCTGCTCACCAATGTGAGAAGTTGGCCTGGTATATGCTGTTCACTAGTTCTAGTGACCACCTTGTACCATGCCAAGCAACCCTTATGGTGTGGTTGTAAGTCAACCTTTTTGGACTAGCTGCCCTAGTGGTAGCGTAGGCTAAGCAGTCTTTGAGGCTAAACTCGTGATGCGTGTTAAGCAAGCTGTTTTACCAATAGTAACCCCCTTTTATACCAATGAAAGGACACCACACAGATATATATTCAAAATATATATGTATTTATTTCTCAAAGTAACCCCTAGTCTCTTTATGAGCACAGGAGCACAAATCGTCAAACAAGATTACAGTAGAATACACAGAAGTTGCACTTTATATGGATAGGCCCTGGTGGCCACTCAAACCATATACTAAAATAGTGGTATAAGTACCACGAACAGAAAAGGGAAAAGGCCTAGGGCCTCTAGAATCGCTGGGCCTACAAGGAGCTAACGTCAGTTAGTGACCAGGAGGTCCACGGGTGGCGTGTGCAGAGCAAATAGTCACACGCGGGCTCCCATAGGTTTCAATGGGTGCGTAAAAAGTACAAAGTTACTGCAAAAGGAATCTTCCGGATGACCTAGGAACTTAAGATTTGGAACACAGGCACTAGAGATGTATTACTACACATGGGCACCGGAGTACCAGCTTTACCTCACCCACAGGAAGCGGGTGCATAGGCCTCAAAGTGCGTCGGGTTTCTTCTATCTGTTCCGTTGAGCCTGGGACAAAGATGCTGCAGGCGGTCGGTCGGGAAGAGATGCAGTGGATCCAAGAGTGGATCGGAGATGTTGAAGACCTGTAAGCAGAGGGGACAGTGTTCACAGTCACTAGCCAGTGACCAGCGTGGCACCAGGTGGGTACCAGGCGATGTCGGGTGCAAACAGGTGATGAGGGGTAGCTTGTCTCCGCAGCCACGTGGTCCCTGAAGGTCGACGACGTCCAGGAGTCGGCTCACGAGCTGTCCCACGCAGGCTCTCGCTGTCGGCGGTGTCGGCGACTTGATCGAAGCAAACAAGCCTTGGCAAAAGCAATTGCAGGAGGATTCGGAAATCAGCTGTTGGTTCTGACCAGCAAGGTCAGAGGGATTGCTCCTTTGGAGGGGAGCAAGGGCCAGTCTGGAGCAACCAGACCAGCGGTGTTTGTCGTAGATTTCGTCGCCAAGATGGCCACTAGCCAGCGGGCCAGCAACCGGTTAGGCGCGTCGAGTGGCAAAATGCAGAAGGGCCCCACGCAGATCGTGGAGATGCTGGAGGGCTCACCTTTGGTGCAGATGCTGCTCGAGGGTTGGGCTTCTCAGGACCCAAAGCACAACTTGGAGGGAGCCTCGGTTGTTGCACTGGTCAGCTTGTCGTAGTCGTTCCAAGATGGCTGGCTCCACGTGTCTCGGTGCCTCCACGGGTCTCCTCTTTTCAGGGACTGTGGATCGGGCAGTGAGAGGTCTGGAGGTCCAGGTCTTGTCAGTCTCTGGGCTCGGGCTCCGGCGGGAGGCGGCGGCAAAGCAGACGGTGATTCGCTGGATGGTGCTTGCGTTAGCAAGGTGGTCACTCCCTGACCACAGGGGAGATTTTCTTCAGTCTTCTGTGCAGCAGAATGTCGAAGTTCCCGTCTTCTTCTTAGTTTCAAGTTGATTCCAGGATGTCTGAAGTCTTAGGACACAGCTCCTACCTTTAAGCGGATTCTAGGGGCCGGACTACCTGCTAGGTCCCTCCCTATGGGTGGGACCAGGAAGGGGGGTGGTTACACCCCCAATCCTTTGTCCAGCTCGCCCCAGGCCCGGGACTGGTGTGCCCCAGGACCGGTTTGAACTGGCATATGCACCGAGGCTCCTTGTGAGCCACAGGCATGTCTGGTTTCTTTCAAGCCCTACCTGACCAATACACAAAATCCTGTCTGGGGTGGTGCACGCACCTCCCCTGGCAGGAAACCCTTTGTCCACACCTCCCAAGCTGGAAGGACTCCCAGCAGCAGGAGGGCAGACTTGTGTCTGTGGTGGCAGCATCCATTTTGTGGAGCTGAGGCTATGTCTGATTTTACCCGGGTTTCAGGTACTGTACATGTCGTGTCCCTCTAGAAGGGTGGAATGCTAACCCCGTCGCCAGAATTGGCGAGGGGTTAGTATTCCAATTCGTATGACACCTTACTCGACATGTTTTGATAAAGCCAAACCAAAGATAGCATTTAACCGCGAGGTTCATAATGCACTTAAGAGTATATGGTATGACGATATCTGGAAACAGTAGAAGGAAGTTGTTCCGACCACTGCAGACAGGCTCAGCTCATGCCAGAGCACCATCTCACATGGAACCAAGCACTCTGCCTTCAGGATTGTTAAGGCCTGCCATAGGAGTGACTTATAGGTTACCAGGTGTCCCATTTAAGGTTAGGTATAGGTATACTACACCTAAGTAAGAGGTGATTACACCAACTTACCCCAGCTGAGTGATCAGCCAGTTGTGTCAAATCGTTAGGCCAAGCCTGGGGTGGCATAATACATGCTGCAGCCCTTGGCAGGCCTTGGGTACACCAATGCCCTGGGTACCTAGTGTACACTGGTACAGGGGCTGACAGGGTGATCCACTTCCAATTGGTTATGCACCTAGGGTGCATAGTTGTAATTTAGTAGAGAGAACAGCAGGCTGGGGGTCTGATTGGCAGGCCCACAGCCTCAATATGTCAAAAACCAGTGAAGCAAAAAGCAAAAATTTGGGGTGACCATAGGATAGCAGACCCTACTCTCCTACAATGGGCATTGTTTCACTTGAGACTGCATGAACCCACCGAAGCTTTACTAGTGACCACTGCGCCTTCCGGCCTGGTCACCCCCATGCTCCTGTGCCTGTGCCTGCTCCCGCAGCCCCAGCCTCCAGAGGGCCGCCGAGCCCACACCAGCCTCCCGCAGCCCCAGCCACCCGAGGGCCGCCAAGCCCGCTCCAGCTTTCCTGCCGCCCCAGCCCGTGGCCCCGCCCCCCCGCCAGCCGATTGGCTCGCGCTCCCGCCTCCCCGCAGACCCTCCCGACCGGCTCCCTTCTTATGACGTCCCCAGAGCGACCGCACAGCGGACGCGCGCAGCGGGAGCACCGATTGAGCGCCGAAGGTGCGCCAAAGGTAAGCCCGTCTACGCCCGTCCGCGCCTGGACTGCGCCCAGCGCCAGGACCCCTGGCCCCCGCAGACCCCAGCCCACCCGCCGGACGTACGACGCCGCCACCCTCAATGCACACAACGCCGGCCGAAGCCCAGGATGCTACCGAGCCACCCCGAGACGCACCCACGGACCCTTCTTCTGCAACTCTGCAAGTTCACCTGCATCCGGACCTGCACAACTCCAGCACCAACCAAGACCAAGACGAGCAACAGCAGCAGCCACCTGAAATGCATCCTGCTCAACACCCGCTCCGTACACAGACACGCCGTCGAGCTCTGGAACCTGCTCGACACCACAGCCCCAGACGTCGCCTTCCTCACGGAAACCTGGATGAACGCCTCCTCAACGCCCGACATTGCCATCACCATCCCAGACGGCTACAAGATCATCCGAAGGGACCGCATCAACCACACCGGAGGAGGCCTCGCCATCATCCACAGGAACACCATCCGCATCACGACCAACACCGACGACACCCTCGCACCCGCCGAGCACCTGCACTTCCAGGTCCACATCAACCCCAAGACCACCCTCAGAGGCACCCTCATCTACAGACCCCCGGGACCACGCACACAATTCAGCGAAGACATCGCCGACTTCATCAGCCCGCACGCCCTCCCCTCCGCGGACTACATCCTCCTCGGGGACCTCAACTTCCACCTGGAGAACAACAACGACCGCAACACCACCACCCTGCTGGACAACCTCGCCAACCTCGGACTCAAGCAGCTGGTCACCACCCCCACCCACTACGCCAGACACACACTCGACCCCGTCTTCTCATCCAGCAAGGACATCGCCTTCAGCCACGCCACCGGACTCCACTGGACGGACCACAGCTGCGTCCACTTCAGCTTCAGAAAGACCACGCTCCACCACCACTAGCAACAGGTTGCACGCAGAAGCTGGAACAAGATCACAGCCGACCAGCTCGCGACCGCCCTGAGCAAGAACCCACCCACCAGCGCAACGAACCCCAGCCAAGCGGCCACCAACCTCACAAAGTGGATCAGCGACTGCGCAGACGACCTCGCCCCTCTGAAGACCCCGACTAGCAGACCCGGTAGCAAGAAAGCCCCATGGTTCACCGACGAACTCAAGAGCTCCAAGAAGAACTGCCGAGCCCTCGAGAGAACCTGGCGCAGAGACCCAACACCGGACAACATGACTGCCCTCAAGCTCACCACCCGAAAACACCACCAACTCATCCACACCACCAAGAAAACCGCATTCAAGGAACGACTGGACAACAACGCACACAACAGCAAGGAACTCTTCAACATCGTCAAAGAGCTCTCCAACCCCAACGCCGGTAACAACGACATCACCCCTTCACAAGACCTCTGCAACTCCCTCGCCTCCTACTTCCACAACAAGATCGCGGACATACACAACAGCTTCAGCACTCAACCGACGCACGCCACGACCGAACCACCACCCCCCACCACCACCCTCCGCGCCTGGACCCCGATCAGCACCGAAGACACCGTCCGCACGATGAACTCCATCCACTCCGGATCTCCTACCGACCCCTGCCCTCACCACATCTTCAACAAGGCCGACGCTGTCATCGCACCCCACCTGCGGGACATCATCAACACCTCCTTCGACACCGCTACCTTCCCGGAGAGCTGGAAGCACGCCGAACTCAGCGCTCTACTAAAGAAGCCATCAGCCGACCCCACCGACCTCAAGAACTACCGCCCCATCTCGCTGCTCCCGTTTCCTGCAAAAGTCATCGAGAAGACCGTCAACAAGCAGCTGGCCGCCTTCCTCGAGACGAACGGATCCCTCGACCTCTCGCAGTCTGGCTTCCGGGCCAACCACAGCACCGAGACCGCCCTGATCGCAGCCACCGATGACATCCGAGCTCTGCTTGACAACTGAGAAACAGCGGCCCTCATCCTCCTAGACCTCTCCGCGGCCTTCGACACTTTCTGCCACCGTACACTAGTGCAGCGACTCAGCATCGTCGGAATCCAGGAGAAGGCACTGGAGTGGATCATCTCCTTCCTCGCCGGAAGGACACAGAGAGTCCGCCTCCCCCCGTTCAGATCTGAAGCCACCGAAGTCATCTGCGGCGTTCCTCAAGGCTCCTCGCTCAGTCCAACCCTCTTCAACGTGTACATGAGCCCCCTCGCAGACATCGCATGCCAGCACAACCTCAACATCATCTCCTACGCCAACGACACCCAGCTGATTCTCTCCCTCACCAACGACCCCGCCACCGCCAGAGCCAACCTCCATGAAGGGATGAAAGAGGTAGCCGAATAGATGAAGAACAGCCGCCTGAAACTGAACTCGGACAAGACGGAAGTCCTCATCCTGGGATCCTCACCCTCCGCCTGGGATGACTCCTGGTGGCCCCCCGCCCTAGGCAGCGCACCCAAACCAACAGACCACGCACGCAACCTGGGCTTCATCCTGGACTCCACCCTCTCCATGACCAGACAAGTCAACGCAGTCTCCTCGTCGTGCTTCAACATCCTGCGCATGCTACGAAAGATCTTCCGGTGGATCCCCACCGAGACCAGGAAGACGGTCACCCAGGCCCTCGTCACCAGCCGTCTGGACTACGGCAACTCCCTCTACGCCGGAACCACCGCCAAACTCCAGAAAAGACTTCAGTGGATCCAGAACGCCTCAGCACGACTCATCCTGGACATCCCCCGTCGCAGCCACATCTCCGGACACCTGAGAGACCTGCACTGGCTCCCGGTCACCAAGAGAATCACCTTCCGTCTCCTCACCCACGCACACAAAGCCCTACACAACCAAGGCCCAGGATACCTCAACAGCCGCCTCAACTTCTACGCTCCCAAACGCCAGCTTCGATCGACAGGCCACGCCCTCGCCACCGTCCCCCGCATCCGAAGAGCCACCACAGGGGGACGGTCCTTCTCCTTCCTCGCCGCCAGGATGTGGAACTCCCTCCCGACCCACCTCCGCCTGACCCAGGACCACCTTGCCTTCAAGAAGCAACTCAAGAGCTGGCTGTTCGAGCAGTAGCGGACCCCCCTCCCCTAGCGCCTTGAGACCCTCTGGGTGAGTAGTGCGCTATATAAATGCTTTGATTGATTGATTGACTAGTAAAATATGTTTTTTTCATTAGTGCACCCAGATGGATATATTAAACACTTGCTTGATTACTACCAGAGTAATCTCTGCAAAACAGGTACTTTAGCCCTGACTGCTGCCGCTCTTCCTCCAATTCCCTGCAGCCGCACAGACTGTTTTTAAGAAACATCCAGATCAGTTCCTCCTGAACCTTTAGAATAACAATTTTTTTTAACGAAAAATGTTTGATATATACACGTAGCTTTACTGGAAAGATGGGCAATATTTGGATGTAACTAAAGCATCCAGTGGTAGGCACCGTCATTTACAGACCTCACATTTTCCATTGAAATGGCATTTAAATTTGCAGACATTCAGTTTTAGTGAAAAAACTATTTTCCACACGAATGATGGGCTTCAATCAGATTTCAGTGAATATTTATAAGTTGGGCATCACCAAACAAAGTGTCTTGAATTTTTTTGATACTATTACAATCTTTGTTTCCATCACACTTCAAAATTGCAAACAACATGTGCTTTGTTTTTTCATTCTTAACTGCGGAATGTGTACAGTTTATTTACATTGTGTTGTGATGACATCCTATACCCTTCCCTTTCACACTGCCTCTACCGCAGCAAGATTGTCACATAAGTCACGTTACTTTTCTTTCTCCGACTGTTAAGTGAGAGGCGTTAGTAAACAGCATTTGCAGTGCAACAGGTCTCGCATTTACGCGAGTTTGAGCTATTGGCATTGTAAATGACAATGCCTTTTATTTATCTTTTGGTTTATGAAACATAAATAAAACGCATTGTTATTTACAATGCCAATAGCTTAAACTCGCGCAAATGCGATATCTATTGCATTGCAAATGCTTGTTAAACAAGCTTTAGACTTTTTTGCAACACCACCACCACAAACATTTGGTCATCCGTTGGACTAGAGGTGCTACCTGAATCATCTTCATGAAAGGAAGGGACAGACTACAAATTAAAAATACATTAATGGAATTCTCATTTATGTATCTTCAACGTCGTGGAATAACAGCCACTTTTATTAGTGTATGGTGGTGTAAAATCTTAAAAAAGTGTCATAGGCTCCTTTCACCGGTGCTATGTTTCTGTGCAAATACAATCGACCTTTCAACTAAAAAATTACACTTGCAAGCACAGTAAGAAAATAACGGGGCACCGAATGAAACTTCTATATTTTAGGACATCAAAATAAAACTGATACCTTCATAAAAAAGTAAAAGCCACAAAGGCCTTTTGAGATAATAAAAAAAAAATCCTATTGCAAGTTTGTGGCGTCGGTTGTTCCTTTCATAGTTCCATTTGCACGTCTTGATCTGTCCGGAAACGTTCCAAAAGGAGCATTCTCTCACCCGCATTCTTCTGAAGCAAGCACTCTTCCTGCTGTTGTACTTCCTGGGTCATCGGTAGAGAAGTGCTATTTCATAGTGCAGGCAGGTGGGCAATGAGACTGAATGTGACAGGAGCCATTTCAGTGACTTCAGGGCAGAAATATGTAAATAGTGCGAATGCCCTGTGGGAATTACATTCATAGAAGGGTTCCATTTTTCTACGGGGTGCTGATTGGTATTCAGTTTGCCTTGCATAAATCACACATCACAGGGCACGAATCATAATAGAAAATGTATATTTACTTGCTAGCATTTACATGTCTACAATCACTTGCCACTCACCCACTCTGCTAGGCCGAAGGCATCAGCAAAGACTCTTAAAATGGATCTCACATTTCCAGACAGGCTCTGGATCCGACTAGGCAACGCTTTGCGAAAATGTATGTTGTGCATTTTCTTGGGCCCTACAGAGGAGAAACAGCTGATCCTGTCACAGCACGCGGTGCACAAAGCCGGAAGTGCGTCGGCTCTCTATCTACAGAACTTTGCTGCCTCCATTTATGTTGATGGTTTAAGCCTGAGATGTCTACCGCAAATTGTAGTGGTGTAGTTGTTGATAATAGGGGTGACTGTCAATGTAGGAGAGTAGGGTCTGCTATCCTATGGTCACCCCAAATTTTTGCTTTTTGCTTCACTGGTTTTTGACATATTGAGGCTGTGGGCCTGCCAATCAGACCCCCAGCCTGCTGTTCTCTCTACTAAATTTACACTATGCACCCTAGGTGCATAACCAATTGGAAGTGGATCACCCTGTGAGCCCCTGTACCAGTGTACACTAGGTACCCAGGGCATTGGTGTATCTAAGGCCTGCCAGGGGCTGAAGCATGTATTATGCCACCCCAGGCTTGGCCTAACAAATTTGACACAACTGGCTGATCACTCAGCTGGGGTAAGTTGGTGTAACCATCTCTTACTTAGGTGTAGTATACCTATACCTAACCTTAAATGGGACACATGTTAACCTATAAGTCACTCCTATGGCAGGCCTTAACAATCCTGGAGGCAGAGTGCTTGGTTCCATGTGAGATGGTGCTCTGGCATGAGCTGAGCCTGTCTGCAGTGGTCGGAACAACTTCCTTCTACTGTTTCCAGATATCGTCATACCATATACTCTTAAGTGCATTGTGAACCTCGCGGTTAAATGCTATCTTTGGTTTGGCTTTATCAAAACATGTCGAGTAAGGTGTCATACGAATTGGAATACTAACCCCTCGCCAATTCTGGCGACGGGGTTAGCATTCCACCCTTCTAGAGGGACACGACATGTACAGTACCTGAAACCCGGGTAAAATCAGACATAGCCTCAGCTCCACAAAATGGATGCTGCCACCACAGACACAAGTCTGCCCTCCTGCTGCTAGGAGTCCTTCCAGCTTGGGAGGTGTGGACAAAGGGTTTCCTGCCAGGGGAGGTGCATGCACCACCCCAGACAGGATTTTGTGTATTGGTCAGGTAGGGCTTGAAAGAAACCAGACATGCCTGTGGCTCACAAGGAGCCTCGGTGCATATGCCAGTTCAAACCGGTCCTGGGGCACACCGGTCCCGGGCCTGGGGCGAGCTGGACAAAGGATTGGGGGTGTAACCACCCCCCTTCCTGGTCCCACCCTTAGGGAGGGACCTAGCAGGTAGTCCGGCCCCTAGAATCCGCTTAAAGGTAGGAGCTGTGTCCTAAGACTTCAGACATCCTGGAATCAACTTGAAACTAAGAAGAAGACGGGAACTTCGACATTCTGCTGCACAGAAGACTGAAGAAAATATCCCCTGTGGTCAGGGAGTGACCACCTTGCTAACGCAAGCACCATCCAGCGAATCAATGTCTGCTTTGCCGCCGCCTCCCGCCGGAGCCCGAGCCCAGAGACTGACAAGACCTGGACCTCCAGACCTCTCACCGCCCGATCCACAGTCCCTGAAAAAGAGAGACCCATGGAGGCAACGAGACACGTGGAGCCAGCCATCTTGAAACGACCACGACAAGCTGCAAGTGCAACAACCGAGGCTCCCTCCAAGTTGTGCTTTGGGATCTGAGAAGCCCAACCCTCGAGCAGCATCTGAACCAAAGGTGAGCCCTCCAGCATCTCCACGATCTGCGTGGGGCCCTTCTGCATTTTGCCACTCGACGCGCCTAACCGGTTGCTGGCTAGTAGCCATCTTGGCGACGAACTTCAAGAACTACACCACTGGTCTGGTTCTCCAGACTGGCCCTTGCTCCCCTCCAAAGGAGCAATCCCTCTGACCTTGCTGGTCAGAACCATTAGCTTATCTTGTTCTCCACAACAATTGCTTTTGCCAAGGCTTGTTTGCTTCGATCAAGTCACCGACACCGCCGACAGCGAGAGCCTGCGTGGGACAGTTCGTGAACCGACTCCTGGACATCGTCGACCTCCAGGGACCACGTGGCTGCAGAGACAATCTACACCTTTCTTCCTGTTTGCACCCGACATCGCCTGGTACCCACCTGGTGCCACGCTGGTCACTGGCTAGTGACTGTGAACACTGTCCCCTCTGCTTACAGGTCTTCTACAACTCCGATCCACTCTTGGATCCACCGCATCCCTTCCGGACCGACCGCCTGCAGCATCTTTGTCCACAGGCTCCATTGACCCGATAGAAGAAACCCGACGCACTTCGACACCTATGCACCCGCTTCCTGTGGGTGAGGTAAAGCTGGCACTCCGGTGCCCAAGTGTAGAGTAACATCTCTAGTGTCTGTGTTTCCAATCTTAAGGTCATAGTCCATCCGGAAGATCCTTTTTGCAGTAACTTTGTAACTTTTACGCACCCATTGAAAACCTATGGGAGCACGCGTGTGACTATTTGCTCTGCACACGCACCCCGTGGACCTCCTGGTCACTAACTGAAGTTAGCTCCTTGTAGGCCCAGTGATTCTAGAGGCCCTAGGCCTTTTCCCTTTTCTGTTCGTGGTACTTATACCACTATTTTAGTATATGGTTTGAGCGGCCACCAGGGCCTATCCATATAAAGTGCAACTTCGGTGTATTCTACTGTAATCTTGTTTGACGATTTGTGCTCCTGTGCTCATAAAGAGACTAGGGGTTACTTTGAGAAATAAATACATATATATTTTGAATATATATCTGTGTGGTGTCCTTTCATTGGTGTAAAAGGGGGTTGCATTTGGTAAAACAGCTGGCTTAACACGCTTCACGAGTTTAGCCTCAAAGACTGCTTAGCCTACGCTACCACTAGGGCAGCTAGTCCGAAAAGGTTGACTTACAACCACACCATAAGGGTTGCTTGGCATGGTACAAGGTGGTCACTTTAACTAGTGAACATCATATACCAGGCCAACTTCTCACAGTTAATAAATGGTCCCATTCCACGTCTGGTTTAGAATGTCACCGCGGAAAGTTCTCGTTGTACGCACAGTGTGTCATTGGCTTTATGAAGTATAGCGTTATTGATGTGACAAAATGCTTTTCAGCCTTTGAAGCCTACAATTGCATCCGTGAGTGTCGGTAAGTGAGAAGGTGAAGTGCCTGAAACAAAGGCTTCCTTAAGAAACACAACAAAATGGACGTGTGGTTAATGTTATTGATTCTTTCCTCTGGATTTCACAAGTGTCAATGTTGTTAAAGTATAAGATTTGATATAGGCATTTTCCATTTAAAAAGGGAATGGCAGGAGAGGACAGGAGCACTTAATGGGTTAAAAATTGTGTAAACGTTACTTTTGTCAAATGGCAGCTTGTTGTTCGGGTGAATGCTTCCCTTTTCTCGTATAGCTTTAAATTATGGACAAAACTGGCAATTGTGAACTGCGCGCACATTGTGATTGCCTGTTCCCAGGCTTCATACAGCCTGGCTGTCCAATGGGATTAACGTAAGCCTTGGCGGCAGTCTGCTTGCCACTGATCACAAATTCATATTCCTGGATGTTAGATTGCTCTCTTTATTCCGCGCTTCTGACGGCTGTGACTGCTGTCATGGTGTTAGCTTTGAAATTGGTATTTTTCCACCCGTGATTATTTATTAGATGGCAAAATTTGGTAGCAAAATGGTAAAGTAATTGTACCTGGTTGAAAGAAGACGTAGGGGCAAAATCCCAAATATGTCTGAAAATCTTGGGGCAGAGGACATTTTAATATTTTAAAGTGCATTCTGACCAACAGCTCGTGCAGGTGCTGGTGCCCCCTTAGAGCAGACCTCAGCTGATGGATTAATAGCGTCCGCCTGAGAGCATAAAATCCATCGATGAAACTATAGGTGGGCTGCAGAAATCCTGAAATAATAATAACAAGCGCTGGCCATAGCGGCGTCTTTCACTTTCAGTGAAAGCGAAAGCGCGATGCAAAAATAAACATGCGGCGCCCTGTCTCCTTTTTGGAGGCCCATCAGAACTGGATCTCAGAGGCTTGTTTACATAACACGCCTCTGAGATAAGAAATTGCTTCACGACAGTCGTGAAGCAGGAGACCGAGTCCGGATGGGCTGTCCCAAAAGGACAAAGGGCTGTAACACAGAAGCCTCATTTTCAATGAGAAGCCACCGTTTACCATAAATGGTGACGCTACCCTATGAAAATGAGGGGCAGGGCTTCAAGCCCCCTTCTGAAGTATACTCACCCACACTATGTGTCGCAGACGCGAGCAGCGCATGCGCGCTGCAAAGCAGGTCTGCAAGACCTAAAAAATAAGCAGCAATCTGTCAGAAGACATAGAGGTTAAATGTCACACTGTCTTTGCAGCGCAGTTGATGTGACATGTTAAATACAATATTTAAAGACATCTTTATTTATTGCTTGGCTTTTCAACCCACCAAGCATCGGCTTGCGACCGACCCACAGCTTGGGAATCACCGATCTAGATATAAAACACTGGAGTTATCCATCAAAGGGACAAGCTAGCAAAACTGTATGCTTCCAGAACTTCTGCAGGAATTTCATGTTCTACTTCCAGATCCTGGTGACTGCAGTATTCATGGATTGTCTGGGAGCCAAACTTACTTTTACAGCCAGATTTATACTAGCTGGAACTGGGTATGCATGGGAACTATAATAGGAAAACAAGCATTGTCATAGAAGGTCCCAAAAGCGAGACCTATTGGCTAAGCAATTAGTTATGCAGCACAATATCCTTGGTGCAACCACATCAACTGTTGCGTGGCTAAACAATTATAAGGTCCCAAAGGCGAGACCTATTGGCTATGCCAATGCTTGGTGTGGTTGTGTGGTTGAGTGTGTGTGTGGTTGTGTGTGTATGGGTGTTGTGTGTGTGGTGTTGTGTGTGGGTGTGGTGTTGTGTGGGTGTGGTGTTTTGTGTGTGTGGGTGTTGTGTGTGTGGGTGTGGTGTTGTGTGTGGGTGGTGTGTGTGTGTGTGGTGTGTGTGGTGTGTGTGTGGTGTTGTGTGTGGTGTTGTGTGTGTCGTTTTGTGTGTGTGGTGTTGTGTGTGTGTGGTGTTGTGTGTGTGGGTGTGGTGTTGTGTGTGGGTGTGGTGTTGTGTGGGTGTGGTGTTGTGTGTGTGGTGTTGTGTGTGGGTGTGCTGTTGTGTGTGTGGTGTTGTGTTGTGTGTGTTGTGTTGTGTGTGTGTGGTGTTGTGTGTGGTGTTGTGTGTGTGGTGTTGTGTGTGGGTGTGGTGTTGTGTGTGTGTGGTGTTGTGTTGTGTGGGTGTGGTGTTGTGTGTGGGTGTGGTGTTGTGTGGGTGTGGTGTTGTGTGTGGTGTTGTGTGTGGTGGTGTGTGTGGTGTGTGTGTGGTGTTGTGTGTGTGTGGTGTTGTGTGTGTTGTGTTGTGTGTGTGGTGTTGTGTGTGTGTGGTGTTGTGTGTGGTGTTGTGTGTGTGGTGTTGTATGGGTGTGGTGTTGTGTGTGTGTGGTGTTGTGTGGGTGTGGTGTGGTGTTGTGTGTGGGTGTGGTGTTGTGTGTGTGTTGTGTTGTGTGTGTGGTGTTGTGTGTGTGTGTGGTGTTGTGTGTGTTGTGGTATGTGTGGTGTTGTGTGTGTGTGGTTTTGTGTGTGGTGTTGTGTGTGTGGTAATGTGTGTGTGTGGTGTTGTGTGTGTGTGGTGTTGTGTGGGTGTGGTGTGGTGTTGTGTGTGTGTGTGGTGTTGTGTGTGTGTTGTGTTGTGTGTGTGGTGTTGTGTGTGTGTGTGGTGTTGTGTGTGGTATTGTGTGTGTGGTGTGTGTGTGTGTTGTGTGTGTGGTGTTGTGTGGGTGTGGTGTTGTGTGGGTATGGTGTTGTGTGGGTGTGGTGTTGTGTGTGGTGTTGTGTGGGTGTGGTGTGGTGTTGTGTGTGGGTGTGGTGTTGTGTGTGTGTGGTGTTGTGTGTGGTGTTGTGTGTGTGTGGTGTTGTGTGTGGTATTGTGTGTGTGGTGTTGTGTGTGGGTGTGGTGTGGTGTTGTGTGTGTGTGTGGTGTTGTGTGTGTGGTGGGTGTGTTGTGTTGTGTGTGTGGTGCTGTGTGTGAGTGTGGTGTGGTGTTATGTGTGTGTTTGGTGTTGTGTGTGTGTGGTGTTGTGTGTGTTGTGTTGTATGTGTTGTGTTGTGTGTGTGGTGTTGTGTGGGTGTGGTGTTGAGTGTGTGGTATTGTGTGTGGTGTTGTGTGTGGTGTTGTGTGTGTGTTGTGTGTGTGTTGTGTTGTGTGTGTGTTGTATTGTGTGGGTGTGGTGTTGTGTGTGGTGTTGTGTGGGTGTGGTGTTGTGTGGTGTTGTGTGTGTGTGGTGTGGTGTTGTGTGGGTGTGATGTTGTGTGTGTGTGGTGTTGTGTGTGGTGTTATGTGTTGTGTTGTGTGTGGGTGTGGTGTTCTGTGTGGTGTTGTGTGTGTTGTGTGTGTGGGTGTGGTGTTGTGTGGGTGTGGTGTTGTGTGTGTGTGGTGTTGTGTGTGGTGTTGTGTGTGGTGTTGTGTGTGTGGTGGTGTGTGTATGTTGTGTTATGTGTGTGTTGTGTTGTGTGTGTGTGGTGTTGTGTGTGGTGTTGTATGTGTGGTGTTGTGTGTGATGTTGTGTGTGTGTGGTGTTGTGTGGGTGTGGTGTTGTGTGGTGTGGTGTTGTGTGGGTGTGGTGTTGTGTGTGTGTGGTGTTGTGTGTGGTGTTGTGTGTGGTGTTGTGTGGGTGTGGTGTTGTGTGGGTGGTGTTGTGTGTGTGGGAGTAGTGTTGTGGTTGTGTTGTGTTATGTGTGTATGGTGTTGTGTGTGGTGTTATGTGTGGTGTTGTGTGTGGGTGTGGTATTGTGTGGGTGTGGTGTTGTGTGTGTGTGGTGTTGTGTGTGTTGTGTGTGTGGGTGTGGTGTTGTGTGGGTGTGGTGTTGTGTGTGGGTGTGATGTGGTGTTGTGTGGGTGTGGTGTTGTGTGTGTGTGGTGTTGTGTGTGTTGTGTTGTGTGGTGTTGTGTGTGTGGTGTTGTGTGGGTGTGGTGTTGTGTGGGTGTGGTGTTGTATGTGGTGTTGTGTGTGGTGTTGTGTGTGTGGTGTGTATGTGTTGTGTTGTGTGTGTGTTGTGTGTGTGTGGTGTTGTGTGTGGTGTTGTGTGGGTGTGGTGTTGTGTGGGTGTGGTGTTGTGTGGGTGTGGTGTTGTATGGGTGTGGTGTTGTGTGTGGGTGGTGTTGTGTGTGGTGTTGTGTGTGGGTGTGGTGTTGTGTGTGGTGTTGTGTGTGTGTGTGTGATGTTGTGTGTGTGTGGTGTTGTGTGTGTGGTGTTGTGTGTGGTGTTGTGTGTGGTGTTGTGTGTTGTGTTGTGTGTGGTGTTGTGTGTGGTGTTGTTTGTGTGTTGTGTGTGGTGTTGTGTGTGTGGTGTTGTGTGTGGGTGTGGTGTGGTGTTGTGTGTGTGTGTGTGTGTGTGTGTGTGTGTGGTGTTGTGTGTGTGGTGTGTGTGTGTTGTGTTGTGTGTGTGGTGTTGTGTGTGGGTGTGGTGTGGTGTTGTGTGTGTGTGTGGTGTTGTGTGGGTGTGGTGTTGTGTGTGTGGTGTTGTGTGTGTGGGTGTGGTGTTGTGTGTGTGTTGTGTTGTGTGTGTGTGGTTGTAGGAGAGTAGGGTCTGATATCCTATGGTCACCCCAAATTTTTGCTTTTTGCTTCACTGGTTTTTGACATATTGAGGCTGTGGGCCTGCCAATCAGACCCCCAGCCTGCTGTTCTCTCTACTAAATTTACACTATGCACCCTAGGTGCATAACCAATTGGAAGTGGATCACCCTGTCAGCCCCTGTACCAGTGTACACTAGGTACCCAGGGCATTGGTGTACCCAAGGCCTGCCAGGGGCTGAAGCATGTATTATGCCAACCCAGGCTTGGCCTAACAATCTGACACAACTGGCTGATCACTCAGCTGGGGTAAGTTGGTGTAATCACCTCTTACTTAGGTGTAGTATACCTATACCTAACCTTAAATGGGACACCTGGTAACCTATAAGTCACTCCTATGGCAGGCCTTAACAATCCTGAAGGCAGAGTGCTTGGTTCCATGTGAGATGGTGCTCTGGCATGAGCTGAGCCTGTCTGCAGTGGTCGGAACAACTTCCTTCTACTGTTTCCAGATATCGTCATACCATATACTCTTAAGTGCATTATGAACCTCGCGGTTAAATGCTATCTTTGGTTTGGCTTTATCAAAACATGTCGAGTAAGGTGTCATACGAATTGGAATACTAACCCCTCGCCAATTCTGGCGACGGGGTTAGCATTCCACCCTTCTAGAGGGACACGACATGTACAGTACCTGAAACCCGGGTAAAATCAGACATAGCCTCAGCTCCACAAAATGGATGCTGCCACCACAGACACAAGTCTGCCCTCCTGCTGCTGGGAGTCCTTCCAGCTTGGGAGGTGTGGACAAAGGGTTTCCTGCCAGGGGAGGTGCGTGCACCACCCCAGACAGGATTTTGTGTATTGGTCAGGTAGGGCTTGAAAGAAACCAGACATGCCTGTGGCTCACAAGGAGCCTCGGTGCATATGCCAGTTCAAACCGGTCCTGGGGCACACCAGTCCCGGGCCTGGGGCGAGCTGGACAAAGGATTGGGGGTGTAACCACCCCCCTTCCTGGTCCCACCCATAGGGAGGGACCTAGCAGGTAGTCCGGCCCCTAGAATCCGCTTAAAGGTAGGAGCTGTGTCCTAAGACTTCAGACATCCTGGAATCAACTTGAAACTAAGAAGAAGACGGGAACTTCGACATTCTGCTGCACAGAAGACTGAAGGAAATCTCCCCTGTGGTCAGGGAGTGACCACCTTGCTAACGCAAGCACCATCCAGCGAATCAACATCCGCTTTGCCGCCGCCTCCCGCCGGAGCCTGAGCCCAGAGACTGACAAGACCTGGACCTCCAGACCTCTCACCGCCCGATCCACAGTCCCTGAAACGAGGAGACCCGTGGAGGAACAGAGACACGTGGAGCCAGCCATCTTGGAAAGACCACGACAAGCTGACAAGTGCAACAACCGAGGCTCCCTCCAAGTTGTTCTTTGGGATCAGAGAAGCCCAACCCTCGAGCATCATCTGCACCAAAGGTGAGCCCTCCAGCATCTCCACGATCTGCGTGGGGCCCTTCTGCATATTGCCACTCGACGCGCCTAACCGGTTGCTGGCCCGCTGGCTAGTAGCCATCTTGGCGACGAACTTTACAAAATACACCACTGGTCTGGTTGCTCCAGACTGGCCCTTGCTCCCCTCCAAAGGAGCAGTCCCTCTGACCTTGCTGGTCAGAACCATCAGCTTATTTCATCTCCTACAACAATTGCTTTTGCCAAGGCTTGTTTGCTTCGATCAAGTCGCCGACACCGCCGACAGCGAGAGCCTGCGTGGGACAGCTCGTGAACCGACTCCTGGACGTCGTCGACCTCCAGGGACCACGTGGCTGCAGAGACAAGCTACACCTTTCTTCCTGTTTGCACCCGACATTGCCTGGTACCCCCCTGGTGCCACGCTGGTCACTGGCTAGAGACTGTGAACACTGTCCCCTCTGCTTACAGGTCTTCAACATCTCCGATCCACTCTTGGATCCACCGCATCTCTCCCGGACCGACCGCCTGCAGCATCTTTGTCTTCAGGCTCCACGGAACAGATAGAAGAAACCCGACGCACTTCGAGGCCTATGCACCCGCTTCCTGTGGGTGAGGTAAAGCTGGCACTCCTGTGCCCAAGTGTAGTATTACATCTCTAGTGCCTGTGTTCCAAATCTTGACTTCCTAGTCCATCCGGAAGATCCTCTTTGCAGTAACTTTGTACTTTTTACGCACCCGTTGAAACCTATGGGAACACGCGTGTGACTATTTGCTCTGCACACGCCACCCGTGGACCTCCTGGTCACTAACTGAAGTTAGCTCCTTTTAGGCCCAGCGATTTTAGAGGCCCTAGGCCTTTTCCCTTTTCTGTTCGTGGTACTTATACCACTATTTTAGTATATGGTTCGAGCGGCCACCAGGGCCTATCCATATAAAGTGCAACTTCTGTGTATTCTACGGTAATCTTGTTTGACGATTTGTGCTACTGTGCTCATAAAGAGACTAGGGGTTACTTTGAGAAATAAATACATATATATTTTGAATATATATCTGTGTGGTGTCCTTTCATTGGTATAAAAGGGGGTTACATTTGGTAAAACAGCTGGCTTAACACGCTTCACGAGTTTAGCCTCAAAGACTGCTTAGCCTACGCTACCACTAGAGCAGCTAGTCCGAAAAGGTTGACTTACAACCACACCATAAGGGTTGCTTGGCATGGTACAAGGTGATCACTTTAACTAGTGAGCATCATATACCAGGCCAACTTCTCACATTGGTGAGCAGCGGTTGGATTTGAGCTTGCTGTGTTTTACCATTGTAATCTCTTGGTTACCAATTGAAAGATCACATAGGTACCTGTAGGTACATATAAAACAAGATTAGATATACATAAGTTCTACTGAACTTAGTTGTTGTAGAGCAAAGGGAGTAGCACACCCTGACTACAACTACTAGATAGGTTTAGTAGGTAAACCCAAGTGTAGGTAGATTGCAACACATCCACCCACACTTAAGAGCAATGGCTGGGGCAGAGGGGTCCACTGTACCTATCTCTGTTGAGAGTGACCCCCAGAGGGCACCATCCATCTTTGCTACCCTTAACCAGAATGAGCACAGGCATTTGGCAACTCTTAGAGGCCTTAAACAGCCCAAGAACCCTACCTCTGCTGAGCTCAGAGAACTCTTGCAAAATGATGAAAATCAGAGAGAGCTCAAGAAAGCTTCCCAGTTAGCCCCCTTAGGGTCAGGAACAGGAGGCCCCCCTTCTGAAGATGCTACAGAAGTACCCCTTTCCAATAGCTATCCCTTAGATGAGAACCATACTACAGAGGAGGAAAGTGGGGAGGATACAGAGAGTAGTGATGATGAAGGGAGAACTAGCCCAGTGCCAAGTGTTATACTTGGCCCAGCTAAACTAAGGCTATTGGGGACTGACAATGGGACCATCCCATTGGATCTCCCCAGTGGACTTAACCAGGGGCTTGGGAGGCAAAGGAATCGCTCAGGTGACTCCAATGCTTCTCATGCCTCTAGAGGCTCTCAAGGTCACTCCAGGAAAAGGATGACCACCCCTCAGAGGAGGGAACATGAGGCCAGAATGCAGGAAGCCCAGCTGAGTATCAGGAAGCAGGAGCTAGAAGTAGCCCTGATGGAAGAGAAACTGAACAAAGCTAGGCAACCTAGAGAGAGTGTGTCTATACCCACTGGTGGCAGCATTGTTCCTAAGGACAAAGATAGGGTCTTTGATAATAGGAACCTGTCTAAGGTTGTGCCCCCCTACAAAAGTGGGGATGACATCCACAAATGGATAACTGCTCTTGAGAGAGCCTGCAAAGTACAGCAGGTTCCTGAAGACCAGTGGGCAGCAATCCTCTGGCTCTCCTTTGAAGGAAGAGGCAGAGACAGACTCCTCACTGTTAGAGAAGAGGATGTCAGAAATTACAGAGTCCTGAAGAGTGTTCTGGTGGATGGGTTAGGCTTAACCACTGAACAGTACAGGTTAATGTTCAGAGACACCCAAAAGACACAGACTCAGGACTGGTCTGAATACATTGAATGTGCCACTAAGGCTTTGGAGGGTTGGTTGCTGGGAAGTAAGGTATCTGATTTTACAGGATTGTATAATTTGATGATGAGAGAACAGATTTTAAATAACTGTCAAAACCAGCAACTGCATCAACACTTGGTTGACTCTGATCTGACCTCTCCCCAAGAATTGGGAAAGAAGGCAGACAAATGGGTCAGAACCAGGGTTAAGCAAAAGAACCAGAACCAGGGCCAAGGGGGTGATCAGAAGAAAACAGACCAAAAGGGTGGAGATCAGAAATCTAAAGACCAGAAGTCTTCAACAGGGCCCCAAACTACTGCTAAGGAGGGTGGGTCCCAACAACAAACTAAGGGAAAGAAGAAAGAAGGTCAAAAGAAACCCTGGTGCAATCATTGCAAGAATACAACTCACTGGACCAGTGATTGTAAGAAGGGTGGAGCCCCCAACACTGTTGCCCCTAAGGCACCTGCTCCCAGTACTACTGTTAGCAGTGTTGGTCGCCAGACAAAGGGTGTAGTGGGAATCACTATGGGAACTGAAGGAGATTCTGACTTAGACAGAACCCTGACACAGGCAGTCTTGATCTGTGATGGGGACATTGATTTGTCCCTGACTGTGAGCCCCAGTAACCTGGGCAAGTACAGACAGACTCCTTTAATTAACGAAAAAGTGGCTCAAGCCTACAGGGACACATGTGCCAGTGTCACTATGGTGACACCAGGCTTTGTGGACCCTGGACAGTACATACCAGGTGAGAATTACCTGGTGACCAATGCCAGCAATGCCACTACTTCACATAGTGTGGCAGTTGTTAACTTCTCATGGGGAGGGGTAACTGGCCTCAAAAGGGTTGTGGTTAGTGCAGACCTCCCAGTAGAATGTTTGTTGGGCAATGACCTAGAGAGTTCTCTATGGTCAGAAGTGGAGTACAGGACTCATGCAGAGATGTTAGGTATATCATCACATGTCCTTGCTGTGACCAGGTCACAGGCCAAAAAGTGCCTCACTGAACCTCAGGTCTTGGATCCTGGAACAATGGACCAAGCACCTACCAAGAAGAAGAACCGGAGGGTCAAGGCTGTGCCTTCCCCCCTGCCTCAGAGTGATGATCAGCCTTCCCAGGAAGCTGATCTAGAGGACCCTGAAGGAACTGTCCCTGAAGAGCTGGAACCTGATCAGGTTGAGTTTCTGGGGACAGGGGGACCTTCAAGGGCTGACTTGAGGCAGGCTCAGTTATCCTGTCCTTCTCTTGAACCCCTCAGACAGCTGGCTGCTGCTGAGGCTGCTGGGAATGCTCAAGGTACCCATAAAGTGTATTGGGATGAAGGGCTCCTTTATTCAGAGGCTAGAGACCCCAAGCCTGGTGCTACCAGGAGGTTGGTTATACCTCTGCAATTTAGGGGCTTCCTTCTTACCTTGGCCCATGATATTCCTTTAGCAGGACACTTAGGCCAGAACAAGACTTGGGACAGGCTTGTCCCTCACTTTCACTGGCCTCATATGAATGAAGATACAAAGGAGTTTTGTCGCTCCTGTGTGACCTGCCAAGCCAGTGGCAAATCCGGTGGCACAACAAAGGCCCCCCTAATACCACTACCTGTGGTGGGGGTCCCCTTTGAAAGAGTGGGAATAGATATAGTGGGTCCCATGGATCCTCCCACTGCATCTGGGCACAGATTTATACTGGTGGTAGTGGATCATGCCACCAGGTATCCAGAGGCAATTCCCCTTAGGACCACTACAGCACCTGTTGTGGCCAGGGCCCTGCTGGGAGTATTCTCCAGAGTGGGGTTTCCTAAGGAGGTAGTATCTGACAGAGGTACCAACTTTATGTCAGGATACTTGACAGCTATGTGGAAGGAATGTGGTGTCAACTACAAGTTCACCACCCCTTATCACCCACAATGCAATGGGCTTGTTGAGAGATTCAACAAGACCCTAAAGGGTATGATCAAAGGATTACCTGAAAAGCTCAGGCGAAGATGGGACATCCTTCTACCCTGCCTTCTGTTTGCTTACAGAGAGGTCCCACAAAAGGGGGTTGGCTACAGCCCCTTTGAATTGTTGTTTGGGCACCCTGTAAGAGGCCCACTGTGTTTAGTGAAGGAAGGATGGGAGTTACCTCTCAAAAAGCCTAAACAAGACATAGTGGACTATGTACTTGGTCTCCGCTCCAGGATGGCTGAGTAGATGGAGAAGGCATCCAAAAACCTTGAGGCAAGCCAGGCCTTACAGAAAGCTTGGCATGACCAAAAGGCTGTCTTGGTTGAGTTTCAGCCAGGACAGAAGGTATGGGTGTTGGAGCCAGTGGCCCCAGCAGCACTCCAAGACAAATGGTCTGGACCCCATACAATCCTGGAAAAGAAGGGAGAGGTCACCTACTTGGTAGACCTAGGAACTCCCAGGAGTCCCCACAGGGTACTCCATGTTAACAGGCTTAAAGCATATGTTGACAGGGCAGACATGGGCTTGCACATGGCTACAGATGAGGGACAGGAGGAAGAGAGTGACCCTCTCCCAGACCTGTTGTCTCAGAACCCTGAAGATGGCTCAGTTGAAGGAGTGACCCTTGGAGGCAACCTCACTGCCTGTGAGAAGTTGGCCTGGTATATGATGCTCACTAGTTAAAGTGATCACCTTGTACCATGCCAAGCAACCCTTATGGTGTGGTTGTAAGTCAACCTTTTCGGACTAGCTGCCCTAGTGGTAGCGTAGGCTAAGCAGTCTTTGAGGCTAAACTCGTGAAGCGTGTTAAGCCAGCTGTTTTACCAAATGTAACCCCCTTTTATACCAATGAAAGGACACCACACAGATATATATTCAAAATATATATGTATTTATTTCTCAAAGTAACCCCTAGTCTCTTTATGAGCACAGGAGCACAAATCGTCAAACAAGATTACAGTAGAATACACAGAAGTTGCACTTTATATGGATAGGCCCTGGTGGCCGCTCAAACCATATACTAAAATAGTGGTATAAGTACCACGAACAGAAAAGGGAAAAGGCCTAGGGCCTCTAGAATCGCTGGGCCTACAAGGAGCTAACCTCAGTTAGTGACCAGGAGGTCCACGGGTGGCGTGTGCAGAGCAAATAGTCACATGCGTGCTCCCATAGGTTTCAATGGGTGCGTAAAAAGTACAAAGTTACTGCAAAGAGGATCTTCCGGATGGACTAGGAACTCAAGATTTGGAACACAGGCACTAGAGATGTATTACTACACTTGGGCACAGGTGTGCCAGCTTTACCTCACCCACAGGAAGCGGGTGCATAGGCCTCGAAGTGCGTCGGGTTTCTTCTATCTGTTCCGTGGAGCCTGAAGACAAAGATGCTGCAGGCGGTCGGTCCGGGAGAGATGCAGTGGATCCAAGAGTGGATCGGAGATGTTGAAGACCTGTAAGCAGAGGGGACAGTGTTCACAGTCACTAGCCAGTGACCAGCGTGGCACCAGGTGGGTACCAGGCAATGTCGGGTGCAAACAGGAAGAAAGGGGTAGCTTGTCTCTGCAGCCACGTGGTCCCTGGAGGTCGACGACGTCCAGGAGTCGAGTCACGAGCTGTCCCACGCAGGCTCTCGCTGTCGGCGGTGTCGGCGACTTGATTGAAGCAAACAAGCCTTGGCAAAAGCAATTGTTGTAGGAAAAGGAAATAAGCTGATGGTTCTGACCAGCAAGGTCAGAAGGACTGCTCCTTTAGAGGGGAGCAAGGGCCAGTCTGGAGCAACCAGACCAGCGGTGTATTTCTTGAAGTTCGTCGCCAAGATGGCTACTAGCCAGCGGGCCAGCAACCGGTTAGGCGCGTCGAGTGGCAAAATGCAGAAGGGCCCCACGCAGATCGTGGAGATGCTGGAGGGCTCACCTTTGGTGCAGATGCTGCTCGGGTGTTGGGCTTCTCAGATCCCAAAGCACAACTTGGAGGGAGCCTCGGTTGTTGCACTTGTCAGCTTGTCGTAGTCGTTCCAAGATGGCTGGCTCCACGTGTCTCGGTGCCTCCACGGGTCTCCTCTTTTCAGGGACTGTGGATCGGGCAGAGAGAGGTCTGGAGGTCCAGGTCTTGTCAGTCTCTGGGCTCGGGCTCCGGCGGGAGGCGGCGGCAAAGCAGACGTTGATTCGCTGGATGGTGCTTGCGTTAGCAAGCTGGTCACTCCCTGACCACAGGGGAGATTGGCTTCAGTCCTCTGTGCAGCAGAGCGTCGAAGTTCCCGTCTTCTTCTTAGTTTTAAGTTGATTCCAGGATGTCTGAAGTCTTAGGACACAGCTCCTACCTTTAAGCGGATTCTAGGGGCCGGACTACCTGCTAGGTCCCTCCCTATGGGTGGGACCAGGAAGGGGGGTGGTTACACCCCCAATCCTTTGTCCAGCTCGCCCCAGGCCCGGGACTGATGTGCCCCAGGACCGGTTTGAACTGGCATATGCACCGAGGCTCCTTGTGAGCCACAGGCATGTCTGGTTTCTTTCAAGCCCTACCTGACCAATACACAAAATCCTGTCTGGGGTGATGCATGCACCTCCCCTGGCAGGAAACCCTTTGTCCACACCTCCCAAGCTGGAAGGACTCCCAGCAGCAGGAGGGCAGACTTGTGTCTGTGGTGGCAGCATCCATTTTGTGGAGCTGAGGCTATGTCTGATTTTACCCGGGTTTCAGGTACTGTACATGTCGTGTCCCTCTAGAAGGGTGGCATGCTAACCCCGTCGCCAGAATTGGCGAGGGGTTAGTATTCCAATTCGTATGACACCTTACTCGACATGTTTTGATAAAGCCAAACCAAAGATAGCATTTAACCGCGAGGTTCATAATGCACTTAAGAGTATATGGTATGACGATATCTGGAAACAGTAGAAGGAAGTTGTTCCGACCACTGCAGACAGGCTCAGCTCATGCCAGAGCACCATCTCACATGGAACCAAGCACTCTGCCTTCAGGATTGTTAAGGCCTGCCATAGGAGTGACTTATAGGTTACCAGGTGTCCCATTTAAGGTTAGGTATAGGTATACTACACCTAAGTAAGAGGTGATTACACCGACTTACCCCAGCTGAGTGATGAGCCAGTTGTGTCAAATTGTTAGGC
The DNA here is from genome assembly GCF_964204655.1 of Triturus cristatus. NCBI lineage: Eukaryota > Metazoa > Chordata > Amphibia > Caudata > Salamandridae > Triturus > Triturus cristatus. The sequence goes on along the minus strand of NC_140579.1, from coordinate 621,986,811 downwards.
CAAGCCTGGGGTGGCATAATACATGCTTCAGCCCCTGGCAGGCCTTGAGTACACCAATGCCCTGGGTACCTAGGGTACACTGGTACAGGGGCTGACAGGGTGATCCACTTCCAATTGGTTATGCACCTAGGGTGCATAGTGTAAATTTAGTAGAGAGAACAGCAGGCTGGGGGTCTGATTGGCAGGCCCACAGCCTCAATATGTCAAAAACCAGTGAAGCAAAAAGCAAAAATTTGGGGTGACCATAGGATAGCAGACCCTACTCTCCTACACAACCCCCCCCCAAACGCAGGGACATTAAACTAGCCTTGACCAGTCTCGTCTTCATGTCCTAAGTGGAAGTACCTGGAGAGACCATCTGCATTCCCATGGTCAGTACCTGGCCGGTGCTCCACTGTAAAGTCCATCCCCTGTAGGGAAATGGACCACCTAAGCAGTTTGGGGTTTTCACCCTTCATCTGATTTAGCCACAAGAGGGGCTTATGGTCGGTCTGAATCTTGAAGTGAGTGCCAAACAAGTATGGCCTCAGCTTCTTCAGGGCCCACACCACAGCAAAGGCCTCCCTCTCAATAGCTGACCAATTCTTCTCTCTGGGGGTCAACCTTCTGCTAATAAAAGCAATGGGTTGGTCTTGACCATCTACATTAAGTTGTAACAGCACAGCTCCCACACCCAACTCAGAAGCATCTGTTTGGACAATAAACTCTTTGGAGTAGTCAGGACTTTTCAGGATAGGTGCAGAGCACATGGCCTCCTTCAGGTCATCAAATGCCTTTTGACAGCTTACTGTCAACTGAACCTTTTTGGGCATCTTCTTGGATGTCAGATCATTAAGAGGAGTCACAATGGACCCATAGTTCTTAACAAACTTCCTGTAGTACCCAGTCAAGCCCAAGAAAGCTCGAACTTGAGTCTGGGTGGTTGGAGGAGACCAGTCCTTGATGGATTGTATCTTACTCTCCAGTGGCTGAATTTGGCCTCCACCTACAAGGTGGCCCAAGTATACAACCTTACTCTGCCCTATCTGGCACTTAGTAGCCTTGATAGTGAGGCCTGCCCTTTGCAGAGCCTCAAGAGCCTTCTTCAGGTGGATCAGGTGGTCCTCCCAGGTGGAGCTAAAGACAGCAATGTCATCAAGATATGCTGCGCAAAAGTCATCCAACCCAGTAAGGACTTGGTTCACCAGCCTTTGGAAGGTGGCAGGTGCATTCTTCAGACCAAAGGGCATCACCACAAACTGGTAGTGCCCACCTGGGGTTGAGAATGCTGTTTTGGCCTTTGTAGGAAGGTGGATATCTGACTATGGTTACCCCCAAATTTTTGCCTAGTGTCTAGCTGGTTTTTCGACTTAGTTGGCCTGAGATCCTGCCATTCAGGCTCTCAGGCTATCTGCTCTCTCTGTAAAATGGACTCCATGTACCCTAGGTACATACCCAATTGGTTGGATCACCCTGTCAGCCCCTGTACCAGTGTACACTAGGTACCCAGGGCATTGGTGTATCCAAGGCCTGCCAGGGGCTGAAGCATGTATTATGCCACCCCAGGCTTGGCCTAACAATCTGACACAACTGGCTGATCACTCAGCTGGGGTAAGTTGGTGTAATCACCTCTTACTTAGGTGTAGTATACCTATACCTAAACTTAAATGGGACACCTGGTAACCTATAAGTCACTCCTATGGCAGGCCTTAACAATCCTGAAGGCAGAGTGCTTGGTTCCATGTGAGATGGTGCTCTGGCATGAGCTGAGCCTGTCTGCAGTGGTCGGAACAACTTCCTTCTACTGTTTCCAGATATCGTCATACCATATACTCTTAAGTGCATTATGAACCTCGCGGTTAAATGCTATCTTTGGTTTGGCTTTATCAAAACATGTCGAGTAAGGTGTCATACGAATTGGAATACTAACCCCTCGCCAATTCTGGCGACGGGGTTAGCATTCCACCCTTCTAGAGGGACACGACATGTACAGTGCCTGAAACCCGGGTAAAATCAGACATAGCCTCAGCTCCACAAAATGGATGCTGCCACCACAGACATAAGTCTGCCCTCCTGCTGCTGGGAGTCCTTCCAGCTTGGGAGGTGTGGACAAAGGGTTTCCTGCCAGGGGAGGTGCATGCACCACCCCAGACAGGATTTTGTGTATTGGTCAGGTAGGGCTTGAAAGAAACCAGACATGCCTGTGGCTCACAAGGAGCCTCGGTGCATATGCCAGTTCAAACCGGTCCTGGGGCACACCAGTCCCGGGCCTGGGGCGAGCTGGACAAAGGATTGGGGGTGTAACCACCCCCCTTCCTGGTCCCACCCATAGGGAGGGACCTAGCAGGTAGTCCGGCCCCTAGAATCCGCTTAAAGGTAGGAGCTGTGTCCTAAGACTTCAGACATCCTGGAATCAACTTGAAACTAAGAAGAAGACGGGAACTTCGACATTCTGCTGCACAGAAGACTGAAGAAAATCTCCCCTGTGGTCAGGGAGTGACCACCTTGCTAACGCAAGCACCATCCAGCGAATCACCGTCTGCTTTGCCGCCGCCTCCCGCCGGAGCCCGAGCCCAGAGACTGACAAGACCTGGACCTCCAGACCTCTCACCGCCCGATCCACAGTCCCTGAAAAGAGGAGACCCGTGGAGGCACCGAGACACGTGGAGCCAGCCATCTTGAAACGACTACGACAAGCTGACCAGTGCAACAACCGAGGCTCCCTCCAAGTTGTGCTTTGGGTCCTGAGAAGCCCAACCCTCGAGCAGCATCTGCACCAAAGGTGAGCCCTCCAGCATCTCCACGATCTGCGTGGGGCCCTTCTGCATTTTGCCACTCGACGCGCCTAACCGGTTGCTGGCCCGCTGGCTAGTGGCCATCTTGGCGACGAAATCTACGACAAACACCGCTGGTCTGGTTGCTCCAGACTGGCCCTTGCTCCCCTCCAAAGGAGCAATCCCTCTGACCTTGCTGGTCAGAACCAACAGCTTAAACTCCTTGCCTACAACAATTGCTTTTGCCAAGGCTTGTTTGCTTCAATCAAGTCGCCGACACCGCCGACAGCGAGAGCCTGCGTGGGACAGCTCGTGACTCGACTCCTGGACGTCGTCGACCTTCAGGGACCACGTGGCTGCAGAGTCAAGCTACATCTGCCTTCCTGTTTGCACCCGACATCGCCTGGTACCCACCTGGTGCCACGCTGGTCACTGGCTAGTGACTGTGAACACTGTCCCCTCTGCTTACAGGTCTTCAACATCTCCGATCCACTCTTGGATCCACTGCATCTCTTCCCGACCGACCGCCTGCAGCACTTTTGTCTACAGGCCCCACGGAACAGATAGAAGAAACCCGACGCACTTCGAGGCCTATGCACCCGCTTCCTGTGGGTGAGGTAAAGCTGGCACTCCTGTGCCCAAGTGTAGTATTACATCTCTAGTGCCTGTGTTCCAAATCTTAAGTTCCTAGGTCATCCGGAAGATTCCTTTTGCAGTAACTTTGTACTTTTTACGCACCCATTGAAACCTATGGGAGCACGCGTGTGACTATTTGCTCTGCACACGCCACCCGTGGACCTCCTGGTCACTAACTGACGTTAGCTCCTTGTAGGCCCAGCGATTCTAGAGGCCCTAGGCCTTTTCCCTTTTCTGTTCGTGGTACTTATACCACTATTTTAGTATATGGTTTGAGTGGCCACCAGGGCCTATCCATATAACGTGCGACTTCTGTGTATTCTGTGATAATCTTGTTTGACGATTTGTGCTCCTGTGCTCATAAAGAGACTAGGGGTTACTTTGAGAAATAAATACATATATATTTTGAATATATATCTGTGTGGTGTCCTTTCATTGGTATAAAAGGGGGTTACTATTGGTAAAACAGCTTGCTTAACACGCATCACGAGTTTAGCCTCAAAGACTGCTTAGCCTACGCTACCACTAGGGCAGCTAGTCCAAAAAGGTTGACTTACAACCACACCATAAGGGTTGCTTGGCATGGTACAAGGTGGTCACTAGAACTAGTGAACAGCATATACCAGGCCAACTTCTCACATTGGTGAGCAGCGGTTGGATTTGAGCTTGCTGTGTTTTACCATTGTAATCTCTTGGTTACCAATTGAAAGATCACATAGGTACCTGTAGGTACATATAAAACAAGATTAGATATACATAAGTTCTACTGAACTTAGTTGTTGTAGAGCAAAGGGAGTAGCACACCCTGACTACAACTACTAGATAGGTTTAGTAGGTAAACACAAGTGTAGGTAGATTGCAACACATCCACCCACACTTAAGAGCAATGGCCGGGGCAGAGGGGTCCACTGTACCCATCTCTGTTGAGAGTGACCCCCAGAGGGCACCATCCAGCTTTGCTACCCTTAATCAGAATGAGCTCAGGCATTTGGCAACTCTTAGAGGCCTTAAACAGCCCAAGAACCCAAACTCTGCTGAGCTCAGAGAGCTCTTACAGAATGATGAGAATCAGAGAGCACTCAAGAAAGCTTCCCAGTTAGCCCCCTTAGGGACAGGAACAGGAGGCCCCCCTTCTAAAGATGCCACTGAAGTACCCCTTCCCAATAGTCACCCCTTAGATGGGATACCTACCACAGAGGATGAGAGTGAAAAGGATACTGACAGTAGTGAGGAGGAAGGGAGAACTAGCCCAGTGCCAAGTATTATACTTGGCCCAGCTAAACCAAGGCTATTGGGGACTGACAGTGGGTTCAACCCACTGGATCTCCCCAGTGGACTTAACACAGGGCTTGGAAGGCAAAGGAATCGCTCAGGTGACTCCAATGCTTCCCATGGCTCTAGAGGCTCTCAAGGTCACTCCAGGAAAAGGATGACCACCCCTCAGAGGAGGGAACATGAGGCCAGAATGCAGGAAGCCCAGCTGAGGATCAGGAAGCAGGAGCTAGAAGTAGCCCTGATGGAAGAAAAACTGAGCAAGGCTAGGCAGCATAGAGAGAGTGGGTCTATACCCACTGGTGGCAGCAATGTCCCTAGGGACAAAGATAGGGTCTTTGACAATAGGAACCTGTCCAAGATTGTGCCCCCCTACAAAAGTGGGGATGACATCCACAAATGGATGACTGCTCTTGAGAGAGCCTGCAAAGTGCAGCAGGTTCCTGAAGACCAGTGGGCAGCAATCTTATGGCTCTCCTTTGAGGGGAGAGGCAGAGATAGACTCCTCACTGTTAGAGAAGAGGATGTCAGAAATTACAGAGTCCTGAAGAGTGTCCTAGTTGATGGGTTAGGCTTAACCACTGAACAGTACAGGTTAATGTTCAGAGACACCCAGAAGACACAGACTCAGGACTGGTCTGAATATGTGGAATGTGCCACTAAGGCTTTGGAGGGTTGGTTGCTGGGAAGTAAGGTGTCTGATTATACAGGATTGTACAATTTGATGATGAGAGAGCAGATTTTAAGTAATTGTCAAAACCAGCTTCTCCATCAACACCTGGTAGACTCAGATTTGACCTCTCCCCAAGAATTGGGAAAGAGGGCAGATAAATGGGTCAGGACCAGGATCAGGCCTAAAAACCAGGGTGGTGACCAAAAGAAAGATACCACCAAGCCTCAAGAGAAGGGTGGGGATAAAGAAAAAGAGAAACCTTCCTCAGGGCCCCAAAACTCCACACAGGGTGGTGGGTCCCAAGCTCCCTCCTCTACCACAGCTAAAAAGCCCTACTGCCATGAGTGTAAAACTCCTGGGCATTGGAAAACTGACAGCGGTTGCCCAAGGGCTAAAAACAAAACTGTTCCTCCAATTACTCCTGTCACACCACCTATTACTGTCAGCAGTAATCCCCCAGGTGGTGGGAGTGCCCCCAGAAATCTGGGTGGGTTTACTTGGGGAACACAGGGGGACCCTGGCTTAGCCAATTCCCCTACAGCAACCACTCTTGTCTGTGATGGTGGCATGGGGTTTGCCAACTTCACTGCCTGTCCCAACACTTTGGGTAGGTACAGACAGGAGCCCTACATCAATGGTACAAAAGCTGAGGCCTACAGAGACACTGGGGCTAGCATCACAATGGTGGCCCATTGGCTAGTTCCCTCTGAGCAGCTTTTGCCCGGTTTCTCCTACCAGGTGACTAACATTGATGGCAAACAGAACAGTCATCCCATGGCAGAGGTATGTCTCAGCTGGGGAGGGGTCACTGGCCCTAAAAGGGTAGCAGTGTCCCCAACCTTGCCTGTAGACTGCTTACTGGGGAATGACTTAGAACTCTCAGCTTGGGCTGGAGTTGAACAAGACACCCATTCTAAAATGGTAGGCCTGTCACAAAAGGGTAGGGGGGTTGTGCCATTCACAACCCCTGTCCAAATAGATTTCCTCCCTGAAAAGGTTGGAAGGGCAGTGGTAGCCACAGCCCAGGCACAGACAGACTTCCCTGTAGAGACTGGCAGAGCTGTGACAGTCACAGCTCAAACACAAACTGAGTGCCACCCTGAAAAGGTTGGCAAGGCTGTAATGGTCTCAGCCTATACTCAGACTGACATAGGTGTAGTGAAGCCTGAAACAATGGATCACTCCACACAAACTGAGAGTAGTGGGGAGGAAGAAAAGTCTCCCTCTCCCCAGACATTAGGAAAAGGTCAGCCTCCTCAGGGATCTGACCTCACCCCTTGTGAAGGAACTGCCCCAGAGGTAGCCAGGCCTGGCCTGGCAGAGCCTCTGATGTCAGTGGCCCCTTCCAAGGTGGGACCCAGTCTGGTGCAGGTAGCCTGCCTCTCTCTACCCTGCCTCAGTCAGCCCAGGGCTGCAGAGGTCAGGGAGGCCAGTGGACCCCCAGAGGGCCCCTGTCCACAAGAACCCCCCCATCAAAAGAATGAGGATTGCCTGGCTAGTAGCCCTAGTCAGGTGATGGGTAAAAACATTCCTGAGGGATCTCCTTTACAGGTAGTTAGGGACCTCCCCCAGGGGGATTCTGTTGGGCACAGGCAAACATGGGACCTTAGGGCCCCAAACCTGACCTGTCCCTCCAGTAAGCCCACAAAAGGGACCCAGCCTCCAGCTTTAGGTAGCCAGAGGCTGACCCTGAGAGCACAGTGCAACTCAGTTAAAGAAAGAAAGGCATCCATGGTGGAGGATGATTGGAGGAAGCTGAGGCCTCACTTTGAGGACACTCACTTCAGTACTCCATCTCAACACCAGCCTTTTACTTTGCCAAGACACACCACAGGTAGAGATTCCCTATGGTGGAGACCCTCTGATACCCTTAGGGTGAGGGATTGCTTAGTGGACCATGAGACAGGGGGTAACCATGCCAGTGCTGGTTCCTCCTTATATGGCCACTTGGGCAATATAGGCTTACCTGGTCAAGGTCAGCCTTATCTCCCTTCGTTTGGGGGGGGGTTGTGTAGGAAGGTGGATATCTGACTATGGTTACCCCCAAATTTTTGCCTAGTGTCTAGCTGGTTTTTCGACTTAGTTGGCCTGAGATCCTGCCATTCAGGCTCTCAGGCTATCTGCTCTCTCTGTAAAATGGACTCCATGTACCCTAGGTACATACCCAATTGGTTGGATCACCCTGTCAGCCCCTGTACCAGTGTACACTAGGTACCCAGGGCATTGGTGTATCCAAGGCCTGCCAGGGGCTGAAGCATGTATTATGCCACCCCAGGCTTGGCCTAACAATCTGACACAACTGGCTGATCACTCAGCTGGGGTAAGTTGGTGTAATCACCTCTTACTTAGGTGTAGTATACCTATACCTAAACTTAAATGGGACACCTGGTAACCTATAAGTCACTCCTATGGCAGGCCTTAACAATCCTGAAGGCAGAGTGCTTGGTTCCATGTGAGATGGTGCTCTGGCATGAGCTGAGCCTGTCTGCAGTGGTCGGAACAACTTCCTTCTACTGTTTCCAGATATCGTCATACCATATACTCTTAAGTGCATTATGAACCTCGCGGTTAAATGCTATCTTTGGTTTGGCTTTATCAAAACATGTCGAGTAAGGTGTCATACGAATTGGAATACTAACCCCTCGCCAATTCTGGCGACGGGGTTAGCATTCCACCCTTCTAGAGGGACACGACATGTACAGTGCCTGAAACCCGGGTAAAATCAGACATAGCCTCAGCTCCACAAAATGGATGCTGCCACCACAGACATAAGTCTGCCCTCCTGCTGCTGGGAGTCCTTCCAGCTTGGGAGGTGTGGACAAAGGGTTTCCTGCCAGGGGAGGTGCATGCACCACCCCAGACAGGATTTTGTGTATTGGTCAGGTAGGGCTTGAAAGAAACCAGACATGCCTGTGGCTCACAAGGAGCCTCGGTGCATATGCCAGTTCAAACCGGTCCTGGGGCACACCAGTCCCGGGCCTGGGGCGAGCTGGACAAAGGATTGGGGGTGTAACCACCCCCCTTCCTGGTCCCACCCATAGGGAGGGACCTAGCAGGTAGTCCGGCCCCTAGAATCCGCTTAAAGGTAGGAGCTGTGTCCTAAGACTTCAGACATCCTGGAATCAACTTGAAACTAAGAAGAAGACGGGAACTTCGACATTCTGCTGCACAGAAGACTGAAGAAAATCTCCCCTGTGGTCAGGGAGTGACCACCTTGCTAACGCAAGCACCATCCAGCGAATCACCGTCTGCTTTGCCGCCGCCTCCCGCCGGAGCCCGAGCCCAGAGACTGACAAGACCTGGACCTCCAGACCTCTCACCGCCCGATCCACAGTCCCTGAAAAGAGGAGACCCGTGGAGGCACCGAGACACGTGGAGCCAGCCATCTTGAAACGACTACGACAAGCTGACCAGTGCAACAACCGAGGCTCCCTCCAAGTTGTGCTTTGGGTCCTGAGAAGCCCAACCCTCGAGCAGCATCTGCACCAAAGGTGAGCCCTCCAGCATCTCCACGATCTGCGTGGGGCCCTTCTGCATTTTGCCACTCGACGCGCCTAACCGGTTGCTGGCCCGCTGGCTAGTGGCCATCTTGGCGACGAAATCTACGACAAACACCGCTGGTCTGGTTGCTCCAGACTGGCCCTTGCTCCCCTCCAAAGGAGCAATCCCTCTGACCTTGCTGGTCAGAACCAACAGCTTAAACTCCTTGCCTACAACAATTGCTTTTGCCAAGGCTTGTTTGCTTCAATCAAGTCGCCGACACCGCCGACAGCGAGAGCCTGCGTGGGACAGCTCGTGACTCGACTCCTGGACGTCGTCGACCTTCAGGGACCACGTGGCTGCAGAGTCAAGCTACATCTGCCTTCCTGTTTGCACCCGACATCGCCTGGTACCCACCTGGTGCCACGCTGGTCACTGGCTAGTGACTGTGAACACTGTCCCCTCTGCTTACAGGTCTTCAACATCTCCGATCCACTCTTGGATCCACTGCATCTCTTCCCGACCGACCGCCTGCAGCACTTTTGTCTACAGGCCCCACGGAACAGATAGAAGAAACCCGACGCACTTCGAGGCCTATGCACCCGCTTCCTGTGGGTGAGGTAAAGCTGGCACTCCTGTGCCCAAGTGTAGTATTACATCTCTAGTGCCTGTGTTCCAAATCTTAAGTTCCTAGGTCATCCGGAAGATTCCTTTTGCAGTAACTTTGTACTTTTTACGCACCCATTGAAACCTATGGGAGCACGCGTGTGACTATTTGCTCTGCACACGCCACCCGTGGACCTCCTGGTCACTAACTGACGTTAGCTCCTTGTAGGCCCAGCGATTCTAGAGGCCCTAGGCCTTTTCCCTTTTCTGTTCGTGGTACTTATACCACTATTTTAGTATATGGTTTGAGTGGCCACCAGGGCCTATCCATATAACGTGCGACTTCTGTGTATTCTGTGATAATCTTGTTTGACGATTTGTGCTCCTGTGCTCATAAAGAGACTAGGGGTTACTTTGAGAAATAAATACATATATATTTTGAATATATATCTGTGTGGTGTCCTTTCATTGGTATAAAAGGGGGTTACTATTGGTAAAACAGCTTGCTTAACACGCATCACGAGTTTAGCCTCAAAGACTGCTTAGCCTACGCTACCACTAGGGCAGCTAGTCCAAAAAGGTTGACTTACAACCACACCATAAGGGTTGCTTGGCATGGTACAAGGTGGTCACTAGAACTAGTGAACAGCATATACCAGGCCAACTTCTCACAGCCTTAGACTCCTCAGCTAATCTGATTTGCCAATAGCCAGCTGTTAAGTCAAATGTGCTCAAAAACTTTGCAGAAGCTAGTTTGTCTATGAGCTCATCTGCCCTTGGAATAGGGTGTGCATCTGTCCTGGTGACAGCATTGAGACCTCTGTAATCCACACAGAACCTCATCTCTCTCTTGCCATCTTTGGTGTGAGGTTTGGGGACCAGAACAACTGGACTAGCCCAGGGGCTCTCTGAGGGTTCAATGACACCTAATTCCAGCATTTTATGTACCTCAGCCTTTATACAGTCCCTGACGTGGTCAGGTTGTCTGTAAAGCTTGTTCTTTACAGGCAGACTGTCACCAGTGTCCACCACATGGGTACACCAGTCAGTTTGACTAGGTATCAAGGAAAACATATGTGAAAATGATTGTAGAACCTGTCTACATTCAGTCTGCTGATGGGCAGTGAGGTTGCCTCCAAGGGTCACTCCTTCAACTGAGCCATCTTCAGGGTTCTGAGACAACAGGTCTGGGAGAGGGTCACTCTCTTCATCCTGTCCCTCATCTGTAGCCATGAGCAAGCCCATGTCTGCCCTGTCAACATATGATTTAAGCCTGTTAACATGGAGTACCCTGTGGGGACTCCTGGGAGTTCCTAGGTCCACCAAGTAGGTGACCTCTCCCTTCTTTTCCACGATTGTATGGGGTCCAGACCATTTGTCTTGGAGTGCTGCTGGGGCCACTGGCTCCAACACCCATACCTTCTGTCCTGGCTGAAACTCAACCAAGACAGCCTTTTGGTCATGCCAAGCTTTCTGTAAGGCCTGGCTTGCCTCAAGGTTTTTGGATGCCTTCTCCATATACTCAGCCATCCTGGAGAGGAGACCAAGTACATAGTCCACTATGTCTTGCTTAGGCTTTTTGAGAGGTAACTCCCATCCTTCCTTCACTAAACACAGTGGGCCTCTTACAGGGTGCCCAAACAACAATTCAAAGGGGCTGTAGCCAACCCCCTTTTGTGGGACCTCTCTGTAAGCAAACAGAAGGCAGGGTAGAAGGATGTCCCATCTTCGCCTGAGCTTTTCAGGTAATCCTTTGATCATACCCTTTAGGGTCTTGTTGAATCTCTCAACAAGCCCATTGCATTGTGGGTGATAAGGGGTGGTAAACTTGTAGTTGACACCACATTCCTTCCACATAGCTGTCAAGTATCCTGACATGAAGTTGGTACCTCTGTCAGAAACTACCTCCTTAGGAAACCCCACTCTGGAGAATACTCCCAGCAGGGCCCTGGCCACAACAGGAGCTGTAGTGGTCCTAAGGGGAATTGCCTCTGGATACCTGGTGGCATGATCCACTACCACCAGTATAAATCTGTGCCCAGATGCAGTGGGAGGATCAATGGGACCCACTATGTCTATTCCCACTCTTTCAAAGGGGACCCCCGCCACAGGTAGTGGTATTAGGGGGGCCTTTGTTGTGCCACCTGATTTGCCACTGGCTTGGCAGGTCACACAGGAGCGACAAAACTCCTTTGTATCTTCATTCATATGAGGCCAGTGAAAGTGAGGGACAAGCCTGTCCCAAGTCTTGTTCTGGCCTAAGTGTCCTGCTAAAGGAATATCATGGGCCAAGGTAAGAAGGAAGCCCCTAAATTGCAGAGGTATAACCAACCTCCTGGTAGCACCAGGCTTGGGTTCTCTAGCCTCTGAATAAAGGAGCCCTTCATCCCAATACACTTTATGGGTACCTTGAGCATTCCCAGCAGCCTCAGCAGCAGCCAGCTGTCTGAGGGGTTCAAGAGAGGGACAGGATAACTGAGTCTGCCTCAAGTCAGCCCTTGAAGGTCCCCCTGTCCCCAGAAACTCAACCTGATCAGGTTCAAGCTCTTCAGGGACAGTTCCTTCAGGGTCCTCTAGATCAGCTTCCTGGGACGGCTGATCATCACTCTGAGGCAGGGGGGAAGGCACAGCCTTGACCCTCCTGTTCTTCTTCTTGGTAGGTGCTTGGTCCATTGTTCCAGGATCCAAGACCTGAGGTTCAGTGAGGCACTTTTTGGCCTGTGTCCTGGTCACAGCAAGGACATGTGATGATATACCTAACATCTCTGCATGAGTCCTGTACTCCACTTCTGACCATAGAGAACTCTCTAGGTCATTGCCCAACAAACATTCTACTGGGAGGTCTGCACTAACCACAACCCTTTTGAGGCCAGTTACCCCTACCCATAAGAAGTTAACAACTGCCACACTATGTGAAGTAGTGGCATTGCTGGCATTGGTCACCAGGTACTTCTCACCTGGTATGTTCTGTCCAGGGTCCACAAAGCCTGGTGTCACCATAGTGACACTGGCACATGTGTCCCTGTAGGCTTGAGCCACTTTTTCATTAATTAAAGGAGTCTGTCTGTACTTGCCCAGGTTACTGGGGCTCACAGTCAGGGACAAATCAATGTCCCCATCACAGATCAAGACTGCCTGTGTCAGGGTTCTGTCTAAGTCAGAATCTCCTTCAGTTCCCATAGTGATTCCCACTACACCCTTAGTCTGGGGACCAACACTGCTAACAGTAGTACTGGGAGCAGGTGCCTTAGGGGCAACAGTGTTGGGGGCTCCACCCTTCTTACAATCACTAGTCCAGTGAGTTGTATTCTTGCAATGATTGCACCAGGGTTTCTTTTGACCTTCTTTCTTCTTTCCCTTGGATTGTTGTTGGGACCCACCCTCCTTAGCAGTAGTTTGGGGCCCTGTTGAAGACTTCTGGTCTTTAGATTTCTGATCTCCACCCTTTTGGTCTGTTTTATTCTGATCACCCCCTTGGCCCTGGTTCTGGTTCTTTTGCTTAACCCTGGTTCTGACCCATTTGTCTGCCTTCTTTCCCAATTCTTGGGGAGAGGTCAGATCAGAGTCAACCAAGTGTTGATGCAGTTGCTGGTTTTGACAGTTATTTAACATCTGTTCTCTCATCATCAAATTATACAATCCTGTAAAATCAGATACCTTACTTCCCAGCAACCAACCCTCCAAAGCCTTAGTGGCAAATTCAACATATTCAGACCAGTCCTGAGTCTGTGTCTTTTGGGTGTCTCTGAACATTAACCTGTACTGTTCAGTGGTTAAGCCTAACCCATCAACTAGAACACTGTCCAGGACTGTAATTTCTGACATCCTCTTCTCTAACAGTGAGGAGTCTGTCTCTGCCTCTTCCTTCAAAGGAGAGCCAGAGGATTGCTGCCCACTGGTCTTCAGGAACCTGCTGTACTTTGCAGGCTCTCTCAAGAGCAGTTATCCATTTGTGGATGTCATCCCCACTTTTGTAGGGGGGCACAACCTTAGACAGGTTCCTATTATCAAAGACCCTATCTTTGTCCTTAGGGACAATGCTGCCACCAGTGGGTATAGACCCACTCTCTCTAGGTTGCCTAGCCTTGTTCAGTTTTTCTTCCATCAGGGCTACTTCTAGCTCCTGTTTCCTGATCCTCAGCTGGGCTTCCCGCATTCTGGCCTCATGTTCCCTCCTCTGAGGGGTGGTCATCCTTTTCCTGGAGTGACCTTGAGAGCCTCTAGAGGCATGAGAAGCATTAGAGTCACCTGAGCGATTCCTTTGCCTCCCAAGCCCCTGGTTAAGTCCACTGGGGAGATCCAATGGGATGATCCCATTGTCAGTCCCCAATAGCCTTAGTTTAGCTGGGCCAAGTATAACACTTGGCACTGGGCTAGTTCTCCCTTCATCATCACTACTCTCTGTATCCTCTCCACTTTCCTCCTCTGTAGTATGGTTCTCATCTAAGGGATGGCTATTGGAAAGGGGTACTTCTGTAGCATCTTCAGAAGGGGGGCCTCCTGTTCCTGACCCTAAGGGGGCTAACTGGGAAGCTTTCTTGAGCTCTCTCTGATTTTCATCAGTTTGCAAGAGTTCTCTGAGCTCAGCAGAGGTAGGGTTCTTGGGCTGTTTAAGGCCTCTAAGAGTTGCCAAATGCCTGAGCTCATTCTGATTAAGGGTAGCAAAGATGGATGGTGCCCTCTGGGGGTCACTCTCAACAGAGATAGGTACATTGGACCCCTCTGCCCCAGCCATTGCTCTTAAGTGTGGGTGGATGTGTTGCAATCTACCTACACTTGGGTTTACCTACTAAACCTATCTAGTAGTTGTAGTCAGGGTGTGCTACTCCCTTTGCTCTACAACAACTAAGTTCAGTAGAACTTATGTATATCTAATCTTGTTTTATATGTACCTACAGGTACCTATGTGATCTTTCAATTGGTAACCAAGAGATTACAATGGTAAAACACAGCAAGCTCAAATCCAACCGCTGCTCACCAATGTGAGAAGTTGGCCTGGTATATGATGCTCACTAGTTAAAGTGATCACCTTTTACCATGCCAAGCAACCCTTATGGTGTGGTTGTAAGTCAATCTTTTCGGACTAGCTGCCCTAGTGGTAGTGTAGGCTAAGCAGACTTTGAGGCTAAACTCGTGAAGCGTGTTAAGCCAGCTGTTTTACCAAATGTAACCCCCTTTTATACCAATGAAAGGACACCACACAGATACATATTCAAAATATATCTGTATTTATTTCTCAAAGTAACCCCTAGTCTCTTTATGAGCACAGGAGCACAAATCGTCAAAAAAGATTACAGTAGAATACACAGAAGTTGCACTTTATATGGATAGGCCCTGGTGGCCGCTCGAACCATATACTAAAATAGTGGTATAAGTACCACGAACAGAAAAGGGAAAAGGCCTAGGGCCTCTAGAATCGCTGGGCCTACAAGGAGCTAACTTCAGTTAGTGACCAGGAGGTCCACGGGTGGCGTGTGCAGAGCAAATAGTCACACGCGTGCTCCCATAGGTTTCAATGGGTGCGTAAAAAGTACAAAGTTACTGCAAAGAGGATCTTCCGGATGGACTAGGAACTCAAGATTTGGAACACAGGCACTAGAGATGTAATACTACACTTGGGCACAGGAGTGCCAGCTTTACCTCACCCACAGGAAGCGGGTGCATAGGCCTCGAAGTGCGTCGGGTTTCTTCTATCTGTTCCGTGGAGCCTGAAGACAAAGATGCTGCAGGCGGTCGGTCCGGGAGAGATGAGGTGGATCCAAGAGTGGATCGGAGATGTTGAAGACCTGTAAGCGGAGGGGACAGTGTTCACAGTCACTAGCAAGTGACCAGCGTGGCACCAGGTGGGTACCAGGCAATGTCGGGTGCAAACAGGAAGAAGGGTGTAGCTTGTCTCTGCAGCCACGTGGTCCCTGGAGGTTGACGATGTGTAGGAGTCGGTTCACGAGCTGTCCCACGCAGGCTCTCGCTGTCGGCGGTGTCGGCGACTTGATCGAAGCAAACAATCCTTGGCAAAAGCAATTGTTGTAGGAGATGAAATAAGCTGATGGTTCTGACCAGCAAGGTCAGAGGGACTACTCCTTTGGAGGGGAGCAAGGGCCAGTCTGTAGCAACCAGACCAGTGGTGTATTTCATGAAGTTCATCGCCAAGATGGCTACTAGCCAGCGGGCCAGCAACCGGTTAGGCGCGTCGAGTGGCAAAATGCAGAAGGGCCCCACGCAGATCGTGGAGATGCTGGAGGGCTCTCCTTGGGTGCAGATGCTGCTCGAGGGTTGGGCTTCTCAGATCCCAAAGCACAACTTTGAGGGAACCTCGGTTGTTGCACTTGTCAGCTTGTCGTGGTTGTTTCAAGATGGCTCGCTCCACGTGTCTCGGTGCCTCCACGGGTCTCCTCTTTTCAGGGACTGTGGATCGGGCGGTGAGAGGTCTGGAGGTCCAGGTCTTGTCAGTCTCTGGGCTCGGGCTCCGGCGGGAGGCGGCGGCAAAGCAGACGTTGATTCGCTGGATGGTGCTTGCGTTAGCAAGGTGGTCACTCCCTGACCACAGGGGAGATTTCCTTCAGTCTTCTGTGCAGCAGAATGTCGAAGTTCCCGTCTTCTTCTTAGTTTCAAGTTGATTCCAGGATGTCTGAAGTCTTAGGACACAGCTCCTACCTTTAAGCGGATTCTAGGGGCCGGACTACCTGCTAGGTCCCTCCCTATGGGTGGGACCAGGAAGGGGGGTGGTTACACCCCCAATCCTTTGTCCAGCTCGCCCCAGGCCCGGGACTGGTGTGCCCCAGGACCGGTTTGAACTGGCATATGCACCGAGGCTCCTTGTGAGCCACAGGCATGTCTGGTTTCTTTCAAGCCCTACCTGACCAATACACAAAATCCTGTCTGGGGTGGTGCATGCACCTCCCCTGGCAGGAAACCCTTTGTTCACACCTCCCAAGCTGGAAGGACTCCCAGCAGCAGGAGGGTAGACTTGTGTCTGTGGTGGCAGCATCCATTTTGTGGAGCTGAGGCTATGTCTGATTTTACCCGGGTTTCAGGTACTGTACATGTCGTGTCCCTCTAGAAGGGTGGAATGCTAACCCCGTCGCCAGAATTGGCGAGGGGTTAGTATTCCAATTCGTATGACACCTTACTCGACATGTTTTGATAAAGCCAAACCAAAGATAGCATTTAACCGCGAGGTTCATAATGCACTTAAGAGTATATGGTATGACGATATCTGGAAACAGTAGAAGGAAGTTGTTCCGACCACTGCAGACAGGCTCAGCTCATGCCAGAGCACCATCTCACATGGAACCAAGCACTCTGCCTTCAGGATTGTTAAGGCCTGCCATAGGAGTGACTTATAGGTTACCAGGTGTCCCATTTAAGGTTAGGTATAGGTATACTACACCTAAGTAAGAGGTGATTACACCAACTTACCCCAGCTGAGTGATCAGCCAGTTGTGTCAAATTGTTAGGCCAAGCCTGGGGTGGCATAATACATGCTTCAGCCCCTGGCAGGCCTTGGGTACACCAATGCCCTGGGTACCTAGGGTACACTGGTACAGGGGCTGACAGGGTGATCCACTTCCAATTGGTTATGCACCTAGGGTGCATAGTGTAAATTTAGTAGAGAGAACAGCAGGCTGGGGGTCTGATTGGCAGGCCCACAGCCTCAATATGTCAAAAACCAGTGAAGCAAAAAGCAAAAATTTGGGGTGACCATAGGATAGCAGACCCTACTCTCCTACAGTGGTGTTGTGTATGGTGTTGTGTGTGGGTGTGGTGTTGTGTGTGGTGTTGTGTGTGGGTGTGGTATTGTGTGTGTGTGGTGTTGTGTGTGTGGTGTTATATGTGTGTGTGAGTGTGGTGTTGTGTGTGGAAGTGGTGTTGTGTGTGTGTGGTGTTGTGTGTGAGGTGTTGTGTGTGGTGTTGTGTGTGTGTGTGGTGTTGTGTGGGTGTGGTGTTGTGTGGGTGTGGTGTTGTGTGTGGTGTGTGTGTGGGTGTGGTGTTGTGTGTGGGTGTGGTGTTGTGTGTGTGTGTGGTGTTGTGTGTGTGGTGTTGTGTGTTTAGTGTTCTGTGGGTGTTGTGTTGTGTGGGTTTGGTGTTGTGTGTGTGGTGTTGTGTGTGTGGTGTTGTGTGTGTGTGGTATTGTGTATGTGGGTGTGGTGTTGTGTGTGTGTGTGGTGTTGTGTGTGTGGTGTGGTATTATATGTGGGAGTGGGGTTGTGTGTGTGGTGTTGTGTGTGTGTGGTGTTGTGTGGGTATGGTGTTGTGTGTGTGTTGTGTGTGTGGGTGTGGTGTTGTGTGTGGGTGTGGTGTTGTGTGTGTGTGTGGTGTTGTGTGTGTGGTGTTGTGTGTGTAGTGTTCTGTGGGTGTTGTGTTGTGTGGGTTTGGTGTTGTGTGTGAGGTGTTGTGTGTGTGGTGTTGTGTGTGTGTGGTATTGTGTATGTGGGTGTGGTGTTGTGTGTGTGTGTGTGGTGTTGTGTGTGTGGTGTGGTATTATATGTGGGTGTGGGGTTGTGTGTGTGGTGTGTGTGTGTGTGTGTGGTGTGTGTGTGTGGTGTGTGTGGTGTGTGTGGTGTATGTGTGTGGTGTGTGTGTGTGGGTGTGGTGTTGTGTGTGGGTGTGGTGTTGTGTGTATGGTATGGTGTTGTGTGTGTGTGGTGTTGTGTGGGTGTGGTGCTGTGTGTGTGTGGTGTGTGTATGGTGTTGTGTGTGTGGTGTGTGTGTGTGTGGTGTGTGTGGTGTGTGTGTGTGGTGTGTGTGTGTGTGTTGTGTTGTGTGTGTTGTGTTGTGTGTGTTGTGTTGTGTTGTGTGTGTGGTGTTGTGTGTGTGTGGGTGTGGTGTTGTGTGTTGGTGTGGTGTTGTGTGTGTGTAGTGTTGTGTGTGTGTGTGGTGTTGTGTGGGTGTGGTGTTGTGTGTGAGTGGTGTTGTGTATGGTGTTGTGTGTGTGTGTGTGGTGTTGTGTGGGTGTGGTGTTGTGTGTGTGGTGTTGTGTGTGGTGTTGTGTGTGTGTGTGTTGTGTTGTGTGTGTTGTGTTGTGTGTGTTGTGTTGTGTTGTGTGTGTGGTGTTGTGTGTGTGTGGGTGTGGTGTTGTGTGTTGGTGTGGTGTTGTGTGTGTGTAGTGTTGTGTGTGTGTGTGGTGTTGTGTGGGTGTGGTGTTGTGTGTGAGTGGTGTTGTGTATGGTGTTGTGTGTGTGTGTGTGGTGTTGTGTGGGTGTGGTGTTGTGTGTGTGGTGTTGTGTGTGGTGTTGTGTGTGTGTGGTGTTGTGTGGGTGTGGTGTTGTGTGTGTGTGGTGTTGTATGTGGTGTTGTGTGTGTGTGTGGTGTTGTGTGGGTGTGGTGTTGTGTGCGTCTGGTGTTCTGTGTGGCATTGTGTTTGTGGTGTTGTGTGTGTGTGGTGTTGTGTGTGTGTGGTGTTGTGTGTGGTGTTGTGTGTGGTGTTGTGTGTGGTGTTGTGTGTGGGTGTGGTGTTGTGTGTGGGTGTGGTATTGTGTGTGTGTGGTGTTGTGTGTGTGTGGTGTTGTATGTGTGTGTGGGTGTGGTGTTGTGTGTGGAAGTGGTGTTGTGTGGGTGTGGTGATGTGTGTGTGGTGTTGTGTGTGGTGTTGTGTGTGTGGTGTTATGTGGGTGTGGTGTTGTGTGTGTGTGGTGTTGTGTGTGGTGTTGTGTTTCGTGTGTGGTGTTGTGTGGGTGTAGTGTTGTGTGTGGCATTGTGTGGGTGTAGTGGTGTGTGTGTGTGGTGTTGTGTGTGGTGTTGTGTGTGGGTGTGGTGTTGTGTGTGTTGTGTGTGTGTGCGTGTAGTGTTGTGTGGGTGTGGTGTTGTGTATGTGGTGTTGTGTGTTTGGGTGTGGTGTGTGTGTGTAGTGTTGTGTGTGTGTGGTGTTGTGTGGGTGTGGTGTTGTGTGGGTGGTGTGTGTGTGGGTGTGGTGTTGTGTGTGGGTGTGGTGTTGTGTGTGGGTGTGGTGTTGTGTGTGGGTGTGGTGTTGTGTGTGTGGTATTGTGTGTGTGTTGTGTTGTGTGTGTGGTGTTGTGTGTGTGTGGTGTTGTGTGTGTGGGTGTGGTGTTGTGTGTGGGTGTGGTGTTGTGTGTGGGTGTGGTGTTGTGTGTGTGTGGTGTTGTGTGTGTGTATGGTGTTGTGTGGGTGTGGTGTTGTGTGTGAGTGGTGTTGTGTGTGGTGTTGTGTGTGTGTGTGTGGTGTTGTGTGGGTGTGGTGTGTGTGTGTGGTGTTGTGTGTGGTGTTGTGTGTGTGTGGTGTTGTGTGGGTGTGGTGTTGTATGTGGTGTTGTGTGTGTGTGTGGTGTTGTGTGGGTGTGGTGTTCTGTGCGTCTGGTGTTCTGTGTGGCGTTGTGTTTGTGGTGTTGTGTGGGTGTGGTGTTGTGTGTGTGTGGTGGTGTGTGTGGTGTTATGTGTGGTGTTGTGTGTGGGTGTGGTGTTGTGTGTGGTGTTGTGTGTGGGTGTGGTATTGTGTGTGTGTGGTGTTGTGTGTGTGTGGTGTTGTATGTGTGTGTGGGTGTGGTGTTGTGTGTGGAAGTGGTGTTGTGTGGGTGTGGTGTTTTGTGTGTGGTGTTGTGTGTGGTGTTGTGTGGGTGTGGTGTTGTGTGGGTGTGGTGTTGTGTGTGTGTGGTGTTGTGTGTGGTGTTGTGTTTCGTGTGTGGTGTTGTGTGGGTGTAGTGTTGTGTGTGGCATTGTGTGGGTGTAGTGGTGTGTGTGTGTGGTGTTATGTGTTGTGTTGTGTGTGGGTGTGGTGTTGTGTGTGTTGTGTGTGTGTGTGTAGTGTTGTGTGGGTGTGGTGTTGTGTGTGTGGTGTTGTGTGTGTGGGTGTGGTGTGTGTGTGTAGTGTTGTGTGTGTGTGGTGTTGTGTGGGTGTGGTGTTGTGTGTGTGGTGTGTGTGTGGGTGTGGTGTTGTGTGTGGGTGTGGTGTTGTGTGTGGGTGTGGTGTTGTGTGTGTGGTGTTGTGTGTGTAGTGTTGGGTGTGTGGTGTGTGTGTGTGGTGTGTGTGTGTGGTATTGTGTGGGTGTGGTGGTGTGTGTGTGGTGTTGTGTGGGTGTGGTGTTGTGTATGTGGGTGTGGTGTTGTGTGTGTGTGTGGTGTTGTGTATGTGGTGTGGTATTATGTGTGGGTGTGGTGTTGTGTGTGTGGTGTTGTGTGTGTGTGGTGTTGTGTGTGTGTGTGGTGTTGTGTGTGTGGTGTGGTATTATGTGTGGGTGTGGTGTTGTGTGTGTGGTGTTGTGTGTGTGTGTGGTGTTGTGTATGTGGGTGTGGTGTTGTGTGTGTGTGTGGTGTTGTGTGTGTGGTGTGGTATTATATATGGGTGTGGTGTTGTGTGTTTGGTCGTGTTTATGTGTGGTGTGTGTATGTGGTGTGTGTGTGGTGTGTGGTGTGTGTGTGTGTGTGGTGTGTGTGTGTGGGTGTGGTGTTGTGTGTGGGTGTGGTGTGTGGTGTGTGTGTGGGTGTGGTGTTGTGTGTGGGTGTGGTGTTGTGTGTGTGTGTGGTGTTGTGTATGTGGTGTGGTATTATGTGTGGGTATGGTGTTGTGTGGGTGTGGTGTTATGTGTGTGGTGTTGTGTGTGTGGTGTTGTGTGTGTGGTGTTGTGTATGTGTGTGTGGTGTTGTGTGTGTGTGTGGTGTTGTGTGTGTGGTGTGGTATTATGTGTGGGTATGGTGTTGTGTGTGTGGTGGTGTGTGTGTGGTGTATGTGTGTGTGGTGTGTGTGGTGTGTGTGTGTGTGTGTGGTGTGTGTGTGGGTGTGTTGTTGTGTGTGGGTGTGGTGTTGTGTGTGTGGTGTGGTGTTGTGTATATGTGGTGTTGTGTGGGTGTGGTGTTGTGTGTGTTTGGTGTGTGTATGGTGTTTTGTATGTGGTGTGTGTGTGTGGTGTGTGTGTGGTGTGTGTGTGTGTGGTGTGTGTGTGTTGTGTGTGTTGTGTTGTGTGTGTGGTGTTGTGTGTGTGTGGTGTTGTGTGGGTGTGGTGTTGTGTGTGTGTGGTGTTGTGGGTGGTGTTGTGTGTGTGTGGTGTTGTGTGTGTGTGGTGTTGTGTGGGTGTGGTGTTGTGTGTGTTTGGTGTTGTATGTGGTGTTGTGTGTGTGTGTGGTGTTGTGTGGGTGTGGTGTTGTGTGCGTCTGGTGTTCTGTGTGGCATTGTATTTGTGGTGTTGTGTGTGTGTGGTGTTGTGTGTGTGTGGTGTTGTGTGTGGTGTTGTGTGTGGTGTTGTGTGTGGGTGTGGTGTTGTGTGTGGTGTTGTGTGTGGGTGTGGTATTGTGTGTGTGTGGTGGTGTGTGTGTGTGGTGTTGTATGTGTGTGTGGGTGTGGTGTTGTGTGTGGAAGTGGTGTTGTGTGGGTGTGGTGATGTGTGTGTGGTGTTGTGTGTGATGTTGTGTGTGTGTGTGGTGTTGTGTGGGTGTGGTGTTGTGTGTGTGGTGTTGTGTGTGATGTTGTGTTTCGTGTGTGGTGTTGTGTGGGTGTAGTGTTGTGTGTGGCATTGTGTGGGTATAGTGGTGTGTGTGTGGTGTTGTGTGTGGTGTTGTGTGTGGGTGTGGTGTTGTGTGTGTTGTGTGTGTGTGTGTGTAGTGTTGTGTGGGTGTGGTGTTGTGTGTGTGGTGTTGTGTGTGTGGGTGTGGTGTGTGTGTAGTGTTGTGTGTGTGGTGTTGTGTGGGTGTGGTGTTGTGTGTGTGGTGTGTGTGTGGGTGTGGTGTTGTGTGTGGGTATGGTGTTGTGTGTGGGTGTGGTGTTGTGTGTGTGGTGTTGTGTGTGTGGTATTGTGTGTGTGTGGTGTTGTGTGTGTGTGGTGTTGTGTGGGTGTGGTGTTGTGTGTATGGTATTGTGTGTGTGTGGTGTTGTGTATGTGGGTGTGGTGTTGTGTGTGTGGTGTGTGTGTGTGGTGTGGTATTATGTGTGGGTGTGGTGTTGTGTGTGTGGTGTTGTGTGTGTGTGGTGTTGTTTATGTGGGTGTGGTGTTGTGTGTGTGGCGTTGTGTGTGTGGTGTGGTATTATGTGTGGGTGTGGTGTTGTGTGTGTGGTGTTGTGTGTGTGGTGTTGTGTGTGTGTGGTGTTGTGTATGTGGTTGTGGTGTTGTGTGTGTGTGTGGGGTGTTGTGTGTGTGGTGTGGTATTATATATGGGTGTGTTGTGTGTGTGGTGTGTGTGTGTGTGGTGTGTGTGTGTGTGGTGTGTGTGTGTGTGTGGTGTGTGTGTGGTGTGTGTGGTGTGTGTGTGTGGTGTGTGTGTGTGGGTGTGGCGTTGTGTGTGGGTGTGGTGTTGTGTGTGTGGTATGGTGTTATGTGGGTGTGGTGTTGTGTGGGTGTGGTGTTGTGTGTGTGTGGTGTGTGTATGGTGTTGTGTGTGTGGTGTGTGTGTGTGGTGTGTGTGGTGTGTGTGTGTGGTGTGTGTGTGTGTGTGTTGTGTTGTGTGTCTTGTGTTGTGTGTGTGGTGTTGTGTGTGTGTGGTGTTGTGTGTGTGGGTATGGTGTTGTGTGTGGGTGTGGTGTTGTGTGTGGGTGTGGTGTTGTGTGTGTGTGGTGTTGTGTGTGTGTGGTGTTGTGTGGGTGTGGTGTTGTGTGTGAGTGGTGTTGTGTGTGGTGTTGTGTGTGTGTGTGGTGTTGTGTGGGTGTGGTGTTGTGTGTGTGTGGTGTTGTGTGTGGTGTTGTGTGTGTGTGGTGTTGTTTGGGTGTGGTGTTGTGTGTGTGTGGTGTTGTATGTGGTGTTGTGTGTATGTGTGGTGTTGTGTGGGTGTGGTGTTATGTGCATCTGGTGTTCTGTGTGGTGTTGTGTGTGTGGTGTTGTGTGGGTGTGGTGTTGTGTATGTGTGGTGTTGTGTGTGGTGTTGTGTGTGGTATTGTGTGTGGGTGTGGTATTGTGTGTGGTGTTGTGTGTGGGTGTGGTATTGTGTGTGTGTGGTGTTGTGTGTGTGTGGTGTTGTATGTGTGTGTGGGTGTGGTGTGTGTGGAAGTGGTATTGTGTGTGTGGTTTTGTGTGTGTGGTGTTGTGTGTGGTGTGTGTGTGGTGTGTGTGTGTGGTGTGTGTGGTGTGTGTGTGTGGTGTGTGTGTGTGGGTGTGGTGTTGTGTGTGGGTGTGGTGTTGTGTGTATGGTATGGTGTTGTCTGTGTGTGGTGTTGTGTGGGTGTGGTGTTGTGTGTGTGTGGTGTGTGTATGGTGTTGTGTGTGTGGTGTGTGTGTGTGGTGTGTGTGGTATGTGTGTGTGTGGTGTGTGTGTGTGTTGTGTTGTGTGTGTTGTGTTGGGTGAGTGGTGTTGTGTGTGTGGTGTTGTGAGTGTGGATGTGGTGTTGTGTGTGGTGTGGTGTTGTGTGTGTGTGTGGTGTTGTGTGTGTGTGTGGTGTTGTGTGGGTGTGGTGTTGTGTGTGAGTGGTGTTGTGTGTGGTGTTGTGTGTGTGTGGTGTTGTGTGGGTGTGGTGTTGTGTGTGTGTGGTGTTGTGTGTGGTGTTGTGTGCGTGTGGTGTTGTGTGGGTGTGGTGTTGTATGTGGTGTTGTGTGTGTGTGTGGTGTTGTGTGGGTGTGGTGTTGTGTGTGTCTGGTGTTCTGTGTGGCGTTGTGTTTGTGGTGTTGTGTGGGTGTGGTGTTGTGTGTGTGTGGTGGTGTGTGTGGTGTTGTGTGTGGTGTTGTGTGTGGGTGTTGTGTGTGGTGTTGTGTGTGGGTGTGGTATTGTGTGTGTGTGGTGTTGTGTGTGTGTGGTGTATGTGTGTGTGGGTGTGGTGTTGTATGTGGAAGTGGTTTTGTGTGGGTGTGGTGTTGTGTGTGTGGTGTTGTGTGTGGTGTGTGTGTGGTGTTGTGTGGGTATGGTGTTGTGTGTGTGTGGTGTTGTGTGTGGTGTTGTGTTTCGTGTGTGGTATTGTGTGGGTGTAGTGTTGTGTGTGGCATTGTGTGGGTGTAGTGGTGTGTGTGTGTGTGGTGTTGTGTGTGGTGTTGTGTGTGGGTGTGGTGTTGTGTGTGTTGTGTGTGTGTGTGTGGTGTTGTGTGTGTGGTGTTGTGTGTGTGGTATTGTGTGTGTGTGGTGTGTGTGTGTGGTGTTGTGTAGGTGTGGTGTTGTCTGTGTGGTGTTGTGTGTGTGTGGTGTTGTGTATGTGGGTGTGGTGTTGTGTGTGTGTGTGGTGCTGTGTGTGTGGTGTGGTATTATGTGTGGGTGTGGTGTTGTGTGTGTGTTGTTGTGTGTGTGTGGTGTTGTGTATGTGGGTGTGGTGTTGTGTGTGTGTGGTGTTGTGTGTGTGGTGTGGTATTATGTGTGGGTGTGGTGTTGTGTGTGTGGTGTTGTGTGTGTGGTGTTGTGTGTGTGTGGTGTTGTGTATGTGAGTGTGGTGTTGTGTGTATGTGGTGTTGTGTGGGTGTGGTGTTGTGTGTGTTTGGTGTGTGTGTATGGTGTTGTGTGTGTGGTGTGTGTGTGTGTGTGGTGTGTGTGTGTGTGGTGTGTGTGGTGTGTGTGTGGTGTGTGTGTTGTGTTGTGTGTGTGGTGTTGTGTGTGTGTGGTGTTGTGTGGGTGTGGTGTTGTGTGTGTGTGGTGTTGTGTGTGGTGTTGTGTGTGTGTGGTGTTGTGTGTGTGTAGTGTTGTGTGTGTGTGGTGTTGTATGTGGTATTGTGTATGTGTGTGGTGTTGTGTGGGTGTGGTGTTGTGTGTGTGTGGTGTTGTGTGTGGTGTTGTTTGTGTGGGGTGTTGTGTGGGTGTGCTGTTGTGTGTGTGGTGTTGTGTGCGGTATTTTGTGTGGTGTTGTGTGTGGTGTTGTGTGTGGTGTTGTGTGTGTGGTGTTGTGTGTGGTGTTGTGTGTGTGGTATTGTGTGTGTGTGGTGTTGTGTGTGGTGTTGTGTGTGTGTGTGGTGTTGTGTGGGTGTGATGTTGTGTGTGTGTGGTGTTGTGTGTGGTGTTGTGTGGGTGTGGTGTTGTGTGGGTGTGGTGTTGTGTGGGTGGTGTTATGTGCGGTGTTTTGTGTGGTGTTGTGTGTGGTGTTGTGTGTGGGTGTGGTGTTGTGTGGGTGTGGTGTTGTGTATGTGTTGTGTGTGGTGTTGAGTGTGCTGTTGTGTGTGGGTGTGGTGATGTGTGTGGTGTTGTGTGTGTTGTGTGTGTGTGGTGTTATGTGTGTGTGGTGTTGTGTGTGGTGTTGTGTGTGCGGTGTTGTGTGTATGTGGTGTTGTGTGTGGTGTTGTGTGTGTGTGGTGTTGTGTATGTGTGGTGGTGTGTGTGGTATTGTGTGTGTGTGGTGTTGTGTGGGTGTGGTGTTGTGTGTGGTGTTGTGTTTCATGTGCGGTGTTGTGTGGGTGGTGTTGTGTGTGGTATTGTGTGTGTGTGTGTGGTGTTGTGTGTGTGTGGTGTTGTGTGTGTGGTGTTGTGTGTGGTGTTGTGTGTGTGGTGTTGTGTGGGTGTGCTGTTGTGTGTGAGTGGTGTTGTGTGTGGTGTTGTGTGTGTGTGGTGTTGTGTGGGTGTGGTGTTGTGTGTGTGTGGTGTTGTATGTGGTGTTGTGTGTGTGTGTGGTGTTGTGTGGGTGTGGTGTTGTGTGCGTCTGGTGTTCTGTGTGGCGTTGTGTTTGTGGTGTTGTGTGGGTGTGGTGTTGTGTGTGTGTGGTGGTGTGTGTGGTGTTGTGTGTGGTGTTGTGTGTGGGTGTTGTGTGTGGTGTTGTGTGTGGGTGTGGTATTGTGTGTGTGTGGTGTTGTGTGTGTGGTGTTGTATGTGTGTGTGGGTGTGGTGTTGTGTGTGGAAGTGGTTTTGTGTGGGTGTGGTGTTGTGTGTGTGGTGTTGTGTGTGGTGTGTGTGTGTGGTGTTGTGTGAGAAGTTGGCCTGGTATATGATGCTCACTAGTTAAAGTGATCACATTGTACCATGCCAAGCAACCCTTATGGTGTGGTTGTAAGTCAACCTTTTCGGACTAGCTGCCCTAGTGGTAGCGTAGGCTAAGCAGTCTTTGAGGCTAAACTCGTGAAGCGTGTTAAGCCAGCTGTTTTACCAAATGTAACCCCCTTTTATACCAATGAAAGGACACCACACAGATATATATTCAAAATATATATGTATTTATTTCTCAAAGTAACCCCTAGTCTCTTTATGAGCACAGGAGCACAAATCGTCAAACAAGATTATCACAGAATACACAGAAGTTGCACGTTATATGGATAGGCCCTGGTGGCCACTCAAACCATATACTAAAATAGTGGTATAAGTACCACGAACAGAAAAGGGAAAATGCCTAGGGCCTCTAGAATCGCTGGGCCTACAAGGAGCTAACGTCAGTTAGTGACCAGGAGGTCCACGGGTGGCGTGTGCAGAGCAAATAGTCACACGCGTGCTCCCATAGGTTTCAATGGGTGCGTAAAAAGTACAAAGTTACTGCAAAGAGGATCTTCCGGATGGACTAGGAACTCAAGATTTGGAACACAGGCACTAGAGATGTAATACTACACTTGGGCACAGGTGTGCCAGCTTTACCTCACCCACAGGAAGCGGGTGCATAGGCCTCGAAGTGCGTCGGGTTTCTTCTATCTGTTCCGTGGAGCTTGAAGACAAAGATGCTGCAGGCGGTCGGTCCGGGAGAGATGCAGTGGATCCAAGAGTGGATCGGAGATGTTGAAGACCTGTAAGCAGAGGGGACAGTGTTCACAGTCACTAGCCAGTGACCAGCGTGGCACCAGGTGGGTACCAGGCGATGTCGGGTGCAAACAGGTGATGAGGGGTAGCTTGTCTCCGCAGCCACGTGGTCCCTGAAGGTCGACGACGTCCAGGAGTCGGCTCACGAGCTGTCCCACGCAGGCTCTCGCTGTCGGCGGTGTCGGCGACCTGATCGAAGCAAACAAGCCTTGGCAAAAGCAATTGAAGGAGGATTCGGAAATCAGCTGTTGGTTCTGACCAGCAAGGTCAGAGGGATTGCTCCTTTGGAGGGGAGCAAGGGCCAGTCTGGAGCAACCAGACCAGCAGTGTATTTTGTAGAGTTCGTCGCCAAGATGGCCACTGGCCAGCGGGCCAGCAACCGGTTAGGCGCGTCGAGTGGCAAAATGCAGAAGGGCCCCACGCAGATCGTGGAGATGCTGGAGGGCTCACCTTTGGTGCAGATGCTGCTCGGGGGTTGGGCTTCTCAGATCCCAAAGCACAACTTGGAGGGAGCCTCGGTTGTTGCACTTGTCAGCTTGTCGTAGTCGTTCCAAGATGGCTGGCTCCACGTGTCTCGGTGCCTCCACGGGTCTCTTCTTCTCAGGGACTGTGGATCGGGCGGTGAGAGGTCTGGAGGTCCAGGTCTTGTCAGTCTCTGGGCTCGGGCTCCAGCGGGAGGCGGCGGCAAAGCAGACGTTGATGCGCTGGATGGTGCTTGCGTTAGCAAGGTGGTCACTCCCTGACCACAGGGGAGATTTTCTTCAGTCTTCTGTGCAGCAGAATGTCGAAGTTCCCGTCTTCTTCTTAGTTTCAAGTTGATTCCAGGATGTCTGAAGTCTTAGGACACAGCTCCTACCTTTAAGCGGATTCTAGGGGCCGGACTACCTGCTAGGTCCCTCCCTATG
Source organism: Triturus cristatus (assembly GCF_964204655.1). Lineage (NCBI taxonomy): Eukaryota > Metazoa > Chordata > Amphibia > Caudata > Salamandridae > Triturus > Triturus cristatus. The sequence continues at coordinate 621,958,928 of NC_140579.1, read as the reverse complement.
GGTGGGACCAGGAAGGGGGGTGGTTACACCCCCAATCCTTTGTCCAGCTCGCCCCAGGCCCGGGACTGGTGTGCCCCAGGACCGGTTTGAACTGGCATATGCACCGAGGCTCCTTGTGAGCCACAGGCATGTCTGGTTTCTTTCAAGCCCTACCTGACCAATACACAAAATCCTGTCTGGGGTGGTGCACGCACCTCCCCTGGCAGGAAACCCTTTGTCCACACCTCCCAAGCTGGAAGGACTCCCAGCAGCAGGAGGGCAGACTTGTGTCTGTGGTGGCAGCATCCATTTTGTGGAGCTGAGGCTATGTCTGATTTTACCCGGGTTTCAGGCACTGTACATGTCGTGTCCCTCTAGAAGGGTGGAATGCTAACCCCGTCGCCAGAATTGGCGAGGGGTTAGTATTCCAATTCGTATGACACCTTACTCGACATGTTTTGATAAAGCCAAACCAAAGATAGCATTTAACCGCGAGGTTCATAATGCACTTAAGAGTATATGGTATGACGATATCTGGAAACAGTAGAAGGAAGTTGTTCCGACCACTGCAGATAGGCTCAGCTCATGCCAGAGCACCATCTCACATGGAACCAAGCACTCTGCCTTCAGGATTGTTAAGGCCTGCCATAGGAGTGACTTATAGGTTACCAGGTGTCCCATTTAAGGTTAGGTATAGGTATACTACACCTAAGTAAGAGGTGATTACACCAACTTACCCCAGCTGAGTGATCAGCCAGTTGTGTCAGATTGTTAGGCCAAGCCTGGGGTGGCATAATACATGCTGCAGCCCTTGGCAGGCCTTGGGTACACCAATGCCCTGGGTACCTAGTGTACACTGGTACAGGGGCTGACAGGGTGATCCACTTCCAATTGGTTATGCACCTAGGGTGCATAGTTTTAATTTAGTAGAGAGAACAGCAGGCTGGGGGTCTGATTGGCAGGCCCACAGCCTCAATATGTCAAAAACCAGTGAAGCAAAAAGCAAAAATTTGGGGTGACCATAGGATAGCAGACCCTACTCTCCTACACAACCCCCCCCCCCCAAACGCTGGGACATTAAACTAGCCTTGACCAGTCTCGTCTTCATGTCCTAAGTGGAAGTACCTGGAGAGACCATCTGCATTCCCATGGTCAGTACCTGGCCGGTGCTCCACTGTAAAGTCCATCCCCTGTAGGGAAATGGACCACCTAAGCAGTTTGGGGTTTTCACCCTTCATCTGATTTAGCCACAAGAGGGGCTTATGGTCGGTCTGAATCTTGAAGTGAGTGCCAAACAAGTATGGCCTCAGCTTCTTCAGGGCCCACACCACAGCAAAGGCCTCCCTCTCAATAGCTGACTGTAGGAGAGTAGGGTCTGCTATCCTATGGTCACCCCAAATTTTTGCTTTTTGCTTCACTGGTTTTTGACATATTGAGGCTGTGGGCCTGCCAATCAGACCCCCAGCCTGCTGTTCTCTCTACTAAATTAAAACTATGCACCCTAGGTGCATAACCAATTGGAAGTGGATCACCCTGTCAGCCCCTGTACCAGTGTACACTAGGTACCCAGGGCATTGGTGTACCCAAGGCCTGCCAGGGGCTGCAGCATGTATTATGCCACCCCAGGCTTGGCCTAACAATCTGACACAACTGGCTGATCACTCAGCTGGGGTAAGTTGGTGTAATCACCTCTTACTTAGGTGTAGTATACCTATACCTAACCTTAAATGGGACACCTGGTAACCTATAAGTCACTCCTATGGCAGGCCTTAACAATCCTGAAGGCAGAGTGCTTGGTTCCATGTGAGATGGTGCTCTGGCATGAGCTGAGCCTGTCTGCAGTGGTCGGAACAACTTCCTTCTACTGTTTCCAGATATCGTCATACCATATACTCTTAAGTGCATTATGAACCTCGCGGTTAAATGCTATCTTTGGTTTGGCTTTATCAAAACATGTCGAGTAAGGTGTCATACGAATTGGAATACTAACCCCTCGCCAATTCTGGCGACGGGGTTAGCATTCCACCCTTCTAGAGGGACACGACATGTACAGTACCTGAAACCCGGGTAAAATCAGACATAGCCTCAGCTCCACAAAATGGATGCTGCCACCACAGACACAAGTCTGCCCTCCTGCTGCTGGGAGTCCTTCCAGCTCGGGAGGTGTGGACAAAGGGTTTCCTGCCAGGGGAGGTGCGTGCACCACCCCAGACAGGATTTTGTGTATTGGTCAGGTAGGGCTTGAAAGAAACCAGACATGCCTGTGGCTCACAAGGAGCCTCGGTGCATATGCCAGTTCAAACCGGTCCTGGGGCACACCAGTCCCGGGCCTGGGGCGAGCTGGACAAAGGGTTGGGGGTGTAACCACCCCCCTTCCTGGTCCCACCCATAGGGAGGGACCTAGCAGGTAGTCCGGCCCCTAGAATCCGCTTAAAGGTAGGAGCTGTGTCCTAAGACTTCAGACATCCTGGAATCAACTTGAAACTAAGAAGAAGACGGGAACTTCGACATTCTGCTGCACAGAAGACTGAAGAAAATCTCCCCTGTGGTCAGGGAGTGACCACCTTGCTAACGCAAGCACCATCCAGCGAATCAACGTCTGCTTTGCCGCCGCCTCCCGCCGGAGCCCGAGCCCAGAGACTGACAAGACCTGGACCTCCAGACCTCTCACCGCCCGATCCACAGTCCCTGCAAAGAGGAGACCCGTGGAGGCACCGAGACACGTGGAGCCAGCCATCTTGAAACGACTACGACAAGCTGACCAGTGCAACAACCGAGGCTCCCTCCAAGTTGTGCTTTGGGTCCTGAGAAGCCCAACCCTCGAGCAGCATCTGCACCAAAGGTGAGCCCTCCAGCATCTCCACGATCTGCGTGGGGCCCTTCTGCATTTTGCCACTCGACGCGCCTAACCGGTTGCTGGCCCGCTGGCTAGTGGCCATCTTGGCGACGAAATCTACGACAAACACCGCTGGTCTGGTTGCTCCAGACTGGCCCTTGCTCCCCTCCAAAGGAGCAGTTCCTTTGACCTTGCTGGTCAGAACCATCAGCTTAAACTCCTTGCCTACAACAATTGCTTTTGCCAAGGCTTGTTTGCTTCGATCAAGTCGCCGACACCGCCGACAGCGAGAGCCTGCGTGGGACAGCTCGTGACTCGACTCCTGGACGTCGTCGACCTTCAGGGACCACGTGGCTGCAGAGTCAAGCTACACCTTCCTTCCTGTTTGCACCCGACATCGCCTGGTACCCCCCTGGTGCCACGCTGGTCACTGGCTAGTGACTGTGAACACTGTCCCCTCTGCTTACAGGTCTTCAACATCTCCGATCCACTCTTGGATCCACTGCATCTCTTCCCGACCGACCGCCTGCAGCACTTTTGTCTACAGGCCCCACGGAACCGATAGAAGAAACCCGACGCACTTCGAGGCCTATGCACCCGCTTCCTGTGGGTGAGGTAAAGCTGGCACTCCTGTGCCCAAGTGTAGTATTACATCTCTAGTGCCTGTGTTCCAAATCTTAAGTTCCTAGGTCATCCGGAAGATTCCTTTTGCAGTAACTTTGTACTTTTTACGCACCCATTGAAACCTATGGGAGCACGCGTGTGACTATTTGCTCTGCACACGCCACCCGTGGACCTCCTGGTCACTAACTGACGTTAGCTCCTTGTAGGCCCAGCGATTCTAGAGGCCCTAGGCCTTTTTCCTTTTCTGTTCGTGGTACTTATACCACTATTTTAGTATATGGTTTGAGTGGCCACCAGGGCCTATCCATATAACGTGCAACTTCTGTGTATTCTGTGATAATCTTGTTTGACGATTTGTGCTCCTGTGCTCATAAAGAGACTAGGGGTTACTTTGAGAAATAAATACATATATATTTTGAATATATATCTGTGTGGTGTCCTTTCATTGGTATAAAAGGGGGTTGCATTTGGTAAAACAGCTGGCTTAACACGCTTCACGAGTTTAGCCTCAAAGACTGCTTAGCCTACGCTACCACTAGGGCAGCTAGTCCGAAAAGGTTGACTTACAACCACACCATAAGGGTTGCTTGGCATGGTACAAGGTGATCACTTTAACTAGTGAGCATCATATACCAGGCCAACTTCTCACATTGGTGAGCAGCGGTTGGATTTGAGCTTGCTGTGTTTTACCATTGTAATCTCTTGGTTACCAATTGAAAGATCACATAGGTACCTGTAGGTACATATAAAACAAGATTAGATATACTTAAGTTCTACTGAACTTAGTTGTTGTAGAGCAAAGGGAGTAGCACACCCTGACTACAACTACTAGATAGGTTTAGTAGGTAAACCCAAGTGTAGGTAGATTGCAACACATCCACCCACACTTAAGAGCAATGGCCGGGGCAGAGGGGTCCACTGTACCCATCTCTGTCGAGAGTGACCCCCAGAGGGCACCAACCAGCTTTGCTACCCTTAATCAGAATGAGCTCAGGCATTTGGCAACTCTTAGAGGCCTTAAACAGCCCAAGAACCCAAACTCTGCTGAGCTCAGAGAGCTCTTACAGAATGATGAGAATCAGAGAGCACTCAAGAAAGCTTCCCAGTTAGCCCCCTTAGGGACAGGAACAGGAGGCCCCCCTTCTGAAGATGCCACTGAAGTACCCCTTCCCAATAGTCACCCCTTAGATGGGATGCCTACCACAGAGGATGAGAGTGAAAAGGATACTGACAGTAGTGAGGATGAAGGGAGAACTAGCCCAGTGCCAAGTGTTATACTTGGCCCAGCTAAACCAAGGCTATTGGGGACTGACAGTGGGTTCAACCCACTGGATCTCCCCAGTGGACTTAACACAGGGCTGGGAAGGCAAAGGAATCGCTCAGGTGACTCCAATGCTTCCCATGGCTCTAGAGGCTCTCAAGGTCACTCCAGGAAAAGGATGACCACCCCTCAGAGGAGGGAACATGAGGCCAGAATGCAGGAAGCCCAGCTGAGGATCAGGAAGCAGGAGCTAGAAGTAGCCCTGATGGAAGAAAAACTGAACAAGGCTAGGCAACCTAGAGAGAGTGGGTCTATACCCACTGGTGGCAGCATTGTCCCTAAGGACAAAGATAGGGTCTTTGACAATAGGAACCTGTCTAAGGTTGTGCCCCCCTACAAAAGTGGGGATGACATCCACAAATGGATAACTGCTCTTGAGAGAGCCTGCAAAGTACAGCAGGTTCCTGAAGACCAGTGGGCAGCAATCCTCTGGCTCTCCTTTGAAGGAAGAGGCAGAGACAGACTCCTCACTGTTAGAGAAGAGGATGTCAGAAACTACAGAGTCCTGAAGAGTGTTCTGGTAGATGGGTTAGGCTTAACCACTGAACAGTACAGGTTAATGTTCAGAGACACCCAAAAGACACAGACTCAGGACTGGTCTGAATACATTGAATGTGCCACTAAGGCTTTGGAGGGTTGGTTGCTGGGAAGTAAGGTATCTGATTTTACAGGATTGTATAATTTGATGATGAGAGAACAGATTTTAAATAACTGTCAAAACCAGCAACTGCATCAACACTTGGTTGACTCTGATCTGACCTCTCCCCAAGAATTGGGAAAGAAGGCAGACAAATGGGTCAGAACCAGGGTTAAGCAAAAGAACCAGAACCAGGGCCAAGGGGGTTGTAGGAAGGTGGATATCTGACTATGGTTACCCCCAAATTTTTGCCTAGTGTCTAGCTGGTTTTTCGACTTAGTTGGCCTGAGATCCTGCCATTCAGGCTCTCAGGCTATCTGCTCTCTCTGTAAAATGGACTCCATGTACCCTAGGTACATACCCAATTGGTTGGATCACCCTGTCAGCCCCTGTACCAGTGTACACTAGGTACCCAGGGCATTGGTGTATCCAAGGCCTGCCAGGGGCTGAAGCATGTATTATGCCACCCCAGGCTTGGCCTAACAATCTGACACAACTGGCTGATCACTCAGCTGGGGTAAGTTGGTGTAATCACCTCTTACTTAGGTGTAGTATACCTATACCTAAACTTAAATGGGACACCTGGTAACCTATAAGTCACTCCTATGGCAGGCCTTAACAATCCTGAAGGCAGAGTGCTTGGTTCCATGTGAGATGGTGCTCTGGCATGAGCTGAGCCTGTCTGCAGTGGTCGGAACAACTTCCTTCTACTGTTTCCAGATATCGTCATACCATATACTCTTAAGTGCATTATGAACCTCGCGGTTAAATGCTATCTTTGGTTTGGCTTTATCAAAACATGTCGAGTAAGGTGTCATACGAATTGGAATACTAACCCCTCGCCAATTCTGGCGACGGGGTTAGCATTCCACCCTTCTAGAGGGACACGACATGTACAGTGCCTGAAACCCGGGTAAAATCAGACATAGCCTCAGCTCCACAAAATGGATGCTGCCACCACAGACACAAGTCTGCCCTCCTGCTGCTGGGAGTCCTTCCAGCTTGGGAGGTGTGGACAAAGGGTTTCCTGCCAGGGGAGGTGCATGCACCACCCCAGACAGGATTTTGTGTATTGGTCAGGTAGGGCTTGAAAGAAACCAGACATGCCTGTGGCTCACAAGGAGCCTCGGTGCATATGCCAGTTCAAACCGGTCCTGGGGCACACCAGTCCCGGGCCTGGGGCGAGCTGGACAAAGGATTGGGGGTGTAACCACCCCCCTTCCTGGTCCCACCCTTAGGGAGGGACCTAGCAGGTAGTCCGGCCCCTAGAATCCGCTTAAAGGTAGGAGCTGTGTCCTAAGACTTCAGACATCCTGGAATCAACTTGAAACTAAGAAGAAGACGGGAACTTCGACATTCTGCTGCACAGAAGACTGAAGAAAATCTCCCCTGTGGTCAGGGAGTGACCACCTTGCTAACGCAAGCACCATCCAGCGAATCACCGTCTGCTTTGCCGCCGCCTCCCGCCGGAGCCCGAGCCCAGAGACTGACAAGACCTGGACCTCCAGACCTCTCACCGCCCGATCCACAGTCCCTGAAAAGAGGAGACCCGTGGAGGCACCGAGACACGTGGAGCCAGCCATCTTGGAACGACTACGACAAGCTGACCAGTGCAACAACCGAGGCTCCCTCCAAGTTGTGCTTTGGGTCCTGAGAAGCCCAACCCTCGAGCAGCATCTGCACCAAAGGTGAGCCCTCCAGCATCTCCACGATCTGCGTGGGGCCCTTCTGCATTTTGCCACTCGACGCGCCTAACCGGTTGCTGGCCCGCTGGCTAGTGGCCATCTTGGCGACGAAATCTACGACAAACACCGCTGGTCTGGTTACTCCAGACTGGCCCTTGCTCCCCTCCAAAGGAGCAATCCCTCTGACCTTGCTGGTCAGAACCAACAGCTGATTTCCGAATCCTCCTGCAATTGCTTTTGCCAAGGCTTGTTTGCTTCGATCAAGTCGCCGACACCGCCGACAGCGAGAGCCTGCGTGGGACAGCTCGTGAGCCGACTCCTGGACGTCGTCGACCTTCAGGGACCACGTGGCTGCGGAGACAAGCTACCCCTCATCACCTGTTTGCACCCGACATCGCCTGGTACCCACCTGGTGCCACGCTGGTCACTGGCTAGTGACTGTGAACACTGTCCCCTCTGCTTACAGGTCTTCAACCTCTCCGATCCACCCTTGGATCCACCGCATCTCTACCGGACCGACCGCCTGCAGCATCTTTGTCCCAGGCTCAACGGAACAGATAGAAGAAACCCGACGCACTTTGAGGCCTATGCACCCGCTTCCTGTGGGTGAGGTAAAGCTGGTACTCCGGTGCCCATGTGTAGTAATACATCTCTAGTGCCTGTGTTCCAAATCTTAAGTTCCTAGTCAACCCGGAAGATCTCCTTTGCAGTAACTTTGTACTTTTTACGCACCCATTGAAACCTATGGGAGCACGCGTGTGACTATTTGCTCTGCACACGCCACCCGTGGACCTCCTGGTCACTAACTGACGTTAGCTCCTTGTAGGCCCAGCGATTCTAGAGGCCTTAGGCCTTTTCCCTTTTCTGTTCGTGGTACTTATACCACTATTTTAGTATATGGTTTGAGTGGCCACCAGGGCCTATCCATATAACGTGCAACTTCTGTGTATTCTGTGATAATCTTGTTTGACGATTTGTGCTCCTGTGCTCATAAAGAGACTAGGGGTTACTTTGAGAAATAAATACATATATATTTTGAATATATATCTGTGTGGTGTCCTTTCATTGGTATAAAAGGGGGTTGCATTTGGTAAAACAGCTGGCTTAACACGCATCACGAGTTTAGCCTCAAAGACTGCTTAGCCTACGCTACCACTAGGGCAGCTAGTCCAAAAAGGTTGACTTACAACCACACCATAAGGGTTGCTTGGCATGGTACAAGGTGGTCACTAGAACTAGTGAACAGCATATACCAGGCCAACTTCTCACATTGGTGAGCAGCGGTTGGATTTGAGCTTGCTGTGTTTTACCATTGTAATCTCTTGGTTACCAATTGAAAGATCACATAGGTACCTGTAGGTACATATAAAACAAGATTAGATATACATAAGTTCTACTGAACTTAGTTGTTGTAGAGCAAAGGGAGTAGCACACCCTGACTACAACTACTAGATAGGTTTAGTAGGTAAACCCAAGTGTAGGTAGATTGCAACACATCCACCCACACTTAAGAGCAATGGCCGGGGCAGAGGGGTCCACTGTACCCATCTCTGTCGAGAGTGACCCCCAGAGGGCACCAACCAGCTTTGCTACCCTTAATCAGAATGAGCTCAGGCATTTGGCAACTCTTAGAGGCCTTAAACAGCCCAAGAACCCAAACTCTGCTGAGCTCAGAGAGCTCTTACAGAATGATGAGAATCAGAGAGCACTCAAGAAAGCTTCCCAGTTAGCCCCCTTAGGGACAGGAACAGGAGGCCCCCCTTCTGAAGATACTACAGAGGTACCCAGTTCCAATAGCCATCCCTTAGATGAGAACCATACTACAGGGGAGGAAAGTGGTGAGGATACAGAAAGTAGTGATGATGAAGGGAGAACTAGCCCAGTGCCAAGTATTATACTTGGCCCAGCTAAACTAAGGCTATTGGGGACTGACAATGGGTTCCCCCCATTGGATCTCCCCAGTGGACTTAACACAGGGCTTGGGAGGCAAAGGAATCGCTCAGGTGACTCCAATGCTTCTCATGGCTCTAGGGGCTCTCAAGGTCACTCCAGGAAAAGGATGACCACCCCTCAGAGGAGGGAACATGAGGCCAGAATGCAGGAAGCCCAGCTGAGGATCAGGAAGCAGGAGCTAGAAGTAGCCCTGATGGAAGAAAAACTGAGCAAGGCTAGGCAGCATAGAGAGAGTGGGTCTATACCCACTGGTGGCAGCAATGTCCCTAGGGACAAAGATAGGGTCTTTGACAATAGGAACCTGTCCAAGATTGTGCCCCCCTACAAAAGTGGGGATGACATCCACAAATGGATGACTGCTCTTGAGAGAGCCTGCAAAGTGCAGCAGGTTCCTGAAGACCAGTGGGCAGCAATCTTATGGCTCTCCTTTGAGGGGAGAGGCAGAGATAGACTCCTCACTGTTAGAGAAGAGGATGTCAGAAATTACAGAGTCCTGAAGAGTGTCCTAGTTGATGGGTTAGGCTTAACCACTGAACAGTACAGGTTAATGTTCAGAGACACCCAGAAGACACAGACTCAGGACTGGTCTGAATATGTGGAATGTGCCACTAAGGCTTTGGAGGGTTGGTTGCTGGGAAGTAAGGTGTCTGATTATACAGGATTGTACAATTTGATGATGAGAGAGCAGATTTTAAGTAATTGTCAAAACCAGCTTCTCCATCAACACCTGGTAGACTCAGATTTGACCTCTCCCCAAGAATTGGGAAAGAGGGCAGATAAATGGGTCAGGACCAGGATCAGGCCTAAAAACCAGGGTGGTGACCAAAAGAAAGATACCACCAAGCCTCAAGAGAAGGGTGGGGATAAAGAAAAAGAGAAACCTTCCTCAGGGCCCCAAAACTCCACACAGGGTGGTGGGTCCCAAGCTCCCTCCTCTACCACAGCTAAAAAGCCCTACTGCCATGAGTGTAAAACTCCTGGGCATTGGAAAACTGACAGCGGTTGCCCAAGGGCTAAAAACAAAACTGTTCCTCCAATTACTCCTGTCACACCACCTATTACTGTCAGCAGTAATCCCCCAGGTGGTGGGAGTGCCCCCAGAAATCTGGGTGGGTTTACTTGGGGAACACAGGGGGACCCTGGCTTAGCCAATTCCCCTACAGCAACCACTCTTGTCTGTGATGGTGGCATGGGGTTTGCCAACTTCACTGCCTGTCCCAACACTTTGGGTAGGTACAGACAGGAGCCCTACATCAATGGTACAAAAGCTGAGGCCTACAGAGACACTGGGGCTAGCATCACAATGGTGGCCCATTGGCTAGTTCCCTCTGAGCAGCTTTTGCCCGGTTTCTCCTACCAGGTGACTAACATTGATGGCAAACAGAACAGTCATCCCATGGCAGAGGTATGTCTCAGCTGGGGAGGGGTCACTGGCCCTAAAAGGGTAGCAGTGTCCCCAACCTTGCCTGTAGACTGCTTACTGGGGAATTGTGAGAAGTTGGCCTGGTATATGCTGTTCACTAGTTCTAGTGACCACCTTGTACCATGCCAAGCAACCCTTATGGTGTGGTTGTAAGTCAACCTTTTCGGACTAGCTGCCCTAGTGGTAGCGTAGGCTAAGCAGTCTTTGAGGCTAAACTCGTGATGCGTGTTAAGCAAGCTGTTTTACCAATAGTAACCCCCTTTTATACCAATGAAAGGACACCACACAGATATATATTCAAAATATATATGTATTTATTTCTCAAAGTAACCCCTAGTCTCTTTATGAGCACAGGAGCACAAATCGTCAAACAAGATTATCACAGAATACACAGAAGTTGCACTTTATATGGATAGGCCCTGGTGGCCACTCGAACCATATACTAAAATAGTGGTATAAGTACCACGAACAGAAAAGGGAAAAGGCCTAGGGCCTCTAGAATCGCTGGGCCTACAAGGAGCTAACGTCAGTTAGTGACCAGGAGGTCCACGGGTGGCGTGTGCAGAGCAAATAGTCACACGCGGGCTCCCATAGGTTTCAATGGGTGCGTAAAAAGTACAAAGTTACTGCAAAAGGAATCTTCCGGATGACCTAGGAACTTAAGATTTGGAACACAGGCACTAGAGATGTATTACTACACATGGGCACCGGAGTACCAGCTTTACCTCACCCACAGGAAGCGGGTGCATAGGCCTCAAAGTGCGTCGGGTTTCTTCTATCTGTTCCGTTGAGCCTGGGACAAAGATGCTGCAGGCGGTCGGTCGGGAAGAGATGCAGTGGATCCAAGAGTGGATCGGAGATGTTGAAGACCTGTAAGCAGAGGGGACAGTGTTCACAGTCACTAGCCAGTGACCAGCGTGGCACCAGGTGGGTACCAGGCGATGTCGGGTGCAAACAGGTGATGAGGGGTAGCTTGTCTCCGCAGCCACGTGGTCCCTGAAGGTCGACGACGTCCAGGAGTCGGCTCACGAGCTGTCCCACGCAGGCTCTCGCTGTCGGCGGTGTCGGCGACTTGATCGAAGCAAACAAGCCTTGGCAAAAGCAATTGCAGGAGGATTCGGAAATCAGCTGTTGGTTCTGACCAGCAAGGTCAGAGGGATTGCTCCTTTGGAGGGGAGCAAGGGCCAGTCTGGAGCAACCAGACCAGCGGTGTTTGTCGTAGATTTCGTCGCCAAGATGGCCACTAGCCAGCGGGCCAGCAACCGGTTAGGCGCGTCGAGTGGCAAAATGCAGAAGGGCCCCACGCAGATCGTGGAGATGCTGGAGGGCTCACCTTTGGTGCAGATGCTGCTCGAGGGTTGGGCTTCTCAGGACCCAAAGCACAACTTGGAGGGAGCCTCGGTTGTTGCACGGGTCAGCTTGTCGTAGTCGTTCCAAGATGGCTGGCTCCACGTGTCTCGGTGCCTCCACGGGTCTCCTCTTTGCAGGGACTGTGGATCGGGCGGTGAGAGGTCTGGAGGTCCAGGTCTTGTCAGTCTCTGGGCTCGGGCTCCGGCGGGAGGCGGCGGCAAAGCAGACGTTGATTCGCTGGATGGTGCTTGCGTTAGCAAGGTGGTCACTCCCTGACCACAGGGGAGATTTTCTTCAGTCTTCTGTGCAGCAGAATGTCGAAGTTCCCGTCTTCTTCTTAGTTTCAAGTTGATTCCAGGATGTCTGAAGTCTTAGGACACAGCTCCTACCTTTAAGCGGATTCTAGGGGCCGGACTACCTGCTAGGTCCCTCCCTATGGGTGGGACCAGGAAGGGGGGTGGTTACACCCCCAATCCTTTGTCCAGCTCGCCCCAGGCCCGGGACTGGTGTGCCCCAGGACCGGTTTGAACTGGCATATGCACCGAGGCTCCTTGTGAGCCACAGGCATGTCTGGTTTCTTTCAAGCCCTACCTGACCAATACACAAAATCCTGTCTGGGGTGGTGCACGCACCTCCCCTGGCAGGAAACCCTTTGTCCACACCTCCCAAGCTGGAAGGACTCCCAGCAGCAGGAGGGCAGACTTGTGTCTGTGGTGGCAGCATCCATTTTGTGGAGCTGAGGCTATGTCTGATTTTACCCGGGTTTCAGGTACTGTACATGTCGTGTCCCTCTAGAAGGGTGGAATGCTAACCCCGTCGCCAGAATTGGCGAGGGGTTAGTATTCCAATTCGTATGACACCTTACTCGACATGTTTTGATAAAGCCAAACCAAAGATAGCATTTAACCGCGAGGTTCATAATGCACTTAAGAGTATATGGTATGACGATATCTGGAAACAGTAGAAGGAAGTTGTTCCGACCACTGCAGACAGGCTCAGCTCATGCCAGAGCACCATCTCACATGGAACCAAGCACTCTGCCTTCAGGATTGTTAAGGCCTGCCATAGGAGTGACTTATAGGTTACCAGGTGTCCCATTTAAGGTTAGGTATAGGTATACTACACCTAAGTAAGAGGTGATTACACCAACTTACCCCAGCTGAGTGATCAGCCAGTTGTGTCAAATTGTTAGGCCAAGCCTGGGGTGGCATAATACATGCTGCAGCCCTTGGCAGGCCTTGGGTACACCAATGCCCTGGGTACCTAGTGTACACTGGTACAGGGGCTGACAGGGTGATCCAACCAATTGGGTATGTACCTAGGGTACATGGAGTCCATTTTACAGAGAGAGCAGATAGCCTGAGAGCCTGAATGGCAGGATCTCAGGCCAACTAAGTCGAAAAACCAGCTAGACACTAGGCAAAAATTTGGGGGTAACCATAGTCAGATATCCACCTTCCTACACAACCCCCCCCCAAACGAAGGGAGATAAGCTGACCTTGACCAGGTAAGCCTATATTGCCCAAGTGGCCATATAAGGAGGAACCAGCACTGGCATGGTTACCCCCTGTCTCATGGTCCACTAAGCAATCCCTCACCCTAAGGGTATCAGAGGGTCTCCACCATAGGGAATCTCTACCTGTGGTGTGTCTTGGCAAAGTAAAAGGCTGGTGTTGAGATGGAGTACTGAAGTGAGTGTCCTCAAAGTGAGGCCTCAGCTTCCTCCAATCATCCTCCACCATGATGCCTTTCTTTCTTTAACTGAGTTGCACTGTGCTCTCAGGGTCAGCCTCTGGCTACCTAAAGCTGGAGGCTGGGTCCCTTTTGTGGGCTTACTGGAGGGACAGGTCAGGTTTGGGGCCCTAAGGTCCCATGTTTGCCTGTGCCCAACAGAATCCCCCTGGGGGAGGTCCCTAACTACCTGTAAAGGAGATCCCTCAGGAATGTTTTTACCCATCACCTGACTAGGGCTACTAGCCAGGCAATCCTCATTCTTTTGATGGGGGGGTTCTTGTGGACAGGGGCCCTCTGGGGGTCCACTGGCCTCCCTGACCTCTGCAGCCCTGGGCTGACTGAGGCAGGGTAGAGAGAGGCAGGCTACCTGCACCAGACTGGATCCCACCTTGGAAGGGGCCACTGACATCAGAGGCTCTGCCAGGCCAGGCCTGGCTACCTCTGGGGCAGTTCCTTCACAAGGGGTGAGGTCAGATCCCTGAGGAGGCTGACCTTTTCCTAATGTCTGGGGAGAGGGAGACTTTTCTTCCTCCCCACTACTCTCAGTTTGTGTGGAGTGATCCATTGTTTCAGGCTTCACTACACCTATGTCAGTCTGAGTATAGGCTGAGACCATTACAGCCTTGCCAACCTTTTCAGGGGGGCACTCAGTTTGTGTTTGAGCTGTGACTGTCACAGCTCTGCCAGTCCCTACAGGGAAGTCTGTCTGTGCCTGGGCTGTGGCTACCACTGCCCTTCCAACCTTTTCAGGGAGGAAATCTATTTGGACAGGGGTTGTGAATGGCACAACCCCCCTACCCTTTTGTGAAAGGCCTACCATTTTAGAATGGGTGTCTTGTTCAACTCCAGCCCAAGCTGAGAGTTCTAAGTCATTCCCCAGTAAGCAGTCTACAGGCAAGGTTGGGGACACTGCTACCCTTTTAGGGCCAGTGACCCCCCCCCAGCTGAGACATACCTCTGCCATGGGATGACTGTTCTGTTTGCCATCAATGTTAGTCACCTGGTAGGAGAAACCGGGCAAAAGCTGCTCAGAGGGAACTAGCCAATGGGCCACCATTGTGATGCTAGCCCCAGTGTCTCTGTAGGCCTCAGCTTTTGTACCATTGATGTAGGGCTCCTGTCTGTACCTACCCAAAGTGTTGGGACAGGCAGTGAAGTTGGCAAACCCCATGCCACCATCACAGACAAGAGTGGTTGCTGTAGGGGAATTGGCTAAGCCAGGGTCCCCCTGTGTTCCCCAAGTAAACCCACCCAGATTTCTGGGGGCACTCCCACCACCTGGGGGATTACTGCTGACAGTAATAGGTGGTGTGACAGGAGTAATTGGAGGAACAGTTTTGTTTTTAGCCCTTGGGCAACCGCTGTCAGTTTTCCAATGCCCAGGAGTTTTACACTCATGGCAGTAGGGCTTTTTAGCTGTGGTAGAGGAGGGAGCTTGGGACCCACCACCCTGTGTGGAGTTTTGGGGCCCTGAGGAAGGTTTCTCTTTTTCTTTATCCCCACCCTTCTCTTGAGGCTTGGTGGTATCTTTCTTTTGGTCACCACCCTGGTTTTTAGGCCTGATCCTGGTCCTGACCCATTTATCTGCCCTCTTTCCCAATTCTTGGGGAGAGGTCAAATCTGAGTCTACCAGGTGTTGATGGAGAAGCTGGTTTTGACAATTACTTAAAATCTGCTCTCTCATCATCAAATTGTACAATCCTGTATAATCAGACACCTTACTTCCCAGCAACCAACCCTCCAAAGCCTTAGTGGCACATTCCACATATTCAGACCAGTCCTGAGTCTGTGTCTTCTGGGTGTCTCTGAACATTAACCTGTACTGTTCAGTGGTTAAGCCTAACCCATCAACTAGGACACTCTTCAGGACTCTGTAATTTCTGACATCCTCTTCTCTAACAGTGAGGAGTCTATCTCTGCCTCTCCCCTCAAAGGAGAGCCATAAGATTGCTGCCCACTGGTCTTCAGGAACCTGCTGCACTTTGCAGGCTCTCTCAAGAGCAGTCATCCATTTGTGGATGTCATCCCCACTTTTGTAGGGGGGCACAATCTTGGACAGGTTCCTATTGTCAAAGACCCTATCTTTGTCCCTAGGGACATTGCTGCCACCAGTGGGTATAGACCCACTCTCTCTATGCTGCCTAGCCTTGCTCAGTTTTTCTTCCATCAGGGCTACTTCTAGCTCCTGCTTCCTGATCCTCAGCTGGGCTTCCTGCATTCTGGCCTCATGTTCCCTCCTCTGAGGGGTGGTCAGTCTCCTTCTGGAGTGACCTTGAGAGCCTCTAGAGCCATGGGAAGCATTGGAGTCACCTGAGCGATTCCTTTGCCTTCCAAGCCCTGTGTTAAGTCCACTGGGGAGATCCAATGGGGTGAACCCACTGTCAGTCCCCAATAGCCTTAGTTTAGCTGGGCCAAGTATAACACTTGGCACTGGGCTAGTTCTCCCTTCATCCCCACTCACATCTGTATCCCCATCACTTTCTTCCTCTGTGGTAGGCATCCCATCTAAGGGGTGACTATTGGGAAGGGGTACTTCAGTGGCATCTTCAGAAGGGGGGCCTCCTGTTCCTGTCCCTAAGGGGGCTAACTGGGAAGCTTTCTTGAGTGCTCTCTGATTCTCATCATTCTGTAAGAGCTCTCTGAGCTCAGCAGAGTTTGGGTTCTTGGGCTGTTTAAGGCCTCTAAGAGTTGCCAAATGCCTGAGCTCATTCTGATTAAGGGTAGCAAAGCTGGTTGGTGCCCTCTGGGGGTCACTCTCGACAGAGATGGGTACAGTGGACCCCTCTGCCCCGGCCATTGCTCTTAAGTGTGGGTGGATGTGTTGCAATCTACCTACACTTGGGTTTACCTACTAAACCTATCTAGTAGTTGTAGTCAGGGTGTGCTACTCCCTTTGCTCTACAACAACTAAGTTCAGTAGAACTTAAGTATATCTAATCTTGTTTTATATGTACCTACAGGTACCTATGTGATCTTTCAATTGGTAACCAAGAGATTACAATGGTAAAACACAGCAAGCTCAAATCCCACCGCTGCTCACCAATGTGAGAAGTTGGCCTGGTATATGCTGTTCACTAGTTCTAGTGACCACCTTGTACCATGCCAAGCAACCCTTATGGTGTGGTTGTAAGTCAACCTTTTCGGACTAGCTGCCCTAGTGGTAGCGTAGGCTAAGCAGTCTTTGAGGCTAAACTCGTGATGCGTGTTAAGCAAGCTGTTTTACCAATAGTAACCCCCTTTTATACCAATGAAAGGACACCACACAGATATATATTCAAAATATATATGTATTTATTTCTCAAAGTAACCCCTAGTCTCTTTATGAGCACAGGAGCACAAATCGTCAAACAAGATTATCACAGAATACACAGAAGTTGCACTTTATATGGATAGGCCCTGGTGGCCACTCGAACCATATACTAAAATAGTGGTATAAGTACCACGAACAGAAAAGGGAAAAGGCCTAGGGCCTCTAGAATCGCTGGGCCTACAAGGAGCTAACGTCAGTTAGTGACCAGGAGGTCCACGGGTGGCGTGTGCAGAGCAAATAGTCACACGCGGGCTCCCATAGGTTTCAATGGGTGCGTAAAAAGTACAAAGTTACTGCAAAAGGAATCTTCCGGATGACCTAGGAACTTAAGATTTGGAACACAGGCACTAGAGATGTATTACTACACATGGGCACCGGAGTACCAGCTTTACCTCACCCACAGGAAGCGGGTGCATAGGCCTCAAAGTGCGTCGGGTTTCTTCTATCTGTTCCGTTGAGCCTGGGACAAAGATGCTGCAGGCGGTCGGTCGGGAAGAGATGCAGTGGATCCAAGAGTGGATCGGAGATGTTGAAGACCTGTAAGCAGAGGGGACAGTGTTCACAGTCACTAGCCAGTGACCAGCGTGGCACCAGGTGGGTACCAGGCGATGTCGGGTGCAAACAGGTGATGAGGGGTAGCTTGTCTCCGCAGCCACGTGGTCCCTGAAGGTCGACGACGTCCAGGAGTCGGCTCACGAGCTGTCCCACGCAGGCTCTCGCTGTCGGCGGTGTCGGCGACTTGATCGAAGCAAACAAGCCTTGGCAAAAGCAATTGCAGGAGGATTCGGAAATCAGCTGTTGGTTCTGACCAGCAAGGTCAGAGGGATTGCTCCTTTGGAGGGGAGCAAGGGCCAGTCTGGAGCAACCAGACCAGCGGTGTTTGTCGTAGATTTCGTCGCCAAGATGGCCACTAGCCAGCGGGCCAGCAACCGGTTAGGCGCGTCGAGTGGCAAAATGCAGAAGGGCCCCACGCAGATCGTGGAGATGCTGGAGGGCTCACCTTTGGTGCAGATGCTGCTCGAGGGTTGGGCTTCTCAGGACCCAAAGCACAACTTGGAGGGAGCCTCGGTTGTTGCACGGGTCAGCTTGTCGTAGTCGTTCCAAGATGGCTGGCTCCACGTGTCTCGGTGCCTCCACGGGTCTCCTCTTTGCAGGGACTGTGGATCGGGCGGTGAGAGGTCTGGAGGTCCAGGTCTTGTCAGTCTCTGGGCTCGGGCTCCGGCGGGAGGCGGCGGCAAAGCAGATGTTGATTCGCTGGATGGTGCTTGCGTTAGCAAGGTGGTCACTCCCTGACCACAGGGGAGATTTTCTTCAGTCTTCTGTGCAGCAGAATGTCGAAGTTCCCGTCTTCTTCTTAGTTTCAAGTTGATTCCAGGATGTCTGAAGTCTTAGGACACAGCTCCTACCTTTAAGCGGATTCTAGGGGCCGGACTACCTGCTAGGTCCCTCCCTATGGGTGGGACCAGGAAGGGGGGTGGTTACACCCCCAATCCTTTGTCCAGCTCGCCCCAGGCCCGGGACTGGTGTGCCCCAGGACCGGTTTGAACTGGCATATGCACCGAGGCTCCTTGTGAGCCACAGGCATGTCTGGTTTCTTTCAAGCCCTACCTGACCAATACACAAAATCCTGTCTGGGGTGGTGCACGCACCTCCCCTGGCAGGAAACCCTTTGTCCACACCTCCCAAGCTGGAAGGACTCCCAGCAGCAGGAGGGCAGACTTGTGTCTGTGGTGGCAGCATCCATTTTGTGGAGCTGAGGCTATGTCTGATTTTACCCGGGTTTCAGGTACTGTACATGTCGTGTCCCTCTAGAAGGGTGGAATGCTAACCCCGTCGCCAGAATTGGCGAGGGGTTAGTATTCCAATTCGTATGACACCTTACTCGACATGTTTTGATAAAGCCAAACCAAAGATAGCATTTAACCGCGAGGTTCATAATGCACTTAAGAGTATATGGTATGACGATATCTGGAAACAGTAGAAGGAAGTTGTTCCGACCACTGCAGACAGGCTCAGCTCATGCCAGAGCACCATCTCACATGGAACCAAGCACTCTGCCTTCAGGATTGTTAAGGCCTGCCATAGGAGTGACTTATAGGTTACCAGGTGTCCCATTTAAGGTTAGGTATAGGTATACTACACCTAAGTAAGAGGTGATTACACCAACTTACCCCAGCTGAGTGATCAGCCAGTTGTGTCAAATTGTTAGGCCAAGCCTGGGGTGGCATAATACATGCTGCAGCCCTTGGCAGGCCTTGGGTACACCAATGCCCTGGGTACCTAGTGTACACTGGTACAGGGGCTGACAGGGTGATCCAACCAATTGGGTATGTACCTAGGGTACATGGAGTCCATTTTACAGAGAGAGCAGATAGCCTGAGAGCCTGAATGGCAGGATCTCAGGCCAACTAAGTCGAAAAACCAGCTAGACACTAGGCAAAAATTTGGGGGTAACCATAGTCAGATATCCACCTTCCTACAGGAATGACTTAGAACTCTCAGCTTGGGCTGGAGTTGAACAAGACACCCATTCTAAAATGGTAGGCCTTTCACAAAAGGGTAGGGGGGTTGTGCCATTCACAACCCCTGTCCAAATAGATTTCCTCCCTGAAAAGGTTGGAAGGGCAGTGGTAGCCACAGCCCAGGCACAGACAGACTTCCCTGTAGGGACTGGCAGAGCTGTGACAGTCACAGCTCAAACACAAACTGAGTGCCCCCCTGAAAAGGTTGGCAAGGCTGTAATGGTCTCAGCCTATACTCAGACTGACATAGGTGTAGTGAAGCCTGAAACAATGGATCACTCCACACAAACTGAGAGTAGTGGGGAGGAAGAAAAGTCTCCCTCTCCCCAGACATTAGGAAAAGGTCAGCCTCCTCAGGGATCTGACCTCACCCCTTGTCAAGGAACTGCCCCAGAGGTAGCCAGGCCTGGCCTGGCAGAGCCTCTGATGTCAGTGGCCCCTTCCAAGGTGGGATCCAGTCTGGTGCAGGTAGCCTGCCTCTCTCTACCCTGCCTCAGTCAGCCCAGGGCTGCAGAGGTCAGGGAGGCCAGTGGACCCCCAGAGGGCCCCTGTCCACAAGAACCCCCCCATCAAAAGAATGAGGATTGCCTGGCTAGTAGCCCTAGTCAGGTGATGGGTAAAAACATTCCTGAGGGATCTCCTTTACAGGTAGTTAGGGACCTCCCCCAGGGGGATTCTGTTGGGCACAGGCAAACATGGGACCTTAGGGCCCCAAACCTGACCTGTCCCTCCAGTAAGCCCACAAAAGGGACCCAGCCTCCAGCTTTAGGTAGCCAGAGGCTGACCCTGAGAGCACAGTGCAACTCAGTTAAAGAAAGAAAGGCATCCATGGTGGAGGATGATTGGAGGAAGCTGAGGCCTCACTTTGAGGACACTCACTTCAGTACTCCATCTCAACACCAGCCTTTTACTTTGCCAAGACACACCACAGGTAGAGATTCCCTATGGTGGAGACCCTCTGATACCCTTAGGGTGAGGGATTGCTTAGTGGACCATGAGACAGGGGGTAACCATGCCAGTGCTGGTTCCTCCTTATATGGCCACTTGGGCAATATAGGCTTACCTGGTCAAGGTCAGCCTTATCTCCCTTCGTTTGGGGGGGGGTTGTGTAGGAAGGTGGATATCTGACTATGGTTACCCCCAAATTTTTGCCTAGTGTCTAGCTGGTTTTTCGACTTAGTTGGCCTGAGATCCTGCCATTCAGGCTCTCAGGCTATCTGCTCTCTCTGTAAAATGGACTCCATGTACCCTAGGTACATACCCAATTGGTTGGATCACCCTGTCAGCCCCTGTACCAGTGTACACTAGGTACCCAGGGCATTGGTGTATCCAAGGCCTGCCAGGGGCTGAAGCATGTATTATGCCACCCCAGGCTTGGCCTAACAATCTGACACAACTGGCTGATCACTCAGCTGGGGTAAGTTGGTGTAATCACCTCTTACTTAGGTGTAGTATACCTATACCTAAACTTAAATGGGACACCTGGTAACCTATAAGTCACTCCTATGGCAGGCCTTAACAATCCTGAAGGCAGAGTGCTTGGTTCCATGTGAGATGGTGCTCTGGCATGAGCTGAGCCTGTCTGCAGTGGTCGGAACAACTTCCTTCTACTGTTTCCAGATATCGTCATACCATATACTCTTAAGTGCATTATGAACCTCGCGGTTAAATGCTATCTTTGGTTTGGCTTTATCAAAACATGTCGAGTAAGGTGTCATACGAATTGGAATACTAACCCCTCGCCAATTCTGGCGACGGGGTTAGCATTCCACCCTTCTAGAGGGACACGACATGTACAGTGCCTGAAACCCGGGTAAAATCAGACATAGCCTCAGCTCCACAAAATGGATGCTGCCACCACAGACACAAGTCTGCCCTCCTGCTGCTGGGAGTCCTTCCAGCTTGGGAGGTGTGGACAAAGGGTTTCCTGCCAGGGGAGGTGCATGCACCACCCCAGACAGGATTTTGTGTATTGGTCAGGTAGGGCTTGAAAGAAACCAGACATGCCTGTGGCTCACAAGGAGCCTCGGTGCATATGCCAGTTCAAACCGGTCCTGGGGCACACCAGTCCCGGGCCTGGGGCGAGCTGGACAAAGGATTGGGGGTGTAACCACCCCCCTTCCTGGTCCCACCCTTAGGGAGGGACCTAGCAGGTAGTCCGGCCCCTAGAATCCGCTTAAAGGTAGGAGCTGTGTCCTAAGACTTCAGACATCCTGGAATCAACTTGAAACTAAGAAGAAGACGGGAACTTCGACATTCTGCTGCACAGAAGACTGAAGAAAATCTCCCCTGTGGTCAGGGAGTGACCACCTTGCTAACGCAAGCACCATCCAGCGAATCACCGTCTGCTTTGCCGCCGCCTCCCGCCGGAGCCCGAGCCCAGAGACTGACAAGACCTGGACCTCCAGACCTCTCACCGCCCGATCCACAGTCCCTGAAAAGAGGAGACCCGTGGAGGCACCGAGACACGTGGAGCCAGCCATCTTGGAACGACTACGACAAGCTGACCAGTGCAACAACCGAGGCTCCCTCCAAGTTGTGCTTTGGGTCCTGAGAAGCCCAACCCTCGAGCAGCATCTGCACCAAAGGTGAGCCCTCCAGCATCTCCACGATCTGCGTGGGGCCCTTCTGCATTTTGCCACTCGACGCGCCTAACCGGTTGCTGGCCCGCTGGCTAGTGGCCATCTTGGCGACGAAATCTACGACAAACACTGCTGGTCTGGTTGCTCCAGACTGGCCCTTGCTCCCCTCCAAAGGAGCAATCCCTCTGACCTTGCTGGTCAGAACCAACAGCTGATTTCCGAATCCTCCTGCAATTGCTTTTGCCAAGGCTTGTTTGCTTCGATCAAGTCGCCGACACCGCCGACAGCGAGAGCATGCGTGGGACAGCTCGTGAGCCGACTCCTGGACGTCGTCGACCTTCAGGGACCACGTGGCTGCGGAGACAAGCTACCCCTCATCACCTGTTTGCACCCGACATCGCCTGGTACCCACCTGGTGCCACGCTGGTCACTGGCTAGTGACTGTGAACACTGTCCCCTCTGCTTACAGGTCTTCAACCTCTCCGATCCACCCTTGGATCCACCGCATCTCTACCGGACCGACCGCCTGCAGCATCTTTGTCCCAGGCTCAACGGAACAGATAGAAGAAACCCGACGCACTTTGAGGCCTATGCACCCGCTTCCTGTGGGTGAGGTAAAGCTGGTACTCCGGTGCCCATGTGTAGTAATACATCTCTAGTGCCTGTGTTCCAAATCTTAAGTTCCTAGTCAACCCGGAAGATCTCCTTTGCAGTAACTTTGTACTTTTTACGCACCCATTGAAACCTATGGGAGCACGCGTGTGACTATTTGCTCTGCACACGCCACCCGTGGACCTCCTGGTCACTAACTGACGTTAGCTCCTTGTAGGCCCAGCGATTCTAGAGGCCTTAGGCCTTTTCCCTTTTCTGTTCGTGGTACTTATACCACTATTTTAGTATATGGTTTGAGTGGCCACCAGGGCCTATCCATATAACGTGCAACTTCTGTGTATTCTGTGATAATCTTGTTTGACGATTTGTGCTCCTGTGCTCATAAAGAGACTAGGGGTTACTTTGAGAAATAAATACATATATATTTTGAATATATATCTGTGTGGTGTCCTTTCATTGGTATAAAAGGGGGTTGCATTTGGTAAAACAGCTGGCTTAACACGCATCACGAGTTTAGCCTCAAAGACTGCTTAGCCTACGCTACCACTAGGGCAGCTAGTCCAAAAAGGTTGACTTACAACCACACCATAAGGGTTGCTTGGCATGGTACAAGGTGGTCACTAGAACTAGTGAACAGCATATACCAGGCCAACTTCTCACAGGGGTGATCAGAAGAAAACAGACCAAAAGGGTGGAGATCAGAAACCTAAAGACCAGAAGTCTTCAACAGGGCCCCAAACTACTGCTAAGGAGGGTGGGTCCCAACAGTCCAAGAAGAAGAAAGAAGGTCAGAAGAAACCCTGGTGCAATCATTGTAAAAATACAACTCACTGGACTAGTGATTGCAAAAAGGGTGGAGCCCCCAACACTGTTGCCCCTAAGGCACCTGCTCCCAGTACTACTGTTAGCAGTGTTGGTCCCCAGACAAAGGGTGTAGTGGGAATCACTATGGGAACTGAAGGAGATTCTGACTTAGACAGAACCCTTACACAGGCAGTCTTGATCTGTGATGGGGACATTGATTTGTCCCTGACTGTGAGCCCCAGTAACCTGGGCAAGTACAGACAGACTCCTTTAATTAATGACAAAGTGGCTCAAGCCTACAGGGACACATGTGCCAGTGTCACTATGGTGACACCAGGCTTTGTGGACCCTGGACAGTACATACCAGGTGAGAACTACCTGGTGACCAATGCCAGCAATGCCACTACTTCACATAGGGTGGCAGTTGTTAACTTCTCATGGGGAGGGGTAACTGGCCTCAAAAGGGTTGTGGTTAGTGCAGACCTCCCAGTAGAATGTTTGTTGGGCAATGACCTAGAGAGTTCTCTATGGTCAGAAGTGGAGTACAGGACTGTGAGAAGTTGGCCTGGTATATGCTGTTCACTAGTTCTAGTGACCACCTTGTACCATGCCAAGCAACCCTTATGGTGTGGTTGTAAGTCAACCTTTTCGGACCAGCTGCCCTAGTGGTAGCGTAGGCTAAGCAGTCTTTGAGGCTAAACTCGTGAAGCGTGTTAAGCAAGCTGTTTTACCAATAGTAACCCCCTTTTATACCAATGAAAGGACACCACACAGATATATATTCAAAATATATATGTATTTATTTCTCAAAGTAACCCCTAGTCTCTTTATGAGCACAGGAGCACAAATCGTCAAACAAGATTATCACAGAATACACAGAAGTTGCACGTTATATGGATAGGCCCTGGTGGCCACTCAAACCATATACTAAAATAGTGGTATAAGTACCACGAACAGAAAAGGGAAAAGGCCTAGGGCCTCTAGAATCGCTGGGCCTACAAGGAGCTAACGTCAGTTAGTGACCAGGAGGTCCACGGGTGGCGTGTGCAGAGCAAATAGTCACACGCGTGCTCCCATAGGTTTCAATGGGTGCGTAAAAAGTACAAAGTTACTGCAAAAGGAATCTTCCGGATGACCTAGGAACTTAAGATTTGGAACACAGGCACTAGAGATGTATTACTACACATGGGCACCGGAGTACCAGCTTTACCTCACCCACAGGAAGCGGGTGCATAGGCCTCAAAGTGCGTCGGGTTTCTTCTATCTGTTCCGTTGAGCCTGGGACAAAGATGCTGCAGGCGGTCGGTCGGGAAGAGATGCAGTGGATCCAAGAGTGGATCGGAGATGTTGAAGACCTGTAAGCAGAGGGGACAGTGTTCACAGTCACTAGCCAGTGACCAGCGTGGCACCAGATGGGTACCAGTCGATGTCGGGTGCAAACAGGTGATGAGGGGTAGCTTGTCTCCGCAGCCACGTGGTCCCTGAAGGTCGACGACGTCCAGGAGTCGGCTCACGAGCTGTCCCACGCAGGCTCTCGCTGTCGGCGGTGTCGGCGACTTGATCGAAGCAAACAAGCCTTGGCAAAAGCAATTGTAGGAGGATTCGGAAATCAGCTGTTGGTTCTGACCAGCAAGGTCAGAGGGATTGCTCCTTTGGAGGGGAGCAAGGGCCAGTCTGGAGCAACCAGACCAGCGGTGTTTGTCGTAGATTTCGTCGCCAAGATGGCCACTAGCCAGCGGGCCAGCAACCGGTTAGGCGCGTCGAGTGGCAAAATGCAGAAGGGCCCCACGCAGATCGTGGAGATGCTGGAGGGCTCACCTTTGGTGCAGATGCTGCTCGAGGGTTGGGCTTCTCAGGACCCAAAGCACAACTTGGAGGGAGCCTCGGTTGTTGCACTTGTCAGCTTGTCGTAGTCGTTCCAAGATGGCTGGCTCCACGTGTCTCGGTGCCTCCACGGGTCTCCTCTTTGCAGGGACTGTGGATCGGGCGGTGAGAGGTCTGGAGGTCCAGGTCTTGTCAGTCTCTGGGCTCGGGCTCCGGCGGGAGGCGGCGGCAAAGCAGACGTTGATGCGCTGGATGGTGCTTGCGTTAGCAAGGTGGTCACTCCCTGACCACAGGGGAGATTTTCTTCAGTCTTCTGTGCAGCAGAATGTCGAAGTTCCCGTCTTCTTCTTAGTTTCAAGTTGATTCCAGGATGTCTGAAGTCTTAGGACACAGCTCCTACCTTTATTCGGATTCTAGGGGCCGGACTACCTGCTAGGTCCCTCCCTATGGGTGGGACCAGGAAGGGGGGTGGTTACACCCCCAATCCTTTGTCCAGCTCGCCCCAGGCCCGGGACTGGTGTGCCCCAGGACCGGTTTGAACTGGCATATGCACCGAGGCTCCTTGTGAGCCACAGGCATGTCTGGTTTCTTTCAAGCCCTACCTGACCAATACACAAAATCCTGTCTGGGGTGGTGCATGCACCTCCCCTGGCAGGAAACCCTTTGTCCACACCTCCCAAGCTGGAAGGACTCCCAGCAGCAGGAGGGCAGACTTGTGTCTGTGGTGGCAGCATCCATTTTGTGGAGCTGAGGCTATGTCTGATTTTACCCGGGTTTCAGGTACTGTACATGTCGTGTCCCTCTAGAAGGGTGGAATGCTAACCCCGTCGCCAGAATTGGCGAGGGGTTAGTATTCCAATTCGTATGACACCTTACTCGACATGTTTTGATAAAGCCAAACCAAAGATAGCATTTAACCGCGAGGTTCATAATGCACTTAAGAGTATATGGTATGACGATATCTGGAAACAGTAGAAGGAAGTTGTTCCGACCACTGCAGACAGGCTCAGCTCATGCCAGAGCACCATCTCACATGGAACCAAGCACTCTGCCTTCAGGATTGTTAAGGCCTGCCATAGGAGTGACTTATAGGTTACCAGGTGTCCCATTTAAGTTTAGGTATAGGTATACTACACCTAAGTAAGAGGTGATTACACCAACTTACCCCAGCTGAGTGATCAGCCAGTTGTGTCAGATTGTTAGGCCAAGCCTGGGGTGGCATAATACATGCTTCAGCCCCTGGCAGGCCTTGGATACACCAATGCCCTGGGTACCTAGTGTACACTGGTACAGGGGCTGACAGGGTGATCCAACCAATTGGGTATGTACCTAGGGTACATGGAGTCCATTTTACAGAGAGAGCAGATAGCCTGAGAGCCTGAATGGCAGGATCTCAGGCCAACTAAGTCGAAAAACCAGCTAGACACTAGGCAAAAATTTGGGGGTAACCATAGTCAGATATCCACCTTCCTACACAACCCCCCCCCCAAACGAAGGGAGATAAGGCTGACCTTGACCAGGTAAGCCTATATTGCCCAAGTGGCCATATAAGGAGGAACCAGCACTGGCATGGTTACCCCCTGTCTCATGGTCCACTAAGCAATCCCTCACCCTAAGGGTATCAGAGGGTCTCCACCATAGGGAATCTCTACCTGTGGTGTGTCTTGGCAAAGTAAAAGGCTGGTGTTGAGATGGAGTACTGAAGTGAGTGTCCTCAAAGTGAGGCCTCAGCTTCCTCCAATCATCCTCCACCATGGATGCCTTTCTTTCTTTAACTGAGTTGCACTGTGCTCTCAGGGTCAGCCTCTGGCTACCTAAAGCTGGAGGCTGGGTCCCTTTTGTGGGCTTACTGGAGGGACAGGTCAGGTTTGGGGCCCTAAGGTCCCATGTTTGCCTGTGCCCAACAGAATCCCCCTGGGGGAGGTCCCTAACTACCTGTAAAGGAGATCCCTCAGGAATGTTTTTACCCATCACCTGACTAGGGCTACTAGCCAGGCAATCCTCATTCTTTTGATGGGGGGGTTCTTGTGGACAGGGGCCCTCTGGGGGTCCACTGGCCTCCCTGACCTCTGCAGCCCTGGGCTGACTGAGGCAGGGTAGAGAGAGGCAGGCTACCTGCACCAGACTGGATCCCACCTTGGAAGGGGCCACTGACATCAGAGGCTCTGCCAGGCCAGGCCTGGCTACCTCTGGGGCAGTTCCTTCACAAGGGGTGAGGTCAGATCCCTGAGGAGGCTGACCTTTTCCTAATGTCTGGGGAGAGGGAGACTTTTCTTCCTCCCCACTACTCTCAGTTTGTGTGGAGTGATCCATTGTTTCAGGCTTCACTACACCTATGTCAGTCTGAGTATAGGCTGAGACCATTACAGCCTTGCCAACCTTTTCAGGGGGGCACTCAGTTTGTGTTTGAGCTGTGACTGTCACAGCTCTGCCAGTCCCTACAGGGAAGTCTGTCTGTGCCTGGGCTGTGGCTACCACTGCCCTTCCAACCTTTTCAGGGAGGAAATCTATTTGGACAGGGGTTGTGAATGGCACAACCCCCCTACCCTTTTGTGAAAGGCCTACCATTTTAGAATGGGTGTCTTGTTCAACTCCAGCCCAAGCTGAGAGTTCTAAGTCATTCCCCAGTAAGCAGTCTACAGGCAAGGTTGGGGACACTGCTACCCTTTTAGGGCCAGTGACCCCTCCCCAGCTGAGACATACCTCTGCCATGGGATGACTGTTCTGTTTGCCATCAATGTTAGTCACCTGGTAGGAGAAACCGGGCAAAAGCTGCTCAGAGGGAACTAGCCAATGGGCCACCATTGTGATGCTAGCCCCAGTGTCTCTGTAGGCCTCAGCTTTTGTACCATTGATGTAGGGCTCCTGTCTGTACCTACCCAAAGTGTTGGGACAGGCAGTGAAGTTGGCAAACCCCATGCCACCATCACAGACAAGAGTGGTTGCTGTAGGGGAATTGGCTAAGCCAGGGTCCCCCTGTGTTCCCCAAGTAAACCCACCCAGATTTCTGGGGGCACTCCCACCACCTGGGGGATTACTGCTGACAGTAATAGGTGGTGTGACAGGAGTAATTGGAGGAACAGTTTTGTTTTTAGCCCTTGGGCAACCGCTGTCAGTTTTCCAATGCCCAGGAGTTTTACACTCATGGCAGTAGGGCTTTTTAGCTGTGGTAGAGGAGGGAGCTTGGGACCCACCACCCTGTGTGGAGTTTTGGGGCCCTGAGGAAGGTTTCTCTTTTTCTTTATCCCCACCCTTCTCTTGAGGCTTGGTGGTATCTTTCTTTTGGTCACCACCCTGGTTTTTAGGCCTGATCCTGGTCCTGACCCATTTATCTGCCCTCTTTCCCAATTCTTGGGGAGAGGTCAAATCTGAGTCTACCAGGTGTTGATGGAGAAGCTGGTTTTGACAATTACTTAAAATCTGCTCTCTCATCATCAAATTGTACAATCCTGTATAATCAGACACCTTACTTCCCAGCAACCAACCCTCCAAAGCCTTAGTGGCACATTCCACATATTCAGACCAGTCCTGAGTCTGTGTCTTCTGGGTGTCTCTGAACATTAACCTGTACTGTTCAGTGGTTAAGCCTAACCCATCAACTAGGACACTCTTCAGGACTCTGTAATTTCTGACATCCTCTTCTCTAACAGTGAGGAGTCTATCTCTGCCTCTCCCCTCAAAGGAGAGCCATAAGATTGCTGCCCACTGGTCTTCAGGAACCTGCTGCACTTTGCAGGCTCTCTCAAGAGCAGTCATCCATTTGTGGATGTCATCCCCACTTTTGTAGGGGGGCACAATCTTGGACAGGTTCCTATTGTCAAAGACCCTATCTTTGTCCCTAGGGACATTGCTGCCACCAGTGGGTATAGGCCCACTCTCTCTAGGCTGCCTAGCCTTGTTCAGTTTTTCTTCCATCAGGGCTACTTCTAGCTCCTGCTTCCTGATCCTCAGCTGGGCTTCCTGCATTCTGGCCTCATGTTCCCTCCTCTGAGGGGTGGTCAGTCTCCTTCTGGAGTGACCTTGAGAGCCTCTAGAGCCATGGGAAGCATTGGAGTCACCTGAGCGATTCCTTTGCCTTCCAAGCCCTGTGTTAAGTCCACTGGGGAGATCCAATGGGGTGAACCCACTGTCAGTCCCCAACAGCCTTAGTTTAGCTGGGCCAAGTATAACACTTGGCACTGGGCTAGTTCTCCCTTCATCCCCACTCACATCTGTATCCCCATCACTTTCTTCCTCTGTGGTAGGCATCCCATCTAAGGGGTGACTATTGGAAGGGGGTACCTCTGTGGCATCTTCAGAAGGGGGGCCTCCTGTTCCTGACCCTAAGGGGGCTAACTGGGAAGCTTTCCTGAGTTCTCTCTGATTCTCATCATTCTGTAAGAGTTCTCTGAGCTCAGCAGAGTTTGGGTTCTTGGGCTGTTTAAGGCCTCTAAGAGTTGCCAAATGCCTGAGCTCATTCTGATTAAGGGTAGCAAAGCTGGATGGTGCCCTCTGGGGGTCACTCTCAACAGAGATGGGTACAGTGGACCCCTCTGCCCCGGCCATTGCTCTTAAGTGTGGGTGGATGTGTTGCAATCTACCTACACTTGTGTTTACCTACTAAACCTATCTAGTAGTTGTAGTCAGGGTGTGCTACTCCCTTTGCTCTACAACAACTAAGTTCAGTAGAACTTATGTATATCTAATCTTGTTTTATATGTACCTACAGGTACCTATGTGATCTTTCAATTGGTAACCAAGAGATTACAATGGTAAAACACAGCAAGCTCAAATCCAACCGCTGCTCACCAATGTGAGAAGTTGGCCTGGTATATGCTGTTCACTAGTTCTAGTGACCACCTTGTACCATGCCAAGCAACCCTTATGGTGTGGTTGTAAGTCAACCTTTTCGGACCAGCTGCCCTAGTGGTAGCGTAGGCTAAGCAGTCTTTGAGGCTAAACTCGTGAAGCGTGTTAAGCAAGCTGTTTTACCAATAGTAACCCCCTTTTATACCAATGAAAGGACACCACACAGATATATATTCAAAATATATATGTATTTATTTCTCAAAGTAACCCCTAGTCTCTTTATGAGCACAGGAGCACAAATCGTCAAACAAGATTATCACAGAATACACAGAAGTTGCACGTTATATGGATAGGCCCTGGTGGCCACTCAAACCATATACTAAAATAGTGGTATAAGTACCACGAACAGAAAAGGGAAAAGGCCTAGGGCCTCTAGAATCGCTGGGCCTACAAGGAGCTAACGTCAGTTAGTGACCAGGAGGTCCACGGGTGGCGTGTGCAGAGCAAATAGTCACACGCGTGCTCCCATAGGTTTCAATGGGTGCGTAAAAAGTACAAAGTTACTGCAAAAGGAATCTTCCGGATGACCTAGGAACTTAAGATTTGGAACACAGGCACTAGAGATGTATTACTACACATGGGCACCGGAGTACCAGCTTTACCTCACCCACAGGAAGCGGGTGCATAGGCCTCAAAGTGCGTCGGGTTTCTTCTATCTGTTCCGTTGAGCCTGGGACAAAGATGCTGCAGGCGGTCGGTCGGGAAGAGATGCAGTGGATCCAAGAGTGGATCGGAGATGTTGAAGACCTGTAAGCAGAGGGGACAGTGTTCACAGTCACTAGCCAGTGACCAGCGTGGCACCAGATGGGTACCAGGCGATGTCGGGTGCAAACAGGTGATGAGGGGTAGCTTGTCTCCGCAGCCACGTGGTCCCTGAAGGTCGACGACGTCCAGGAGTCGGCTCACGAGCTGTCCCACGCAGGCTCTCGCTGTCGGCGGTGTCGGCGACTTGATCGAAGCAAACAAGCCTTGGCAAAAGCAATTGTAGGAGGATTCGGAAATCAGCTGTTGGTTCTGACCAGCAAGGTCAGAGGGATTGCTCCTTTGGAGGGGAGCAAGGGCCAGTCTGGAGCAACCAGACCAGCGGTGTTTGTCGTAGATTTCGTCGCCAAGATGGCCACTAGCCAGCGGGCCAGCAACCGGTTAGGCGCGTCGAGTGGCAAAATGCAGAAGGGCCCCACGCAGATCGTGGAGATGCTGGAGGGCTCACCTTTGGTGCAGATGCTGCTCGAGGGTTGGGCTTCTCAGGACCCAAAGCACAACTTGGAGGGAGCCTCGGTTGTTGCACTTGTCAGCTTGTCGTAGTCGTTCCAAGATGGCTGGCTCCACGTGTCTCGGTGCCTCCACGGGTCTCCTCTTTGCAGGGACTGTGGATCGGGCGGTGAGAGGTCTGGAGGTCCAGGTCTTGTCAGTCTCTGGGCTCGGGCTCCGGCGGGAGGCGGCGGCAAAGCAGACGTTGATGCGCTGGATGGTGCTTGCGTTAGCAAGGTGGTCACTCCCTGACCACAGGGGAGATTTTCTTCAGTCTTCTGTGCAGCAGAATGTCGAAGTTCCCGTCTTCTTCTTAGTTTCAAGTTGATTCCAGGATGTCTGAAGTCTTAGGACACAGCTCCTACCTTTATTCGGATTCTAGGGGCCGGACTACCTGCTAGGTCCCTCCCTATGGGTGGGACCAGGAAGGGGGGTGGTTACACCCCCAATCCTTTGTCCAGCTCGCCCCAGGCCCGGGACTGGTGTGCCCCAGGACCGGTTTGAACTGGCATATGCACCGAGGCTCCTTGTGAGCCACAGGCATGTCTGGTTTCTTTCAAGCCCTACCTGACCAATACACAAAATCCTGTCTGGGGTGGTGCATGCACCTCCCCTGGCAGGAAACCCTTTGTCCACACCTCCCAAGCTGGAAGGACTCCCAGCAGCAGGAGGGCAGACTTGTGTCTGTGGTGGCAGCATCCATTTTGTGGAGCTGAGGCTATGTCTGATTTTACCCGGGTTTCAGGTACTGTACATGTCGTGTCCCTCTAGAAGGGTGGAATGCTAACCCCGTCGCCAGAATTGGCGAGGGGTTAGTATTCCAATTCGTATGACACCTTACTCGACATGTTTTGATAAAGCCAAACCAAAGATAGCATTTAACCGCGAGGTTCATAATGCACTTAAGAGTATATGGTATGACGATATCTGGAAACAGTAGAAGGAAGTTGTTCCGACCACTGCAGACAGGCTCAGCTCATGCCAGAGCACCATCTCACATGGAACCAAGCACTCTGCCTTCAGGATTGTTAAGGCCTGCCATAGGAGTGACTTATAGGTTACCAGGTGTCCCATTTAAGTTTAGGTATAGGTATACTACACCTAAGTAAGAGGTGATTACACCAACTTACCCCAGCTGAGTGATCAGCCAGTTGTGTCAGATTGTTAGGCCAAGCCTGGGGTGGCATAATACATGCTTCAGCCCCTGGCAGGCCTTGGATACACCAATGCCCTGGGTACCTAGTGTACACTGGTACAGGGGCTGACAGGGTGATCCAACCAATTGGGTATGTACCTAGGGTACATGGAGTCCATTTTACAGAGAGAGCAGATAGCCTGAGAGCCTGAATGGCAGGATCTCAGGCCAACTAAGTCGAAAAACCAGCTAGACACTAGGCAAAAATTTGGGGGTAACCATAGTCAGATATCCACCTTCCTACAAGGACTCATGCAGAGATGTTAGGTATATCATCACATGTCCTTGCTGTGACCAGGTCACAGGCCAAAAAGTGCCTCACTGAACCTCAGGTCTTGGATCCTGGAACAATGGACCAAGCACCTACCAAGAAGAAGAACAGGAGGGTCAAGGCTGTGCCTTCCCCCCTGCCTCAGAGTGATGATCAGCCTTCCCAGGAAGCTGATCTAGAGGACCCTGAAGGAACTGTCCCTGAAGAGCTTGAACCTGATCAGGTTGAGTTTCTGGGGACAGGGGGACCTTCAAGGGCTGACTTGAGGCAGGCTCAGTTATCCTGTCCCTCTCTTGAACCCCTCAGACAGCTGGCTGCTGCTGAGGCTGCTGGGAATGCTCAAGGTACCCATAAAGTGTATTGGGATGAAGGGCTCCTTTATTCAGAGGCTAGAGACCCCAAGCCTGGTGCAACCAGGAGGTTGGTCATACCTCTGCAATTTAGGGGCTTCCTTCTTACCTTGGCCCATGACATTCCTTTAGCAGGACACTTAGGCCAGAACAAGACTTGGGACAGGCTTGTCCCTCACTTTCACTGGCCTCATATGAATGAAGATACAAAGGAGTTTTGTCGCTCCTGTGTTACCTGCCAAGCCAGTGGCAAATCAGGTGGCACAACAAAGGCCCCCCTAATACCACTACCTGTGGTGGGGGTCCCCTTTGAAAGAGTGGGAATAGACATAGTGGGTCCCATGGATCCTCCCACTGCATCTGGGCACAGATTTATACTGGTGGTAGTGGATCATGCCACCAGGTATCCAGAGGCAATTCCCCTTAGGACCACTACAGCTCCTGTTGTGGCCAGGGCCCTGCTGGGAGTATTCTCCAGAGTGGGGTTTCCTAAGGAGGTAGTATCTGACAGAGGTACCAACTTTATGTCAGGATACTTGACAGCTATGTGGAAGGAATGTGGTGTCAACTACAAGTTCACCACCCCTTATCACCCACAATGCAATGGGCTTGTTGAGAGATTCAACAAGACCCTAAAGGGTATGATCAAAGGATTACCTGAAAAGCTCAGGCGAAGATGGGATATCCTTCTACCCTGCCTTCTGTTTGCTTACAGAGAGGTCCCACAAAAAGGAGTTGGCTACAGCCCTGTGAATTGTTGTTTGGGCACCCTGTGAGAGGCCCACTGTGTTTGGTGAAGGAAGGATGGGAGTTACCTCTCAAAAAGCCTAAGCTAGACATAGTGGACTATGTACTTGGTCTCCGCTCCAGGATGGCTGAGTATATGGAGAAGGCATCTAAAAACCTTGAGGCAAGCCAGGCCTTACAGAAAGCTTGGCATGACCAAAAGGCTGTCTTGGTTGAGTATCAGCCAGGACAGAAGGTATGGGTGTTGGAGCCAGTGGCCCCAGCAGCACTCCAAGACAAATGGTCTGGACCCCATACAATCCTGGAAAAGAAGGGAGAGGTCACCTACTTGGTGGACCTAGGAACTCCCAGGAGTCCCCACAGGGTACTCCATGTTAACAGGCTTAAAGCATATGTTGACAGGGCAGACATGGGCTTGCTCATGGCTACAGATGAGGGACAGGAGGAAGAGAGTGACCCTCTCCCAGACCTGTTGTCTCAGAACCCTGAAGATGGCTCAGTTGAAGGAGTGACCCTTGGAGGCAACCTCACTGCCCATCAGCAGACTGAATGTAGACAGGTTCTACAATCATTTTCACATATGTTTTCCTTGATACCTAGTCAAACTGACTGGTGTACCCATGTTGTGGACACTGGTGACAGTCTGCCTGTAAAGAACAAACTTTACAGACAACCTGACCACGTCAGGGACTGTATAAAGGCTGAGGTACATAAAATGCTGGAATTAGGTGTCATTGAACCCTCAGAGAGCCCCTGGGCTAGCCCAGTGGTTCTGGTCCCCAAACCTCACACCAAAGATGGCAAGAGAGAGATGAGGTTCTGTGTGGACTACAGAGGACTCAATGCTGTCACCAGGACAGATGCACACCCTATTCCAAGGGCAGATGAGCTCATAGACAAACTAGCTTCTGCAAAGTTTTTGAGCACATTTGACTTGACAGCTGGCTATTGGCAAATCAGATTAGCTGAGGAGTCTAAGGCCAAAACAGCATTCTCAACCCCAGGTGGGCATTATCAGTTTGTGGTGATGCCCTTTGGTCTGAAGAATGCACCTGCCACCTTCCAAAGGCTGGTGAACCAAGTCCTTACTGGGTTGGATGACTTTTGCGCAGCATATCTTGATGACATTGCTGTCTTTAGTTCCACCTGGGAGGATCACCTGATCCACCTGAAGAAGGCTCTTGAGGCTCTGCAAAGGGCAGGCCTCACTATCAAGGCTACTAAGTGCCAGATAGGGCAGAGTAAGGTTGTATATTTGGGCCACCTTGTAGGTGGAGGCCAAGTTCAACCACTGGAGAGTAAGATACAATCCATCAAGGACTGGTCCCCTCCAACCACCCAGACTCAAGTTCGAGCTTTCTTGGGCTTGACTGGGTACTACAGGAAGTTTGTTAAGAACTATGGGTCCATTGTGACTCCTCTTAATGATCTGACATCCAAGAAGATGCCCAAAAAGGTTCAGTGGACAGTAAGCTGTCAAAAGGCATTTGATGACCTGAAGGAGGCCATGTGCTCTGCACCTATCCTGAAAAGTCCTGACTACTCCAAAGAGTTTATTGTCCAAACAGATGCTTCTGAGTTGGGTGTGGGAGCTGTGCTGTCACAACTTAATGTAGATGGTCAAGACCAACCCATTGCTTTTATTAGCAGAAGGTTGACCCCCAGAGAGAAGAATTGGTCAGCTATTGAGAGGGAGGCCTTTGCTGTGGTGTGGGCCCTGAAGAAGCTGAGGCCATACTTGTTTGGCACTCACTTCAAGATTCAGACCGACCATAAGCCCCTCTTGTGGCTAAATCAGATGAAGGGTGAAAACCCCAAACTGCTTAGGTGGTCCATTTCCCTACAGGGGATGGACTTTACAGTGGAGCACCGGCCAGGTACTGACCATGGGAATGCAGATGGTCTCTCCAGGTACTTCCACTTAGGACATGAAGACGAGACTGGTCAAGGCTAGTTTAATGTCCCAGCGTTTGGGGGGGGGTTGTGTAGGAGAGTAGGGTCTGCTATCCTATGGTCACCCCAAATTTTTGCTTTTTGCTTCACTGGTTTTTGACATATTGAGGCTGTGGGCCTGCCAATCAGACCCCCAGCCTGCTGTTCTCTCTACTAAATTAAAACTATGCACCCTAGGTGCATAACCAATTGGAAGTGGATCACCCTGTCAGCCCCTGTACCAGTGTACACTAGGTACCCAGGGCATTGGTGTACCCAAGGCCTGCCAGGGGCTGCAGCATGTATTATGCCACCCCAGGCTTGGCCTAACAATCTGACACAACTGGCTGATCACTCAGCTGGGGTAAGTTGGTGTAATCACCTCTTACTTAGGTGTAGTATACCTATACCTAACCTTAAATGGGACACCTGGTAACCTATAAGTCACTCCTATGGCAGGCCTTAACAATCCTGAAGGCAGAGTGCTTGGTTCCATGTGAGATGGTGCTCTGGCATGAGCTGAGCCTGTCTGCAGTGGTCGGAACAACTTCCTTCTACTGTTTCCAGATATCGTCATACCATATACTCTTAAGTGCATTATGAACCTCGCGGTTAAATGCTATCTTTGGTTTGGCTTTATCAAAACATGTCGAGTAAGGTGTCATACGAATTGGAATACTAACCCCTCGCCAATTCTGGCGACGGGGTTAGCATTCCACCCTTCTAGAGGGACACGACATGTACAGTACCTGAAACCCGGGTAAAATCAGACATAGCCTCAGCTCCACAAAATGGATGCTGCCACCACAGACACAAGTCTGCCCTCCTGCTGCTGGGAGTCCTTCCAGCTTGGGAGGTGTGGACAAAGGGTTTCCTGCCAGGGGAGGTGCGTGCACCACCCCAGACAGGATTTTGTGTATTGGTCAGGTAGGGCTTGAAAGAAACCAGACATGCCTGTGGCTCACAAGAAGCCTCGGTGCATATGCCAGTTCAAACCGGTCCTGGGGCACACCAGTCCCGGGCCTGGGGCGAGCTGGACAAAGGGTTGGGGGTGTAACCACCCCCCTTCCTGGTCCCACCCATAGGGAGGGACCTAGCAGGTAGTCCGGCCCCTAGAATCCGCTTAAAGGTAGGAGCTGTGTCCTAAGACTTCAGACATCCTGGAATCAACTTGAAACTAAGAAGAAGACGGGAACTTCGACATTCTGCTGCACAGAAGACTGAAGAAAATCTCCCCTGTGGTCAGGGAGTGACCACCTTGCTAACGCAAGCACCATCCAGCGAATCAACGTCTGCTTTGCCGCCGCCTCCCGCCGGAGCCCGAGCCCAGAGACTGACAAGACCTGGACCTCCAGACCTCTCACCGCCCGATCCACAGTCCCTGCAAAGAGGAGACCCGTGGAGGCACCGAGACACGTGGAGCCAGCCATCTTGAAACGACTACGACAAGCTGACCAGTGCAACAACCGAGGCTCCCTCCAAGTTGTGCTTTGGGTCCTGAGAAGCCCAACCCTCGAGCAGCATCTGCACCAAAGGTGAGCCCTCCAGCATCTCCACGATCTGCGTGGGGCCCTTCTGCATTTTGCCACTCGACGCGCCTAACCGGTTGCTGGCCCGCTGGCTAGTGGCCATCTTGGCGACGAAATCTACAACAAACACCGCTGGTCTGGTTGCTCCAGACTGGCCCTTGCTCCCCTCCAAAGGAGCAGTTCCTTTGACCTTGCTGGTCAGAACCATCAGCTTAAACTCCTTGCCTACAACAATTGCTTTTGCCAAGGCTTGTTTGCTTCGATCAAGTCGCCGACACCGCCGACAGCGAGAGCCTGCGTGGGACAGCTCGTGACTCGACTCCTGGACGTCGTCGACCTTCAGGGACCACGTGGCTGCAGAGTCAAGCTACACCTTCCTTCCTGTTTGCACCCGACATCGCCTGGTACCCCCCTGGTGCCACGCTGGTCACTGGCTAGTGACTGTGAACACTGTCCCCTCTGCTTACAGGTCTTCAACATCTCCGATCCACTCTTGGATCCACTGCATCTCTTCCCGACCGACCGCCTGCAGCACTTTTGTCTACAGGCCCCACGGAACCGATAGAAGAAACCCGACGCACTTCGAGGCCTATGCACCCGCTTCCTGTGGGTGAGGTAAAGCTGGCACTCCTGTGCCCAAGTGTAGTATTACATCTCTAGTGCCTGTGTTCCAAATCTTAAGTTCCTAGGTCATCCGGAAGATTCCTTTTGCAGTAACTTTGTACTTTTTACGCACCCATTGAAACCTATGGGAGCACGCGTGTGACTATTTGCTCTGCACACGCCACCCGTGGACCTCCTGGTCACTAACTGACGTTAGCTCCTTGTAGGCCCAGCGATTCTAGAGGCCCTAGGCCTTTTTCCTTTTCTGTTCGTGGTACTTATACCACTATTTTAGTATATGGTTTGAGTGGCCACCAGGGCCTATCCATATAACGTGCAACTTCTGTGTATTCTGTGATAATCTTGTTTGACGATTTGTGCTCCTGTGCTCATAAAGAGACTAGGGGTTACTTTGAGAAATAAATACATATATATTTTGAATATATATCTGTGTGGTGTCCTTTCATTGGTATAAAAGGGGGTTGCATTTGGTAAAACAGCTGGCTTAACACGCTTCACGAGTTTAGCCTCAAAGACTGCTTAGCCTACGCTACCACTAGGGCAGCTAGTCCGAAAAGGTTGACTTACAACCACACCATAAGGGTTGCTTGGCATGGTACAAGGTGATCACTTTAACTAGTGAGCATCATATACCAGGCCAACTTCTCACACTGACCAATTCTTCTCTCTGGGGGTCAACCTTCTGCTAATAAAAGCAATGGGTTGGTCTTGACCATCTACATTAAGTTGTGACAGCACAGCTCCCACACCCAACTCAGAAGCATCTGTTTGGACAATAAACTCTTTGGAGTAGTCAGGACTTTTCAGGATAGGTGCAGAGCACATGGCCTTCTTCAGGTCATCAAATGCCTTTTGACAGCTTACTGTCCACTGAACCTTTTTGGGCATCTTCTTGGATGTCAGATCATTAAGAGGAGTCACAATGGACCCATAGTTCTTAACAAACTTCCTGTAGTACCCAGTCAAGCCCAAGAAAGCTCGAACTTGAGTCTGGGTGGTTGGAGGGGACCAGTCCTTGATGGATTGTATCTTACTCTCCAGTGGTTGAACTTGGCCTCCACCTACAAGGTGGCCCAAATATACAACCTTACTCTGCCCTATCTGGCACTTAGTAGCCTTGATAGTGAGGCCTGCCCTCTGCAGGGCCTCAAGAGCCTTCTTCAGGTGGATCAGGTGATCCTCCCAGGTGGAGCTAAAGACAGCAATGTCATCAAGATATGCTGCACAAAAGTCATCCAACCCAGTAAGGACTTGGTTCACCAGCCTTTGGAAGGTGGCAGGTGCATTCTTCAGACCAAAGGGCATCACCACAAACTGATAATGCCCACCTGGGTTTGAGAATGCTGTTTTGGCCTTAGACTCCTCAGCTAATCTGATTTGCCAATAGCCAGCTGTTAAGTCAAATGTGCTCAAAAACTTTGCAGAAGCTAGTTTGTCTATGAGCTCATCTGCCCTTGGAATAGGGTGTGCATCTGTCCTGGTGACAGCATTGAGTCCTCTGTAATCCACACAGAACCTCATCTCTCTCTTGCCATCTTTGGTGTGAGGTTTGGGGACCAGAACCACTGGGCTAGCCCAGGGGCTCTCTGAGGGTTCAATGACACCT
Source organism: Triturus cristatus (assembly GCF_964204655.1). NCBI lineage: Eukaryota > Metazoa > Chordata > Amphibia > Caudata > Salamandridae > Triturus > Triturus cristatus. The sequence goes on along the minus strand of NC_140579.1, from coordinate 621,919,379 downwards.
AATTCCAGCATTTTATGTACCTCAGCCTTTATACAGTCCCTGACGTGGTCAGGTTGTCTGTAAAGCTTGTTCTTTACAGGCAGACTGTCACCAGTGTCCACCACATGGGTACACCAGTCAGTTTGACTAGGTATCAAGGAAAACATATGTGAAAATGATTGTAGAACCTGTCTACATTCAGTCTGCTGATGGGCAGTGAGGTTGCCTCCAAGGGTCACTCCTTCAACTGAGCCATCTTCAGGGTTCTGAGACAACAGGTCTGGGAGAGGGTCACTCTCTTCCTCTTGTCCCTCATCTGTAGCCATGAGCAAGCCCATGTCTGCCCTGTCAACATATGCTTTAAGCCTGTTAACATGGAGTACCCGGTGGGGACTCCTGGGAGTTCCTAGGTCCACCAAGTAGGTGACCTCCCCCTTCTTTTCCAGGATTGTATGGGGTCCAGACCATTTGTCTTGGAGTGCTGCTGGGGCCACTGGCTCCAACACCCATACCCTCTGTCCTGGCTGATACTCAACCAAGACAGCCTTTTGGTCATGCCAAGCTTTCTGTAAGGCCTGGCTTGCCTCAAGGTTTTTGGATGCCTTCTCCATATACTCAGCCATCCTGGAGCGGAGACCAAGTACATAGTCCACTATGTCTAGCTTAGGCTTTTTGAGAGGTAACTCCCATCCTTCCTTCACCAAACACAGTGGGCCTCTCACAGGGTGCCCAAACAACAATTCAAAGGGGCTGTAGCCAACTCCTTTTTGTGGGACCTCTCTGTAAGCAAACAGAAGGCAGGGTAGAAGGATGTCCCATCTTCGCCTGAGCTTTTCAGGTAATCCTTTGATCATACCCTTTAGGGTCTTGTTGAATCTCTCAACAAGCCCATTGCATTGTGGGTGATAAGGGGTGGTGAACTTGTAGTTGACACCACATTCCTTCCACATAGCTGTCAAGTATCCTGACATAAAGTTGGTACCTCTGTCAGATACTACCTCCTTAGGAAACCCCACTCTGGAGAATACTCCCAGCAGGGCCCTGGCCACAACAGGTGCTGTAGTGGTCCTAAGGGGAATTGCCTCTGGATACCTGGTGGCATGATCCACTACCACCAGTATAAATCTGTGCCCAGATGCAGTGGGAGGATCCATGGGACCCACTATGTCTATTCCCACTCTTTCAAAGGGGACCCCCACCACAGGTAGTGGGATTAGGGGGGCCTTTATTGTGCCACCTGATTTGCCACTGGCTTGGCAGGTGACACAGGAGCGACAAAACTCCTTTGTATCTTCATTCATATGAGGCCAGTGAAAGTGAGGGACAAGCCTGTCCCAAGTCTTGTTCTGGCCTAAGTGTCCTGCTAAAGGAATGTCATGGGCCAAGGTAAGAAGGAAGCCCCTAAATTGCAGAGGTATGACCAACCTCCTGGTAGCACCAGGCTTGGGGTCTCTAGCCTCTGAATAAAGGAGCCCTTCATCCCAATACACTTTATGGGTACCTTGAGCATTCCCAGCAGCCTCAGCAGCAGCCAGCTGTCTGAGGGGTTCAAGAGAGGGACAGGATAACTGAGCCTGCCTCAAGTCAGCCCTTGAAGGTCCCCCTGTCCCCAGAAACTCAACCTGATCAGGTTCAAGCTCTTCAGGGACAGTTCCTTCAGGGTCCTCTAGATCAGCTTCCTGGGAAGGCTGATCATCACTCTGAGGCAGGGGGGAAGGCACAGCCTTGACCCTCCTGTTCTTCTTCTTGGTAGGTGCTTGGTCCATTGTTTCAGGATCCAAGACCTGAGGTTCAGTGAGGCACTTTTTGGCCTGTGACCTGGTCACAGCAAGGACATGTGATGATATACCTAACATCTCTGCATGAGTCCTGTACTCCACTTCTGACCATAGAGAACTCTCTAGGTCATTGCCCAACAAACATTCTACTGGGAGGTCTGCACTAACCACAACCCTTTTGAGGCCAGTTACCCCTCCCCATGAGAAGTTAACAACTGCCACACTATGTGAAGTAGTGGCATTGCTGGCATTGGTCACCAGGTAGTTCTCACCTGGTATGTACTGTCCAGGGTCCACAAAGCCTGGTGTCACCATAGTGACACTGGCACATGTGTCCCTGTAGGCTTGAGCCACTTTGTCATTAATTAAAGGAGTCTGTCTGTACTTGCCCAGGTTACTGGGGCTCACAGTCAGGGACAAATCAATGTCCCCATCACAGATCAAGACTGCCTGTGTAAGGGTTCTGTCTAAGTCAGAATCTCCTTCCGTTCCCATAGTGATTCCCACTACACCCTTTGTCTGGGGACCAACACTGCTAACAGTAGTACTGGGAGCAGGTGCCTTAGGGGCAACAGTGTTGGGGGCTCCACCCTTTTTGCAATCACTAGTCCAGTGAGTTGTATTTTTACAATGATTGCACCAGGGTTTCTTCTGACCTTCTTTCTTCTTCTTGGACTGTTGGGACCCACCCTCCTTAGCAGTAGTTTGGGGCCCTGTTGAAGACTTCTGGTCTTTAGGTTTCTGATCTCCACCCTTTTGGTCTGTTTTCTTCTGATCACCCCCTTGGCCCTGGTTCTGGTTCTTTTGCTTAACCCTGGTTCTGACCCATTTGTCTGCCTTCTTTCCCAATTCTTGGGGAGAGGTCAGATCAGAGTCAACCAAGTGTTGATGCAGTTGCTGGTTTTGACAGTTATTTAAAATCTGTTCTCTCATCATCAAATTATACAATCCTGTAACATCAGATACCTTACTTCCCAGCAACCAACCCTCCAAAGCCTTAGTGGCACATTCAACATATTCAGACCAGTCCTGAGTCTGTGTCTTTTGGGTGTCTCTGAACATTAACCTGTACTGTTCAGTGGTTAAGCCTAACCCATCTACCAGAACACTCTTCAGGACTCTGTAGTTTCTGACATCCTCTTCTCTAACAGTGAGGAGTCTGTCTCTGCCTCTTCCTTCAAAGGAGAGCCAGAGGATTGCTGCCCACTGGTCTTCAGGAACCTGCTGTACTTTGCAGGCTCTCTCAAGAGCAGTTATCCATTTGTGGATGTCATCCCCACTTTTGTAGGGGGGCACAACCTTAGACAGGTTCCTATTGTCAAAGACCCTATCTTTGTCCTTAGGGACAATGCTGCCACCAGTGGGTATAGACCCACTCTCTCTAGGTTGCCTAGCCTTGTTCAGTTTTTCTTCCATCAGGGCTACTTCTAGCTCCTGCTTCCTGATCCTCAGCTGGGCTTCCTGCATTCTGGCCTCATGTTCCCTCCTCTGAGGGGTGGTCATCCTTTTCCTGGAGTGACCTTGAGAGCCTCTAGAGCCATGAGAAGCATTGGAGTCACCTGAGCGATTCCTTTGCCTCCCAAGCCCTGTGTTAAGTCCACTGGGGAGATCCAATGGGGTGAACCCATTGTCAGTCCCCAATAGCCTTAGTTTAGCTGGGCCAAGTATAATACTTGGCACTGGGCTAGTTCTCCCTTCATCATCACTACTTTCTGTGTCCTCACCACTTTCCTCCCCTGTAGTATGGTTCTCATCTAAGGGATGGCTATTGGAACTGGGTACCTCTGTAGTATCTTCAGAAGGGGGGCCTCCTGTTCCTGACCCTAAGGGGGCTAACTGGGAAGCTTTCTTGAGTGCTCTCTGATTCTCATCATTCTGTAAGAGCTCTCTGAGCTCAGCAGAGTTTGGGTTCTTGGGCTGTTTAAGGCCTCTAAGAGTTGCCAAATGCCTGAGCTCATTCTGATTAAGGGTAGCAAAGCTGGATGTTGCCCTCTGGGGGTCACTCTCAACAGAGATGGGTACAGTGGACCCCTCTGCCCCGGCCATTGCTCTTAAGTGTGGGTGGATGTGTTGCAATCTACCTACACTTGGGTTTACCTACTAAACCTATCTAGTAGTTGGAGTCAGGGTGTGCTACTCCCTTTGCTCTACAACAACTAAGTTCAGTAGAACTTATGTATATCTAATCTTGTTTTATATGTACCTACAGGTACCTATGTGATCTTTCAATTGGTAACCAAGAGATTACAATGGTAAAACACAGCAAGCTCAAATCCAACCGCTGCTCACCAATGTGAGAAGTTGGCCTGGTATATGATGCTCACTAGTTAAAGTGATCACCTTGTACCATGCCAAGCAACCCTTATGGTGTGGTTGTAAGTCAACCTTTTCGGACTAGCTGCCCTAGTGGTAGCGTAGGCTAAGCAGTCTTTGAGGCTAAACTCGTGAAGCGTGTTAAGCCAGCTGTTTTACCAAATGTAACCCCCTTTTATACCAATGAAAGGACACCACACAGATATATATTCAAAATATATATGTATTTATTTCTCAAAGTAACCCCTAGTCTCTTTATGAGCACAGGAGCACAAATCGTCAAACAAGATTATCACAGAATACACAGAAGTTGCACGTTATATGGATAGGCCCTGGTAGCCACTCAAACCATATACTAAAATAGTGGTATAAGTACCACGAACAGAAAAGGGAAAAGGCCTAGGGCCTCTAGAATCGCTGGGCCTACAAGGAGCTAACGTCAGTTAGTGACCAGGAGGTCCACGGGTGGCGTGTGCAGAGCAAATAGTCACACGCGTGCTCCCATAGGTTTCAATGGGTGCGTAAAAAGTACAAAGTTACTGCAAAGAGGATCTTCCGGATGGACTAGGAACTCAAGATTTGGAACACAGGCACTAGAGATGTAATACTACACTTGGGCACAGGTGTGCCAGCTTTACCTCACCCACAGGAAGCGGGTGCATAGGCCTCGAAGTGCGTCGGGTTTCTTCTATCTGTTCCGTGGAGCTTGAAGACAAAGATGCTGCAGGCGGTCGGTCCGGGGGAGATGCAGTGGATCCAAGAGTGGATCGGAGATGTTGAAGACCTGTAAGCAGAGGGGACAGTGTTCACAGTCACTAGCCAGTGACCAGCGTGGCACCAGGTGGGTACCAGGCGATGTCGGGTGCAAACAGGTGATGAGGGGTAGCTTGTCTCCGCAGCCACGTGGTCCCTGAAGGTCGACGACGTCCAGGAGTCGGCTCACGAGCTGTCCCACGCAGGCTCTCGCTGTCGGCGGTGTCGGCGTCTTGATCGAAGCAAACAAGTCTTGGCAAAAGCAATTGTAGGAGGATTCGGAAATCAGCTGTTGGTTCTGACCAGCAAGGTCAGAGGGATTGCTCCTTTGGAGGGGAGCAAGGGCCAGTCTGGAGCAACCAGACCAGCAGTGTATTTTGTAGAGTTCGTCGCCAAGATGGCCACTAGCCAGCGGGCCAGCAACCGGTTAGGCGCGTCGAGTGGCAAAATGCAGAAGGGCCCCACGCAGATCGTGGAGATGCTGGAGGGCTCACCTTTGGTGCAGATGCTGCTCGGGGGTTGGGCTTCTCAGATCCCAAAGCACAACTTGGAGGGAGCCTCGGTTGTTGCACTTGTCAGCTTGTCGTAGTCGTTCCAAGATGGCTGGCTCCACGTGTCTCGGTGCCTCCACGGGTCTCCTCTTTTCAGGGACTGTGGATCGGGCGGTGAGAGGTCTGGAGGTCCAGGTCTTGTCGGTCTCTGGGCTCGGGCTCCGGCGGGAGGCGGCGGCAAAGCAGACGGTGATTCGCTGGATGGTGCTTGCGTTAGCAAGGTGGTCACTCCCTGACCACAGGGGAGATTTTCTTCAGTCTTCTGTGCAGCAGAATGTCGAAGTTCCCGTCTTCTTCTTAGTTTCAAGTTGATTCCAGGATGTCTGAAGTCTTAGGACACAGCTCCTACCTTTAAGCGGATTCTAGGGGCCGGACTACCTGCTAGGTCCCTCCCTATGGGTGGGACCAGGAAGGGGGGTGGTTACACCCCCAATCCTTTGTCCAGCTCGCCCCAGGCCCGGGACTGGTGTGCCCCAGGACCGGTTTGAACTGGCATATGCACCGAGGCTCCTTGTGAGCCACAGGCATGTCTGGTTTCTTTCAAGCCCTACCTGACCAATACACAAAATCCTGTCTGGGGTGGTGCACGCACCTCCCCTGGCAGGAAACCCTTTGTCCACACCTCCCAAGCTGGAAGGACTCCCAGCAGCAGGAGGGCAGACTTGTGTCTGTGGTGGCAGCATCCATTTTGTGGAGCTGAGGCTATGTCTGATTTTACCCGGGTTTCAGGCACTGTACATGTCGTGTCCCTCTAGAAGGGTGGAATGCTAACCCCGTCGCCAGAATTGGCGAGGGGTTAGTATTCCAATTCGTATGACACCTTACTCGACATGTTTTGATAAAGCCAAACCAAAGATAGCATTTAACCGCGAGGTTCATAATGCACTTAAGAGTATATGGTATGACGATATCTGGAAACAGTAGAAGGAAGTTGTTCCGACCACTGCAGACAGGCTCAGCTCATGCCAGAGCACCATCTCACATGGAACCAAGCACTCTGCCTTCAGGATTGTTAAGGCCTGCCATAGGAGTGACTTATAGGTTACCAGGTGTCCCATTTAAGGTTAGGTATAGGTATACTACACCTAAGTAAGAGGTGATTACACCAACTTACCCCAGCTGAGTGATCAGCCAGTTGTGTCAGATTGTTAGGCCAAGCCTGGGGTGGCATAATACATGCTTCAGCCCTTGGCAGGCCTTGGGTACACCAATGCCCTGGGTACCTAGTGTACACTGGTACAGGGGCTGACAGGGTGATCCAACCAATTGGGTATGTACCTAGGGTACATGGAGTCCATTTTAAAGAGAGAACAGCCAGGCTGAGATCCTGAATAGCAGGATCTCAGGCCAACTAAGTCGAAAAACCAGCTAGACACTAGGCAAAAATTTGGGGGTAACCATAGTCAGGTATCCACCTTCCTACAAATAGTTACCCCGAACAACTTCCCTGTACTCTGTTCAGCACCTAAATATTAATTATGAATTATGTAGGTGCTGGGACAGAATCATATTTCTCGAAATGTATGCTTCAGACAGCATAGGTCAGAAGTAAAAATAGTCAACCTGCTATTTCTGAGCTGTACTGTCTGAAAAAAATTTAGTAACTGACATAAATATGGCATAAATAAGTTTTCTTTATCCACTGCAGGTCTACAGAAGCAGGTGCTCGCACTGCGCCAGAAAAGCTTGTGTAAGATTATGTTAAACTCAACAGAAATTTTAAATGCATGTACACACTATATAAAACAAAAGGTACGCCTGTTTCATTCTGCACATCCCAATTGTTTCTTCAATTCCCGATTGTGTATATTGTGCTGTATGTAGCCTGTGTAACATTACACACGGACACATTCCTTTTTTGTTTGTTTTAGGCACGTGGAGGTTAACTGATTAAAGTCATCAGGTCTTAAAAGAGAGGTCGCTTGTTGGGCATGATTCTAAAATCTGTGAGGCCTTTCCTTTCTCAACAGAGTCTGTGAACACTCCCTGCTTTGAGAGGAAACTCAGGGCAGGGCCTCAGGATGCCGCCGGACTAGAGATGCAAATGCATCTCTTCGCATAACAAAGGGACAATTAGCATCGCAAGAGGCCCGTGTTCTCTTAACTCTGACTGGGGGATGGGCCCTGCCACTAACACACCTTTCTAGAGAGAAGCAGCATAGGATGCAGGTGTGCAAAAAAGACACTGTCTCTGTAGAGCTTCAATCTGCGAGCAGTTAAACGAGTGTTAAGTGATGAATGATTTAAAGGCGTAGCATAATTTACTGTGGAAATTATTTCATTTGTACTTAAAAATACTGTAGTTCTATGGCGAGCAGACTGAAAGGGTTACATGCCTCTCCGATCTCTTCACCAGCTGAACGGGGATATGCGAGTAAACAAAAAATATATGGCTGGGGACTGGAACACATAATGTGGTGACCAAAGAGAAATCCAGGAAAGTATAGGATGTGGGGAAATGACCAGAGCTGCCGCCTTTAAGAACTGGGGAGAGTTGGACTCTCTGCATAGGCCCAATAGCTTCTTATTCTGGATGCATGTAAAGACTGCTCACTCTGCTTGATTTAGCAGCAATGATATTTTAACATGGCTTCAACACCAAATTATTTCAGGTCTTCTGATAAGGTTAAATTAAAACTGCTGTTAGCGCTAATCTCTCATTGAAGACTAATAGTTAGACATTCGTTTCTTTTACAGTGCCAACGTTGCAGAAGGCTTACATGAAAGTTTAAAAATAATTATTGATATGGCACATTTTTATAAATGCCTGTTGATTAGGGGTCTGTACAATACACAATATTTGCTTTTAAAACATGAAAGCGTTTTTTTTGCTCCATAGCGTGTATGCAAAGCCCTTTCTCAGTCTACCATTGAAGATGTTAAATTATATGCTTTGAGAGCAAGCTTATGGCAGGACTTCGATATGGGCAGCGAACAACGTGCAAATAGGCACCTGTGCATTACAAGGGCCATTAGAATATCAATAGGCCAGTGCGCCGGGAGCTCGTGAAGTCAGTTTAACCTGCAGACTGGGGGATGAGCCCTGTTACAAGGAAAACACCTTCGAGAAATAAGGACCATCAGGTGCCTCTGATCTGAGACCCTGGCAGCAGCAAGGATGTAGCTATGACATCCAAAAAGAGGCTGACTTATCATAGTCTCCTGCTTGGAGACAATAAAACAAAATACGCAGTTTTAAAGTGCATAGTGTATTTAAATGTATCAATGTTTTCTAGTTACATATAAATTCACAACTGTCTCAGGCGTTTTTACTCAGTAAAAGGAACAAATATTTCTCAGATCCCTTCAAAAGCGGACTACATATTTGAAGCTTTTTCATAAGGTTCTTGCGTTGAAGTTAATTGAAGGTCTGGTATGGGTATGTGGAATATGTGAGTAGGTACAAATGGTAAGATCTAGTTTGATGTGGGAGGGAAGAGGATGACTTGCATCCAACATCTATAAATAGAGATAAGCATAGTTGAGATTTAAGAAGATGAAGTGTCCACTGCCCCTTTGGATGCAGGGTCAGAGGGCAGTAATAAAAATGCACAGCGAACTACATTGAGAACTGACAAGCCCATTCAAACAATTTCGCTTCTGAAACTTTCCAGTTTGCAAAACAGGCTGCAAAGATTAAGTGCAGAGTTTGAAAACATTTGCAATTTGTCCAAGATAATAAGAACGTCTGAGGACAGGGAGAGATGAGGAGAAAGAAAGAGATATGGATAGATGGAACCGAAAGAGAAAAAGACAGAGAGATACATACAAAGTCAGAGAAAGAGAAGAAGGAATGTGAGAGAGACAGCAAGCTGCAAAGATAAGTCAGGGGGAGTGAGAGAACAGGATAAAAAGAAAGGGACAGAAAACGACAAAAGGAGAGAGACACAGGAGAGAGAGACGTGGGAAAATACAGAGAGAAATACATTTGCAGACATAGAAAGACAGAGAGGGAGAATGCCAGGAAGAGGCAGAAAGACAACAGCACTTCTCATGATGGCTGATATGTTTATGAACAGGATTTTCTTGCCTTCATTCAGACTTTACAATCACTTCAGGACAGCTGCCCCTTTCCTGGGATTGGAACTATTGGAAATGGCATCAAGAGGCACACCCAAACATCTAAGCATAAATATGCCTTAAAACCAGGGCAACTAGATTGTGCAATTCTGAGGCTGTCTTTTTTCACATCATTATGAATTTGCCACATTTGACATATCTGTCATCTGCTGCTTAATCTGCAGATTTTAACAAAAAAAGTTTCTAGCTCAAATAGATCAAAAAGTACTAAAACTGTGTGTCATCTTTCAGTTGCTGCTTTCTGTAGTTGGTTGTTAAACAGGTCCTAACGGGGTGACATTTTGCACAGAACACTTCATTTACATCCCAGACAGCTCCGATGTGCCATATTATCTATTGTGAGTTGACTTCGATGTTTACCAGGTATCTCACACAAACCATCAACACACACACGATAGAGCATGCCTCTGTTCTATATGCCTCTGTTAGGTCCTAAATTATCAAGTTTACGATTCCAAAACAGCACCGTGGTTAAGTGCAGGCTAATGAGATGCCTGCATAATTTGATTTGCATGTCAAAGTCTAAATGGCTGGCATTGCTGTGATCCTCTGTAGTTATTTTGAAATGTATTAAAATATATAATTATTGTCTTGTGAAAAGCTATCATGTTTTGTAACATTGTTTTGGGACTGGTGTTACCTTGGATGGATACTTGTATATAGACAGGGTTTCCACAGTAACACCTATTTTCCCTCTCAAACTCGAAATAATTCTCACATAAATCACACAAAAACATTCAGACTACCAGCACAAGCAGTGCTTCCTTTTGATATTTGTAATTCTTTTAGATTTTTTCTGTTCATTTCATATTGGTGCTAAATCATTCGCAAGAAAAAGCTACACAAAATATGCGCCCACACTCAAAATGCTTGTGAGTTACCCGTGCAATGTTTCACAGAACTCACAAGAAAAGGCTAAGCAACGTACTTGTTTACAAAATGCTTGTATGTTACGGCTCCTACAAATTTCTCAAGCAAAAAGTATGCAAGTGTGGAAGAATAACAAGTGCAGGAAACTAACAGAATGCCACAGGCCTCGGTGAGATTGCTTACCCTTACTTCTTTAAACTGGATATAATGTAACTGACTTGAAACTGTAAAATGTTAACAATCTGATGAGGGACTTGGTAATTTGAATTAGAAACACCTAAATCAGGGTGTTGCTTGTAAAAGGGTGATGCATGCTGTTAAAAATTGGGTTTCTGGTTGGAATGGGATGCACCCTGTATGAGCAGAAACCACAATCCTAGTCAGGGTAAGCCAGATACACGCCCTAAATTAACCTGTGCTCATCCTCTGGGAGCTTGGCACAGAGAAGTCAGGCTAAACGTAAGAGGCAATGTGTAAAGTGTTAGTGCAAAACTTAATGCCGTAATGCAGTGAAAACACTGCACAAAAATAACCCACACCAAGTTATAACAATAGAGCGTAATGTAATGAAAAAAACAAGATCAAGAAGACAAACATTTAATAGGAACTGCAGTTATGAGATTTTAAAGAATATCTTAAAATATAGTGTTAAGAAATGTAAAGTGCCAACTGGGGTTATTAGTTACGCTGGACCAGGTCAAGTTGGAAAAGTCAGGCCAACCACAATGGAGCGTGGGTCGGATACAGAAGCCAGGCAGGCCCATCTTATAACAGTACCTTCTTGAAGGAAGCGTCGATGTCAAGGAGGAAGGTACTCGGAGCAGTCAGAGGTGATGAGTTGGCGTAGATCCATTGAATTGAAGGCGATGCATCAGTTCCAAGTGACGCAGTTCGGGGATGCATCTGCAGTGAAACCCTGGCAATGAAGGCAATGCGTCATCATTGAGCCGTGCTGTCGGCACTGATGCATCAACATCGAAGAGAATATGCCGGGTCCGACGGACGCAAAGTAAGCCCTGCATGGATTTTTGCTGAAAAACGTAGAAAGCCCACTTCCATGGACCCAGGACTGGCCTGGCACCACTTGGCAAGGCAGGACTCGCAGTTGGCAGAGTTCAGAGGATGTAGCAGGGTTGAATCAAGTCTTTAATGTCCCTGAGACTTCAGAACAGTAGGCAAGCCCTTGGAGTCACTTGGCTCTGGGGATGTAGAGATGCAGGGCCAGCCCTTTCTAGTAACAGGCAAGGAGGGCAGCAGAGCAGGGGCAGCAAAGTAGGAGCCCCGCAGAGTTGCAGCCCTTTCAGCAGCATAGCAGTTCATCTTCTTGGTAGAGTGCTCTCAGGTCCATAAGTGTACTGAGTTGGTGGTGTAAGGGGTGGAATACTTATACCCAGTTGTGCCTCTGAAGTTGGAGAGGCTTCAGGCCCTTGATGAGCACAAAGTCCTTACCCTTCCTACTCTGGCTCCAAACTTACTACAGGGAGGTAGTCAGCTCTTTGTGTGGGGACAGACACAGCACTATTCAGGTGCAAGTGTAAGCTCCTCCCTCCCATCTTACCCTGGATGACCCATCAGGATGTGAATGGCCCATAAGGATGTGAATTGCCCATCAGGCACACCTCAGCCCCCGTTGTGTGTGACTGTCTAGAGGTAAGGCACAAACCTAGCTGTCACCGATCCCAGGTGTGTATTCAGAAATAGACAGAGGCACGGAATGGTTGAAGTAAGAAAATGCAATAAACAAGTCAATAGACCTGAGCAAAGTGTGCAATGTTCACCTTTATATAATACAAAACTTAAATGCTTTTCATCAATGTCATCAAAATGGCTTGTTTATTGCATTGTCATTATAGCTTGTATGTTTGACAGCATATAGTACAGTGTTGCACTATTGGAAAACAATCACAAAAGTCAATTGATCAATCAATCAATCAGGGGTTTATAAAGCACGCTACTTACCTGTGAGGGTCTCAAGGCGCTGTAGTAGTTGATAAATCAATAGCCAGGAGTGCACTTCGCACTTACACTTATTTTATTTAAGTAAGAAAATGCTAAATTTTTAAAGTACAAAACAACACACATGCTACTACTGATGTCAGTTATTCTTCACTTCACATGATCACACATGACACTTGATGTGACCATAGGTCATCATTTTATTTTTTCTTTCAATTTTTTAATTTTCCATAGTTTTTTTCAAATACCCATCTGTGAGAAGTTGGCCTGGTATATGATGCTCACTAGTTAAAGTGATCACCTTGTACCATGCCAAGCAACCCTTATGGTGTGGTTGTAAGTCAACCTTTTCGGACTAGCTGCCCTAGTGGTAGCGTAGGCTAAGCAGTCTTTGAGGCTAAACTCGTGAAGCGTGTTAAGCCAGCTGTTTTACCAAATGTAACCCCCTTTTATACCAATGAAAGGACACCACACAGATATATATTCAAAATATATATGTATTTATTTCTCAAAGTGACCCCTAGTCTCTTTATGAGCACAGGAGCACAAATCGTCAAACAAGATCATCACAGAATACACAGAAGTTGCACGTTATATGGATAGGCCCTGGTGGCCACTCAAACCATATACTAAAATAGTGGTATAAGTACCACGAACAGAAAAGGGAAAAGGCCTAGGGCCTCTAGAATCGCTGGGCCTACCAGGAGCTAACGTCAGTTAGTGACCAGGAGGTCCACGGGTGGCGTGTGCAGAGCAAATAGTCACGCGTGCTCCCATAGGTTTCAATGGGTGCGTAAAAAGTACAAAGTTACTGCAAAGAGGATCTTCCGGATGGACTAGGAACTCAAGATTTGGAACACAGGCACTAGAGATGTAATACTACACTTGGGCACAGGTGTGCCAGCTTTACCTCACCCACAGGAAGCGGGTGCATAGGCCTCGAAGTGCGTCGGGTTGCTTCTATCTGTTCCGTGGAGCTTGAAGACAAAGATGCTGCAGGCGGTCGGTCCGGGAGAGATGCAGTGGATCCAAGAGTGGATCGGAGATGTTGAAGACCTGTAAGCAGAGGGGACAGTGTTCACAGTCACTAGCCAGTGACCAGCGTGGCACCAGGTGGGTACCAGGCGATGTCGGGTGCAAACAGGTGATGAGGGGTAGCTTGTCTCCGCAGCCACGTGGTCCCTGAAGGTCAACGACGTCCAGGAGTCGGCTCACGAGCTGTCCCACGCATGCTCTCGCTGTCGGCAGTGTCGGCGACTTGATCGAAGCAAACAAGCCTTGGCAAAAGCAATTGTAGGAGGATTCGGAAATCAGCTGTTGGTTCTGACCAGCAAGGTCAGAGGGATTGCTCCTTTGGAGGGGAGCAAGGGCCAGTCTGGAGCAACCAGACCAGCGGTGTTTGTTGTAGATTTCGTCGCCAAGATGGCCACTAGCCAGCGGGCCAGCAACCGGTTAGGCGCGTCAAGTGGCAAAATGCAGAAGGGCCCCACGCAGATCGTGGAGATGCTGGAGGGCTCACCTTTGGTGCAGATGCTGCTCGAGGGTTGGGCTTCTCAGGACCCAAAGCACAACTTGGAGGGAGCCTCGGTTGTTGCACTTGTCAGCTTGTCGTAGTCGTTCCAAGATGGCTGGCTCCACGTGTCTCGGTGCCTCCACGGGTCTCCTCTTTTCAGGGACTGTGGATCGGGCGGTGAGAGGTCTGGAGGTCCAGGTCTTGTCAGTCTCTGGGCTCGGGCTCCGGCGGGAGGCGGCGGCAAAGCAGACGGTGATTCGCTGGATGGGGCTTGCGTTAGCAAGGTGGTCACTCCCTGACCACAGGGGAGATTTTCTTCAGTCTTCTGTGCAGCAGAATGTCGAAGTTCCCGTCTTCTTCTTAGTTTCAAGTTGATTCCAGGATGTCTGAAGTCTTAGGACACAGCTCCTACCTTTAAGCGGATTCTAGGGGCCGGACTACCTGCTAGGTCCCTCCCTATGGGTGGGACCAGGAAGGGGGGTGGTTACACCCCCAATCCTTTGTCCAGCTCGCCCCAGGCCCGGGACTGGTGTGCCCCAGGACCGGTTTGAACTGGCATATGCACCGAGGCTCCTTGTGAGCCACAGGCATGTCTGGTTTCTTTCAAGCCCTACCTGACCAATACACAAAATCCTGTCTGGGGTGGTGCACGCACCTCCCCTGGCAGGAAACCCTTTGTCCACACCTCCCAAGCTGGAAGGACTCCCAGCAGCAGGAGGGCAGACTTGTGTCTGTGGTGGCAGCATCCATTTTGTGGAGCTGAGGCTATGTCTGATTTTACCCGGGTTTCAGGTACTGTACATGTCGTGTCCCTCTAGAAGGGTGGAATGCTAACCCCGTCGCCAGAATTGGCGAGGGGTTAGTATTCCAATTCGTATGACACCTTACTCGACATGTTTTGATAAAGCCAAACCAAAGATAGCATTTAACCGCGAGGTTCATAATGCACTTAAGAGTATATGGTATGACGATATCTGGAAACAGTAGAAGGAAGTTGTTCCGACCACTGCAGACAGGCTCAGCTCATGCCAGAGCACCATCTCACATGGAACCAAGCACTCTGCCTTCAGGATTGTTAAGGCCTGCCATAGGAGTGACTTATAGGTTACCAGGTGTCCCATTTAAGGTTAGGTATAGGTATACTACACCTAAGTAAGAGGTGATTACACCAACTTACCCCAGCTGAGTGATCAGCCAGTTGTGTCAGATTGTTAGGCCAAGCCTGGGGTGGCATAATACATGCTGCAGCCCCTGGCAGGCCTTGGGTACACCAATGCCCTGGGTACCTAGTGTACACTGGTACAGGGGCTGACAGGGTGATCCACTTCCAATTGGTTATGCACCTAGGGTGCATAGTTTTAATTTAGTAGAGAGAACAGCAGGCTGGGGGTCTGATTGGCAGGCCCACAGCCTCAATATGTCAAAAACCAGTGAAGCAAAAAGCAAAAATTTGGGGTGACCATAGGATAGCAGACCCTACTCTCCTACACCATCGGTTTTGCAAATAAAAAAAATCAACATACAAAAAATTCACAGAAGAACACAGCATTGGAGGGAATCAAATTTCAAAAATACTCAACGCCACAAACTACATAGTTGGACATGACATAGACACAACATAGACAACAAATTCAACAGCCCTGTAGGTTGAAATGTGATACTTTTTTAACAAACAGAAGAGCAACCTTAATCAGGGCAAAAGCCAGGCAGTGAACTATTCAGGCTCACAACAATATTTAATTTAGCTTTGGATGATTTTTAACAAAAAGTTATACAAAATGAGCCAATGTAGTCTATTTTAGAGCACACTTGCGTGGTGAAATACTAGTCGACGTGTTTCGAACCAAATGATGTGAATTAACAGGGTTCTCCTTAGGACTCAGAACTCTCATCCAAAGCTAAATGCAATATTGTTGTGAGCCTGAATAGTTCACACGGGGAATAGGTTTGTGAATGGAAATCAGGACAGCTATAATGCGCCCTGAAGGATCCGTTTTGAGCCCCTCAATGCATATAGTGCTAATGAGTTACTTCCTTCTCCTCCGAGAAAGGATCAAACCCTCCCTCAGGCAGACTCAGAAGGTCTAGCCCCACCTGCAGTTTTGTCAATCTGGTAAGACCATACTTGAGCAATCTACTAGCCAATTGTCATCTACAAACATGAAGGGCTTGAATATTCAATACGGTCTCCCATCACACACTCATATTAAGCCATTTAGTGCGGCGCAAAATTCGCCGCACTGCAGGCGTTCAAGTGCGCGGGCGGGGCCGCGTCGGCCAACGGATGTGGGCAGGACACTAGCGAGGTAGTGCTCGCAGCGGCCGACGGGTGCAGCGCAGGGGCTAAGGCTGCACAACATAAGCATCCAAGGAGATTCTCTCGGGTGGATCGCCTCTTTACTCACCAGAAAAATGCAAGTTTTCCACTTCCCCTTCACACCCAAACCCAGGGAAATCATCTGTGGAGTAGCCCAAGGAGCCTCACTGAGCCCTACCCTCTTCAACACTTATATGATACCTCTGGCCAGCATCACCAAAACCAACGGGTTCAAATCATATCCTACTCTGATGACAAACAACTCATGTACAAAAGCTGTGCATTAAGCCTTTTCCCATTTTGCATGTGTGCTATACAATGCAGCATTCATGCACAGTTGAGAAAATAAGGAGAAATTAAGGCATTTCTTCTCATTACACCAGCCTCGTGGAAGCATTAGGTTTTGGCACAAATTCATGCCTACCAATGTAAGTAGATAGGGATTTGCATCAAAACCCATAGAACACTCATTGACGCAAATTACAGGAGAGGCCATGTCCGTGTGGCGAAATAGATAGCAAGGCTAGATAATTTTGGAAGTCATACATAACATAAAATTAGAGATGGGTAAAAGTGAACAACAGGGATTTTTTCACCTTGTAGTTTTGAGCTTCACTCTTGTTGTCTACCTGATATTACTCAGGCATCCATGGTAAATTTATCCCTGTTATTCACATTTATCCATCTATAAATGTATAAGTCCCTTTCTTCCACTTTGTGGCCACCTCACCTGGTGTTTTAGAGAGAGCCTTATACACCTGAACAATTTTTTGTCTATTCCTTAAAACACACATTGAGTTTCTTGGTGGATTTGTATGTCTTCGTAAAGGGAGCTGATACTTTAGAAATATCTCAACTTCTATGGTTAAGATTGCTCTTTTTATGTGTCACCTTATCTTAACGACAGGCTGCTAAAAAATAAATGAGAGCTGAAGGTGTTACTCTGTTTCTTGCCTGTGCTGACGATTTGTAGGTGGCGTGGGTTTCACAATAATCATAGTTTGATGTGTTCAGACTGTTGCAGTAACTATGACAGAGTACATTTCTATTCCTCCCAAGAGTCATGTTTTGCCCTACCCTTGCCACTTCACAGCACAACCAACACACATGACCATTCTTTAACTAACTATTGGCTTTATCATTCAATATTTTTGCCTGTTTAAAGATGATAATGCAAAGCAATTCTGTTTCTAGACCTGCAACTTTTCTGAGTCCATTAACTTATGCCACACACCCATCCTGACTAGTTCAGCAAGAATGAGCATGTTGGGGACATGGTCAGAGATGCATGAAGATGACAGTGTGATTGCCGAGCTCCGGTGCCTGAGGCCCTCACGACCATGAGTGCAAGGGCAAACTCTAGGGAGGCAAAGAACTTGGCAGGATTGCTGTGGCTTCTGCGTACGGGGAGCAAACAACCTGTCATCAGCACCGGGAAAGCGACGCGGCAGGCAAGATGGCAATGGGTGCATAGGGAATACTGCAATTCACCAGTTCGGGGCCCGGAGATGGGTGTGCAGTGACCTGAGGTGACCAGCAGATGACTACACCCTGAACCCTATTTACGATGGAGGGGGACTGCAGAGCACCAGCAGGGCTCACAGTGGAGACAACAATACAGTACAATGTGGAGCTCACACGGTGGATCAGCCTGCTAAAATACAGGACCCACCTACAGCATTCCCGAGGGCAAGCAACAGGAGATCCCCTGCGCACACACCACCCCAGGAGAGAACACATGGGATCAGTTGCCCACCGGCATCAATGGCAGCTGCAGCACCTGGTGAGGTGCACTAGAAGGGCAGGAAAAGAAAAGTGAAGTGGAGAGGTGAGGTGAAACCTGGTAGATTTGTAGGGAGGGAGGAGGGGAAAAGCAGCAGCAGGGTGCTCATGACGAGGGTGTAGCAGGTGAGATAGTCCCAGAAGGATGAAACACCCATCTATGTGGCATGCCTGGAGGGGAGACAAGAATCCAAGAAACTGTGCAAACGGACACGGAGCCTAGACCGGAACTCCTGCCGAAGGTGACTCCACTGCCGGGCGCATCCCCGACCACTCCTGGTGCCTACTTGCAATCTTCTAGTAGGCCCTGACCCCAACCTACGGAGGCCCCCATCAATATCAAACGTGCAACCCCCTTAGACACCTGCCAAAGAAGAAACTGCGCTCAGTCTCTCCCAAAATGATATCCTTCAAGCATTCTTTTTAGATGGGTAGTGTTCAACCTCTCCAATATATCATGTATTTCAGTGGAAACTGTAAAGTGGCTGTGAGTGCAGGGCATCCTGTAGCAGGCACATTGTGGGCTGCAGAAATATGAGCCACAAGAGTGCTCCCTCATCCTCCTGTTTACCATTGATGTACCAAATAACTGATACATCCATTTACTCAGTGATTCATTCATGCACTCACGTCATTCCATGTGCCCACTTGGGTAGTCATTCATCCATTCACTCATTTATCCAGCAATTCATCTATACCCATTTATCGGAATATTCACTCACCTATTCATTTATCAGTCAATGCACTAAATCACTCAACCATCCATGTGCTCACCCAGGGAAAACAAGTTGGCAAACATGTTTCTCTGTTGTCCATTCAGTGTTGAACAAAGAGAGCAGGAACAGGCGAATAGCCCTCAAAGTAATATATTTTTCTTTGTTGGATGCTTTCATCCACAGCTCTTTTTATTATTTTAGAAAATATGAAGACAGAATGAGGAGAATAACAATTTGTTATTCTTTAGGAGTTTAATGAGTATGGGCACCGATTTTAGTTATAGACACAATTGCAGTGCACCTGATAATTGTGTTTATTTTGTGTTTACACATATATATTTTATAAGCTCAAAACGTATGACCGGGAGAAGGTGTGCCACAATTGTGCATCTCATGGCACCACTCCGCCTGCTATAGCAACAAAGCATTAGGTACTCAAAACAAATTTCCAGCACTCTGAACTTAATTATCAAGGGCCGCACAACGGGGTGCTAAATCGACGCAACGCTTGAGATGCAATTTATCAAGCCATGCAAGGCCACCTTCCTTGGCCCTAAGTGGCTTGATAAATCAAGAGTAACTCTGCCTAAGGGAGGCATTCCATGGGTGGTGCATGGTTTTTCCCATGCAAAACCCATGGATTTTGATGCAGTCCGAGATTTACCATAAGTGGTTGTTAGAAGGCGACCTCAGAGGGGCCCGGAGGGGGCCCTGACTGTCCTGAGACCCACCCTCAAAGTATCGTAGCCGGGCACTGGCGGGAGACTCCGCAGGGAAGGAATCTCGTATCTAGGATCGTACACTCGGCACCACACGACAAAGAGACACCACACCGAGGGTTCTTAGGATTCAAGCTTTATCAAATCGAAGTAGTAGGATCTTTATGATCGGCAAGGCAGATATTTACAAGCAGAGCATGGGCTCACAGAGTCTTGGCGGGGGTAGGAGGTAGCGGGACAGTCTTTGGGGGGATATGGATCAAATGCAGGAGCGTACCCGGCGCACAGCTCACAATCCTCGAGCTGGGGGATACGCTTTTCGTCGTGGGGTCCGGCGGGACCAAGGAGAGTCTGGGGGAGCCGCGAGTCACTCAGCAGGCTCAAGCACAAGTTCAGAGGCCTTACGATCTTCAGGGAGCCGCGAGTCACTCAGCAGGGCTCAAGCACAAGGTCGGAGGTCTTACGATCTTCAGGGAGCCGCGAGTCACTCAGCAGGCTCAGGTACAAGTTCGGAGGTCTTACGATCTTCGGGGAGCCGCGAGTCACTCAGCAGGGCTCAAGCACAAGTTCGGAGGTCTTACGATCTTCGGGGAGCCGCGAGTCACTCAGCAGGGCTCAAGCACAAGTTCGGAGGTCTTACGATCTTCGGGGAGCCGCGAGTCACTCAGCAGGGCTCAGATGTTCCAAGGCGAATCTGCCGGACAGTCCCAGAGCACCCCTTGTTATAGGTCGACCCCTCTTTGATGTCCGGAGTCGGTGCAGGCAGGGGTCTTGTCACCTGGGGGTCGCTTGTCGGGATTTCCTGCCATTGTCTTTTGATCCTTTCAGGGCCGGGTCGGGAGGAGTCCCAGACACCCAGCAGGCGTGGAGCCAGCCCTCAGGGAGGCCGGAGGGCCGATCGAAACCCATCGTCCCAGGGGAGTTCAGAGGTGCGATAGAAACTGCTCCTCCCTCTCTCATCCCCTGGAAGCGTGATGTCCTCCAGCCGGAGTGGCGCCTCTAGGCCCGGGTTGTGCTGGGGCCGGGCGGCCATCTTGGTGCATGAAGGGGGCACGTGTGCCCGGGGTGGCCGAAAGGAGAGAGGCCATGGACGGGGAGGCCCGGGTCGCGTGTGTGTGTTCTGGTGGAAAGGATCGGCTGGGCCGTGTGCTTGGGGTCCCATCGGACCAGGTTAGGTAGTGCGAGGACAGGAAGAGCCATGCTACGAGGCCGGGTCTAACACGCGTCCCCCCCAGCTGAAAGCCGGAAAGAACTACCCATCATCTTGGGGGGTTCTCTTCGCTGAGGCGGAAGAACCGGGAGAGGCCGTCAGCGTTGGCGTGGTCCGTACCAGGGCGATGTTCTACGGTGAAATCCATCCCCTGGAGGGAGATTGACCACCGCAGTAGCTTGGGGTTTTCTCCTCGCATCTGCATGAGCCATCGCAAGGGCCGATGGTCGGTTTGGACTTTGAAATGGGTGCCAAACAGGTAAGGGCGCAGCTTTTTGAGGGCCCAGACTACGGCAAATGCTTCGCGCTCAATGGTGCTCCACCTTTGTTCTCTGGGCAACAGCCGCCGGCTGAGGAAGGCGATGGGCTGGTCTAGGCCTTGGTCATTCACCTGGGACAGGACGGCCCCAATGCCATGCTTGGAGGCATCGGTCTGGACTACAAACTCCTTGGAGTAGTCGGGAGCCTGGAGGACGGGGGCCGTGCACATGGCCTTCTTTAGGGCATCGAACGCTTCCTGGCAGGCAGTCGTCCACTGCACCCTCTTGGGCTGTTTTTTGGATGTGAGTTCGGTGAGGGGGCCAACCAGGCTGCCATACCCCCGGATGAACCTTCGGTAGTAGCCAGTGAGGCCCAGGAAGGCTCGGACCTCCGTTTGGGTGGTGGGTGGTTCCCAGGCTAGGATGGCGTCGATCTTTGGCTGTAGAGGGGCGACCTGACCGCTCCCGACCTGGTGCCCCAGGTAGACTACTGATCCTTGCCCAATCTGGCACTTGCTGGCTTTTACTGTGAGGCCTGCCTGGCGCAGGGCGGTTAGCACTCTCCGGAGGTGCTGGAGGTGCTCACTCCATCCGGAACTGAAAACGGCGATGTCGTCTAGATAGGCCGCACTGAACTGTTCCATCCCGGCCAGGACCCTATTCACCAGTCGCTGGAAGGTGGCCGGGGCATTTTTCATTCCGAAGGGCATTACGCGGAAGCGATAATGCCCATCTGGGGTGGAGAAGGCGGACCGCTCCTTGGCTTCCTCTGTGAGCGCAATCTGCCAGTATCCGCAGGTGAGGTCGAATGTGCTGAGGAACCGGGCCGCCCGAGTCGGTCAATGAGCTCGTTGGCTCGGGGGATGGGGTGGGCATCGGCCCGGGTGACGTCATTGAGCCCCCGGTAGTCCACGCAGAATCGGAGCTCGGGGGCGACACCGGGGGCCGCTGCCTTCGGAACTAGGACCACGGGGCTGGCCCAGGGACTATCGGATGGCTCGATCACCCCCAGGGTCAACATCTTCGAGACTTCAGCTTGAATGCAGGACCGGACCCGGTCAGGGACTCGGTAGGCTCGGTGTCTTACTGGCGGGCTGTCCCCGGTGTCCACGTCATGGACACACCAGTCGGTGACTCGGGGAATCAGGGAGAAGAGGTCGGAGAATTGTCCTAGGAGCTGGCGACAGTCCGCTTGTTGCTGGTCAGTGAGGGATGGGGAGAGGTTCACTCCTTCCACGGAGCTATCCTTCTCCTTGGCACACAGGAGGTCCGGGAGGGGATCGGACTCATCTTCGGCCCCGTCATCGGTGGCCAGCAGGAGGCTCAGTTCTGACCGCACGAAGTGAGGCTTGAGGCGGTTCACGTGTAGGACCCGCAGGGGATCCCGGGGCGACTGGACGTCCACCAAGTACGTGACTGGACTCTTCCGCTCAATCACCTTGAAGGGCCCGGTCCACTTGTCCTGGAGGGCGCCAGGCTTCACGGGGGCCATGACCCATACCTGCTGGCCCGGCTGGAACTCGACCAGAGTGGCATTCTGGTCGTACCAGCGCTTCATCTCTTCTTGGCTTGCCTCCAGGTTGGCCTCGGCCAGCTCTCGGAACTTCCTGGTCTGGTTCCGGAGGGCCAGAACGTATTGGAACACATCTCGTGGGGTGGTCTGGGGTGCTGCCTCCCACCCTTCCTTAACCAAGCTGAGGGGACCTCGGACGGGGTGTCCATATAGTAATTCAAACGGGCTGAACCCCAAGGACTTCTGTGGGACTTCCCGGTAAGCGAACAGGAGGCAGGGGAGCAGGACGTCCCACTTACGCCGGAGGGGTTCTTCTAGGCCGTTGATCATCCCTTTCAGAGTCTGGTTAAACCTTTCTACTAGGCCGTTCCCCTGGGGATGGTACGTGGTGGTGAACTTATAGGACACCCCACATTGTTGCCACAGGGACGTCATGTATTTTGAGATAAAATTAGTGCAGCGATCGCTCACGACCTCGCGGGGAAAACCCACCCGGGAAAAGATCCCCATCAGGGCTCGGCCCACCACGGGAGCCGTGACGGTGCGTAGGGGGATCGCCTCAGGGTATCGGGTGGCGTGATCCACTAGGACCAGGATGAAACGGTGACCTTGGGAGGTGGGGGGATCCAGGGGCCCCACGATGTCGATTCCGACTCGTTCGAATGGGGTACTGACGACCGGGAAGGGTTGGAGGGGAGCCTTGCGCTTCCCCCCACTCTTCCCACTAGCCTGGCACGTGGGACAGGACTTGCAGTGGGCTTCTACAGCTGCTCTCATCCTAGGACAGTAAAAGTGAGTCACGAGACGGCTGTAGGTTTTGTCTTGACCCAGGTGGCCGGCAAGGGGGACATCGTGGGCCAAGCCCAGGAGGAAGTCTCGGAAGCGTAGGGGTACCACCAGCACCCGGCCGGATCCTAGCTCCACCGACTTCTGCTCACTGTACAAGAGGTTATTCTCCCAATAAACTCGGTGCGTTCCGGTTTGGTCGCCTGCGGCTTGGCCCTCGGCCTGGTGCCGCAGTCCGACCAGGGAAGGACAGGTGGCTTGCTCCCGGCAGAACTCCTCCCGGGTGGGCCCGCCCTCGTGGCACCACGGGGCCAATTCGGCCAGATCGTCTAACTCGGGGACCGGGGTGGTGTCGGACGGTGAGGGTTCGTCGCTGGCGACTGACCCTCCCGATGGGGGGACGGGAGGACCCTCGGCGGGGACTGCTCTGACTCCCTCGGTCAGGGGGTCCTCGAATTCCCCCAGGGGGGTGAGTCGGGCGGACATAGATCGGGTGGTGGCGCACACCCACTCGGGAAGCCCCATCATCCCTAGGTGGGCCTTGCGCTCGACGTACTTCCAGGGAGAACTCTCCAGGTCGTTCCCTAAGAGGCAGTCGACCGGCTGGGAGGTTCTTACGGCAACCCTCAGTTTACCTATCACCCCTCCCCACTCAAACGGCACCAGGGCTACCTGACACATACTCTCTCTATTATCTGCGGAAATTACGGGGCAAAAGACGTTGGGTAGGATCTGCTCCTCGGGGACTAAGTGCCTGAGGACACCGGTGATGCTGGCCCCGGTGTCTCG
This sequence comes from Triturus cristatus, assembly GCF_964204655.1. Classification (NCBI taxonomy): domain Eukaryota; kingdom Metazoa; phylum Chordata; class Amphibia; order Caudata; family Salamandridae; genus Triturus; species Triturus cristatus. The sequence goes on along the minus strand of NC_140579.1, from coordinate 621,895,494 downwards.
CAGGGCTTCTATTTGGTGGCCATTGATCTTGACGAGCTGCCCGTACTTCTTCGTATTGGAGGGCAGGAGGCTACCAGGGACCATCTCTCTATCTCCCAGGGATACTAGGGCCATAGCTGCGGGTTCCCTCTCCCCGGTGTCCTCAACCTCCTCCCCCAGGGCTACGTTGGCTATCTGTCTAGCCGGGTTTGCAGCAGGGGGGACCTGGGGGGCCATGGGGCACTCCGGGTCATTGGCGTAGTGCCCGGGCCTCTGACAACGGAAGCAAGTGATGGTTACCCGGTGCCCCCGTCTCCCGGGGGTCCGGAGACTGGTGGGGGGGCGCCGGGAAAGGTGGAGGTTGGGCCTTCGGGGGACTCGACTGGGACTCTCTCTGTCCTCCCTGGTTCCCTCCCCCTCTCTGGCGGGGTGGTCCCTGACTGACTCGGGGGTATTCTCCTACAATGCTCCGGGGGACCCGGGTGTTGGTCCAGCGGTCTGCTTCCACAGCCAGCTTCCAGGGATCGGTGAGTTTGCTGTCGAGCAGATGCTGGCGTAGTTCCACAAAGCAGTTCGCCGCCAGGTGTTCCCACAACATGAGGTCGGTGAGTTCCTCGAGGGTGGTGACCTTGCTGCCCTTGATCCACCCATCGAAGGCCCGACTGAAAAAGTTTACATACTCCACCCAGGTGGTGCCCGGGATCTTCCTGCAGTCCCGGAATCGCTGACGGTACATCTCTGGGGTGAGGCCGTACCTAGTGAGGAGAGCCTCTTTCATGTGGCTGTAGGAGGTCTGCAGGGAGAGGGGTAGGTCGAGCAGGGTGTCCCTTCCTTCGCTTAGAAACCGTCCCCACAGCCCTGCCCCCCAGTCCTTCTGCGGGACCCGATGAGAGGTCATGGAGACCTCGTAGGCCCTGAACCATTGTTGAATGTCATCATTTTTATAATATTCTTTGACCACGTCCTTGGGGATGTGGACCTTCTGTTCCGCCGGGGAGGCCGCCTCTCGGTTCCCTGGGGGCCTCCCTTCCTCGTTTTTGGCTTTGAGCTCGATCTCCTTCAAGCTGCGTTCGTGCTCTAGTTGGAGCTTCCTTCCTTCGTGCTCCCGTTGGAGCTTCTTCTCTTCCAATTCGCCTTGTACGCGCATTTGTTCTACTGCTAGCTTTTTTTCCGCTAATTTCAATTCGCCTTCGATTTTGAGTTTGGCTAACTCGAGTTCGTGATTGCGACTTCTCTCTCTGTCTGCGAGTTCTTCCGGGGACAGGCCCCCGTCTGGCACGAAGCCTCGCACCTGATTGCTGCTGCTTTCGCCTTGGGTGGGTTCTGCTTCGTCGTGTCGCTCCCCCATGCCTTCTGGGCGGGAGGCCCCGGCATCCACCCAAGCTTTCAGTGCTTTCTGCAAATCTTCTTTGGTGTTGAGACCGGTGGTAGCGATTTTAAGTTCTTTGCAGAATTGCTTCAGTTCTTTGTGCGTGTATTCTTCTAGTTGTTCCACCTGGAACACCCTGTTGGTGTTGGTTTCTGCGGGGCTCATGGCGCTTCCTTCTGCCATCTTTGTCGGTAGTGCGTCAGTCGTTCACGGTACGATCTCTAGGTTATGGGCCCTGTGAGAAGTTGGCCTGGTATATGATGCTCACTAGTTAAAGTGATCACCTTGTACCATGCCAAGCAACCCTTATGGTGTGGTTGTAAGTCAACCTTTTCGGACTAGCTGCCCTAGTGGTAGCGTAGGCTAAGCAGTCTTTGAGGCTAAACTCGTGAAGCGTGTTAAGCCAGCTGTTTTACCAAATGCAACCCCCTTTTATACCAATGAAAGGACACCACACAGATATATATTCAAAATATATATGTATTTATTTCTCAAAGTAACCCCTAGTCTCTTTATGAGCACAGGAGCACAAATCGTCAAACAAGATTACAGTAGAATACACAGAAGTTGCACTTTATATGGATAGGCCCTGGTGGCCGCTCGAACCATATACTAAAATAGTGGTATAAGTACCACGAACAGAAAAGGGAAAAGGCCTAGGGCCTCTAGAATCGCTGGGCCTACAAGGAGCTAACTTCAGTTAGTGACCAGCAGGTCCACGGGTGGCGTGTGCAGAGCAAATAGTCACACGCGTGCTCCCATAGGTTTCAATGGGTGCGTAAAAAGTACAAAGTTACTGCAAAAAGGATCTTCCGGATGGACTAGGAACTCAAGATTTTGAACACAGGCACTAGAGATGTAATACTACACTTGGGCACAGGTGTGCCAGCTTTACCTCACCCACAGGAAGCGGGTGCATAGGCCTCGAAGTGCGTCGGGTTTCTTCTATCTGTTCCGTGGAGCCTGAAGACAAAGATGCTGCAGGCGGTCGGTCCGGGAGAGATGCAGTGGATCCAAGAGTGGATCGGAGATGTTGAAGACCTGTAAGCAGAGGGGACAGTGTTCACAGTCACTAGCCAGTGACCGGCGTGGCACCAGGTGGGTACCAGGCAATGTCGGGTGCAAACAGGAAGAAAGGTGTAGCTTGTCTCTGCAGCCACGTGGTCCCTGGAGGTCGACGACGTCCAGGAGTCGGTTCACGAGCTGTCCCACGCAGGCTCTCGCTGTCGGCAGTGTCGGCAACTTGATCGAAGCAAACAAGCCTTGGCAAAAGCAATTGTTGTAGGAGATGAAATAAGCTGATGGTTCTGACCAGCAAGGTCAGAAGGACTGCTCCTTTGGAGGGGAGCAAGGGCCAGTCTGGAGCAACCAGACCAGCAGTGTATTTCGTAGAGTTCATCGCCAAGATGGCTACTAGCCAGCGGGCCAGCAACCGGTTAGGCGCGTCGAGTGGCAAAATGCAGAAGGGCCCCCCGCAGATCGTGGAAATGCTGGAGGGCTCACCTTTGGTGCAGATGCTGCTCGGGTGTTGGGCTTCTCAGATCCCAAAGCACAACTTGGAGGGAGCCTCGGTTGTTGCACTTGTCAGCTTGTCGTGGTCGTTTCAAGATGGCTGGCTCCACGTGTCTCGGTGCCTCCACGGGTCTCCTCTTTTCAGGGACTGTGGATCGGGCGGTGAGAGGTCTGGAGGTCCAGGTCTTGTCAGTCTCTGGGCTCGGGCTCCGGCGGGAGGCGGCGGCAAAGCAGACGTTGATTCGCTGGATGGTGCTTGCGTTAGCAAGGTGGTCACTCCCTGACCACAGGGAAGATTGGCTTCAGTCCTCTGGGCAGCAGAGCGTCGAAGTTCCCGTCTTCTTCTTAGTGTTAAGTTGATTCCAGGATGTCTGAAGTCTTAGGACACAGCTCCTACCTTTAAGCGGATTCTAGGGGCCGGACTACCTGCTAGGTCCCTCCCTATGGGTGGGACCAGGAAGGGGGGTGGTTACACCCCCAATCCTTTGTCCAGCTCGCCCCAGGCCCGGGACTGGTGTGCCCCAGGACCGGTTTGAACTGGCATATGCACCGAGGCTCCTTGTGAGCCACAGGCATGTCTGGTTTCTTTCAAGCCCTACCTGACCAATACACAAAATCCTGTCTGGGGTGGTGCATGCACCTCCCCTGGCAGGAAACCCTTTGTCCACACCTCCCAAGCTGGAAGGACTCCCAGCCGCAGGAGGGCAGACTTGTGTCTGTGGTGGCAGCATCCATTTTGTGGAGCTGAGGCTATGTCTGATTTTACCCGGGTTTCAGGTACTGTACATGTCGTGTCCCTCTAGAAGGGTGGAATGCTAACCCCGTCGCCAGAATTGGCGAGGGGTTAGTATTCCAATTCGTATGACACCTTACTCGACATGTTTTGATAAAGCCAAACCAAAGATAGCATTTAACCGCGAGGTTCATAATGCACTTAAGAGTATATGGTATGACGATATCTGGAAACAGTAGAAGGAAGTTGTTCCGACCACCGCAGACAGGCTCAGCTCATGCCAGAGCACCATCTCACATGGAACCAAGCACTCTGCCTTCAGGATTGTTAAGGCCTGCCATAGGAGTGACTTATAGGTTACCAGGTGTCCCATTTAAGGTTAGGTATAGGTATACTACACCTAAGTAAGAGGTGATTACACCAACTTACCCCAGCTGAGTGATCAGCCAGTTGTGTCAAATTGTTAGGCCAATCCTGGGGTGGCATAATACATGCTGCAGCCCCTGGCAGGCCTTGGGTACACCAATGCCCTGGGTACCTAGTGTACACTGGTACAGGGGCTGACAGGGTGATCCACTTCCAATTGGTTATGCACCTAGGGTGCATAGTTTTAATTTAGTAGAGAGAACAGCAGGCTGGGGGTCTGATTGGCAGGCCCACAGCCTCAATATGTCAAAAACCAGTGAAGCAAAAAGCAAAAATTTGGGGTGACCATAGGATAGCAGACCCTACTCTCCTACAGGCCCGAATCCCGTCGCTTGCCACCAATGTTAGAAGGCGACCTCAGAGGGGCCCGGAGGGGGCCCTGCCTGTCCTGAGACCCACCCTCAAAGTATCGTAGCCGGGCACTGGCGGGAGACTCCGCAGGGAAGGAATCTCGTATCTAGGATCGTACACTCGGCACCACACGACAAAGAGACACCACACCGAGGGTTCTTAGGATTCAAGCTTTATCAAATCGAAGTAGTAGGATCTTTATGATCGGCAAGGCAGATATTTACAAGCAGAGCATGGGCTCACAGAGTCTTGGCGGGGGTAGGAGGTAGCGGGACAGTCTTTGGGGGGATATGGATCAAATGCAGGAGCGTACCCGGCGCACAGCTCACAATCCTCGAGCTGGGGGATACGCTTGTTGTCGTGGGGTCCGGCGGGACCAAGGAGAGTCTGTGGGAGCCGCGAGTCACTCAGCAGGCTCAAGCACAAGTTCGGAGGTCTTACGATCTTCAGGGAGCCGCGAGTCACTCAGCGGGGCTCAAGCACAAGGTCGGAGGTCTTACGATCTTCAGGGAGCCGCGAGTCACTCAGCAGGCTCAGGTACAAGTTCGGAGGTCTTACGATCTTCAGGGAGCCGCGAGTCACTCAGCAGGGCTCAAGCACAAGTTCGGAGGTCTTACGATCTTCGGGGAGCCGCGAGTCACTCAGCAGGGCTCAAGCACAAGTTCGGAGGTCTTACGATCTTCGGGGAGCCGCGAGTCACTCAGCAGGGCTCAGATGTTCCAAGGCGAATCTGCCGGACAGTCCCAGAGCACCCCTTGTTATAGGTCGACCCCTCTTTGATGTCCGGAGTCGGTGCAGGCAGGGGTCTTGTCACCTGGGGGTCGCTTGTCGGGATTTCCTGCCATTGTCTTTTGATCCTTTCAGGGCCGGGTCGGGAGGAGTCCCAGACACCCAGCAGGCGTGGAGCCAGCCCTCAGGGAGGCCGGGGGCCGATCGAAACCCATCGTCCCAGGGGAGTTCAGAGGTGCGATAGAAACTGCTCCTCCCTCTCTCATCCCCTGGAAGCGTGATGTCCTCCAGCCGGAGTGGCGCCTCTAGGCCCGGGTTGTGCTGGGGCCGGGCGGCCATCTTGGTGCATGAAGGGGGCACGCGTGCCCGGGGTGGCCGAAAGGAGAGAGGCCATGGACGGGGAGGCCCGGGTCGCGTGTGTGTGTTCTGGTGGAAAGGATCGGCTGGGCCGTGTGCTTGGGGTCCCATCGGACCAGGTTAGGTAGTGCGAGGACAGGAAGAGCCATGCTACGAGGCCGGGTCTAACAGTGGTAGATCTGGGAATGCGCCAAAAAGGCTACACCTCCCCAGGTGAGACATAACGACGAGAAATATGATTATGTCCCCTCATTTTTTCCTGCATTCTGCAGCACACATGTAAAGAGGAAAATGCCTCAGGGGATTGTTTTTGCTCAGGAAGGGGTCCCTTTCTGCACAAAAACAATCATGCTAGCAATGCAGGAACCCTTGCACCATGGTGCAAGAGTGCCTGCATTGGCGCTAGGCAGTACATTCTGCACCAGCAGAGGGAAAAGCAGAAGTGTGCTGTACAATGTTAAATACAGCGCATTGCTGCCCTTTTCCTATCACAAAGCGCAGCAAAGTCACTTGCTGCGCTGCATGATATTATGATAAATATGTCCCTGACATAGGTGCTGGGCCTTTTAATTATATTTTTCTGGATAGGTGCTTTAGTTTCAGACAGCACAGCTCAGAAACAAATATAGGCAACGTTTGACTACTGTTTCTGAGCTGTACTATCTGAAAATAAAGCAGTAACTGAGAGAAATCTGGTGTAAATGAGTTTTGTTTACTCAGTACAGGACCACAGAAACAGGTGCTTTGCTAAGTGCACCAAAACACCTTGTGTAAGACCTATGTTAAACTCAACCGAAAATAAAAAAAATATATCCATACTTGATCTAGCAAAACGTAGGCCCAGGGCTTTAAGTTGTATGAAAAAACTGCTGGAACTCTCAAAGGGGCGTGGCCAATGTAATTAAGGGCGTGGCTTAAAACACCTAAGCTAAAACGTCTGTGTTTAGCATAGTGACCCACCCAACTTGTATTGTGCTGTTTCTGTCATTGCATCCAGATATATGATACAACATATAACACCATACTTACAACAAGTCAGGACTATTGGCTTTGTCAGTGGTTGTTAGTTGCATAAGATAAATAAGCAGCAACTATGGCTTGTATATAATATTGAAGAAGCTTCCACTTAAGGCCCTGGTGACACCCCAATGTTGCTGTTCCTGAGTTTAAAAAAGAGCAGGGAAATCCAGAGAGAAAATGACTATCTTTAAAGGATTTCCTTTCCCCCATAATGCTCACCTGGCATGCCGTAACTTCTCCACTATTGAGAAATGAGCAGTGTGAGCAAGCGCACATACATGTGCCTGCTGTCAATGCAATCCAGAAAAAAACAGACCGCCTGTGCCTGGGCACAAAACAGAGCCGATAGAGACCTGTTTCGAGGCCCGCTTTAAAAAAAACACTGCCGGTGCTCAGCACCCGGCCCACTTAAAGCCCTGCATACACCTGTTTATTCTGCACATCCCAATTGTGTCTACATTATTGTGCATATTGGAGTAGCTCTTTCCATTAGGAAAGAGGCCTGACAAACCATATAGTGCAATATTTATTATTGATGTTTCTGATTAGGCAGCATTATGGCTTTTTGGCTTTTTTTTTTTTTGCAGTTTATATAGGCGAACCCGACCCAAATGGTTTTGGTGCGCTTTACATAAGCACCAGCTACATTACACAAGTTTTAGGCACATGGAGATTAACTGCTTAAACTCTTCAAACCTTAAAAGAGAGATGTGCGTGGCTAGCTTCATTCTACTTTCTGAGAAGCCTTTTGAAAAAAGTATCGAATGTTCTGCTGTTTCTCTGATTCCTTCCTGCTTTGAGAGGAAACTTGAGGCAGGACTTCAGGATGCCCGACCAGAGATGCAAATGTACCTCTACACACAACAAGGGGGACATTAGCATCGCAAAAGACCCGTACACTCTTAATCCAGTCTGGGGGCTGGGCACGCTTCTAAGAGCGCACCTTTCTACAGAGAAGCAAAATGAAAGGGCTGAGGTGTGCAAACCCAGGCTGTCTCTGCACAGCCACAATATACTACCAGTTAAACAATTGCAACCTTTAAACGATGTAGGATTTTGAAGGTGCAGCCAATTGTATCTGTACATTGCATGTTAGATTTAATTATAACATCTACTGATACTGTTTTAGCTAAAGTGATTGAATAAAAGCACTATGTACAAACACTTTTATAATCAAATGCTGCTTTTCCCCCCAATATGAAAGAGTTATTTTTTATTTCCTCTCTAATACATTTAACCACAGTAAAGAACAAACACACATTCTCCCACCATTTAACAAAAAATGTGCACCTGTATGAAAGCGAACAGGAATCGAGAGGAAGGGCAATCGCCCCTTTGGAAGAACAGACAGTTAGCGGCTCTGAGTTTCGCCCACCCCAGACCCTTCCCATACACTCGGTGTGGAAGACTTGGGGGGCTAAAAAGCACCCTCTGAGGCTGCGTGTAAGGCGTGGCAGTCGAAGCCCTAGCAGTGAATGGAACACATTAACAGCTCCGTGGGGGAGATGCTGAAGGTGAGAGCTGCTCTAGGTCTTGGTGGGCACTTCTCACTCCTTCATGTAATATTTTTTAATTAAAAAAAAAAAAAACAACCAGCATCCTGATAAAGGGCAGGTTACGCATAAATCACTTATGTATTTTTTTTTGTCTTGCAACATCGAAATTTTACATTTAGAACAGGCGCTCTTTTGAGATATACCCCGTGTGAGCCTACAGTATTCTGATCAAATGGAATAGTAAATCTGTCGTACTGTCTCTGTAGAGGTGTGGAGCTTCCTTTTGTGCATTCATTTCCATAAGAGCACTAAGGCATTTCAACAAATGTAGTTTGCTGCTATTTATTTTAAATTAATTTTGCTAATTTTTTTATTCCTCCTGCAACTTTTGTGAGTTAGTCTTACAATTCACTGTTATATTGTGTGTAATGCCATGCCATGTTAGTGAAAGTAAATATGGAACAGTGCAAAGGTAAAATCTATAGCATAGTCAGAGCCAAATTATGCAGCAGGGTTGAGTAAATTATGGGGCAAGAAAAGGCAAGTTATGTGGCTAACGCATGATATTTTGTGATAGTATTACTTCATTATTTTTTCATTTTTACACTTGTTAACATAGGTCTGGGCATTAGCTGCACTTCATTAGTAACAGTTGAACACCTATATTGAGCGAAGATGCAAAAGAAAGAGAATCTGTCAGACTTTGCACAGGGCCTTTTACTGTGAGGCAACGCATGTCGCAGCATTTATAGCAACTTTTGAACCATTTGAGGTAGAATCTTTTTTTGGTGAACTCCACATCATAACTATTTGCCGTGAGCTGATGCAAGAGCGCCGGCTACTATTCAGACCTATCTTCAACAAAAGCCAAATACGGTTGTGTAGACAAGCGTTGCTTGCAAGCTTCTCTGGCGAAGACATTCAACTAAGCTGTTGTCTAGTAAAGTTTTTATCTGTAGCTGACCTTCGTTTAAAAGAAACAATAAGTGCACTGTAATAGTGTTTTAAGTACATAATTTTAAGGGTTTTTTGCACATGCAAATGTCTCAAGAAAATCATCAACAGGCTAACTATATGGCCATTTTCGATCTTTTTGAGGTGTCACTATGCACTTTAAATTCACAACCCTTGGCCTGATATCATTCTGTAGCCAAGACTCTGGTCAGGGGGGTAATCCTACCTCACGAACTGCCGTTAATACTTGACAACAGAAATGAAGAAATAAGAATATGGGTTACCAAGGTCGGGGGAGCTGACATTCTCCGCAATTTTAAATTACTTATTTTATTAAGAGATGATCAACTTTTTTGTAATGGTTTTTATTAACTGCACAATAAATATATTACTTACTTACTTACCACAGGTTAGGGAGCAGATGAAGGATTATATGGAGAATACAGCTAATCTATCATTGTGCGAATTATGCAAAAGCCGCACAATCACATAGTTACAGTGACACTGAGTATAGGAAAAGAGACAGGAACACAACTGTTTTACTGCCTCACAATTCATAATCTGCTATCTATTTAACTCTAAACATGGACCCCTAGGTAGTGTGCTACTTGCCTCAAAACGTATCAACGCCTCATCAAGGGTAGTTAGCTTAATATAAATCCAATTTACAATTACATGAAAAAATATTATGCCATAATCTAAATATGCAGATGTAAAAAAGTAAATTATGCTATTTTATGTCATACTTAAGGATGGGGAGACCAAAGGATAACGTTGACAGGTTTGTACCCTGTCCAAGCACGGACCTTTCCTTCTAGTCAGGGCAAGGGGGCTTACACTTCTGAAATAACCTCTGCTCACCCCCTTGGAAGCTTGGCATGAGCAGACAGGCTTATCTCAGAGGCAATGTGTAAAGCATTTGTACATAACACACGTAGTAACACAGTGAAAACAATACAAATGGACACCACACCAGTTTAGAAAAATAAAATACCTTTATCTAAACCAAACAACGACAAAAATCCAGCACACATATATCAAGATATCACTTTTAGAATGATTATTGCAAAAATAACGCTTGTAACAACCTATAGTTCCAACTGGGGTTATTACGACATCGTGACAGGCAGAAATCCCAAGTACGCCGCTGACTGTAAGGTCTACAGGCAGGCCATAAAGTCATATTGATCCCTAAGTAACAGTACCTTGGAAATCGAAGTCAACGGACGGTGCACAGCATCACAAAGGTAAATGGTTGATGGGCCAAGGCGAGGGTCAGCTCCTTACTGCCACAGGGGAGGCGAGGCGTTGAGTCCACAAGGCATCGAGTTCGGGCTGGCAGGGGAGGTGAGGCGATGTTGAGGCATCAATTCCGTTAAGCAGTCAGTGTTGATAAGTTTGGGAAGTCACCCACATCGGTTATTGACTCCGTGATGACGAGATGCAGGTACTGGTGACGACAGGCGTCAGTGCGAGCGCTAGCGTCGAGAAGAACGATAACTTGCAGGTGTCTGCGGGTGTCAGAGCTGCGGTGCAGTCAGGGCAGTGCGTCGTACACTTCACGAACGGTGCCCATGGCCTTGGTGCATGTTGCAGCATCACTGGCAGAATCGCTGACCCAGGAACTGGAATAGGCACCCTTTGGCAACCAGGAGTCCAGCAGAGAAAGTCAAGTGCTGTTTAGCAAGTGGCAGGTAAGATCTTTGTGTCCCTGAAACTTCAGAGCAGGAGGCAAGCTCTACTTCAAGCCCTTGGAGAATCTTCTTAAATAGGATACCAGAGCAAGGCAAAAGTCCATCCTTTCCACTGCCCACAGACAGAAGCAGCAGCTGCAGACCAGCCCAACAAAGCAACACTTGTTCCATTTGCTCTGTGTGCTGCACAGAGGCCAAGCATTGGGTCGGTATGCAATATGCACACATTTATGAACCAATGCCATGCGATGTAAGAAACTCTCACTGCCTTCATCTTCAACTACGAAGCCCTCAACTTTGCCCCATTAAGCACTGTCATCCCCAACCCAAATTCACCCAGACACCTATGGGCGACTCAGTTCACAGTATGCACTAGACAAGAATTCTATGTTGCATGAAAAAACGACAGAAAAATAACATCTGGCAAAACTAAATTTCACTTGGGGTATGCAGCATGAAATAAAACATGAAATGTAAACAGGGACTGTATCTCTAACATGGATTACTGTTGGTCAGGTGCCAAGGCTTAAATATGGTTACCCAGTTGCACAGTCTACAACTCTGGCTATAACACCATATCCTGGGAAGAGGGAGGAAGGCAAAAGCCACATCAAAGATCGGCTTGTTTTTGGATCAAGGTTCTAACAGAACCTCAAGCTGAGCCAGAGCCTGAATCAAAATTTCAGTGTCCTGACCCACCTCTAGTTTGTTTGATTGAAGAGTCAGGTCTTCAGCTTCTTGCAGAATTCAAGAAGAGAAGAAAGAAGGAGGTTCCGATGTGGAGAGGGATGTCGTTCTACACTTTAGGAGTGATGTAATAGAACGCCCATCATCCTAGTTCTGCATATGCGTGGAATGTATGCAGATTGGAGTCCTGCAGAACTGTGGTGTCTAGTCTGGTTGGTGGAAGGAGATGTGTGGTCTCTAAGTTGTCTTGTGCCTTCAGTGACTGTTTGAGGTGTTTCAAATGAGTGCGTTTGTGTAACAGGAGTCAGTGGACCTCCCTGAGGTGTTGTGTGATGTGAGTACTATGTGGGATGCTGTGGATGAGTAAGACTGCTGAGTTCTGAATGGTTTGTAGTCTTCTAATGGGTTGCTTGGTGATCTCAGAGTAGAGGTGGTTCTGGTAGTCTCACTTGCTAGTGACCGTTTTTCTATTGTTGCTTAGGAGCAATTTTGAAGATCATCCTCAGCATTTCCAGAGTGTGGTGATGGTGCTGACTTGTGCATTTATGTCCAGTATGCTGTTGATTATCTTGAGTTTCCTGATGTAGGTGCTGGGTGTGGTGTGGGTCCAGGCTTGGCTGGCTACCAGTTGGGAGTCCTATGGCGAGGTGTTCTTTACGAAAATCACTAGTTCTATCTTATTAGTGGTAAGCTTGAGACAGTTGACTCTCATCCATTTAGCAACTTTGGTCATGCAGGAGATGAACTTGACTCTTCTGTTGGACCTGTTGTCCGAGAGGGAGAGTATGAGTTGTGTGCGTTACAATCTCAGGCCAAGCGACTTGCACTACATGCAGTATCGACTTGGAAGAAAATGCTTTAACCAGGTTTCGGGAAGCACCCACACCTGCTGGCTGCAATCAGTCATTTGGAAATATGTGCAGACAGGTTTGAAAGTGGGATGAAAAAAGTGGAGGCTCTCTAAAAAGGGAAATGTAAAATACATTTCTGTTTCCCATAGTGTCACTCGACCGGCATTTTGTTTTTTTTCTGAGATGTTATTGTATCCTTATATATAACACAACAACTGACACACACCTAAAACCTGCCTGTACTATTTGCTTTCTCAATGGTTGTTAGCTGTTTAAGATAAATGAGTACCAGCAATAAATTGTAATAAATAATTACCATCGGACATGCTTAAATTCTGAAATTGTGAGACTGTGAATTAAATATTATCGAGGATGTGGAAGGGGCATATGACACTTCTTATAAACATGAGGGAAGATTAGTCATGTTCAAAGCATCCCTGTGCTCAGATTCTAAATGAATCTCTTGGCTGCATTTTTTACTGTTGACCATCAGGTGCTTCTTAAAACAATTTTGGAAAGAGATGGTGTTGTTGAACTGTACTGTTCTGCTTTGCATCAGTTCTTCTGAATGATACTCATTTATTTAAACTGCCTCCTTTGCTCTCAGATGCTTCCATCATTACATGGAGAGTAACCTGTGCCTTACCTTTGTCTAATAAAGCGCGGAATACGGCCGAACGGAGGTAAGTACATAAATAAACAAAACTAATTACATTGCGCACACTGCATCACCATGTGGAGTTGCAGCGTGCGCAATGTAATTCGTTTTATTTATTTATTTGTGTACTTACCTCCGTTTGGACATATTCCAGAGTTTACTACCCCCTCCCTGACCATCCCCCACCGCCCCGCAGCACTCCCTCCAGGAGCCGCTACTGGCTCTTTCAGAATCCTTGTTAGGCTGTAGGTATTTTGATAAGCCAACTGGAATTTTGACCCCTTCCTAACTTTATGGCTGTTTCCGATAGTTACCTTGTGGAAAAGATTACGCTCAAAACTTTAGGACTGGGTTCGATATGGAAATATTATATCCAATGCCATAGATCTAGTCTAGTCATACATTTACATCCATATAAATACATAGAGGGCCTTTGGGTCAGCTCTCTTCTGTCATTGCATTGGTCTGTCTGAGAGTCATTTACACTCTGCTTCCATTCATGAAAGTGAAGTGCATGGGGTAAAGGTTAAGTCACCAATAGTCATTGGCTCTCTTGTGAATGACAGCATTTTCTGATCATTTGTGGACAGCCACCTGAAGATGAGTGTGCATTAGTGTCAAGCCTAGTTGATCAGTCCTTTAGATTGGAATGTATTGTTCCCCTTTTAATTATTTTTCCTATTTTTATTCTAATGCTTCTTAAAAGGATTCTACAGTGCTCCAAGCGGTCCTGAAGGGTCACTTGCTTGCTGCTCATTTCATCTGCAGTACACCGCATCTCACTTGGATGCTTCCTCTACACCAGGAGACCATTATGGATATTGTATATCACAGGTTTACCATTCCAAGATGGGAAATACATTGGTTCTAAATGTGGTGGCCATGGGTGAACTTTGAAACCACCACATGTACTTGATGTAAACCTAGAACCATCAGGCATGATGTGAAATGCCTCCTTGAGTATACAACTGGTAGTATAGAATTTAAAAACAGGGCTAAGCCAATACTAAGCTTCATCCCATGGACACAGGACACAAATTTGTACTCTTTCCTAAAAGGGGCAGGTGAGGCAACCCCCAAGTGTCCAACAGATTGAAGTCCACGACTTTGAGTAGTGCCCTCTCATTATTGATATCCAAATGTGTCAAGTATGGTATGTAGAGGCATCCACCACTCATCTTTTTTTCCTTTTTCTGGAGTAGTGCACTATTCACCAAAAAGTGCTTCAATACCTCATCAAGGGTAGTAAGCACTATATAAATACAATCACAAACTTCCAATCACCTCTTACTACTAGACAATTCCTGAGGAATTCTAATATCTAGCTAACCTGAAGGCAAAGATGGCTTTAGTACCATTACTTGTGGAGACTTACACCACAGTAATCCTTGAGTCCATGGTAATGATTTTAATAAAGATGTGTCTCACCTCAGAGTACATCCAAGAATTAAGAAGGATAATGGCTAAGGTGTTCCTGAAAAGAGTGGCTTAACTGTTCTTAGGGAGGAGAGTGTATGACAGTGGAGGAGGGAGAACGGCTTTTGCTGACTACTTGCCCCACTCAGGCTGCATCAAAGCAGGTGGTCTGAGCCAAAATGCCCAGAATGTCTTTTTCCTTTGACATTATCAGGAGTCTCACAAATATAGATGTTGTCCCATCTGTTACAATCTTCACATTCAATATCGCAGCAAACATCTCCAGCCAGAGATGGAATTCAGTTGGTCCCCATAAACATTCAACCTCTTCTCTGTCATAGCAAGCCTAGCATGACATGGTGTGATATTAGAGCTTTTTGTTGGGACTTCCTGTGACCTTTTAGTGTGTCCTACACTGACAGATACTTTAATTGTCAGGTGTTCCTTCATGGTAGAGTCATGGTTTGCCACCAGCATTTTGAAGCTAAAATTGAGACGTTATATGACCATCAGAAATCCCCACCAAAAGCCCCTTACAGAGCAGGCATCAGGAGTTGTAGTAGCACAATACACCGGACAGTGCAAGTGGGATGACAGTGCAGCACAACGGACCTGGAAAGCAATAGGGAGTGGACAGGGCATGCGCAATGACAACAAAGAACAGAGAGGAAGGATGCAACGGCAGCAAGCTGACCACACAGGATAGACAGGAGGGACTGTTGCAGCCTAACAGACCATGAAGGGCAGGAGGGAGGGGGCAGGGCCATGATATAGGACCAGATAAGGCAGGAAGGAGGGGCTAAAGGTCTGAACATGGAAAATGGAGTCCGGGGGCAAGGGGGCAGGGCAGGGGCAGCAATCTGACAATGGAGGGAAGAAGGGATGGGCACCAGATGCACAACACACCATGGAGGTCAACAGTGAGACTATAATGCTATACACACAGACAATGGAGGAAAGGTGGGGGGCGGTCAGGCACAGCAAACTGACTACACAAGGCAGGTAGGAGGGGATGTGGCAGCACAGAAGACTATGCATGGCAGGCAGAGGGTTAGTGGCAGCACAACGGCCATGGTGGGCAAGAGGGAGGGGACAGGAGCATGCACAAAGGTCCATGGAGGGCAGAAGGGAGGGGTACGGGCTGGACACACACAAAAGAGGGCAGGGGAAGGACTTCACAACAGACCACGCAGGGCAGGCAGGAGGAACAATTGCATCAAAACAGAGCATGGAGGCAGAAGGGAATAGCAACAAAATGGATCTTGGAGGACAGGAGAGAGGGGGGATGGGGCATGGAACTTGACAGGCAGGGTGGAGGTAGCAGGGACAGGTGGCAGCCATCTGACGATGCCAGGCAGGTGGAAGGGGCAGTGGCAGCTCAACAGAATACTTAGAGTAGATAGGAGTGTGGCAGATCCATGGAATATGGTGAGCAGACAGAGGGGAGCAGGGGCATGAACACAGACATCGGAGGGCAAGTGGAAAGAGAGTAGGGGCAGCAAGCCAGGCACAGAGGCTAAGCAGAAGGGCAATGATGAGGCATAGAATTTGGCAACAGAGGGCAGGAGAAGTGGGCAGGGACATTAAGCTTGATGGAGAGCAGTGGCAGCACATCTGGCCATGCAGGGCAGAAGCGAGGGGGCTCAGGCATGGACTCAGATAAAAGAGGGTAGGGAGGAGGGAGATGGGGCAGGAAGGGCAGTGGCAGAACAATAGCCACAAATTGCTGTAATGAAGGAGCAGGGTCATGGACTTGGACAATGGATAGCAAGGAGGGGGTGGGCAGGAGTAGCAAGCTTGGGTGGGGCAGCACAATGCCAGGCCAGACCCTGTGTTTTAACCCCCACTGTGCTTAGTGATGAGCATCGTAAGTCAGTGAAAAAACAAAGGTTACAGGGTCATTATACTTAGGAATCAGAATTAAAAAACTCTTAAAAACTCACTAAAATAGCCAAAGGTTACAGGAACATTATAGTTACACGTACAAAACCAGTGAAATTCAGCAGTTATAATGACCTGAGCTAACTATAATTTATACCCCTACAATGCACTGCTTATGACTTCACATATTACATCATTTATGACATGGTGAGTAACATTACTCATTACACCACTGATGACATCTTAAATGACATCACTGATGGCATCATCCAATGATTGTTAGTGTTTTCTAAAAGTTTGAGTATTAAACAAATACAAAGGCACTACAAAACTACCATATATGCCTAGATATACAAATTTGGGTTCCTATAATATCTCAATAACTACTGAACGATTTACACCAAATAATAACAGGCATGATCTCCAGAATAGAATCTACTTTTCTCCAGATTTTTGTATAATTCTGTCCGGCGGTTCGTGCTGCAGGAATGTGTTAAGACTTTAGGTAATTAACATGGGAAATGCACTTTTTTTTTACCTCTGCCTTTTTCTATGCCCCCGAAACATTTCATGCACAGCTAGAATCACTGGTTCACTTTTTTGGGAACATTTTGTGAAGATTCGTCAACCTGCGCAAAAAATATAGAACACTAAAAATTCTGTTGCTGACCAATAACCCATACCCACCCTAACTCCTAAAAATTCCCTTGCCAATGAAAAAACAATACCCACCCTAAATCCTAAAAAGGCCCTTGCTACCCAAACACCCATACCCATGATAAACCCTAAGAAATTCCTTTGCCGCCCTAACCCCAAACATATTCCTTACCACCTAAAACCCATACCCACCCTAAACTTAAAGAAATGCCTTGCCACCCAAAAACAATACCCATGCTAAACACTGAAAATGCACATGCCACCCAAAACCCCATACTCACCCTAAACCCTTAAAAATACCTTTTCACCCAAAAACACATAACCCTAAACCCTGAAAATTCCCTTTTCATCTAAAACCGATACTTACCCAAAACCCTAAAAATTCCCTTGCCACTCAAAAAACGATACCCATCCCTAAAGCATAACCATTCCTTGTCACCCTAAAACTAAAAATCCCTCATTACCCAAAAAACCATACCAACCAGAACCTTAAAAAATCCCTTGCCACCCAAAAAACCCATACCCACCCTAACCCTATAAAAACTCACAAGCCACCCAAAAACCCATACCCATCAACCCAAAAAAATACCTTATCACCCAAAAACACACACCCACCCTAATCCTTACAAATTCTCATATCACCCAAAAACCCATACCTAGCAGAAACCATAAAACTTCCCTTCAGCGCCGAGAGATCCCCCTGGGGATGATTCGTGCGCGATATAAGTGATCAAAATAAATAAATAAATAAAATTGCCCCCAAAAATTCACACCCACCATAAACCTTAAACATTTCCTTGCCATCCAAAAACCCATGCTAAACCCTAAAAAATCCCTTCCCACCCAAAAACATATACCCACCATAAACCCTAAAAATTCACTTGCCACCTAAAAACCCATATCCATCCTAACCCCTAAAAATGCCCTTGCCACTCAAAAACTCATACCTACCCTAAACCCTAAAACATCCCCTCCCACCCAAATACCCACCCACACCCTAAACTCTAAATATTCGCATGCCACCCAAAAAACCCATACCCACCCTTAACCCTAAGAAATCCGTTACCACATAAAAACCCAGACCCACTCTAAACCCTAAAAAATCCAATGCCACCCAAAAACACATACACACCCTAACCCCTAAAAATCCCTTCCCACCCAAAAACCAATACAAATGCTCAACCCAAAAAAAAACCCTCACCATCCAAATACCCATTCCCATCCTCAATTCAAAAAAATCCATTGACACCCAAAAACCTATTCCCACCCCACCCAAAATACCTTACCCACCCTAAAACCCCCAAAATCCTTTGCCACCCATAAACACATACAAATGCTAAACCCTAAAACATTAGTTACCACCCAAATACCAATAGCCACCCTAAACCCTAAAGGTTCCCTTACCACCCAAAGCCCATAACCTTCCTAAGCCTAAAAAATCCCCTACCACCCAAAAACCCATATGTACCCTAAAAACTAAAAAAGCCCATATCACCTAAAACACCATACCCAACCTAAAACCTAAAAAATCCCTTGCCATCCAAAAACCCATACACACCGTAAATCCTACAAAATCCCTTGCTACCAAAAATCCTACACCCACCCTAAACTCTAAAAATTCCTCTGCAACCCATAAAACCCTAAACTCTAAAAAAAAATCCCTTACCACTCAAAAACATACACCTAGCCTAACCCCTAAAAATTCACTTAGCACCCAAAAACCTATATCAACCTTGACCCTAAAAAAATCCCTTTCCACGCAAAAACCCATACTCCCATAAACCCTAAAAAATCCCCTGCCACCAAAAACACATACAAACACTAAACCCTAAAAGATTCATTGCCACCCAAAAATCCATACCTACCATAAACACTTAAGGTTCCCTTTCCACCCAAAACCCAGACCCACCCTAAACCCTAAAAATCCCCTTTCAACCCAAATACCCATACCCACCCAACATCTAAAAAAATCAGTTGCCATCCAAAATCCTTACCCACCCAAATCCCTAAGAGGTCCCCTGCCACCCAAAAACCCATACCCACCCTAAACCCTAAAAAATCCCTTACCACTCAAAAATCCATACCCACGAAACCCTAAAAATTCTCTTGAAACCCAAAAACCCATACAAATGCCAAACCCTAAAAAATTCTTGCCACTCAAAAACCCATAAAAATGCTAAACCCTAAAAAAACCTATCATCGCCCAAAAACCCATACCCAACCTAAACACTAAGAATTTCTTATCACCCATAAACCCAAACCATAAAATTTCCTTTGCCACCCCAAACTCAAACCCACTCAAAACCCTCAAAAATCCTTATCACCCGAAAACCCATACTGACCCTAAACCATTAAATTTCCCTTGCCCCACCGATACCCACAGCCACCCAAAACCTTAGAAATTCCATTGCCACCCATAAAACCGATACCCACCCTAAACCCTAATAAATCCCTAACCACTCAAAAACATACACCCACCCTCAACCCTTAAAATTCACTTGCCACCCAAAAATCATACCCACCCAAAACCCTAAAAAAAGCTCTTACTACCCAAACACCTATACCAACCCTAAACCCCCAAAATCCCCTTCCACCCAAATACCCATAACCACCCTGAATCTAAAAAATGCAGTTATAACCTAAAAACCCACACCCACCCTAAAAAATAAAAAAATCCCTTACCACACAAAACCCATACCCACCCTAAACCCTAAAAATACCCATGCCGCCCAAAAACCCATACCCACCTTTAACCCTAAAAAAGCCCTTATCACCTAAAAAACTATACTCACCCTAAACCCTAAAAAATACCTTACCACCAAAAACCCATACCCACTCTAAACCCTAGAAGTTCCATTGCCACCCAAAAACCCATAACCACCCTAAACCCTAAGACAAACCTCACAACCCAAAAACCCATAACCACCCTAAACCCTACAAATTGCTTATCATTGAAAAACCCATACCCAACCTGAACCATAAAATGTTCCTTGCCCCCCAAAAACCCACACCCACTTTAAACCCTAAAAAATCATTATCACCCAAAAACCCAAACCATAAAATTTCCCTTGCCACCCAAAACTCAAACCCACTCTAAACCCTCAAAAATCCTTATCACCGGAAAACCCACAACCGACCCTAAACTATAACATTTCCCTTGCCCCACCAATACCCACAGCCACTCAAAACCTTAGAAATTCCCTTGCCACCCATAAAATCCATACCCACCCTAAACCATAAAAAATCCCTAACCACTCAAACATACACCCACCCTAAACCCTTAAAATTCATTTGCCACCCAAAAATCATACCCACCCAAAACCCTAAAAAAAGCTCTTACTACCCAAACACCTATACCCACCCTAAACCCTAAAACCCCCATTCCACCCAAATTCGCATAACCACCCTAAATCTAAAGAATGCAGTTGCCACCTAAAAACCCATATCCACCCTAAACCCTAAAAAGTACCTTACCACCCAAAAATCCATACCCACCCAGAACCCTAAAAATTCTCTTGACATCCAAAAAGCCAAACCAAACCTAAACCCTCAAAATTCCCTTGCCACCCAAAAACCCATACCCACTTTAAATGCTAAGAAATCCCATATAACCTAAAACCCCATACCCACCCTTAAAAGAATCCCTTGCCACACAAAAACTCATGCCTACCCTAAACCGTAAAAATTCCCATGCCGCCCAAAAACCCATACCCACCTTTAACCCTACAAAAGCCCTAAACACCTAAAAAACTATACTCCCCCTAAACCCTAATAAATACCTTACCACCAAAAACCCATACCCACCCTAAACCCTAGAAGTTCAATTGCCACCCAAAAACCCATAACCACCCTTAACCCTAAGATAAACCTCACAACCCAAAAGCCCATAACCACCCTAAACCCTAAAAAATCCTTATCATTGAGAAACCCATACCCAACCTAAACCACAAAATTTCCCTTGCCACAAAAACCCACACCCACTCTAAACCTTAAAAATTCTCTTGCCACCCAAAAACCCATACCCACTCTAAACCCTAGAAAGTCCCTGGACACCCAAAACCCCTTTTGCACCCTAAAACCTAAAAAACTCCCTTGCCACCCTAAACCCCAAACCCACGCTAAACCCTACAAAATTCCCTTACCACCCAAAAATCCATCCCCACCCTAAACCCTACAAATTCCTGTTCCGCCCAAAAAGCCATACCCACCCTAAACCCTAAATAAGCCCTTATCACCTAAAAACCTTTACTCATCCGAAATGCTAAAATATTCCTTACCACCAATAACCTATACCCTCCTTAAAACTAGGGGTGGGCGGAATTTGCAAAATTAACTTTCGCAAATTATCGCGAAAATGTTTAAAATTATCGCAAACAAGCGGAAATATCGCGAAGATGCGGAAGTTTTTTTCCGGCATGTTCGCGAGATTTTCTGCATGGTTGCGGGTCGCCAACTTACCCATGTGGTTGCTTGCGGGCGCGGCCATCTTGTTTTGAGTTTTCTCGCGGTGCATGATCGCGAGAAGAAAGACGTGATCGCGCGACGCATGACGTCACTGCGGGCGCGAACTGTGGCGAGACAGCGCAAATGGCTAAAAACAATACAACATCTCATGGAGAACGCGACCGGATCAAGAAAACTTGTCGGCGAACGCAGGGATTCAGGTAAGGCGATCGCGCGCGCGCGAGAATGTATTATTTTATAGCGCGAGCAAGAACCAAATTATCGCCAAGCTGCGGAAACCGGAATTTTTTACATTTTCGCGCTCTCCGCGGAACGCGAAAATGTCAAATTATCGCAATTTCCGCGAACGGAACGAAATTTTCGCCCAGGCATACTTAAAACCCAGAAATTCCATTGACACCCAAAAACACATACCTACCCTAAACCTCACAACCAAAAACCATAACCACCCTAAACCCTTAAAAATTCCACATCACCAAAAAACCCATACCCACCCTAAACTATAAAATTTCCCTTGCCCCCCAAAAACCCACACCCACTGAAACCTTAAAAAATCTCTTGCCATCCAATAACCCATACAATGTAAACCCTACAAAATACCTTCCCACCAAAAATCCCACACCCATCCCAAACGATAAAAATATATTTGCCAGCTAAAAAGACATACCCACCCTAAACCCTAAAAATCCCTTTCCGTCCAAATACCCATAACCACCCTGAATCTAAAAAATACAGTTGCCATCTAAAAGCCCATACCCACGTAAACCCTACACAATACCTTACCACCCAAAAATCCATACCCACCCTGAACCCTAAAAATTCTCTAGAAATTCCATTGACACCCAAAAACACAAAACCACCCTAAACCTCACAACCAAAAACCCATCACCACCCTAAAAATTCCTTATCACCAAAAAACCCAGATGCACCGTAAACCATAACATTTCCCCTGCCCCCCAAAAACCCACACCCACCCTAAACATTAAAACATTTCTTGCCACCCAATAACCCATACAATGTAAACCCTACAAAATACCTTCCCAGCAAAAATCCCACACCCATCCCAAACGATAAAAATATCCCTGCCAGCCAAAAAACACATACCCACCCTAAACCCTAAAAATCCCTTTCCGCCCAAATACCCATAATCACCCGGAATCTAAAAAATGCAGTTTCAATCTAAAAACCCATACCCACCCTAAACCCTAAACAATACTTTACCACCCAAAAATCCATACGCACCCTGAACCCTAAAAATGCTCCAGGAATTCCATTAACACCCAAAAACACTTACCAAACCTCAACCTCACAACCCATAACCACCCTAAACCCTAAAAATTCCTTATCATCAAAAAAAACATACGCACCGTAAACCATAACATTTCCCCTACCCCCAAAAACTCACACCCACCCTAAACCTTAAAAATTCTCTTGCCACCCAATAACCCATACACACTGTAAACCCTACGAAATTCCTTCCCACCAAAAATACCACACCCACCCCGAACGATAAAAATACCCTTACCACCAAAAAAACCATACCCACACTTAACCCTAAAAATCCCTTTCCGCCCAAAATACCCATAACCACCCTGAATCTAAGAAAAGCAGTTGCCACCTAAAAACCCATACCCACCCTAAATGCTAAACAATACCTTACCACCCAAAAAATCCATACCCACCCTGAACCCTAAAAATTCTATTAACACCCAAAAACCCATACCCAACCAAAACCCTTAAAATTCCCTTGCTACCCAAAAACCCATACCCATTGTAAACCCTAAGAAATTCCATATATCCTAAAAATCCACACCCACCCTAAAACATAAAAAACCCTTACCACACAAAAATCCATACCCACCCTAAACCCTAAAAATGTCCATTCCGCCCAAAAACCCATACCCACCATTAACCCTAAAAAAGCCCTTAACACCTAAAAAACTATACTCGCCCTAAACCCTAATAAATACCTTACCACCAAAAATCCATACCCACCCTAAACCCTAGAAGTTCCATAGCCACCCAAAAACCCATAACCACCCTAAACCCTAAGACAAGCCTCACAACCCAAAAACCCATAACCACCCCAAACCTAAAAATTCCTTATCATTGAAAAACCCATACCCAACCTAAACCATAACATTTCCCTTGCCCCCCAAAAAACCACACCCACTCTCAGCCTGAAAGACTCTCTTGCCACCCAAAAACCCAAACCCGGCCTAAACACAAAAAATTCCCTCGCCATCCAAAAACCCATACCCACCCTAAACCCTAAAAAATCCCTTATCACCTAAACCCTATACTCACCCTAAACCCTAAAAAATACCATACCTCCCAAAAACCCATACCCATCATAAACCCTCGAAAGTCCCTTGCCACCCAAAAACCCAAAAAAGCCCATATCACCTGAAAACCCATACCCAACCTAAAAAATCTCTCACCACCCAAAAAACCATCCCCACCCTAAACCCTACAAATTCCTGTGCCTCCCAAAAAGCCATACCCACCCTAAAAAAGCCATTACCACCTAAAAACCTATACTTACCCTAAACACTAAAAAATACCTTACCACCAAAAACCCATACCCATCCTAATCCCCAGAAATTCCCTTGCCACCCAATAACACATGCCCACCCTAAACCTCACAACCAAAAAGCCATAACACTGTTTTTTTCACATCTCATTGTGTTCTTCTCTATCGTCAATGACATATAATTGTACATTAGTTGATAGTATCTCTGCCTTAAAAAAAATGGTGGATGGCTACTTCTCATAGCACCATCTCCCATCATTACCATTTGGCATAATATTGAGACCCGGTTGAAATTTAAATTAAGCTGCTTGAGTGATATAATTTCTAGAATTTCATGCTACACTTTCGAATGCCATCTCACATAACTATGTGGCATTTGTGGCAAAAGTTTATCGCAAATGCATGAGACTAATACAAATGTCCAGAACATGAGAGCCTTTTCCTTATGCCACTTATGTTTTTTTCGTGCTATGTTTTTACTGCAAAATAGCAAAACTCATTTTGTGCTCTAATATAGCACTAAATAATGTATTTTGCATTTTTGTAATTTTATATATATTTCGCATAATTTCCCTGAACTTTTGCATAATTAAACAAAAACAAACTAAGTAAATTGTGTACACGCTATCATTTTACACACTTGACAGGATGTCTGCCTTGCAGACGTTGCCAAAAGGACTAGGCCTTCTCTGGTTATCCCTATGGTGTATTTGCACACATCACATCACACATCACACATCACCCTGCTGTCCATCTGACTAGGCGAGTGCTGCCTATTTATTTTAGTTCTAACTATATTATAATTTGCGGATCCTGCCCTGTTCATACGCAGTATGCCCCAAGAAAAGAGCACCTCTCAGATCACTCATCCATGAAAACAAAACACTTCTCTCATAGAATGATAATAAATACATCCTCTGCCAGTTCCACACTCCCTCATGGGTTAGCATGCTACCTGTCCAAAGATGTGCTTCGGCACCCCACACAAATCACTGTACAATACAATACAGTAGCAGCGCCCTAATTCCTAATGTCAAGATCAGGCTTTTGTTGGCTCTTCACCCTGCCCAGTGCCACTGTAGCCGCTGCACTAATCATTGCTGCTTCCTTAGGCTCCATGCTTGGACTTGGACTAGACTGCAGGGAGATTTTCACCTCCATCTCTGGTGCCACTGTGGCGTGTAGTAGTATGGAGGAGAGTGTTATACAGTAGACTGTCGTACATTGGAGTGGGGCATTGTTGACTGGAGTGGCATGCAGTGGAGTAGAGTGTTACAGAGTGGAGTGGCATACAGTGGTGTGGCATAGAGTGGAATGGGGTAGAGTGGAGTGGCATAGAGTGGAATAGCGTACAATGGAGTGCTGAACAGTGGAGTGGCGTAGAGTGGCTTGTAACATGGAGGTTTAGAGTGGAGTGGTGTAGAGTGTCATGCCTAGGAGAAGAGTGGAGTGGCATGTCGTACATTAGAGTGGAGAGTTGCGCCATAGAGTTGCGTGTCGTACAGTGTTGTGGCGCAGTGTAGACCGGAGGAGAGTGTCATACAGTGGACTGATGTAGAGTGCTGTAGAATGAAGTGTTGTACAGTCTGGTAGTGTGGACTAGAGTGGAGTGGCGTAGAGTGGAATAGTGTACAGTGAGGTGGCATACAATGGAGTGACATAGAGTGGAGTAGATTGAGTGGAGGGGTGTGTTGTAGAGTAGAGAGAAGTGGAGTACAGTGCATTGGTGTGTCAGAGTAGGGTGGAGCTGCGTAGAGTAGAGTTGTATGTAAGAGTGGGCGTAATGTGCGTAAGGGACCAATGCGGAGAGGCATGGAGATGAAACCAATCTCCACACTCTCCGCATAGTTGCGTTATGCACCTCCCGCCTGCCTCCCGCCCGCAGTATTAAATACCGGGCTTCCATCCTTCTCCAGCACGTCTTCTTCTGGGAACTGCGCATGTGCGGGAGCCCGCACATGCGCATTCCTCGGCAGAAATGTGCATGCGCAGGCTCCCGCACATGCGCAGTTCCCAGAAGAAGACATGCTGGAGAAGGATAGAAGCCCGGGGACGCCGCCGATAAGGTAAGGTTATTTAAAAATTGCTTTTTTAATGTATTTAATACTGCGGGCGGGAGGCGGGTGGCCAACTTCCGTTATGCCCGAGTGTGCAGAGATTTGCCTTGTTTCTCTGCCTATTATCGCAGAAGGCGGAAGGGCAATCCTCCGCACATTCCGTGGGCGGAACTGAGTTATCCGCCCACCCTTAGTGGTATGCCATATAGTAGAGTAGAGTGGCGTGTTATAGAGTGGCATGGCATACAGTGTAGGGGCATAAAGTGAAGTGGCATAGAGTGGAGTGGTGTAGAGTAGAGTGCAGGAGAGTGTCATACAGTGGACTGTCATAGAGTGGAGTGACAAAGTGTGGTGCTGTAGAGTGGAGTGTTTTATAGTGTTGTAGTGTGGAGTGGCATACATTGGGGGTGAGTGCTGTAGAGTGGAGTGGCTACAGTGGAGAAGAGTGTCGTACATTGTGGTAGAGTAAAGTGGCATAGAGTGTCGTCGAGTGGAGTGGCATATAGTGGTGTAGAGTGGAGTAGTGAAGTACAATGAAGTAGAGTGCAGTAGTGTCTCATTGAGTACAGTGAAGTAAAGTGGTTGGCGCTCTAGCTCCCCCAGACTATATATCTGGCATGCCTTACTCTTTGCACAGCGGACGTGCGCAGTGGGCGCGCCAAAGGCAAGCCCGTCTGCCACCGTCCGTGCCCAGACGGGACCAGGGGCCACAACCCCTGCCCATTTTCAGGAAAACAACACATCCTACAGCCCCCAATTACTTCACGAACTCAGATCCGATATTCACAACACATGTCGGCACTCTCTAAATGTCTGTATTGGTGAGTCTCACTGCCCCCACTGTGGTTTTTCAGTCTGGCCTCCTATTAAAGTGCCAAACTCTCCCGGCAAGCCATCTCCACTGAGGATGTTCCTTCTAAACTGCAGATCGTTCTCAAAACACACTACAGAACTCGCGATTTTACTGCAAGATCTAAAACCTGATGCCCTTTTTCTGACAGAGACGTGGCTACATAATGAGTCCAACCCAATCCTTGCTTAAACCCTCCCTCCTGACTACTTGATATATCGGGTGGACCGTAAGAGTGGTAGGCTATTGTCGTAAACAAAAAATGTAACTGCCGTATTATAGCAGACCCTTTGTCAGACTGTGAAAGTCTTGTCTTATCTATAGACGTCTCCCCGACTAGCACTTTCTCTGGCCTCCTGATCTATCGCCCCTCAGGCCCTCCCAGACAATTCCCTGATGCTCTCCCTACCACCATTGCCAACCTAGCTTTATCCCCATCTAACTTTACTGTGCTAAGGGACCTAAACCTACATCTAGATGATCCATTCGACAAAATGGCAAACAAACTGACTGGAAATCTCCTGCCGCTACAGCTTAATGAGAAAGTACTGAAACCCACCCACTGTAAGGTCCATCTAGTGGACCCCATATTTAGCAACTGTAACAAGGTTAAGGTAGGATCTCCAATCCCACTTCCTTGGACCGATCACTTTCTGATCCCGTTAACCTGGGAAATGCCCGGACCCTCTCCCCCTCTTAATATAATATCAGTACAAGAACTAAATTGGTCCAAACTTCCCACTGATTTGTGGAAATGCGTCATGGAAAGCACCAGACCAGCCAGCGACCCTAATCTTAACCTGGCCATCGAGAATTTCAATTGATGGATCCAAGACTCACTGGATGTAGTACTCCCCATGAAACTCACTCAGAAAATCAGCAGGAAGAATACCGCTCCCTGGTATACCCCTGAGCTAAGAGAGCTAAAACAATCCTGAAGAAGGCTTGAAAGGAGATGGAGGTGGGATTACTCTGACCCTAGCAAACTGGAATATAGAGAATCCATTAGGTCCTACAATCGTGAAATTAGAGCTGCCCAAACTGCGTTTTATGAAAACAAGATTAATCTATCCGCAAACTACCCCAAATACATTTTTCGCATTGCTAAGACTCTCTCAAAACTCCCCTCGCAACAGCCTTCAACTGATGGTGCTCTTGCTCACTGCAATAACCTGGCAGAATTCTTTCTACAGAAAATCCAAAAGATCTATACCTCCTTTCCGATCGCACAGAACCAGCACAGTTTGCTACCTAAGCCAGAATCACAACTTCACCCTCAAATCTTACTAGAGCAGTTTCCACCTCTAAATCCGTTTTCGCTGTGCCCAATCATTACTAAACTTAAATCTGGCTCTCCCACAGACTCTGCCCCCCCATGTCCTCACACTAACCACGTATATCATCTGTCCTGCTATCCTTGATCTTGTGGATTCCTCCATCTCATCTGGTACTGTTCCCCCAGCCTGGAAATGTGCCATGGTCAAAGCCCTGCTAAAGAAACCCAATCTCACTCAGGATGACCTCGCCAACTACTGCCCCATTTCTCTTCTTCCCTGGGTGAGTAAAATTCTTGAGAAACATATAAATACCATCATGGTGAGCTTCCTGGAATCAAATGATTTACTTCATCCCTCCCAGACCGGTTTTCGCCCCCAGTTTCGGACCGAGACGGCCCTCCATGCAGCAACAGAGGAGGCAAGGAGGATCATGGATCAAGGGGGTACTGCAGCAATCATCCTCCTCGACCTCAGTGCCGCTTTTGACACTGTCAATCATAACACCCTGATCCTCAGACTCAAAAATCTAGGAGTGGCCGGCACTGCGCTAACCTGTCTGCAGTCTTTCCTGAGCGGACGCTCCTTTAAGGTCTTCGAAGGAGATGTAGTCTCCAATCAGTTGCCTCTCAGTTGCGGGGTTCCTCAGGACTCCTCCCTGAGTCCCACGCTATTCAATATATATATGAGACCTCTGGCGGAGACTGTCCATCCATTTGGCATAAAAATCATCACCTATGAAGATGACACGCAGCTCGTGGTGGCTCTCAACCACCCCGGGAGGTCATCAGGCACCCTAGGCTGTTGCCTAGTGGAGGTTGCCAAATGGATGGAGCTCTCATGCCTTAAACTCAACGGGGATAAGACGGAGCTCATGCTCCTGGGCAACTCTCCCTCCTTCAACTCTAACTTGCTCTGGCCCAACTGTCTTGGGCCTGCTCCAGTCCCCAAAGAACAGATCAAGAGCTTTGGCATCTGGCTCGACCACTCACTCACCTTCAATCATCAAGCAGCAAAACTCTCAGCCACCTGTTTCAGCTTGCTTAGAATGCTTCACAAGATCCTTTCCTTTATCCCTTTTCAAGCTAGAAGGATCATGGTCCAGACCCTTGTCCTTTCCCGCCTGGACTATGGGAACGCCCTATATCTGGGAGCCCCACAGTACACCCTCAGTAAGCTCCAGATAATCCAGAATTGTGCTGCCCACTTGCTTCTACAGATCCCCCGCTGGCAGTCTGCTAAGCCAGCCCTAGAGTCCCTTCATTGGCTGCCGATCCGGGAAAGGACTCAGTTCAAAGCCATGTGTTTAGCCCTCAAAGCTTTTTGGAAAACTGGCCCAGCTATTATCCAATCCCTGATCACCCCCTATCAATCCAGGAGAGACCTCCGCTCAACAGCGGCCTTTCTCTCTTTACCCCCCAGAATAAAGAGAGCCAGACGTGACGGACGGTCTTTTTCCTATAATACCGCTGTCCTCTGGAACGCTCTTCCACTTTCGGAAAGAGCCCAACCTGTCAGCCTTTCGAAAGCTTTTAAAAACATGGCTCTTTAGGAACTGTATGTAACTCTCACTGCTCAGTCCTCTGCCATGTTGTCTGTAGCGCTGGGAGGTCTCAGGGTAGCCATCGCGCTCTATAAATGTCATTTCATATCATATCATTCATATCATATCTTCTATAATTATAATAAACTAGCTTATGAGCACGGGAAAGGTGGAGAAAGACACTATACTACTGTCTACCACTGTCATTGTAATATGATTTCCCCTTTTGTGCTTTATGAAATTGTAACAATGCTAATAATATTGTTTTTATGCATTATGCTGCTCGTGTTGGCTACAGTACTGCACCTTAGAGCATGTTAGTTATAAATAAACATTTAAACTATATCGTGTCTCTGATTACTCACGTTGTGGACAGGTACGAGTGTGAACGAAAGAGTGTTCTTATTTCCCACTATTCCTGAGAGTTTACTAAGTGTCATGTTCTAGGATGTCTAATCATTGGTAGCTTCGCTGTAGTATGGAGACTGAATGAGACACTGATGCTAGTCGGATTGGGGTTCTGGGCACTGAGGTGGCTTTTTGGTACACCACAATACACCAAAGTCCTGGTTTCCTGCGCATAGTTCTGGGCATAAGCAGAATCCCTGCAACACCATGAACAAAACTCTGGTCACTTTTGGAGAGGAGGGGGGTCCCTAGTAACATATCAACATTAATCTGCTTACTCAATGACAGTTATGCCCAGGTGTGGAGCGATAGTCAAGGTTAACTGGCAGAATGCATCACCATAAATAAAGGGGTGCGGCAAGGTTACATGCTTACTCCATTATTTTCCTTTTATTTATATGATCTAGTTGCATAGTTCGTGCTAATGTATCTCCAATACATACAGATAGCAAAGTCTCTCTGTTATGGTTTGCGAAAGATACAACGTTTAATTGAATACTTTTTGCTGATCTACATAGAGAGTAGACAGGGGACAAACTCCTCCAAAACAGATTATATAACCATCAATCTGCAAAAATCATACCAGGAAAATATCCATGAGTGGAGTAAATCTTAAAAGGGTAAAAACTGACTGAATATTTTGGACAAAGATAATGCCACATTTGTCTTTGACAAAGCATTAATCTGAACCTGCCTGTGAGAAGTTGGCCTGGTATATGATGCTCACTAGTTAAAGTGATCACCTTGTACCATGCCAAGCAACCCTTATGGTGTGGTTGTAAGTCAACCTTTTCGGACTAGCTGCCCTAGTGGTAGCGTAGGCTAAGCAGTCTTTGAGGCTAAACTCGTGAAGCGTGTTAAGCCAGCTGTTTTACCAAATGTAACCCCCTTTTATACCAATGAAAGGACACCACACAGATATATATTCAAAATATATATGTATTTATTTCTCAAAGTAACCCCTAGTCTCTTTATGAGCACAGGAGCACAAATCGTCAAACAAGATTACAGTGGAATACACAGAAGTTGCACTTTATATGGATAGGCCCTGGTGGCCACTCAAACCATATACTAAAATAGTGGTATAAGTACCACGAACAGAAAAGGGAAAAGGCCTAGGGCCTCTAGAATCGCTGGGCCTACAAGGAGCTAACGTCAGTTAGGGACCAGGAGGTCCACGGGTGGCGTGTGCAGAGCAAATAGTCACACGCGTGCTCCCATAGGTTTCAATGGGTGCGTAAAAAGTACAAAGTTACTGCAAAGAGGATCTTCCGGATGGACTAGGAACTCAAGATTTGGAACACAGGCACTAGAGATGTAATACTACACTTGGGCACAGGTGTGCCAGCTTTACCTCACCCACAGGAAGCGGTTGCATAGGCCTCGAAGTGCGTCGGGTTTCTTCTATCTGTTCCGTGGAGCCTGAAGACAAAGATGCTGCAGGCGGTCGGTCCGGGAGAGATGCAGTGGATCCAAGAGTGGATCGGAGATGTTGAAGACCTGTAAGCAGAGGGGACAGTGTTCACAGTCACTAGCCAGTGACCGACGTGGCACCAGGTGGGTACCAGGCAATGTCGGGTGCAAACAGGAAGAAAGGTGTAGCTTGTCTCTGCAGCCACGTGGTCCCTGGAGGTCGACGACGTCCAGGAGTCGGTTCACGAGCTGTCCCACGCAGGCTCTCGCTGTCGGCGGTATCGGCGACTTGATCGAAGCAAACAAGCCTTGGCAAAAGCAATTGTTGTAGGAGATGAAATAAGCTGATGGTTCTGACCAGCAATGTCAGAAGGACTGCTCCTTTGGAGGGGAGCAAGGGCCAGTCTGGAGCAACCAGACCACCGGTGTATTTCTTGAAGTTCGTCGCCAAGATGGCTACTAGCCAGCGGGCCAGCAACCAGTTAGGCGCGTCGAGTGGCAAAAATGCAGAAGGGCCCCACGCAGATCGTGGAGATGCTGGAGGGCTCACCTTTGGTGCAGATGCTGCTCGGGTGTTGGGCTTCTCAGATCCCAAAGCACAACTTGGAGGGAGCCTCGGTTGTTGCACTTGTCAGCTTGTCGTAGTCGTTCCAAGATGGCTGGCTCCACGTGTCTCGGTGCCTCCACGGGTCTCCTCTTTTCAGGGACTGTGGATCGGGCGGTGAGAGGTCTGGAGGTCCAGGTCTTGTCAGTCTCTGGGCTCGGGCTCCGGCGGGAGGCGGCGGCAAAGCAGACGTTGATTCGCTGGATGGTGCTTGCGTTAGCAAGGTGGTCACTCCCTGACCACAGGGGAGATTGGCTTCAGTCCTCTGTGCAGCAGAGCGTCGAAGTTCCCGTCTTCTTCTTAGTGTTAAGTTGATTCCAGGATGTCTGAAGTCTTAGGACACAGCTCCTACCTTTAAGCGGATTCTAGGGGCTGGACTACCTGCTAGGTCCCTCCCTAAGGGTGGGACCAGGACGGGGGGTGGTTACACCCCCAATCCTTTGTCCAGCTCGCCCCAGGCCCGGGACTGGTGTGCCCCAGGACCGGTTTGAACTGGCATATGCACCGAGGCTCCTTGTGAGCCACAGGCATGTCTGGTTTCTTTCAAGCCCTACCTGACCAATACACAAAATCCTGTCTGGGGTGGTGCATGCACCTCCCCTGGCAGGAAACCCTTTGTCCACACCTCCCAAGCTGGAAGGACTCCCAGCAGCAGGAGGGCAGACTTGTGTCTGTGGTGGCAGCATCCATTTTGTGGAGCTGAGGCTATGTCTGATTTTACCCGGGTTTCAGGTACTGTACATGTCGTGTCCCTCTAGAAGGGTGGAATGCTAACCCCGTCGCCAGAATTGGCGAGGGGTTAGTATTCCAATTCGTATGACACCTTACTCGACATGTTTTGATAAAGCCAAACCAAAGATAGCATTTAACCGCGAGGTTCATAATGCACTTAAGAGTATATGGTATGACGATATCTGGAAACAGTAGAAGGAAGTTGTTCCGACCACTGCAGACAGGCTCAGCTCATGCCAGAGCACCATCTCACATGGAACCACGCACTCTGCCTTCAGGATTGTTAAGGCCTGCCATAGGAGTGACTTATAGGTTACCAGGTGTCCCATTTAAGGTTAGGTATAGGTATACTACACCTAAGTAAGAGGTGATTACACCAACTTACCCCAGCTGAGTGATCAGCCAGTTGTGTCAAATTGTTAGGCCAAGCCTGGGGTGGCATAATACATGCTTCAGCCCTTGGCAGGCCTTGGGTACACCAATGCCCTGGGTACCTAGTGTACTGGTACAGGGGCTGACAGGGTGATCCACTTCCAATTGGTTATGCACCTAGGGTGCATAGTTCTAATTTAGTAGAGAGAACAGCAGGCTGGGGGTCTGATTGGCAGGCTCACAGCCTCAATATGTCAAAAACCAGTGAAGCAAAAAGCAAAAATTTGGGGTGACCATAGGATAGCAGACCCTACTCTCCTACACAACCCCCCCCCCCCAAACGCTGGGACATTAAACTAGCCTTGACCAGTCTCGTCTTCATGTCCTAAGTGGAAGTACCTGGAGAGACCATCTGCATTCCCATGGTCAGTACCTGGCCGGTGCTCCACTGTAAAGTCCATCCCCTGTAGGGAAATGGACCACCTAAGCAGTTTGGGGTTTTCACCCTTCATCTGATTTAGCCACAAGAGGGGCTTATGGTCGGTCTGAATCTTGAAGTGAGTGCCAAACAAGTATGGCCTCAGCTTCTTCAGGGCCCACACCACAGCAAAGGCCTCCCTCTCAATAGCTGACCAATTCTTCTCTCTGGGGGTCAACCTTCTGCTAATAAAAGCAATGGGTTGGTCTTGACCATCTACATTAAGTTGTGACAGCACAGCTCCCACACCCAACTCAGAAGCATCTGTTTGGACAATAAACTCTTTGGAGTAGTCAGGACTTTTCAGGATAGGTGCAGAGCACATGGCCTCCTTCAGGTCATCAAATGCCTTTTGACAGCTTACTGTCCACTGAACCTTTTTGGGCATCTTCTTGGATGTCAGATCATTAAGAGGAGTCACAATGGACCCATAGTTCTTAACAAACTTCCTGTAGTACCCAGTCAAGCCCAAGAAAGCTCGAACTTGAGTCTGGGTGGTTGGAGGGGACCAGTCCTTGATGGATTGTATCTTACTCTCCAGTGGTTGAACTTGGCCTCCACCTACAAGGTGGCCCAAATATACAACCTTACTCTGCCCTATCTGGCACTTAGTAGCCTTGATAGTGAGGCCTGCCCTTTGCAGAGCCTCAAGAGCCTTCTTCAGGTGGATCAGGTGATCCTCCCAGGTGGAGCTAAAGACAGCAATGTCATCCAGATATGCTGCGCAAAAGTCATCCAACCCAGTAAGGACTTGGTTCACCAGCCTTTGGAAGGTGGCAGGTGCATTCTTCAGACCAAAGGGCATCACCACAAACTGGTAGTGCCCACCTGGGGTTGAGAATGCTGTTTTGGCCTTAGACTCCTCAGCTAATCTGATTTGCCAATAGCCAGCTGTTAAGTCAAATGTGCTCAAAAACTTTGCAGAAGCTAGTTTGTCTATGAGCTCATCTGCCCTTGGAATAGGGTGTGCATCTGTCCTGGTGACAGCATTGAGTCCTCTGTAATCCACACAGAACCTCATCTCTCTCTTGCCATCTTTGGTGTGAGGTTTGGGGACCAGAACCACTGGGCTAGCCCAGGGGCTCTCTGAGGGTTCAATGACACCTAATTCCAGCATTTTATGTACCTCAGCCTTTATACAGTCCCTGACGTGGTCAGGTTGTCTGTAAAGCTTGTTCTTTACAGGCAGACTGTCACCAGTGTCCACCACATGGGTACACCAGTCAGTTTGACTAGGTATCAAGGAAAACATATGTGAAAATGATTGTAGAACCTGTCTACATTCGGTCTGCTGATGGGCAGTGAGGTTGCCTCCAAGGGTCACTCCTTCAACTGAGCCATCTTCAGGGTTCTGAGACAACAGGTCTGGGAGAGGGTCACTCTCTTCCTCCTGTCCCTCATCTGTAGCCATGAGCAAGCCCATGTCTGCCCTGTCAACATATGCTTTAAGCCTGTTAACATGGAGTACTCTGTGGGGACTCCTGGGAGTTCCTAGGTCGACCAAGTAGGTGACCTCTCCCTTCTTTTCCAGGATTGTATGGGGTCCAGACCATTTGTCTTGGAGTGCTGCTGGGGCCACTGGCTCCAACACCCATACCTTCTGTCCTGGCTGAAACTCAACCAAGACAGCCTTTTGGTCATGCCAAGCTTTCTGTAAGGCCTGGCTTGCCTCAAGGTTTTTGGATGCCTTCTCCATATACTCAGCCATCCTGGAGCGGAGACCAAGTACATAGTCCACTATGTCTAGCTTAGGCTTTTTGAGTGGTAACTCCCATCCTTCCTTCACCAAACACAGTGGGCCTCTCACAGGG
The DNA here is from genome assembly GCF_964204655.1 of Triturus cristatus. Classification (NCBI taxonomy): domain Eukaryota; kingdom Metazoa; phylum Chordata; class Amphibia; order Caudata; family Salamandridae; genus Triturus; species Triturus cristatus. The sequence goes on along the minus strand of NC_140579.1, from coordinate 621,860,185 downwards.
TGCCCAAACAACAATTCAAAGGGGCTGTAGCCAACTCCTTTTTGTGGGACCTCTCTGTAAGCAAACAGAAGGCAGGGTAGAAGGATGTCCCATCTTCGCCTGAGCTTTTCAGGTAATCCTTTGATCATACCCTTTAGGGTCTTGTTGAATCTCTCAACAAGCCCATTGCATTGTGGGTGATAAGGGGTGGTGAACTTGTAGTTGACACCACATTCCTTCCACATAGCTGTCAAGTATCCTGACATAAAGTTGGTACCTCTGTCAGATACTACCTCCTTAGGAAACCCCACTCTGGAGAATACTCCCAGCAGGGCCCTGGCCACAACAGGAGCTGTAGTGGTCCTAAGGGGAATTGCCTCTGGATACCTGGTGGCATGATCCACTACCACCAGTATAAATCTGTGCCCAGATGCAGTGGGAGGATCCATGGGACCCACTATGTCTATTCCCACTCTTTAAAAGGGGACCCCCACCACAGGTAGTGGTATTAGGGGGGCCTTTGTTGTGCCACCTGATTTGCCACTGGCTTGGCAGGTAACACAGGAGCGACAAAACTCCTTTGTATCTTCATTCAAGTGAGGCCAGTAAAAGTGAGGGACAAGTCTGTCCCAAGTCTTGTTCTGGCCTAGGTGTCCTGCTAAAGGAATATCATGGGCCAAGGTAAGAAGGAAGCCCCTAAATTGCAGAGGTATAACCAACCTCCTGGTTGCACCAGGCTTGGGGTCTCTAGCCTCTGAATAAAGGAGCCCTTCATCCCAATACACTTTATGGGTACCTTGAGCATTCCCAGCAGCCTCAGCAGCAGCCAGCTGTCTGAGGGGTTCAAGAGAGGGACAGGATAACTGAGCCTGCCTCAAGTCAGCCCTTGAAGGTCCCCCTGTCCCCAGAAACTCAACCTGATCAGGTTCAAGCTCTTCAGGGACAGTTCCTTCAGGGTCCTCTAGATCAGTTTCCTGGGAAGGCTGATCATCACTCTGAGGCAGGGGGGAAGGCACAGCCTTGACCCTCCTGTTCTTCTTCTTGGTAGGTGCTTGGTCCATTGTTCCAGGATCCAACACCTGAGGTTCAGTGAGGCACTTTTTGGCCTGTGACCTGGTCACAGCAAGGACATGTGATGATATACCTAACATCTCTGCATGAGTCCTGTACTCCACTTCTGACCATAGAGAACTCTCTAGGTCATTGCCCAACAAACATTCTACTGGGAGGTCTGCACTAACCACAACCCTTTTGAGGCCAGTTACCCCTCCCCATGAGAAGTTAACAACTGCCACACTGTGTGAAGTAGTGGCATTGCTGGCATTGGTCACCAGGTAGTTCTCTCCTGGTATGTACTGTCCAGGGTCCACAAAGCCTGGTGTCACCATAGTGACACTGGCACATGTGTCCCTGTAAGCTTGAGCCACTTTTTCATTAATTAAAGGAGTCTGTCTGTACTTGCCCAGGTTACTGGGGCTCACAGTCAGGGACAAATCAATGTCCCCATCACAGATCAAGACTGCCTGTGTCAGGGTTCTGTCTAAGTCAGAATCTCCTTCAGTTCCCATAGTGATTCCCACTACACCCTTTGTCTGGGGACCAACACTGCTAACAGTAGTACTGGGAGCAGGTGCCTTAGGGGCAACAGTGTTGGGGGCTCCACCCTTTTTGCAATCACTAGTCCAGTGAGTTGTATTTTTGCAATGATTGCACCAGGGTTTCTTTTGACCTTCTTTCTTCTTTTTGGACTGTTGTTGGGACCCACCCTCCTTAGCAGTAGTTTGGGGCCCTGTTGAAGACTTCTGGTCTTTAGATTTCTGATCTCCACCCTTCTGGTCTGTTTTCTTCTGATCACCCCTGTGAGAAGTTGGCCTGGTATATGCTGTTCACTAGTTCTAGTGACCACCTTGTACCATGCCAAGCAACCCTTATGGTGTGGTTGTAAGTCAACCTTTTCGGACCAGCTGCCCTAGTGGTAGCGTAGGCTAAGCAGTCTTTGAGGCTAAACTCGTGATGCGTGTTAAGCAAGCTGTTTTACCAATAGTAACCCCCTTTTATACCAATGAAAGGACACCACACAGATATATATTCAAAATATATATGTATTTATTTCTCAAAGTAACCCCTAGTCTCTTTATGAGCACAGGAGCACAAATCGTCAAACAAGATTATCACAGAATACGCAGAAGTTGCACTTTATATGGATAGGCCCTGGTGGCCACTCGAACCATATACTAAAATAGTGGTATAAGTACCACGAACAGAAAAGGGAAAAGGCCTAGGGCCTCTAGAATCGCTGGGCCTACAAGGAGCTAACGTCAGTTAGTGACCAGGAGGTCCACGGGTGGCGTGTGCAGAGCAAATAGTCACACGCGGGCTCCCATAGGTTTCAATGGGTGCGTAAAAAGTACAAAGTTACTGCAAAAGGAATCTTCCGGATGACCTAGGAACTTAAGATTTGGAACACAGGCACTAGAGATGTATTACTACACATGGGCACCGGAGTACCAGCTTTACCTCACCCACAGGAAGCGGGTGCATAGGCCTCAAAGTGCGTCGGGTTTCTTCTATCTGTTCCGTTGAGCCTGGGACAAAGATGCTGCAGGCGGTCGGTCGGGAAGAGATGCAGTGGATCCAAGAGTGGATCGGAGATGTTGAAGACCTGTAAGCAGAGGGGACAGTGTTCACAGTCACTAGCCAGTGACCAGCGTGGCACCAGGTGGGTACCAGGCGATGTCGGGTGCAAACAGGTGATGAGGGGTAGCTTGTCTCCGCAGCCACGTGGTCCCTGAAGGTCGACGACGTCCAGGAGTCGGCTCACGAGCTGTCCCACGCAGGCTCTCGCTGTCGGCGGTGTCGGCGACTTGATCGAAGCAAACAAGCCTTGGCAAAAGCAATTGCAGGAGGATTCGGAAATCAGCTGTTGGTTCTGACCAGCAAGGTCAGAGGGATTGCTCCTTTGGAGGGGAGCAAGGGCCAGTCTGGAGCAACCAGACCAGCGGTGTTTGTCGTAGATTTCGTCGCCAAGATGGCCACTAGCCAGCGGGCCAGCAACCGGTTAGGCGCGTCGAGTGGCAAAATGCAGAAGGGCCCCACGCAGATCGTGGAGATGCTGGAGGGCTCACCTTTGGTGCAGATGCTGCTCGAGGGTTGGGCTTCTCAGGACCCAAAGCACAACTTGGAGGGAGCCTCGGTTGTTGCACGGGTCAGCTTGTCGTAGTCGTTCCAAGATGGCTGGCTCCACGTGTCTCGGTGCCTCCACGGGTCTCCTCTTTGCAGGGACTGTGGATCGGGCGGTGAGAGGTCTGGAGGTCCAGGTTTTGTCAGTCTCTGGGCTCGGGCTCCGGCGGGAGGCGGCGGCAAAGCAGACGTTGATTCGCTGGATGGTGCTTGCGTTAGCAAGGTGGTCACTCCCTGACCACAGGGGAGATTTTCTTCAGTCTTCTGTGCAGCAGAATGTCGAAGTTCCCGTCTTCTTCTTAGTTTCAAGTTGATTCCAGGATGTCTGAAGTCTTAGGACACAGCTCCTACCTTTATTCGGATTCTAGGGGCCGGACTACCTGCTAGGTCCCTCCCTATGGGTGGGACCAGGAAGGGGGGTGGTTACACCCCCAATCCTTTGTCCAGCTCGCCCCAGGCCCGGGACTGGTGTGCCCCAGGACCGGTTTGAACTGGCATATGCACCGAGGCTCCTTGTGAGCCACAGGCATGTCTGGTTTCTTTCAAGCCCTACCTGACCAATACACAAAATCCTGTCTGGGGTGGTGCACGCACCTCCCCTGGCAGGAAACCCTTTGTCCACACCTCCCAAGCTGGAAGGACTCCCAGCAGCAGGAGGGCAGACTTGTGTCTGTGGTGGCAGCATCCATTTTGTGGAGCTGAGGCTATGTCTGATTTTACCCGGGTTTCAGGTACTGTACATGTCGTGTCCCTCTAGAAGGGTGGAATGCTAACCCCGTCGCCAGAATTGGCGAGGGGTTAGTATTCCAATTCGTATGACACCTTACTCGACATGTTTTGATAAAGCCAAACCAAAGATAGCATTTAACCGCGAGGTTCATAATGCACTTAAGAGTATATGGTATGACGATATCTGGAAACAGTAGAAGGAAGTTGTTCCGACCACTGCAGACAGGCTCAGCTCATGCCAGAGCACCATCTCACATGGAACCAAGCACTCTGCCTTCAGGATTGTTAAGGCCTGCCATAGGAGTGACTTATAGGTTACCAGGTGTCCCATTTAAGGTTAGGTATAGGTATACTACACCTAAGTAAGAGGTGATTACACCAACTTACCCCAGCTGAGTGATCAGCCAGTTGTGTCAAATTGTTAGGCCAAGCCTGGGGTGGCATAATACATGCTGCAGCCCTTGGCAGGCCTTGGGTACACCAATGCCCTGGGTACCTAGTGTACACTGGTACAGGGGCTGACAGGGTGATCCAACCAATTGGGTATGTACCTAGGGTACATGGAGTCCATTTTACAGAGAGAGCAGATAGCCTGAGAGCCTGAATGGCAGGATCTCAGGCCAACTAAGTCGAAAAACCAGCTAGACACTAGGCAAAAATTTGGGGGTAACCATAGTCAGATATCCACCTTCCTACACAACCCCCCCCCAAACGAAGGGAGATAAGGCTGACCTTGACCAGGTAAGCCTATATTGCCCAAGTGGCCATATAAGGAGGAACCAGCACTGGCATGGTTACCCCCTGTCTCATGGTCCACTAAGCAATCCCTCACCCTAAGGGTATCAGAGGGTCTCCACCATAGGGAATCTCTACCTGTGGTGTGTCTTGGCAAAGTAAAAGGCTGGTGTTGAGATGGAGTACTGAAGTGAGTGTCCTCAAAGTGAGGCCTCAGCTTCCTCCAATCATCCTCCACCATGGATGCCTTTCTTTCTTTAACTGAGTTGCACTGTGCTCTCAGGGTCAGCCTCTGGCTACCTAAAGCTGGAGGCTGGGTCCCTTTTGTGGGCTTACTGGAGGGACAGGTCAGGTTTGGGGCCCTAAGGTCCCATGTTTGCCTGTGCCCAACAGAATCCCCCTGGGGGAGGTCCCTAACTACCTGTAAAGGAGATCCCTCAGGAATGTTTTTACCCATCACCTGACTAGGGCTACTAGCCAGGCAATCCTCATTCTTTTGATGGGGGGGTTCTTGTGGACAGGGGCCCTCTGGGGGTCCACTGGCCTCCCTGACCTCTGCAGCCCTGGGCTGACTGAGGCAGGGTAGAGAGAGGCAGGCTACCTGCACCAGACTGGATCCCACCTTGGAAGGGGCCACTGACATCAGAGGCTCTGCCAGGCCAGGCCTGGCTACCTCTGGGGCAGTTCCTTCACAAGGGGTGAGGTCAGATCCCTGAGGAGGCTGACCTTTTCCTAATGTCTGGGGAGAGGGAGACTTTTCTTCCTCCCCACTACTCTCAGTTTGTGTGGAGTGATCCATTGTTTCAGGCTTCACTACACCTATGTCAGTCTGAGTATAGGCTGAGACCATTACAGCCTTGCCAACCTTTTCAGGGGGGCACTCAGTTTGTGTTTGAGCTGTGACTGTCACAGCTCTGCCAGTCCCTACAGGGAAGTCTGTCTGTGCCTGGGCTGTGGCTACCACTGCCCTTCCAACCTTTTCAGGGAGGAAATCTATTTGGACAGGGGTTGTGAATGGCACAACCCCCCTACCCTTTTGTGAAAGGCCTACCATTTTAGAATGGGTGTCTTGTTCAACTCCAGCCCAAGCTGAGAGTTCTAAGTCATTCCCCAGTAAGCAGTCTACAGGCAAGGTTGGGGACACTGCTACCCTTTTAGGGCCAGTGACCCCTCCCCAGCTGAGACATACCTCTGCCATGGGATGACTGTTCTGTTTGCCATCAATGTTAGTCACCTGGTAGGAGAAACCGGGCAAAAGCTGCTCAGAGGGAACTAGCCAATGGGCCACCATTGTGATGCTAGCCCCAGTGTCTCTGTAGGCCTCAGCTTTTGTACCATTGATGTAGGGCTCCTGTCTGTACCTACCCAAAGTGTTGGGACAGGCAGTGAAGTTGGCAAACCCCATGCCACCATCACAGACAAGAGTGGTTGCTGTAGGGGAATTGGCTAAGCCAGGGTCCCCCTGTGTTCCCCAAGTAAACCCACCCAGATTTCTGGGGGCACTCCCACCACCTGGGGGATTACTGCTGACAGTAATAGGTGGTGTGACAGGAGTAATTGGAGGAACAGTTTTGTTTTTAGCCCTTGGGCAACCGCTGTCAGTTTTCCAATGCCCAGGAGTTTTACACTCATGGCAGTAGGGCTTTTTAGCTGTGGTAGAGGAGGGGGCTTGGGACCCACCACCCTGTGTGGAGTTTTGGGGCCCTGAGGAAGGTTTCTCTTTTTCTTTATCCCCACCCTTCTCTTGAGGCTTGGTGGTATCTTTCTTTTGGTCACCACCCTGGTTTTTAGGCCTGATCCTGGTCCTGACCCATTTATCTGCCCTCTTTCCCAATTCTTGGGGAGAGGTCAAATCTGAGTCTACCAGGTGTTGATGGAGAAGCTGGTTTTGACAATTACTTAAAATCTGCTCTCTCATCATCAAATTGTACAATCCTGTATAATCAGACACCTTACTTCCCAGCAACCAACCCTCCAAAGCCTTAGTGGCACATTCCACATATTCAGACCAGTCCTGAGTCTGTGTCTTCTGGGTGTCTCTGAACATTAACCTGTACTGTTCAGTGGTTAAGCCTAACCCATCAACTAGGACACTCTTCAGGACTCTGTAATTTCTGACATCCTCTTCTCTAACAGTGAGGAGTCTATCTCTGCCTCTCCCCTCAAAGGAGAGCCATAAGATTGCTGCCCACTGGTCTTCAGGAACCTGCTGCACTTTGCAGGCTCTCTCAAGAGCAGTCATCCATTTGTGGATGTCATCCCCACTTTTGTAGGGGGGCACAATCTTGGACAGGTTCCTATTGTCAAAGACCCTATCTTTGTCCCTAGGGACATTGCTGCCACCAGTGGGTATAGACCCACTCTCTCTATGCTGCCTAGCCTTGCTCAGTTTTTCTTCCATCAGGGCTACTTCTAGCTCCTGCTTCCTGATCCTCAGCTGGGCTTCCTGCATTCTGGCCTCATGTTCCCTCCTCTGAGGGGTGGTCAGTCTCCTTCTGGAGTGACCTTGAGAGCCTCTAGAGCCATGGGAAGCATTGGAGTCACCTGAGCGATTCCTTTGCCTTCCAAGCCCTGTGTTAAGTCCACTGGGGAGATCCAATGGGGTGAACCCACTGTCAGTCCCCAATAGCCTTAGTTTAGCTGGGCCAAGTATAACACTTGGCACTGGGCTAGTTCTCCCTTCATCCCCACTCACATCTGTATCCCCATCACTTTCTTCCTCTGTGGTAGGCATCCCATCTAAGGGGTGACTATTGGGAAGGGGTACTTCAGTGGCATCTTCAGAAGGGGGGCCTCCTGTTCCTGTCCCTAAGGGGGCTAACTGGGAAGCTTTCTTGAGTGCTCTCTGATTCTCATCATTCTGTAAGAGCTCTCTGAGCTCAGCAGAGTTTGGGTTCTTGGGCTGTTTAAGGCCTCTAAGAGTTGCCAAATGCCTGAGCTCATTCTGATTAAGGGTAGCAAAGCTGGATGGTGCCCTCTGGGGGTCACTCTCAACAGAGATGGGTACAGTGGACCCCTCTGCCCCGGCCATTGCTCTTAAGTGTGGGTGGATGTGTTGCAATCTACCTACACTTGGGTTTACCTACTAAACCTATCTAGTAGTTGTAGTCAGGGTGTGCTACTCCCTTTGCTCTACAACAACTAAGTTCAGTAGAACTTAAGTATATCTAATCTTGTTTTATATGTACCTACAGGTACCTATGTGATCTTTCAATTGGTAACCAAGAGATTACAATGGTAAAACACAGCAAGCTCAAATCCAACCGCTGCTCACCAATGTGAGAAGTTGGCCTGGTATATGCTGTTCACTAGTTCTAGTGACCACCTTGTACCATGCCAAGCAACCCTTATGGTGTGGTTGTAAGTCAACCTTTTCGGACCAGCTGCCCTAGTGGTAGCGTAGGCTAAGCAGTCTTTGAGGCTAAACTCGTGATGCGTGTTAAGCAAGCTGTTTTACCAATAGTAACCCCCTTTTATACCAATGAAAGGACACCACACAGATATATATTCAAAATATATATGTATTTATTTCTCAAAGTAACCCCTAGTCTCTTTATGAGCACAGGAGCACAAATCGTCAAACAAGATTATCACAGAATACGCAGAAGTTGCACTTTATATGGATAGGCCCTGGTGGCCACTCGAACCATATACTAAAATAGTGGTATAAGTACCACGAACAGAAAAGGGAAAAGGCCTAGGGCCTCTAGAATCGCTGGGCCTACAAGGAGCTAACGTCAGTTAGTGACCAGGAGGTCCACGGGTGGCGTGTGCAGAGCAAATAGTCACACGCGGGCTCCCATAGGTTTCAATGGGTGCGTAAAAAGTACAAAGTTACTGCAAAAGGAATCTTCCGGATGACCTAGGAACTTAAGATTTGGAACACAGGCACTAGAGATGTATTACTACACATGGGCACCGGAGTACCAGCTTTACCTCACCCACAGGAAGCGGGTGCATAGGCCTCAAAGTGCGTCGGGTTTCTTCTATCTGTTCCGTTGAGCCTGGGACAAAGATGCTGCAGGCGGTCGGTCGGGAAGAGATGCAGTGGATCCAAGAGTGGATCGGAGATGTTGAAGACCTGTAAGCAGAGGGGACAGTGTTCACAGTCACTAGCCAGTGACCAGCGTGGCACCAGGTGGGTACCAGGCGATGTCGGGTGCAAACAGGTGATGAGGGGTAGCTTGTCTCCGCAGCCACGTGGTCCCTGAAGGTCGACGACGTCCAGGAGTCGGCTCACGAGCTGTCCCACGCAGTCTCTCGCTGTCGGCGGTGTCGGCGACTTGATCGAAGCAAACAAGCCTTGGCAAAAGCAATTGCAGGAGGATTCGGAAATCAGCTGTTGGTTCTGACCAGCAAGGTCAGAGGGATTGCTCCTTTGGAGGGGAGCAAGGGCCAGTCTGGAGCAACCAGACCAGCGGTGTTTGTCGTAGATTTCGTCGCCAAGATGGCCACTAGCCAGCGGGCCAGCAACCGGTTAGGCGCGTCGAGTGGCAAAATGCAGAAGGGCCCCACGCAGATCGTGGAGATGCTGGAGGGCTCACCTTTGGTGCAGATGCTGCTCGAGGGTTGGGCTTCTCAGGACCCAAAGCACAACTTGGAGGGAGCCTCGGTTGTTGCACGGGTCAGCTTGTCGTAGTCGTTCCAAGATGGCTGGCTCCACGTGTCTCGGTGCCTCCACGGGTCTCCTCTTTGCAGGGACTGTGGATCGGGCGGTGAGAGGTCTGGAGGTCCAGGTCTTGTCAGTCTCTGGGCTCGGGCTCCGGCGGGAGGCGGCGGCAAAGCAGACGTTGATTCGCTGGATGGTGCTTGCGTTAGCAAGGTGGTCACTCCCTGACCACAGGGGAGATTTTCTTCAGTCTTCTGTGCAGCAGAATGTCGAAGTTCCCGTCTTCTTCTTAGTTTCAAGTTGATTCCAGGATGTCTGAAGTCTTAGGACACAGCTCCTACCTTTATTCGGATTCTAGGGGCCGGACTACCTGCTAGGTCCCTCCCTATGGGTGGGACCAGGAAGGGGGGTGGTTACACCCCCAATCCTTTGTCCAGCTCGCCCCAGGCCCGGGACTGGTGTGCCCCAGGACCGGTTTGAACTGGCATATGCACCGAGGCTCCTTGTGAGCCACAGGCATGTCTGGTTTCTTTCAAGCCCTACCTGACCAATACACAAAATCCTGTCTGGGGTGGTGCACGCACCTCCCCTGGCAGGAAACCCTTTGTCCACACCTCCCAAGCTGGAAGGACTCCCAGCAGCAGGAGGGCAGACTTGTGTCTGTGGTGGCAGCATCCATTTTGTGGAGCTGAGGCTATGTCTGATTTTACCCGGGTTTCAGGTACTGTACATGTCGTGTCCCTCTAGAAGGGTGGAATGCTAACCCCGTCGCCAGAATTGGCGAGGGGTTAGTATTCCAATTCGTATGACACCTTACTCGACATGTTTTGATAAAGCCAAACCAAAGATAGCATTTAACCGCGAGGTTCATAATGCACTTAAGAGTATATGGTATGACGATATCTGGAAACAGTAGAAGGAAGTTGTTCCGACCACTGCAGACAGGCTCAGCTCATGCCAGAGCACCATCTCACATGGAACCAAGCACTCTGCCTTCAGGATTGTTAAGGCCTGCCATAGGAGTGACTTATAGGTTACCAGGTGTCCCATTTAAGGTTAGGTATAGGTATACTACACCTAAGTAAGAGGTGATTACACCAACTTACCCCAGCTGAGTGATCAGCCAGTTGTGTCAAATTGTTAGGCCAAGCCTGGGGTGGCATAATACATGCTGCAGCCCTTGGCAGGCCTTGGGTACACCAATGCCCTGGGTACCTAGTGTACACTGGTACAGGGGCTGACAGGGTGATCCAACCAATTGGGTATGTACCTAGGGTACATGGAGTCCATTTTACAGAGAGAGCAGATAGCCTGAGAGCCTGAATGGCAGGATCTCAGGCCAACTAAGTCGAAAAACCAGCTAGACACTAGGCAACAATTTGGGGGTAACCATAGTCAGATATCCACCTTCCTACAACCCCCTTGGCCCTGGTTCTGGTTCTTTTGCTTAACCCTGGTTCTGACCCATTTGTCTGCCTTCTTTCCCAATTCTTGGGGAGAGGTCAGATCAGAGTCAACCAAGTGTTGATGCAGTTGCTGGTTTTGACAGTTATTTAAAATCTGTTCTCTCATCATCAAATTATACAATCCTGTAAAATCAGATACCTTACTTCCCAGCAACCAACCCTCCAAAGCCTTAGTGGCACATTCAACATATTCAGACCAGTCCTGAGTCTGTGTCTTTTGGGTGTCTCTGAACATTAACCTGTACTGTTCAGTGGTTAAGCCTAACCCATCTACCAGAACACTCTTCAGGACTCTGTAGTTTCTGACATCCTCTTCTCTAACAGTGAGGAGTCTGTCTCTGCCTCTTCCTTCAAAGGAGAGCCAGAGGATTGCTGCCCACTGGTCTTCAGGAACCTGCTGTACTTTGCAGGCTCTCTCAAGAGCAGTTATCCATTTGTGGATGTCATCCCCACTTTTGTAGGGGGGCACAACCTTAGACAGGTTCCTATTATCAAAGACCCTATCTTTGTCCTTAGGGACAATGCTGCCACCAGTGGGTATAGACCCACTCTCTCTAGGTTGCCTAGCCTTGTTCAGTTTTTCTTCCATCAGGGCTACTTCTAGCTCCTGCTTCCTGATCCTCAGCTGGGCTTCCTGCATTCTGGCCTCATGTTCCCTCCTCTGAGGGGTGGTCAGTCTCCTTCTGGAGTGACCTTGAGAGCCTCTAGAGCCATGGGAAGCATTGGAGTCACCTGAGCGATTCCTTTGCCTTCCAAGCCCTGTGTTAAGTCCACTGGGGAGATCCAATGGGGTGAACCCACTGTCAGTCCCCAATAGCCTTAGTTTAGCTGGGCCAAGTATAACACTTGGCACTGGGCTAGTTCTCCCTTCATCCCCACTCACATCTGTATCCCCATCACTTTCTTCCTCTGTGGTAGGCATCCCATCTAAGGGGTGACTATTGGAAGGGGGTACCTCTGTGGCATCTTCAGAAGGGGGGCCTCCTGTTCCTGACCCTAAGGGGGCTAACTGGGAAGCTTTCTTGAGTTCTCTCTGATTCTCATCATTCTGTAAGAGTTCTCTGAGCTCAGCAGAGGTAGGGTTCTTGGGCTGTTTAAGGCCTCTAAGAGTTGCCAAATGCCTGAGCTCATTCTGATTAAGGGTAGCAAAGCTGGATGGTGCCCTCTGGGGGTCACTCTCAACAGAGATGGGTACAGTGGACCCCTCTGCCCCGGCCATTGCTCTTAAGTGTGGGTGGATGTGTTGCAATCTACCTACACTTGGGTTTACCTACTAAACCTATCTAGTAGTTGTAGTCAGGGTGTGCTACTCCCTTTGCTCTACAACAACTAAGTTCAGTAGAACTTATGTATATCTAATCTTGTTTTATATGTACCTACAGGTACCTATGTGATCTTTCAATTGGTAACCAAGAGATTACAATGGTAAAACACAGCAAGCTCAAATCCAACCGCTGCTCACCAATGTGAGAAGTTGGCCTGGTATATGATGCTCACTAGTTAAAGTGATCACCTTGTACCATGCCAAGCAACCCTTATGGTGTGGTTGTAAGTCAACCTTTTCGGACTAGCTGCCCTAGTGGTAGCGTAGGCTAAGCAGTCTTTGAGGCTAAACTCGTGAAGCGTGTTAAGCCAGCTGTTTTACCAAATGTAACCCCCTTTTATACCAATGAAAGGACACCACACAGATATATATTCAAAATATATATGTATTTATTTCTCAAAGTAACCCCTAGTCTCTTTATGAGCACAGGAGCACAAATAGTCAAACAAGATTACAGTGGAATACACAGAAGTTGCACTTTATATGGATAGGCCCTGGTGGCCACTCAAACCATATACTAAAATAGTGGTATAAGTACCACGAACAGAAAAGGGAAAAGGCCTAGGGCCTCTAGAATCGCTGGGCCTACAAGGAGCTAACGTCAGTTAGTGACCAGGAGGTCCACGGGTGGCGTGTGCAGAGCAAATAGTCACACGCGTGCTCCCATAGGTTTCAATGGGTGCGTAAAAAGTACAAAGTTACTGCAAAGAGGATCTTCCGGATGGACTAGGAACTCAAGATTTGGAACACAGGCACTAGAGATGTAATACTACACTTGGGCACAGGTGTGCCAGCTTTACCTCACCCACAGGAAGCGGTTGCATAGGCCTCGAAGTGCGTCGGATTTCTTCTATCTGTTCCGTGGAGCCTGAAGACAAAGATGCTGCAGGCGGTCGGTCCGGGAGAGATGCAGTGGATCCAAGAGTGGATCGGAGATGTTGAAGACCTGTAAGCAGAGGGGACAGTGTTCACAGTCACTAGCCAGTGACCGACGTGGCACCAGGTGGGTACCAGGCAATGTCGGGTGCAAACAGGAAGAAAGGTGTAGCTTGTCTCTGCAGCCACGTGGTCCCTGGAGGTCGACGACGTCCAGGAGTCGGTTCACGAGCTGTCCCACGCAGGCTCTCGCTGTCGGCGGTGTTGGCGACTTGATCGAAGCAAACAAGCCTTGGCAAAAGCAATTGTTGTAGGAGATGAAATAAGCTGATGGTTCTGACCAGCAAGGTCAGAAGGACTGCTCCTTTGGAGGGGAGCAAGGGCCAGTCTGGAGCAACCAGACCAGCAGTGTATTTCTTGAAGTTCGTCGCCAAGATGGCTACTAGCCAGCGGGCCAGCAACCAGTTAGGCGCATCGAGTGGCAAAAATGCAGAAGGGCCCCACGCAGATCGTGGAGATGCTGGAGGGCTTACCTTTGGTGCAGATGCTGCTCGGGTGTTGGGCTTCTCAGATCCCAAAGCACAACTTGGAGGGAGCCTCGGTTGTTGCACTTGTCAGCTTGTCGTTGTCGTTCCAAGATGGCTGGCTCCACGTGTCTCGGTGCCTCCACGGGTCTCCTCTTTTCAGGGACTGTGGATCGGGCGGTGAGAGGTCTGGAGGTCCAGGTCTTGTCAGTCTCTGGGCTCGGGCTCCGGCGGGAGGCGGCGGCAAAGCAGACGTTGATTCGCTGGATGGTGCTTGCGTTAGCAAGGTGGTCACTCCCTGACCACAGGGGAGATTGGCTTCAGTCCTCTGTGCAGCAGAGCGTCGAAGTTCCCATCTTCTTCTTAGTGTTAAGTTGATTCCAGGATGTCTGAAGTCTTAGGACACAGCTCCTACCTTTAAGCGGATTCTAGGGGCCGGACTACCTGCTAGGTCCCTCCCTAAGGGTGGGACCAGGACGGGGGGTGGTTACACCCCCAATCCTTTGTCCAGCTCGCCCCAGGCCCGGGACTGGTGTGCCCCAGGACCGGTTTGAACTGGCATATGCACCGAGGCTCCTTGTGAGCCACAGGCATGTCTGGTTTCTTTCAAGCCCTACCTGACCAATACACAAAATCCTGTCTGGGGTGGTGCATGCACCTCCCCTGGCAGGAAACCCTTTGTCCACACCTCCCAAGCTGGAAGGACTCCCAGCAGCAGGAGGGCAGACTTGTGTCTGTGGTGGCAGCATCCATTTTGTGGAGCTGAGGCTATGTCTGATTTTACCCGGGTTTCAGGTACTGTACATGTCGTGTCCCTCTAGAAGGGTGGAATGCTAACCCCGTCGCCAGAATTGGCGAGGGGTTAGTATTCCAATTCGTATGACACCTTACTCGACATGTTTTGATAAAGCCAAACCAAAGATAGCATTTAACCGCGAGGTTCATAATGCACTTAAGAGTATATGGTATGACGATATCTGGAAACAGTAGAAGGAAGTTGTTCCGACCACTGCAGACAGGCTCAGCTCATGCCAGAGCACCATCTCACATGGAACCACGCACTCTGCCTTCAGGATTGTTAAGGCCTGCCATAGGAGTGACTTATAGGTTACCAGGTGTCCCATTTAAGGTTAGGTATAGGTATACTACACCTAAGTAAGAGGTGATTACACCAACTTACCCCAGCTGAGTGATCAGCCAGTTGTGTCAAATTGTTAGGCCAAGCCTGGGGTGGCATAATACATGCTTCAGCCCTTGGCAGGCCTTGGGTACACCAATGCCCTGGGTACCTAGTGTACTGGTACAGGGGCTGACAGGGTGATCCACTTCCAATTGGTTATGCACCTAGGGTGCATAGTTCTAATTTAGTAGAGAGAACAGCAGGCTGGGGGTCTGATTGGCAGGCCCACAGCCTCAATATGTCAAAAACCAGTGAAGCAAAAATTTGGGGTGACCATAGGATAGCAGACCCTACTCTCCTACACTGCCTCTGTCTTAACTTCCTTGGCCCAACATTACACAACTCTTCCACCACATTTTCAATGATTCAGCATGAATATGTATTTCTCAAAATGTCTATGATCACACACATTCTCTTTGCAACCGTGATAATAATGTAGTCACACACCATCTCTGTGGGGACCTGGACATCTCTAAAATCACACACTATCTCTGTGGGGACCATGGCATGTCTATAATCATACACTATCTCTGTGGGGACCTCAACATCTCTATAATCACACACTATCTCTGTGGGGACCACGGCATGTCTATGATAACACACTATCCCTGTGGGGACCTGTGTAGGAGAGTAGGGTCTGCTATCCTATGGTCACCCCAAATTTTTGCTTTTTGCTTCACTGGTTTTTGACATATTGAGGCTGTGGGCCTGCCAATCAGACCCCCAGCCTGCTGTTCTCTCTACTAAATTAAAACTATGCACCCTAGGTGCATAACCAATTGGAAGTGGATCACCCTGTCAGCCCCTGTACCAGTGTACACTAGGTACCCAGGGCATTGGTGTACCCAAGGCCTGCCAAGGGCTGCAGCATGTATTATGCCACCCCAGGCTTGGCCTAACAATTTGACACAACTGGCTGATCACTCAGCTGGGGTAAGTTGGTGTAATCACCTCTTACTTAGGTGTAGTATACCTATACCTAACCTTAAATGGGACACCTGGTAACCTATAAGTCACTCCTAGGGCAGGCCTTAACAATCCTGAAGGCAGAGTGCTTGGTTCCATGTGAGATGGTGCTCTGGCATGAGCTGAGCCTGTCTGCAGTGGTCGGAACAACTTCCTTCTACTGTTTCCAGATATCGTCATACCATATACTCTTAAGTGCATTATGAACCTCGCGGTTAAATGCTATCTTTGGTTTGGCTTTATCAAAACATGTCGAGTAAGGTGTCATACGAATTGGAATACTAACCCCTCGCCAATTCTGGCGACGGGGTTAGCATTCCACCCTTCTAGAGGGACACGACATGTACAGTGCCTGAAACCCGGGTAAAATCAGACATAGCCTCAGCTCCACAAAATGGATGCTGCCACCACAGACACAAGTCTGCCCTCCTGCTGCTGGGAGTCCTTCCAGCTTGGGAGGTGTGGACAAAGGGTTTCCTGCCAGGGGAGGTGCGTGCACCACCCCAGACAGGATTTTGTGTATTGGTCAGGTAGGGCTTGAAAGAAACCAGACATGCCTGTGGCTCACAAGGAGCCTCGGTGCATATGCCAGTTCAAACCGGTCCTGGGGCACACCAGTCCTGGGCCTGGGGCGAGCTGGACAAAGGATTGGGGGTGTAACCACCCCCCTTCCTGGTCCCACCCATAGGGAGGGACCTAGCAGGTAGTCCGGCCCCTAGAATCCGAATAAAGGTAGGAGCTGTGTCCTAAGACTTCAGACATCCTGGAATCAACTTAAAACTAAGAAGAAGACGGGAACTTCGACGCTCTGCTGCACAGAGGACTGAAGCCAATCTCCCCTGTGGTCAGGGAGTGACCACCTTGCTAACGCAAGCACCATCCAGCGAATCAACGTCTGCTTTGCCGCCGCCTCCCGCCGGAGCCCGAGCCCAGAGACTGACAAGACCTGGACCTCCAGACCTCTCACCGCCCGATCCACAGTCCCTGCAAAGAGGAGACCCGTGGAGGCACCGAGACACGTGGAGCCAGTGTAGGAGAGTAGGGTCTGCTATCCTATGGTCACCCCAAATTTTTGCTTTTTGCTTCACTGGTTTTTGACATATTGAGGCTGTGGGCCTGCCAATCAGACCCCCAGCCTGCTGTTCTCTCTACTAAATTAAAACTATGCACCCTAGGTGCATAACCAATTGGAAGTGGATCACCCTGTCAGCCCCTGTACCAGTGTACACTAGGTACCCAGGGCATTGGTGTACCCAAGGCCTGCCAGGGGCTGCAGCATGTATTGTGCCACCCCAGGCTTGGCCTAACAATCTGACACAACTGGCTGATCACTCAGCTGGGGTAAGTTGGTGTAATCACCTCTTACTTAGGTGTAGTATACCTATACCTAACCTTAAATGGGACACCTGGTAACCTATAAGTCACTCCTATGGCAGGCCTTAACAATCCTGAAGGCAGAGTGCTTGGTTCCATGTGAGATGGTGCTCTGGCATGAGCTGAGCCTGTCTGCAGTGGTCGGAACAACTTCCTTCTACTGTTTCCAGATATCGTCATACCATATACTCTTAAGTGCATTATGAACCTCGCGGTTAAATGCTATCTTTGGTTTGGCTTTATCAAAACATGTCGAGTAAGGTGTCATACGAATTGGAATACTAACCCCTCGCCAATTCTGACGACGGGGTTAGCATTCCACCCTTCTAGAGGGACACGACATGTACAGTACCTGAAACCCGGGTAAAATCAGACATAGCCTCAGCTCCACAAAATGGATGCTGCCACCACAGACACAAGTCTGCCCTCCTGCTGCTGGGAGTCCTTCCAGCTTGGGAGGTGTGGACAAAGGGTTTCCTGCCAGGGGAGGTGCATGCACCACCCCAGACAGGATTTTGTGTATTGGTCAGGTAGGGCTTGAAAGAAACCAGACATGCCTGTGGCTCACAAGGAGCCTCGGTGCATATGCCAGTTCAAACCGGTCCTGGGGCACACCAGTCCCGGGCCTGGGGCGAGCTGGACAAAGGATTGGGGGTGTAACCACCCCCCTTCCTGGTCCCACCCATAGGGAGGGACCTAGCAGGTAGTCCGGCCCCTAGAATCCGAATAAAGGTAGGAGCTGTGTCCTAAGACTTCAGACATCCTGGAATCAACTTGAAACTAAGAAGAAGACGGGAACTTCGACATTCTGCTGCACAGAAGACTGAAGAAAATCTCCCCTGTGGTCAGGGAGTGACCACCTTGCTGACGCAAGCACCATCCAGCGAATCACCGTCTGCTTTGCCGCCGCCTCCCGCCGGAGCCCGAGCCCAGAGACTGACAAGACCTGGACCTCCAGACCTCTCACCGCCCGATCCACAGTCCCTGCAAAGAGGAGACCCGTGGAGGCACCGAGACACGTGGAGCCAGCCATCTTGGAACGACTACGACAAGCTGACAAGTGCAACAACCGAGGCTCCCTCCAAGTTGTGCTTTGGGTCCTGAGAAGCCCAACCCTCGAGCAGCATCTGCACCAAAGGTGAGCCCTCCAGCATCTCCACGATCTGCGTGGGGCCCTTCTGCATTTTGCCACTCGACGCGCCTAACCGGTTGCTGGCCCGCTGGCTAGTGGCCATCTTGGCGACGAAATCTACGACAAACACCGCTGGTCTGGTTGCTCCAGACTGGCCCTTGCTCCCCTCCAAAGGAGCAGCTCCTCTGACCTTGCTGGTCAGAACCATCAGCTTAAACTCCTTGCCTACAAAAATTGCTTTCGCCAAGGCTTGTTTGCTTCGATCAAGTCGCCGACACCGCCGACAGCGAGAGCCTGCGTGGGACAGCTCGTGACTCGACTCCTGGACGTCGTCGACCTTCAGGGACCACGTGGCTGCAGAGTCAAGCTACACCTTCCTTCCTGTTTGCACCCGACATCGCCTGGTACCCACCTGGTGCCACGCTGGTCACTGGCTAGTGACTGTGAACACTGTCCCCTCTGCTTACAGGTCTTCAACATCTCCGATCCACTCTTGGGTCCCCTGCATCTCTTCCCGACCGACCGCCTGCAGCACTTTTGTCTACAGGCCCCACGGAACAGATAGAAGAAACCCGACGCACTTCGAGGCCTATGCACCCACTTCCTGTGGGTGAGGTAAAGCTGGTACTCCGGTGCCCATGTGTAGTAATACATCTCTAGTGCCTGTGTTCCAAATCTTAAGTTCCTAGGTCATCCGGAAGATTCCTTTGGCAGTAACTTTGTACTTTTTACGCACCCATTGAAACCTATGGGAGCACGCGTGTGACTATTTGCTCTGCACACGCCACCCGTGGACCTCCTGGTCACTAACTGACGTTAGCTCCTTGTAGGCCCAGCGATTCTAGAGGCCCTAGGCCTTTTCCCTTTTCTGTTCGTGGTACTTATACCACTATTTTAGTATATGGTTTGAGTGGCCACCAGGGCCTATCCATATAACGTGCAACTTCTGTGTATTCTGTTATAAACTTGTTTGACGATTTGTGCTCCTGTGCTCATAAAGAGACTAGGGGTTACTTTGATAAATAAATACATATATATTTTGAATATATATCTGTGTGGTGTCCTTTCATTGGTATAAAAGGGGGTTGCATTTGGTAAAACAGCTGGCTTAACACGCTTCACGAGTTTAGCCTCAAAGACTGCTTAGCCTACGCTACCACTAGGGCAGCTAGTCCGAAAAGGTTGACTTACAACCACACCATAAGGGTTGCTTGGCATGGTACAAGGTGATCACTTTTACTAGTGAGCATCATATACCAGGCCAACTTCTCACATTGGTGAGCAGCGGTTGGATTTGAGCTTGCTGTGTTTTACCATTGTAATCTCTTGGTTACCAATTGAAAGATCACATAGGTACCTGTAGGTACATATAAAACAAGATTAGATATACTTAAGTTCTACTGAACTTAGTTGTTGTAGAGCAAAGGGAGTAGCACACCCTGACTACAACTACTAGATAGGTTTAGTAGGTAAACCCAAGTGTAGGTAGATTGCAACACATCCACCCACACTTAAGAGCAATGGCCGGGGCAGAGGGGTCCACTGTACCCATCTCTGTTGAGAGTGACCCCCAGAGGGCACCATCCAGCTTTGCTACCCTTAATCAGAATGAGCTCAGGCATTTGGCAACTCTTAGAGGCCTTAAACAGCCCAAGAACCCAAACTCTGCTGAGCTCAGAGAGCTCTTACAGAATGATGAGAATCAGAGAGCACTCAAGAAAGCTTCCCAGTTAGCCCCCTTAGGGACAGGAACAGGAGGCCCCCCTTCTAAAGATGCCACTGAAGTACCCCTTCCCAATAGTCACCCCTTAGATGGGATGCCTACCACAGAGGATGAGAGTGAAAAGGATACTGACAGTAGTGAGGATGAAGGGAGAACTAGCCCAGTGCCAAGTATTATACTTGGCCCAGCTAAACCAAGGCTATTGGGGACTGACAGTGGGTTCAACCCACTGGATCTCCCCAGTGGACTTAACACAGGGCTTGGAAGGCAAAGGAATCGCTCAGGTGACTCCAATGCTTCCCATGGCTCTAGAGGCTCTCAAGGTCACTCCAGGAGAAGGATGACCACCCCTCAGAGGAGGGAACATGAGGCCAAGATGCAAGAGGCCCAGCTGAGGATCAGGAAGCAGGAGCTAGAAGTAGCCCTGATGGAAGAGAAACTTAGCAAGGCTAGACAGCATAAAGAGAGTGGGTCTATACCCACTGGTGGCAGCATTGTCCCTAAGGACAAAGATAGGGTTTTCGACAATAGAAACCTGTCTAAGGTTGTGCCCCCCTACAAAAGTGGGGATGACATCCACAAGTGGATAACTGCTCTTGAGAGAGCCTGCAAAGTACAGCAGGTTCCTGAAGATCAGTGGGCAGCAATCCTCTGGCTCTCCTTTGAAGGAAGAGGCAGAGACAGACTCCTCACTGTTAGAGAAGAGGATGTCAGAAACTACAGAGTCCTGAAGAGTGTTCTAGTTGATGGGTTAGGCTTAACCACTGAGCAGTACAGGTTAATGTTCAGAGACACCCAAAAGACACAGACTCAGGACTGGTCTGAATACATTGAATGTGCCACTAAGGCTTTGGAGGGTTGGTTGCTGGGAAGTAAGGTATCTGATTTTACAGGATTGTATAATTTGATGATGAGAGAACAGATTTTAAATAACTGTCAAAACCAGCAACTGCATCAACACTTGGTTGACTCTGATCTGACCTCTCCCCAAGAATTGGGAAAGAAGGCAGACAAATGGGTCAGAACCAGGGTTAAGCAAAAGAACCAGAACCAGGGCCAAGGGGGTGATCAGAAGAAAACAGACCAAAAGGGTGGAGATCAGAAACCTAAAGACCAGAAGTCTTCAACAGGGCCCCAAACTACTGCTAAGGAGGGTGGGTCCCAACAGTCCAAAAAGAAGAAAGAAGGTCAAAAGAAACCCTGGTGCAATCATTGTAAAAATACAACTCACTGGACTAGTGATTGCAAAAAGGGTGGAGCCCCCAACACTGTTGCCCCTAAGGCACCTGCTCCCAGTACTACTGTTAGCAGTGTTGGTCCCCAGACAAAGGGTGTAGTGGGAATCACTATGGGAACTGAAGGAGATTCTGACTTAGACAGAACCCTTACACAGGCAGTCTTGATCTGTGATGGGGACATTGATTTGTCCCTGACTGTGAGCCCCAGTAACCTGGGCAAGTACAGACAGACTCCTTTAATAAATGAAAAAGTGGCTCAAGCTTACAGGGACACATGTGCCAGTGTCACTATGGTGACACCAGGCTTTGTGGACCCTGGACAGTACATACCAGGTGAGAACTACCTGGTGACCAATGCCAGCAATGCCACTACTTCACATAGTGTGGCAGTTGTTAACTTCTCATGGGGAGGGGTAACTGGCCTCAAAAGGGTTGTGGTTAGTGCAGACCTCCCAGTATAATGTTTGTTGGGCAATGACCTAGAGAGTTCTCTATGGTCAGAAGTGGAGTACAGGACTCATGCAGAGATGTTAGGTATATCATCACATGTCCTTGCTGTGACCAGGTCACAGGCCAAAAAGTGCCTCACTGAACCACAGGTCTTGGATCCTGGAACAATGGACCAAGCACCTACCAAGAAGAAGAACAGGAGGGTCAAGGCTGTGCCTTCCCCCCTGCCTCAGAGTGATGATCAGCCTTCCCAGGAAGCTGATCTAGAGGACCCTGAAGGAACTGTCCCTGAAGAGCTTGAACCTGACCAGGTTGAGTTTCTGGGGACAGGGGGACCTTCAAGGGCTGACTTGAGGCAGGCTCAGTTATCCTGTCCCTCTCTTGAACCCCTCAGACAGCTGGCTGCTGCTGAGGCTGCTGGGAATGCTCAAGGTACCCATAAAGTGTATTGGGATGAAGGGCTCCTTTATTCAGAGGCTAGAGACCCCAAGCCTGGTGCAACCAGGAGGTTGGTCATACCTCTGCAATTTAGGGGCTTCCTTCTTACCTTGGCCCATGACATTCCTTTAGCAGGACACTTAGGCCAGAACAAGACTTGGGACAGGCTTGTCCCTCACTTTCACTGGCCTCATATGAATGAAGATACAAAGGAGTTTTGTCGCTCCTGTGTTACCTGCCAAGCCAGTGGCAAATCAGGTGGCACAACAAAGGCCCCCCTTATACCACTACCTGTGGTGGGGGTCCCCTTTGAAAGAGTGGGAATAGACATAGTGGGTCCCATGGATCCTCCCACTGCATCTGGGCACAGATTTATACTGGTGGTAGTGGATCATGCCACCAGGTATCCAGAGGCAATTCCCCTTAGGACCACTACAGCTCCTGTTGTGGCCAGGGCCCTGCTGGGAGTATTCTCCAGAGTGGGGTTTCCTAAGGAGGTAGTATCTGACAGAGGTACCAACTTTATGTCAGGATACTTGACAGCTATGTGGAAGGAATGTGGTGTCAACTACAAGTTCACCACCCCTTATCACCCACAATGCAATGGGCTTGTTGAGAGATTCAACAAGACCCTAAAGGGTATGATCAAAGGGTTACCTGAAAAGCTCAGGCGAAGATGGGACATCCTTCTACCCTGCCTTCTGTTTGCTTACAGAGAGGTCCCACAAAAAGGAGTTGGCTACAGCCCCTTTGAATTGTTGTTTGGGCACCCTGTGAGAGGCCCACTGTGTTTGGTGAAGGAAGGATGGGAGTTACCTCTCAAAAAGCCTAAGCTAGACATAGTGGACTATGTACTTGGTCTCCGCTCCAGGATGGCTGAGTATATGGAGAAGGCATCTAAAAACCTTGAGGCAAGCCAGGCCTTACAGAAAGCTTGGCATGACCAAAAGGCTGTCTTGGTTGAGTATCAGCCAGGACAGAAGGTATGGGTGTTGGAGCCAGTGGCCCCAGCAGCACTCCAAGACAAATGGTCTGGACCCCATACAATCCTGGAAAAGAAGGGAGAGGTCACCTACTTGGTGGACCTAGGAACTCCCAGGAGTCCCCACAGGGTACTCCATGTTAACAGGCTTAAAGCATATGTTGACAGGGCAGACATGGGCTTGCTCATGGCTACAGATGAGGGACAGGAGGAAGAGAGTGACCCTCTCCCAGACCTGTTGTCTCAGAACCCTGAAGATGGCTCAGTTGAAGGAGTGACCCTTGGAGGCAACCTCACTGCCCATCAGCAGACTGAATGTAGACAGGTTCTACAATCATTTTCACATATGTTTTCCTTGATACCTAGTCAAACTGACTGGTGTACCCATGTTGTGGACACTGGTGACAGTCTGCCTGTAAAGAACAAACTTTACAGACAACCTGACCACGTCAGGGACTGTATAAAGGCTGAGGTACATAAAATGCTGGAATTAGGTGTCATTGAACCCTCAGAGAGCCCCTGGGCTAGCCCAGTGGTTCTGGTCCCCAAACCTCACACCAAAGATGGCAAGAGAGAGATGAGGTTCTGTGTGGACTACAGAGGACTCAATGCTGTCACCAGGACAGATGCACACCCTATTCCAAGGGCAGATGAGCTCATAGACAAACTAGCTTCTGCAAAGTTTTTGAGCACATTTGACTTGACAGCTGGCTATTGGCAAATCAGGTTAGCTGAGGAGTCTAAAGCCAAAACAGCATTCTCAACCCCAGGTGGGCATTATCAGTTTGTGGTGATGCCCTTTGGTCTGAAGAATGCACCTGCCACCTTCCAAAGGCTGGTGAACCAAGTCCTTACTGGGTTGGATGACTTTTGCGCAGCATATCTTGATGACATTGCTGTCTTTAGTTCCACCTGGGAGGATCACCTGATCCACCTGAAGAAGGCTCTTGAGGCTCTGCAAAGGGCAGGCCTCACTATCAAGGCTACTAAGTGCCAGATAGGGCAGAGTAAGGTTGTGTATTTGGGCCACCTTGTAGGTGGGGGCCAAGTTCAACCACTGGAGAGTAAGATACAGTCCATCAAGGATTGGTCCCCTCCAACCACCCAGACTCAAGTTCGAGCTTTCTTGGGCTTGACTGGGTATTACAGGAAGTTTGTTAAGAACTATGGGTCCATTGTGACTCCTCTTAATGATCTGACATCCAAGAAGATGCCCAAAAAGGTTCAGTGGACAGTAAGCTGTCAAAAGGCATTTGATGACCTGAAGGAGGCCATGTGCTCTGCACCTATCCTGAAAAGTCCTGACTACTCCAAAGAGTTTATTGTCCAAACAGATGCTTCTGAGTTGGGTGTGGGAGCTGTGCTGTCACAACTTAATGTAGATGGTCAAGACCAACCCATTGCTTTTATTAGCAGAAGGTTGACCCCCAGAGAGAAGAATTGGTCAGCTATTGAGAGGGAGGCCTTTGCTGTGGTGTGGGCCCTGAAGAAGCTGAGGCCATACTTGTTTGGCACTCACTTCAAGATTCAGACCGACCATAAGCCCCTCTTGTGGCTAAATCAGATGAAGGGTGAAAACCCCAAACTGCTTAGGTGGTCCATTTCCCTACAGGGGATGGACTTTACAGTGGAGCACCGGCCAGGTACTGACCATGGGAATGCAGATGGTCTCTCCAGGTACTTCCACTTAGGACATGAAGACGAGACTGGTCAAGGCTAGTTTAATGTCCCAGCGTTTGGGGGGGGGTTGTGTAGGAGAGTAGGGTCTGCTATCCTATGGTCACCCCAAATTTTTGCTTTTTGCTTCACTGGTTTTTGACATATTGAGGCTGTGGGCCTGCCAATCAGACCCCCAGCCTGCTGTTCTCTCTACTAAATTAAAACTATGCACCCTAGGTGCATAACCAATTGGAAGTGGATCACCCTGTCAGCCCCTGTACCAGTGTACACTAGGTACCCAGGGCATTGGTGTACCCAAGGCCTGCCAGGGGCTGCAGCATGTATTGTGCCACCCCAGGCTTGGCCTAACAATCTGACACAACTGGCTGATCACTCAGCTGGGGTAAGTTGGTGTAATCACCTCTTACTTAGGTGTAGTATACCTATACCTAACCTTAAATGGGACACCTGGTAACCTATAAGTCACTCCTATGGCAGGCCTTAACAATCCTGAAGGCAGAGTGCTTGGTTCCATGTGAGATGGTGCTCTGGCATGAGCTGAGCCTGTCTGCAGTGGTCGGAACAACTTCCTTCTACTGTTTCCAGATATCGTCATACCATATACTCTTAAGTGCATTATGAACCTCGCGGTTAAATGCTATCTTTGGTTTGGCTTTATCAAAACATGTCGAGTAAGGTGTCATACGAATTGGAATACTAACCCCTCGCCAATTCTGGCGACGGGGTTAGCATTCCACCCTTCTAGAGGGACACGACATGTACAGTACCTGAAACCCGGGTAAAATCAGACATAGCCTCAGCTCCACAAAATGGATGCTGCCACCACAGACACAAGTCTGCCCTCCTGCTGCTGGGAGTCCTTCCAGCTTGGGAGGTGTGGACAAAGGGTTTCCTGCCAGGGGAGGTGCATGCACCACCCCAGACAGGATTTTGTGTATTGGTCAGGTAGGGCTTGAAAGAAACCAGACATGCCTGTGGCTCACAAGGAGCCTCGGTGCATATGCCAGTTCAAACCGGTCCTGGGGCACACCAGTCCCGGGCCTGGGGCGAGCTGGACAAAGGATTGGGGGTGTAACCACCCCCCTTCCTGGTCCCACCCATAGGGAGGGACCTAGCAGGTAGTCCGGCCCCTAGAATCCGAATAAAGGTAGGAGCTGTGTCCTAAGACTTCAGACATCCTGGAATCAACTTGAAACTAAGAAGAAGACGGGAACTTCGACATTCTGCTGCACAGAAGACTGAAGAAAATCTCCCCTGTGGTCAGGGAGTGACCACCTTGCTAACGCAAGCACCATCCAGCGAATCACCGTCTGCTTTGCCGCCGCCTCCCGCCGGAGCCCGAGCCCAGAGACTGACAAGACCTGGACCTCCAGACCTCTCACCGCCCGATCCACAGTCCCTGCAAAGAGGAGACCCGTGGAGGCACCGAGACACGTGGAGCCAGCCATCTTGGAACGACTACGACAAGCTGACAAGTGCAACAACCGAGGCTCCCTCCAAGTTGTGCTTTGGGTCCTGAGAAGCCCAACCCTCGAGCAGCATCTGCACCAAAGGTGAGCCCTCCAGCATCTCCACGATCTGCGTGGGGCCCTTCTGCATTTTGCCACTTGACGCGCCTAACCGGTTGCTGGCCCGCTGGCTAGTGGCCATCTTGGCGACGAAATCTACGACAAACACCGCTGGTCTGGTTGCTCCAGACTGGCCCTTGCTCCCCTCCAAAGGAGCAGCTCCTCTGACCTTGCTGGTCAGAACCATCAGCTTAAACTCCTTGCCTACAAAAATTGCTTTCGCCAAGGCTTGTTTGCTTCGATCAAGTCGCCGACACCGCCGACAGCGAGAGCCTGCGTGGGACAGCTCGTGACTCGACTCCTGGACGTCGTCGACCTTCAGGGACCACGTGGCTGCAGAGTCAAGCTACACCTTCCTTCCTGTTTGCACCCGACATCGCCTGGTACCCACCTGGTGCCACGCTGGTCACTGGCTAGTGACTGTGAACACTGTCCCCTCTGCTTACAGGTCTTCAACATCTCCGATCCACTCTTGGGTCCCCTGCATCTCTTCCCGACCGACCGCCTGCAGCACTTTTGTCTACAGGCCCCACGGAACAGATAGAAGAAACCCGACGCACTTCGAGGCCTATGCACCCACTTCCTGTGGGTGAGGTAAAGCTGGTACTCCGGTGCCCATGTGTAGTAATACATCTCTAGTGCCTGTGTTCCAAATCTTAAGTTCCTAGGTCATCCGGAAGATTCCTTTGGCAGTAACTTTGTACTTTTTACGCACCCATTGAAACCTATGGGAGCACGCGTGTGACTATTTGCTCTGCACACGCCACCCGTGGACCTCCTGGTCACTAACTGACATTAGCTCCTTGTAGGCCCAGCGATTCTAGAGGCCCTAGGCCTTTTCCCTTTTCTGTTCGTGGTACTTATACCACTATTTTAGTATATGGTTTGAGTGGCCACCAGGGCCTATCCATATAACGTGCAACTTCTGTGTATTCTGTTATAAACTTGTTTGACGATTTGTGCTCCTGTGCTCATAAAGAGACTAGGGGTTACTTTGATAAATAAATACATATATATTTTGAATATATATCTGTGTGGTGTCCTTTCATTGGTATAAAAGGGGGTTGCATTTGGTAAAACAGCTGGCTTAACACGCTTCACGAGTTTAGCCTCAAAGACTGCTTAGCCTACGCTACCACTAGGGCAGCTAGTCCGAAAAGGTTGACTTACAACCACACCATAAGGGTTGCTTGGCATGGTACAAGGTGATCACTTTTACTAGTGAGCATCATATACCAGGCCAACTTCTCACAGCCAGCCATCTTGAAACGACTACGACAAGCTGACCAGTGCAACAACCGAGGCTCCCTCCAAGTTGTGCTTTGGGTCCTGAGAAGCCCAACCCTCGAGCAGCATCTGCACCAAAGGTGAGCCCTCCAGCATCTCCACGATCTGCGTGGGGCCCTTCTGCATTTTGCCACTCGACGCGCCTAACCGGTTGCTGGCCCGCTGGCTAGTGGCCATCTTGGCGACGAAATCTACGACAAACACCGCTGGTCTGGTTGCTCCAGACTGGCCCTTGCTCCCCTCCAAAGGAGCAGTTCCTCTGACCTTGCTGGTCAGAACCATCAGCTTAAACTCCTTGCCTACAACAATTGCTTTTGCCAAGGCTTGTTTGCTTCGATCAAGTCGCCGACACCGCCGACAGCGAGAGCCTGCGTGGGACAGCTCGTGACTCGACTCCTGGACGTCGTCGACCTTCAGGGACCACGTGGCTGCAGAGTCAAGCTACACCTTCCTTCCTGTTTGCACCCGACATCGCCTGGTACCCACCTGGTGCCACGCTGGTCACTGGCTAGTGACTGTGAACACTGTCCCCTCTGCTTTCAGGTCTTCAACATCTCCGATCCACTCTTGGATCCACTGCATCTCTTCCCGACCAACCGCCTGCAGCCCTTTTGTCTACAGGCCCCACGGAACAGATAGAAGAAACCCGACGCACTTCGAGGCCTATGCACCCGCTTCCTGTGGGTGAGGTAAAGCTGGCACACCTGTGCCCAAGTGTAGTATTACATCTCTAGTGCCTGTGTTCCAAATCTTAAGTTCCTAGGTCATCCGGAAGATTCCTTTTGCAGTAACTTTGTACTTTTTACGCACCCATTGAAACCTATGGGAGCACGCGTGTGACTATTTGCTCTGCACACGCCACCCGTGGACCTCCTGGTCACTAACTGACGTTAGCTCCTTGTAGGCCCAGCGATTCTAGAGGCCCTAGGCCTTTTCCCTTTTCTGTTCGTGGTACTTATACCACTATTTTAGTATATGGTTCGAGTGGCCACCAGGGCCTATCCATATAAAGTGCAACTTCTGTGTATTCTGTGATAATCTTGTTTGACGATTTGTGCTCCTGTAATCATAAAGAGACTAGGGGTTACTTTGAGAAATAAATACATATATATTTTGAATATATATCTGTGTGGTGTCCTTTCATTGGTATAAAAGGGGGGTTACTATTGGTAAAACAGCTTGCTTAACACGCATCACGAGTTTAGCCTCAAAGACTGCTTAGCCTACGCTACCACTAGGGCAGCTAGTCCAAAAAGGTTGACTTACAACCACACCATAAGGGTTGCTTGGCATGGTACAAGGTGGTCACTAGAACTAGTGAACAGCATATACCAGGCCAACTTCTCACATTGGTGGCAGCGGTGGGATTTGAGCTTGCTGTGTTTTACCATTGTAATCTCTTGGTTACCAATTGAAAGATCACATAGGTACCTGTAGGTACATATAAAACAAGATTAGATATACTTAAGTTCTACTGAACTTAGTTGTTGTAGAGCAAAGGGAGTAGCATACCCTGACTACAACTACTAGATAGGTTTAGTAGGTAAACCCAAGTGTAGGTAGATTGCAACACATCCACCCACACTTAAGAGCAATGGCTGGGGCAGAGGGGTCCACTGTACCCATCTCTGTTGAGAGTGACCCCCCGAGGGCACCATCCATCTATGCTACCCTTAATCAAAATGAGCTCAGGCAGCTGGCAACTCTTAGAGGCCTTAAACAGCCCAAGAACCCTACCTCTGCTTTGCTCAGAGAGCTCTTGCAAGAAGATGAAAATCAAAAAGAGCTCAGGAAAGCTTCCCAGTTAGCCCCCTTAGGGACAGGAACAGGAGGCCCCCCTTCTGAAGATGCCACTGAAGTACCCCTTCCCAATAGTCACCCCTTAGATGGGATGCCTACCACAGAGGATGAGAGTGAAAAGGATACTGACAGTAGTGAGGATGAAGGGAGAACTAGCCCAGTGCCAAGTGTTATACTTGGCCCAGCTAAACTAAGGCTATTGGGGACTGACAGTGGGTTCACCCCACTGGATCTCCCCAGTGGACTTAACACAGGGCTTGGAAGGCAAAGGAATCGCTCAGGTGACTCCAATGCTTCCCATGGCTCTAGAGGCTCTCAAGGTCACTCCAGGAGAAGGATGACCACCCCTCAGAGGAGGGAACATGAGGCCAAGATGCAAGAAGCTCAGCTGAGGATCAGGAAGCAGGAGCTAGAAGTAGCCCTGATGGAAGAGAAACTTAGCAAGGCTAGACAGCATAAAGAGAGTGGGTCTATACCCACTGGTGGCAGCATTGTCCCTAAGGACAAAGATAGGGTTTTCGATAATAGAAACCTGTCTAAGGTTGTGCCCCCCTACAAAAGTGGGGATGACATCCACAAGTGGATAACTGCTCTTGAGAGGGCCTGCAAAGTACAGCAGGTTCCTGAAGACCAGTGGGCAGCAATCCTCTGGCTCTCCTTTGAGGGAAGAGGCAGAGACAGACTCCTCACTGTTAGAGAAGAGGATGTCAGAAACTACAGAGTCCTGAAGAGTGTTCTAGTTGATGGGTTAGGCTTAACCACTGAGCAGTACAGGTTAATGTTCAGAGACACCCAAAAGACACAGACTCAGGACTGGTCTGAATACATTGAATGTGCCACTAAGGCTTTGGAGGGTTGGTTGCTGGGAAGTAAGGTATCTGATTTTACAGGATTGTATAATTTGATGATGAGAGAACAGATTTTAAATAACTGTCAAAACCAGCAACTGCATCAACACTTGGTTGACTCTGATCTGACCTCTCCCCAAGAATTGGGAAAGAAGGCAGACAAATGGGTCAGAACCAGGGTTAAGCAAAAGAACCAGAACCAGGGCCAAGGGGGTGATCAGAAGAAAACAGACCAAAAGGGTGGAGATCAGAAACCTAAAGACCAGAAGTCTTCAACAGGGCCCCAAACTACTACTAAGGAGGGTGGGTCCCAACAGTCCAAAAAGAAGAAAGAAGGTCAAAAGAAACCCTGGTGCAATCATTGCAAGAATACAACTCACTGGACTAGTGATTGCAAAAAGGGTGGAGCCCCCAACACTGTGGCCCCTAAGGCACCTGCTCCCAGTACTACTGTTAGCAGTGTTGGTCCCCAGACAAAGGGTGTAGTGGGAATCACTATGGGAACTGAAGGAGATTCTGACTTAGACAGAACCCTGACACAGGCAGTCTTGATCTGCGATGGGGACATTGATTTGTCCCTGACTGTGAGCCCCAGTAACCTGGGCAAGTACAGACAGACTCCTTTAATTAATGACAAAGTGGCTCAAGCCTACAGGGACACATGTGCCAGTGTCACTATGGTGACCCCAGGCTTTGTGGACCCTGGACAGTACATACCAGGTGAGAACTACCTGGTGACCAATGCCAGCAATGCCACTACTTCACATAGTGTGGCAGTTGTTAACTTCTCATGGGGAGGGGTAACTGGCCTCAAAAGGGTTGTGGTTAGTGCAGACCTCCCAGTAGAATGTTTGTTGGGCAATGACCTAGAGAGTTCTCTATGGTCAGAAGTGGAGTACAGGACTCATGCAGAGATGTTAGGTATATCATCACATGTCCTTGCTGTGACCAGGTCACAGGCCAAAAAGTGCCTCACTGAACCACAGGTCTTGGATCCTGGAACAATGGACCAAGCACCTACCAAGAAGAAGAACAGGAGGGTCAATGCTGTGCCTTCCCCCCTGCCTCAGAGTGATGATCAGCCTTCCCAGGAAGCTGATCTAGAGGACCCTGAAGGAACTGTCCCTGAAGAGCTTGAACCTGACCAGGTTGAGTTTCTGGGGACAGGGGGACCTTCAAGGGCTGACTTGAGGCAGGCTCAGTTATCCTGTCCCTCTCTTGAACCCCTCAGACAGCTGGCTGCTGCTGAGGCTGCTGGGAATGCTCAAGGTACCCATAAAGTGTATTGGGATGAAGGGCTCCTTTATTCAGAGGCTAGAGACCCCAAGCCTGGTGCAACCAGGAGGTTGGTTATACCTCTGCAATTTAGGGGCTTCCTTCTTACCTTGGCCCATGATATTCCTTTAGCAGGACACCTAGGCCAGAACAAGACCTGGGACAGACTTGTCCCTCACTTTCACTGGCCTCATATGAATGAAGATACAAAGGAGTTTTGTCGCTCCTGTGTTACCTGCCAAGCCAGTGGCAAATCAGGTGGCACAACAAAGGCCCCCCTGATACCACTACCTGTGGTGGGGGTTCCCTTTGAAAGAGTGGGAATAGACATAGTGGGTCCCATGGATCCTCCCACTGCATCTGGGCACAGATTTATACTGGTGGTAGTGGATCATGCCACCAGGTATCCAGAGGCAATTCCCCTTAGGACCACTACAGCTCCTGTTGTGGCCAGGGCCCTGCTGGGAGTATTCTCCAGAGTGGGGTTTCCTAAGGAGGTAGTATCTGACAGAGGTACCAACTTTATGTCAGGATACTTAACAGCTATGTGGAAGGAATGTGGTGTCAACTACAAGTTCACCACCCCTTATCACCCACAATGCAATGGGCTTGTTGAGAGATTCAACAAGACCCTAAAGGGTATGATCAAAGGATTACCTGAAAAGCTCAGGCGAAGATGGGACATCCTTCTACCCTGCCTTCTGTTTGCTTACAGAGAGGTCCCACAAAAAGGAGTTGGCTACAGCCCCTTTGAATTGTTGTTTGGGCACCCTGTGAGAGGCCCACTGTGTTTGGTGAAGGAAGGCTGGGAGTTACCTCTCAAAAAGCCTAAGCTAGACATAGTGGACTATGTACTTGGTCTCCGCTCCAGGATGGCTGAGTATATGGAGAAGGCATCCAAAAACCTTGAGGCAAGCCAGGCCTTACAGAAAGCTTGGCATGACCAAAAGGCTGTCTTGGTTGAGTTTCAGCCAGGACAGAAGGTATGGGTGTTGGAGCCAGTGGCCCCAGCAGCACTCCAAGACAAATGGTCTGGACCCCATACAATCCTGGAAAAGAAGGGAGAGGTCACCTACTTGGTCGACCTAGGAACTCCAGGAGTCCCCACAGGGTACTCCATGTTAACAGGCTTAAAGCATATGTTGACAGGGCAGACATGGGCTTGCTCATGGCTACAGATGAGGGACAGGAGGAAGAGAGTGACCCTCTCCCAGACCTGTTGTCTCAGAACCCTGAAGATGGCTCAGTTGAAGGAGTGACCCTTGGAGGCAACCTCACTGCCCATCAGCAGACTGAATGTAGACAGGTTCTACAATCATTTTCACATATGTTTTCCTTGATACCTAGTCAAACTGACTGGTGTACCCATGTGGTGGACACTGGTGACAGTCTGCCTGTAAAGAACAAACTTTACAGACAACCTGACCACGTCAGGGACTGTATAAAGGCTGAGGTACATAAAATGCTGGAATTAGGTGTCATTGAACCCTCAGAGAGCCCCTGGGCTAGCCCAGTGGTTCTGGTCCCCAAACCTCACACCAAAGATGGCAAGAGAGAGATGAGGTTCTGTGTGGATTACAGAGGACTCAATGCTGTCACCAGGACAGATGCACACCCTATTCCAAGGGCAGATGAGCTCATAGACAAACTAGCTTCTGCAAAGTTTTTGAGCACATTTGACTTAACAGCTGGCTATTGGCAAATCAGATTAGCTGAGGAGTCTAAGGCCAAAACAGCATTCTCAACCCCAGGTGGGCACTACCAGTTTGTGGTGATGCCCTTTGGTCTGAAGAATGCACCTGCCACCTTCCAAAGGCTGGTGAACCAAGTCCTTACTGGGTTGGATGACTTTTGCGCAGCATATCTTGATGACATTGCTGTCTTTAGCTCCACCTGGGAGGATCACCTGATCCACCTGAAGAAGGCTCTTGAGGCTCTGCAAAGGGCAGGCCTCACTATCAAGGCTACTAAGTGCCAGATAGGGCAGAGTAAGGTTGTATATTTGGGCCACCTTGTAGGTGGAGGCCAAGTTCAACCACTGGAGAGTAAGATACAATCCATCAAGGACTGGTCCCCTCCAACCACCCAGACTCAAGTTCGAGCTTTCTTGGGCTTGACTGGGTACTACAGGAAGTTTGTTAAGAACTATGGGTCCATTGTGACTCCTCTTAATGATCTGACATCCAAGAAGATGCCCAAAAAGGTTCAGTGGACAGTAAGCTGTCAAAAGGCATTTGATGACCTGAAGGAGGCCATGTGCTCTGCACCTATCCTGAAAAGTCCTGACTACTCCAAAGAGTTTATTGTCCAAACAGATGCTTCTGAGTTGGGTGTGGGAGCTGTGCTGTCACAACTTAATGTAGATGGTCAAGACCAACCCATTGCTTTTATTAGCAGAAGGTTGACCCCCAGAGAGAAGAATTGGTCAGCTATTGAGAGGGAGGCCTTTGCTGTGGTGTGGGCCCTGAAGAAGCTGAGGCCATACTTGTTTGGCACTCACTTCAAGATTCAGACCGACCATAAGCCCCTCTTGTGGCTAAATCAGATGAAGGGTGAAAACCCCAAACTGCTTAGGTGGTCCATTTCCCTACAGGGGATGGACTTTACAGTGGAGCACCGGCCAGGTACTGACCATGGGAATGCAGATGGTCTCTCCAGGTACTTCCACTTAGGACATGAAGACGAGACTGGTCAAGGCTAGTTTAATGTCCCAGCATTTGGGGGGGGGTTGTGTAGGAGAGTAGGGTCTGCTATCCTATGGTCACCCCAAATTTTTGCTTTTTGCTTCACTGGTTTTTGACATATTGAGGCTGTGGGCCTGCCAATCAGACCCCCAGCCTGCTGTTCTCTCTACTAAATTAAAACTATGCACCCTAGGTGCATAACCAATTGGAAGTGGATCACCCTGTCAGCCCCTGTACCAGTGTACACTAGGTACCCAGGGCATTGGTGTACCCAAGGCCTGCCAAGGGCTGCAGCATGTATTATGCCACCCCAGGCTTGGCCTAACAATTTGACACAACTGGCTGATCACTCAGCTGGGGTAAGTTGGTGTAATCACCTCTTACTTAGGTGTAGTATACCTATACCTAACCTTAAATGGGACACCTGGTAACCTATAAGTCACTCCTAGGGCAGGCCTTAACAATCCTGAAGGCAGAGTGCTTGGTTCCATGTGAGATGGTGCTCTGGCATGAGCTGAGCCTGTCTGCAGTGGTCGGAACAACTTCCTTCTACTGTTTCCAGATATCGTCATACCATATACTCTTAAGTGCATTATGAACCTCGCGGTTAAATGCTATCTTTGGTTTGGCTTTATCAAAACATGTCGAGTAAGGTGTCATACGAATTGGAATACTAACCCCTCGCCAATTCTGGCGACGGGGTTAGCATTCCACCCTTCTAGAGGGACACGACATGTACAGTGCCTGAAACCCGGGTAAAATCAGACATAGCCTCAGCTCCACAAAATGGATGCTGCCACCACAGACACAAGTCTGCCCTCCTGCTGCTGGGAGTCCTTCCAGCTTGGGAGGTGTGGACAAAGGGTTTCCTGCCAGGGGAGGTGCGTGCACCACCCCAGACAGGATTTTGTGTATTGGTCAGGTAGGGCTTGAAAGAAACCAGACATGCCTGTGGCTCACAAGGAGCCTCGGTGCATATGCCAGTTCAAACCGGTCCTGGGGCACACCAGTCCCGGGCCTGGGGCGAGCTGGACAAAGGATTGGGGGTGTAACCACCCCCCTTCCTGGTCCCACCCATAGGGAGGGACCTAGCAGGTAGTCCGGCCCCTAGAATCCGAATAAAGGTAGGAGCTGTGTCCTAAGACTTCAGACATCCTGGAATCAACTTAAAACTAAGAAGAAGACGGGAACTTCGACGCTCTGCTGCACAGAGGACTGAAGCCAATCTCCCCTGTGGTCAGGGAGTGACCACCTTGCTAACGCAAGCACCATCCAGCGAATCAACGTCTGCTTTGCCGCCGCCTCCCGCCGGAGCCCGAGCCCAGAGACTGACAAGACCTGGACCTCCAGACCTCTCACCGCCCGATCCACAGTCCCTGCAAAGAGGAGACCCGTGGAGGCACCGAGACACGTGGAGCCAGCCATCTTGAAACGACTACGACAAGCTGACCAGTGCAACAACCGAGGCTCCCTCCAAGTTGTGCTTTGGGTCCTGAGAAGCCCAACCCTCGAGCAGCATCTGCACCAAAGGTGAGCCCTCCAGCATCTCCACGATCTGCGTGGGGCCCTTCTGCATTTTGCCACTCGACGCGCCTAACCGGTTGCTGGCCCGCTGGCTAGTGGCCATCTTGGCGACGAAATCTACGACAAACACCGCTGGTCTGGTTGCTCCAGACTGGCCCTTGCTCCCCTCCAAAGGAGCAGTTCCTCTGACCTTGCTGGTCAGAACCATCAGCTTAAACTCCTTGCCTACAACAATTGCTTTTGCCAAGGCTTGTTTGCTTCGATCAAGTCGCCGACACCGCCGACAGCGAGAGCCTGCGTGGGACAGCTCGTGACTCGACTCCTGGACGTCGTCGACCTTCAGGGACCACGTGGCTGCAGAGTCAAGCTACACCTTCCTTCCTGTTTGCACCCGACATCGCCTGGTACCCACCTGGTGCCACGCTGGTCACTGGCTAGTGACTGTGAACACTGTCCCCTCTGCTTTCAGGTCTTCAACATCTCCGATCCACTCTTGGATCCACTGCATCTCTTCCCGACCGACCGCCTGCAGCCCTTTTGTCTACAGGCCCCACGGAACAGATAGAAGAAACCCGACGCACTTCGAGGCCTATGCACCCGCTTCCTGTGGGTGAGGTAAAGCTGGCACACCTGTGCCCAAGTGTAGTATTACATCTCTAGTGCCTGTGTTCCAAATCTTAAGTTCCTAGGTCATCCGGAAGATTCCTTTTGCAGTAACTTTGTACTTTTTACGCACCCATTGAAACCTATGGGAGCACGCGTGTGACTATTTGCTCTGCACACGCCACCCGTGGACCTTCTGGTCACTAACTGACGTTAGCTCCTTGTAGGCCCAGCGATTCTAGAGGCCCTAGGCCTTTTCCCTTTTCTGTTCGTGGTACTTATACCACTATTTTAGTATATGGTTCGAGTGGCCACCAGGGCCTATCCATATAAAGTGCAACTTCTGTGTATTCTGTGATAATCTTGTTTGACGATTTGTGCTCCTGTGCTCATAAAGAGACTAGGGGTTACTTTGAGAAATAAATACATATATATTTTGAATATATATCTGTGTGGTGTCCTTTCATTGGTATAAAAGGGGGGTTACTATTGGTAAAACAGCTTGCTTAACACGCATCACGAGTTTAGCCTCAAAGACTGCTTAGCCTACGCTACCACTAGGGCAGCTAGTCCAAAAAGGTTGACTTACAACCACACCATAAGGGTTGCTTGGCATGGTACAAGGTGGTCACTAGAACTAGTGAACAGCATATACCAGGCCAACTTCTCACACCTGGGCATGTCTAAAATCACACACATTCTCTTTGGCAATCGTGGTAGTACTATAGTCACACACTATCTCTGTGGAGACCTGGACATCTCTATAATCACACACTATCTCTGTGGTGACCTGGGCATGTCTATAATCACACACTTTCTCTGTGGGGACCTGGGCATCTCTATAATCACACACTATCTCTGTGGGGACCTGGGCATGTCTATAATAACACACTATCTCTGTGGGGACCTGGGCATGTCTATAATAACACACATTCTCTATGGCGACCGTGGTAATAATATAGTCACACACCATCTCTGTGCAGACTTGAGCATTTCTGTAATTAAACGCAAGCTCTGTTTTAGCTTGAGCATCATCAGCTTCGCATTCTCTGTATGGGGCTTTGGAATACTGAAAAGTAGTAAAGTTAGACTTTTGGTCTAGGTTTACATTTGTGAAACTGAAAAGTAGAAAAGTTAAATTTTTTGTCCAAGTTTACCTTTGTGAATCGGGCCCTATTTTAATGAGGACTTAAACAAAATCATCTTCATGCACTATCTCTGTGGGGACTTAAACATCGCTATAATAACACACTATCTTTGTGGGGGCTTGGAAAAACTATAATAAAACACTATATTTGTGGGGACTTGAACATCACTATAAAAACATATCATCTCTGTAGGGACTTGAGCATTCCTGTATTTAAACGCAAGGTCTGTTTCGACTTGAAGTACAAGGGGGTGCCACGAGGCGCAGGGTCAAGGCTGATTTGTATTTAGCTGGGTCTGAACTGGGGTAACGAAGTGAGCTAAAGAACGATGATGGTTTCAACTCAGATCTGTGACTGGGGGTGAGTGATTGAAAAGTTTCAGCACTCCGTCCATCATCTCCTTGTGTTTGCTTCGACTTGAACATCATCAGCTTCACATTGTCTGTATGGGGCTTTGAGAATATTGAAAAGTGGTAAAGTTAGATTTTTGGTCTAAATTTACATTTGAGAATACTGAAAAGTAGTGAAGTTAGACTTTTTGTCTAAGTTTAGCTTTTGTGAATTGGGCCCTATTATAATGAGGACTTAAACACAATCACCATCATGCACTATCTCTGTGGGGACTTAAACATCGCTATAATAACACACTATCTTTGTGGGGACTTGAACAACACTGTAATAACACACCATCTCTGTGGGGACTTAAACATCGCTATAATAACATACCATCTCTGTGGGGACTTGAGCATTCCTATAATTACAACCAACCTCTGTGTGGACTTGAACATCATTAGCTTCACACTCTTCATAATGGGATTTGAACTTTGAATGTACATACTATTTCTATGGAGACTTAAACACAATGATCTTCACCCACTATCTCTGTGGGGACTTGAACATCTATTTTGCCAAAAATGTTAGCAGCTAATCAATCTCTGGGTTCCACTTGGCCATATTCCTTAGTTCCATATGTTAATTTCTTAATGTGTTAGTTCCATTACCTCCTAAGATTTTAAGCACTAATAAATAGGTTAAATACAGCTTTAAGTCTTTTTCTTTAAGCGTGATATGATATTTCTGGCACATTAACAGAATCTGTCTTTAATGTATACCCCTAGTATATATGCAGCAATTCATATATGAATAGAGTATAATGTTGCTTGTGTATATTGTTGATAAAATAAACATTTAGCCATGTGCCGTCAACTGTATTCAATAACAAATAGTGTTATGGACTAGGTCCCCACAAGGATGGTAGCACGTGTTCAAGTCCCCACAAGGATGGTGCGGTGCGCACGGTTAAATAACAATATATTTGCAAATTTGAAGCAGGATCCTGTATCATGAATTTTTTCTTAACATTTTTCTGTTATTAGTGTGGTATAAAAACATTGGGAAAGGTTAGTCCCCACAAGGCAGGTATTCACACATAGTCCCTGTAGGAGAGTAGGGTCTGCTATCCTATGGTCACCCCAAATTTTTGCTTTTTGCTTCACTGGTTTTTGACATATTGAGGCTGTGGGCCTGCCAATCAGACCCCCAGCCTGCTGTTCTCTCTACTAAATTAAAACTATGCACCCTAGGTGCATAACCAATTGGAAGTGGATCACCCTGTCAGCCCCTGTACCAGTGTACACTAGGTACCCAGGGCATTGGTGTACCCAAGGCCTGCCAGGGGCTGCAGCATGTATTATGCCACCCCAGGCTTGGCCTAACAATCTGACACAACTGGCTGATCACTCAGCTGGGGTAAGTTGGTGTAATCACCTCTTACTTAGGT
This sequence comes from Triturus cristatus, assembly GCF_964204655.1. Taxonomy (NCBI): domain Eukaryota; kingdom Metazoa; phylum Chordata; class Amphibia; order Caudata; family Salamandridae; genus Triturus; species Triturus cristatus. The sequence continues at coordinate 621,821,083 of NC_140579.1, read as the reverse complement.
GTAGTATACCTATACCTAACCTTAAATGGGACACCTGGTAACCTATAAGTCACTCCTATAGCAGGCCTTAACAATCCTGAAGGCAGAGTGCTTGGTTCCATGTGAGATGGTGCTCTGGCATGAGCTGAGCCTGTCTGCAGTGGTCGGAACAACTTCCTTCTACTGTTTCCAGGTATCGTCATACCATATACTCTTAAGTGCATTATGAACCTCGCGGTTAAATGCTATCTTTGGTTTGGCTTTATCAAAACATGTCGAGTAAGGTGTCATACGAATTGGAATACTAACCCCTCGCCAATTCTGGCGACGGGGTTAGCATTCCACCCTTCTAGAGGGACACGACATGTACAGTACCTGAAACCCGGGTAAAATCAGACATAGCCTCAGCTCCACAAAATGGATGCTGCCACCACAGACACAAGTCTGCCCTCCTGCTGCTGGGAGTCCTTCCAGCTTGGGAGGTGTGGACAAAGGGTTTCCTGCCAGGGGAGGTGCGTGCACCACCCCAGACAGGATTTTGTGTATTGGTCAGGTAGGGCTTGAAAGAAACCAGACATGCCTGTGGCTCACAAGGAGCCTCGGTGCATATGCCAGTTCAAACCGGTCCTGGGGCACACCAGTCCCGGGCCTGGGGCGAGCTGGACAAAGGATTGGGGGTGTAACCACCCCCCTTCCTGGTCCCACCCTTAGGGAGGGACCTAGCAGGTAGTCCGGCCCCTAGAATCCGCTTAAAGGTAGGAGCTGTGTCCTAAGACTTCAGACATCCTGGAATCAACTTGAAACTAAGAAGAAGACGGGAACTTCGACATTCTGCTGCACAGAAGACTGAAGAAAATCTCCCCTGTGGTCAGGGAGTGACCACCTTGCTAACGCAAGCACCATCCAGCGAATCACCGTCTGCTTTGCCGCCGCCTCCCGCCGGAGCCCGAGCCCAGAGACTGACGAGACCTGGACCTCCAGACCTCTCACCGCCCGATCCACAGTCCCTGCAAAGAGGAGACCCGTGGAGGCACCGAGACACGTGGAGCCAGCCATCTTGGAACGACTACGACAAGCTGACCAGTGCAACAACCGAGGCTCCCTCCAAGTTGTGCTTTGGGTCCTGAGAAGCCCAACCCTCGAGCAGCATCTGCACCAAAGGTGAGCCCTCCAGCATCTCCACGATCTGCGTGGGGCCCTTCTGCATTTTGCCACTCGACGCGCCTAACCGGTTGCTGGCCCGCTGGCTAGTGGCCATCTTGGCGACGAAATCTACGACAAACACCGCTGGTCTGGTTGCTCCAGACTGGCCCTTGCTCCCCTCCAAAGGAGCAATCCCTCTGACCTTGCTGGTCAGAACCAACAGCTGATTTCCGAATCCTCCTGCAATTGCTTTTGCCAAGGCTTGTTTGCTTCGATCAAGTCGCCGACACCGCCGACAGCGAGAGCCTGCGTGGGACAGCTCGTGAGCCGACTCCTGGACGTCGTCGACCTTCAGGGACCACGTGGCTGCGGAGACAAGCTACCCCTCATCACCTGTTTGCACCCGACATCGCCTGGTACCCACCTGGTGCCACGCTGGTCACTGGCTAGTGACTGTGAACACTGTCCCCTCTGCTTACAGGTCTTCAACATCTCCGATCCACTCTTGGATCCACTGCATCTCTTCCCGACCGACCGCCTGCAGCACTTTTGTCTACAGGCCCCACGGAACAGATAGAAGAAACCCGACGCACTTCGAGGCCTATGCACCCGCTTCCTGTGGGTGAGGTAAAGCTGGCACACCTGTGCCCAAGTGTAGTATTACATCTCTAGTGCCTGTGTTCCAAATCTTAAGTTCCTAGGTCATCCGGAAGATTCCTTTTGCAGTAACTTTGTACTTTTTACGCACCCATTGAAACCTATGGGAGCACGCGTGTGACTATTTGCTCTGCACACGCCACCCGTGGACCTCCTGGTCACTAACTGACGTTAGCTCCTTGTAGGCCCAGCGATTCTAGAGGCCCTAGGCCTTTTCCCTTTTCTGTTCGTGGTACTTATACCACTATTTTAGTATATGGTTCGAGTGGCCACCAGGGCCTATCCATATAAAGTGCAACTTCTGTGTATTCTGTGATAATCTTGTTTGACGATTTGTGCTCCTGTGCTCATAAAGAGACTAGGGGTTACTTTGAGAAATAAATACATGTATATTTTGAATATATATCTGTGTGGTGTCCTTTCATTGGTATAAAAGGGGGTTACTATTGGTAAAACAGCTTGCTTAACACGCATCACGAGTTTAGCCTCAAAGACTGCTTAGCCTACGCTACCACTAGGGCAGCTAGTCCAAAAAGGTTGACTTACAACCACACCATAAGGGTTGCTTGGCATGGTACAAGGTGGTCACTAGAACTAGTGAACAGCATATACCAGGCCAACTTCTCACATTGGTGAGCAGCGGTTGGATTTGAGCTTGCTGTGTTTTACCATTGTAATCTCTTGGTTACCAATTGAAAGATCACATAGGTACCTGTAGGTACATATAAAACAGGATTAGATATACTTAAGTTCTACTGAACTTAGTTGTTGTAGAGCAAAGGGAGTAGCACACCCTGACTACAACTACTAGATAGGTTTAGTAGGTAAACCCAAGTGTAGGTAGATTGCAACACATCCACCCACACTTAAGAGCAATGGCTGGGGCAGAGGGGTCCACTGTACCCATCTCTGTTGAGAGTGACCCCCCGAGGGCACCATCCATCTATGCTACCCTTAATCAGAATGAGCTCAGGCATTTGGCAACTCTTAGAGGCCTTAAACAGCCCAAGAACCCAAACTCTGCTGAGCTCAGAGAGCTCTTACAGAATGATGAGAATCAGAGAGCACTCAAGAAAGCTTCCCAGTTAGCCCCCTTAGGGTCAGGAACAGGAGGCCCCCCTTCTGAAGATACTACAGAGGTACCCAGTTCCAATAGTCACCCCTTAGATGGGATGCCTACCACAGAGGATGAGAGTGAAAAGGATACTGACAGTAGTGAGGATGAAGGGAGAACTAGCCCAGTGCCAAGTATTATACTTGGCCCAGCTAAACCAAGGCTATTGGGGACTGACAGTGGGTTCAACCCACTGGATCTCCCCAGTGGACTTAACACAGGGCTTGGAAGGCAAAGGAATCGCTCAGGTGACTCCCATGCTTCCCATGGCTCTAGAGGCTCTCAAGGTCACTCCAGGAGAAGGATGACCACCCCTCAGAGGAGGGAACATGAGGCCAAGATGCAAGAGGCTCAGCTGAGGATCAGGAAGCAGGAGCTAGAAGTAGCCCTGATGGAAGAGAAACTTAGCAAGGCTAGACAGCATAAAGAGAGTGGGTCTATACCCACTGGTGGCAGCATTGTCCCTAAGGACAAAGATAGGGTTTTCGACAATAGAAACCTGTCTAAGGTTGTGCCCCCCTACAAAAGTGGGGATGACATCCACAAGTGGATAACTGCTCTTGAGAGAGCCTGCAAAGTACAGCAGGTTCCTGAAGACCAGTGGGCAGCAATCCTCTGGCTCTCCTTTGAGGGAAGAGGCAGAGACAGACTCCTCACTGTTAGAGAAGAGGATGTCAGAAACTACAGAGTCCTGAAGAGTGTTCTGGTAGATGGGTTAGGCTTAACCACTGAACAGTACAGGTTAATGTTCAGAGACACCCAAAAGACACAGACTCAGGACTGGTCTGAATACATTGAATGTGCCACTAAGGCTTTGGAGGGTTGGTTGCTGGGAAGTAAGGTATCTGATTTTACAGGATTGTATAATTTGATGATGAGAGAACAGATTTTAAATAACTGTCAAAACCAGCAACTGCATCAACACTTGGTTGACTCTGATCTGACCTCTCCCCAAGAATTGGGAAAGAAGGCAGACAAATGGGTCAGAACCAGGGTTAAGCAAAAGAACCAGAACCAGGGCCAAGGGGGTGATCAGAAGAAAACAGACCAAAAGGGTGGAGATCAGAAACCTAAAGACCAGAAGTCTTCAACAGGGCCCCAAACTACTGCTAAGGAGGGTGGGTCCCAACAGTCCAAGAAGAAGAAAGAAGGTCAGAAGAAACCCTGGTGCAATCATTGTAAAAATACAACTCACTGGACTAGTGATTGCAAAAAGGGTGGAGCCCCCAACACTGTTGCCCCTAAGGCACCTGCTCCCAGTACTACTGTTAGCAGTGTTGGTCCCCAGACAAAGGGTGTAGTGGGAATCACTATGGGAACTGAAGGAGATTCTGACTTAGACAGAACCCTTACACAGGCAGTCTTGATCTGTGATGGGGACATTGATTTGTCCCTGACTGTGAGCCCCAGTAACCTGGGCAAGTACAGACAGACTCCTTTAATTAATGACAAAGTGGCTCAAGCCTACAGGGACACATGTGCCAGTGTCACTATGGTGACACCAGGCTTTGTGGATCCTGGACAGTACATACCAGGTGAGAACTACCTGGTGACCAATGCCAGCAATGCCACTACTTCACATAGTGTGGCAGTTGTTAACTTCTCATGGGGAGGGGTAACTGGCCTCAAAAGGGTTGTGGTTAGTGCAGACCTCCCAGTAGAATGTTTGTTGGGCAATGACCTAGAGAGTTCTCTATGGTCAGAAGTGGAGTACAGGACTCATGCAGAGATGTTAGGTATATCATCACATGTCCTTGCTGTGACCAGGTCACAGGCCAAAAAGTGCCTCACTGAACCACAGGTCTTGGATCCTGGAACAATGGACCAAGCACCTACCAAGAAGAAGAACAGGAGGGTCAAGGCTGTGCCTTCCCCCCTGCCTCAGAGTGATGATCAGCCTTCCCAGGAAGCTGATCTAGAGGACCCTGAAGGAACTGTCCCTGAAGAGCTTGAACCTGATCAGGTTGAGTTTCTGGGGACAGGGGGACCTTCAAGGGCTGACTTGAGGCAGGCTCAGTTATCCTGTCCCTCTCTTGAACCCCTCAGACAGCTGGCTGCTGCTGAGGCTGCTGGGAATGCTCAAGGTACCCATAAAGTGTATTGGGATGAAGGGCTCCTTTATTCAGAGGCTAGAGACCCCAAGCCTGGTGCAACCAGGAGGTTGGTCATACCTCTGCAATTTAGGGGCTTCCTTCTTACCTTGGCCCATGACATTCCTTTAGCAGGACACTTAGGCCAGAACAAGACTTGGGACAGGCTTGTCCCTCACTTTCACTGGCCCCATATGAATGAAGATACAAAGGAGTTTTGTCGCTCCTGTGTTACCTGCCAAGCCAGTGGCAAATCAGGTGGCACAACAAAGGCCCCCCTGATACCACTACCTGTGGTGGGGGTTCCCTTTGAAAGAGTGGGAATAGACATAGTGGGTCCCATGGATCCTCCCACTGCATCTGGGCACAGATTTATACTGGTGGTAGTGGATCATGCCACCAGGTATCCAGAGGCAATTCCCCTTAGGACCACTACAGCTCCTGTTGTGGCCAGGGCCCTGCTGGGAGTATTCTCCAGAGTGGGGTTTCCTAAGGAGGTAGTATCTGACAGAGGTACCAACTTTATGTCAGGATACTTGACAGCTATGTGGAAGGAATGTGGTGTCAACTACAAGTTCACCACCCCTTATCACCCACAATGCAATGGGCTTGTTGAGAGATTCAACAAGACCCTAAAGGGTATGATCAAAGGATTACCTGAAAAGCTCAGGCGAAGATGGGATATCCTTCTACCCTGCCTTCTGTTTGCTTACAGAGAGGTCCCACAAAAAGGAGTTGGCTACAGCCCCTTTGAATTGTTGTTTGGGCACCCTGTGAGAGGCCCACTGTGTTTGGTGAAGGAAGGATGGGAGTTACCTCTCAAAAAGCCTAAGCTAGACATAGTGGACTATGTACTTGGTCTCCGCTCCAGGATGGCTGAGTATATGGAGAAGGCATCTAAAAACCTTGAGGCAAGCCAGGCCTTACAGAAAGCTTGGCATGACCAAAAGGCTGTCTTGGTTGAGTATCAGCCAGGACAGAAGGTATGGGTGTTGGAGCCAGTGGCCCCAGCAGCACTCCAAGACAAATGGTCTGGACCCCATACAATCCTGGAAAAGAAGGGAGAGGTCACCTACTTGGTGGACCTAGGAACTCCCAGGAGTCCCCACAGGGTACTCCATGTTAACAGGCTTAAAGCATATGTTGACAGGGCAGACATGGGCTTGCTCATGGCTACAGATGAGGGACAGGAGGAAGAGAGTGACCCTCTCCCAGACCTGTTGTCTCAGAACCCTGAAGATGGCTCAGTTGAAGGAGTGACCCTTGGAGGCAACCTCACTGCCCATCAGCAGACTGAATGTAGACAGGTTCTACAATCATTTTCACATATGTTTTCCTTGATACCTAGTCAAACTGACTGGTGTACCCATGTTGTGGACACTGGTGACAGTCTGCCTGTAAAGAACAAACTTTACAGACAACCTGACCACGTCAGGGACTGTATAAAGGCTGAGGTACATAAAATGCTGGAATTAGGTGTCATTGAACCCTCAGAGAGCCCCTGGGCTAGCCCAGTGGTTCTGGTCCCCAAACCTCACACCAAAGATGGCAAGAGAGAGATGAGGTTCTGTGTGGACTACAGAGGACTCAATGCTGTCACCAGGACAGATGCACACCCTATTCCAAGGGCAGATGAGCTCATAGACAAACTAGCTTCTGCAAAGTTTTTGAGCACATTTGACTTGACAGCTGGCTATTGGCAAATCAGGTTAGCTGAGGAGTCTAAGGCCAAAACAGCATTCTCAACCCCAGGTGGGCATTATCAGTTTGTGGTGATGCCCTTTGGTCTGAAGAATGCACCTGCCACCTTCCAAAGGCTGGTGAACCAAGTCCTTACTGGGTTGGATGACTTTTGTGCAGCATATCTTGATGACATTGCTGTCTTTAGTTCCACCTGGGAGGATCACCTGATCCACCTGAAGAAGGCTCTTGAGGCTCTGCAAAGGGCAGGCCTCACTATCAAGGCTACTAAGTGCCAGATAGGGCAGAGTAAGGTTGTGTATTTGGGCCACCTTGTAGGTGGGGGCCAAGTTCAACCACTGGAGAGTAAGATACAGTCCATCAAGGATTGGTCCCCTCCAACCACCCAGACTCAAGTTCGAGCTTTCTTGGGCTTGACTGGGTATTACAGGAAGTTTGTTAAGAACTATGGGTCCATTGTGACTCCTCTTAATGATCTGACATCCAAGAAGATGCCCAAAAAGGTTCAGTGGACAGTAAGCTGTCAAAAGGCATTTGATGACCTGAAGGAGGCCATGTGCTCTGCACCTATCCTGAAAAGTCCTGACTACTCCAAAGAGTTTATTGTCCAAACAGATGCTTCTGAGTTGGGTGTGGGAGCTGTGCTGTCACAACTTAATGTAGATGGTCAAGACCAACCCATTGCTTTTATTAGCAGAAGGTTGACCCCCAGAGAGAAGAATTGGTCAGCTATTGAGAGGGAGGCCTTTGCTGTGGTGTGGGCCCTGAAGAAGCTGAGGCCATACTTGTTTGGCACTCACTTCAAGATTCAGACCGACCATAAGCCCCTCTTGTGGCTAAATCAGATGAAGGGTGAAAACCCCAAACTGCTTAGGTGGTCCATTTCCCTACAGGGGATGGACTTTACAGTGGAGCACCGGCCAGGTACTGACCATGGGAATGCAGATGGTCTCTCCAGGTACTTCCACTTAGGACATGAAGACGAGACTGGTCAAGGCTAGTTTAATGTCCCAGCGTTTGGGGGGGGGTTGTGTAGGAGAGTAGGGTCTGCTATCCTATGGTCACCCCAAATTTTTGCTTTTTGCTTCACTGGTTTTTGACATATTGAGGCTGTGGGCCTGCCAATCAGACCCCCAGCCTGCTGTTCTCTCTACTAAATTAAAACTATGCACCCTAGGTGCATAACCAATTGGAAGTGGATCACCCTGTCAGCCCCTGTACCAGTGTACACTAGGTACCCAGGGCATTGGTGTACCCAAGGCCTGCCAGGGGCTGCAGCATGTATTATGCCACCCCAGGCTTGGCCTAACAATCTGACACAACTGGCTGATCACTCAGCTGGGGTAAGTTGGTGTAATCACCTCTTACTTAGGTGTAGTATACCTATACCTAACCTTAAATGGGACACCTGGTAACCTATAAGTCACTCCTATAGCAGGCCTTAACAATCCTGAAGGCAGAGTGCTTGGTTCCATGTGAGATGGTGCTCTGGCATGAGCTGAGCCTGTCTGCAGTGGTCGGAACAACTTCCTTCTACTGTTTCCAGGTATCGTCATACCATATACTCTTAAGTGCATTATGAACCTCGCGGTTAAATGCTATCTTTGGTTTGGCTTTATCAAAACATGTCGAGTAAGGTGTCATACGAATTGGAATACTAACCCCTCGCCAATTCTGGCGACGGGGTTAGCATTCCACCCTTCTAGAGGGACACGACATGTACAGTACCTGAAACCCGGGTAAAATCAGACATAGCCTCAGCTCCACAAAATGGATGCTGCCACCACAGACACAAGTCTGCCCTCCTGCTGCTGGGAGTCCTTCCAGCTTGGGAGGTGTGGACAAAGGGTTTCCTGCCAGGGGAGGTGCGTGCACCACCCCAGACAGGATTTTGTGTATTGGTCAGGTAGGGCTTGAAAGAAACCAGACATGCCTGTGGCTCACAAGGAGCCTCGGTGCATATGCCAGTTCAAACCGGTCCTGGGGCACACCAGTCCCGGGCCTGGGGCGAGCTGGACAAAGGATTGGGGGTGTAACCACCCCCCTTCCTGGTCCCACCCTTAGGGAGGGACCTAGCAGGTAGTCCGGCCCCTAGAATCCGCTTAAAGGTAGGAGCTGTGTCCTAAGACTTCAGACATCCTGGAATCAACTTGAAACTAAGAAGAAGACGGGAACTTCGACATTCTGCTGCACAGAAGACTGAAGAAAATCTCCCCTGTGGTCAGGGAGTGACCACCTTGCTAACGCAAGCACCATCCAGCGAATCACCGTCTGCTTTGCCGCCGCCTCCCGCCGGAGCCCGAGCCCAGAGACTGACGAGACCTGGACCTCCAGACCTCTCACCGCCCGATCCACAGTCCCTGCAAAGAGGAGACCCGTGGAGGCACCGAGACACGTGGAGCCAGCCATCTTGGAACGACTACGACAAGCTGACCAGTGCAACAACCGAGGCTCCCTCCAAGTTGTGCTTTGGGTCCTGAGAAGCCCAACCCTCGAGCAGCATCTGCACCAAAGGTGAGCCCTCCAGCATCTCCACGATCTGCGTGGGGCCCTTCTGCATTTTGCCACTCGACGCGCCTAACCGGTTGCTGGCCCGCTGGCTAGTGGCCATCTTGGCGACGAAATCTACGACAAACACCGCTGGTCTGGTTGCTCCAGACTGGCCCTTGCTCCCCTCCAAAGGAGCAATCCCTCTGACCTTGCTGGTCAGAACCAACAGCTGATTTCCGAATCCTCCTGCAATTGCTTTTGCCAAGGCTTGTTTGCTTCGATCAAGTCGCCGACACCGCCGACAGCGAGAGCCTGCGTGGGACAGCTCGTGAGCCGACTCCTGGACGTCGTCGACCTTCAGGGACCACGTGGCTGCGGAGACAAGCTACCCCTCATCACCTGTTTGCACCCGACATCGCCTGGTACCCACCTGGTGCCACGCTGGTCACTGGCTAGTGACTGTGAACACTGTCCCCTCTGCTTACAGGTCTTCAACATCTCCGATCCACTCTTGGATCCACTGCATCTCTTCCCGACCGACCGCCTGCAGCACTTTTGTCTACAGGCCCCACGGAACAGATAGAAGAAACCCGACGCACTTCGAGGCCTATGCACCCGCTTCCTGTGGGTGAGGTAAAGCTGGCACACCTGTGCCCAAGTGTAGTATTACATCTCTAGTGCCTGTGTTCCAAATCTTAAGTTCCTAGGTCATCCGGAAGATTCCTTTTGCAGTAACTTTGTACTTTTTACGCACCCATTGAAACCTATGGGAGCACGCGTGTGACTATTTGCTCTGCACACGCCACCCGTGGACCTCCTGGTCACTAACTGACGTTAGCTCCTTGTAGGCCCAGCGATTCTAGAGGCCCTAGGCCTTTTCCCTTTTCTGTTCGTGGTACTTATACCACTATTTTAGTATATGGTTCGAGTGGCCACCAGGGCCTATCCATATAAAGTGCAACTTCTGTGTATTCTGTGATAATCTTGTTTGACGATTTGTGCTCCTGTGCTCATAAAGAGACTAGGGGTTACTTTGAGAAATAAATACATGTATATTTTGAATATATATCTGTGTGGTGTCCTTTCATTGGTATAAAAGGGGGTTACTATTGGTAAAACAGCTTGCTTAACACGCATCACGAGTTTAGCCTCAAAGACTGCTTAGCCTACGCTACCACTAGGGCAGCTAGTCCAAAAAGGTTGACTTACAACCACACCATAAGGGTTGCTTGGCATGGTACAAGGTGGTCACTAGAACTAGTGAACAGCATATACCAGGCCAACTTCTCACAGTCCCCACAAGGATGGTAACACGTGTATGGGTGTGTGTGTGTGTGTGGTGTGTGTGAGGGTGTGGTGTTATGTGTGTGTGTGGTGTTGTGTGTGTGGTGTGGTGTTGTGTGTGTGGCATTGTATGGGTGTGGTGTTGTGTGTGTGTCGTGTGTGTGTATGGTGTTGTGTGTGTGGTGTATGTGTGTGGTGTGTGTGTGTGTGGTATGTGTGTTGTGTTGTGTGTGTGGTGTTGTGTGTGTGGTTTTGTGTGTGGTGTTGTGTGTGGGTGTGGTGTTGTGTGTGGTGTCTTATGTGTGGGTGTGGTGTTGTGTGTGTGGTGTTGTGTGGGTATGGTGTTGTATGTGGGTGTGGTGTTGTGTGTGGGTTTGGTGTTGTGTGTGGGTGTGGGTGTTGTGTGGGTGTGGTGTGGTGTTGTGTGTGGGTGTGGTGTTATGCGTGTGTGGTGTGTGTGGGTGTTGTGTTGTGTGTGTGGTGTGTGTGTGTGGGTGTCTGTGTGTGGTGTGTGTGTGGTGTGTGTGGTGTGTGTGTGTGTGGTGTGTGTGGGGGTGTGGTGTTGTGTGTGGGTGTGGTATTGTGTGTGTGGTGTGTGTGTAGTGTGATGTTGTGTGTGTGTGTGTTGTTGTGTAGGTGTGGTGTTGTGTGTGTGTGGTGTGTGTGTGTGTGGTGTGTGTGTGTGTGGTGTGTGTGTGTGGTGTGTGTGTGGTGTTGTGTGTGTGATGTTGTGTGTATGGTGTATGTGTGTGTGGTATGGTGTGTGTGGTGTTGTGTGTGTGTGGTGTTGTGTGTGTGGTATGTGTGTTGTGTTGTGTGTGTTGTGTGTGTGGTATTGTGTGTGTGTGGTGTGTGTGTGTGGTGTTGTGTGGGTGTGGTGTTGTGTGTGTGGTGTGGTGTGGGTATGGTGTTGTGTGTGTGTGTGGTATTGTATGTGGTGTTGTGTGTGGTTTTTTGTGTGGGTGTGATGTTGTGTGTGGTGTTGTGTGTGGGTGTGGTGTTTTGTGTGTGTGGTATGGTGTTGTGTGTGTGGTGTTGTGTGTTTGGTGTTGTGTGTGTGTGGGTGTGGTGTTGTGTGTGGGTGTGGTGTTGTATGGGTGTGGTGTTGTGTGGGTGGTGTTGTGTGTGGTGTTGTGTGTGTGTGTGGTGTTGTGTGGATGTGGTGTTGTGTGTGTGTGGTGTTGTGTGTGGTGTTGCGTGTGGGTGTGGTGTTGTGTGGGTGTGGTGTTGTGTGTGTGTTGTATGGGTGTGGTGTTGTGTGTGTGGTGTTGTTTCTGGTGGTGTGTGTGTGTGTGGTGATGTGTGGGTGTGGTGTTGTGTGTGTGTGGTATTGTTGTGTGTGGTGTTGTGTGTGGTGTTGTGTGAGTTGTGTGTGTGTGTGTGGTGTTGTGGGGTTGTGGTGTAGTGTGTGTGGTGTTGTGTGTGTGGTGTTGTGTGTGGTGTTGTGTGTGTGTGTGTGTGGTGTTGTGTGTGTGTGGTGTTGTGTGTGTGTGTGTGGTGTGTGTGTGTGTGGTGTCGTGTGTGGGTGTGGTGTTGTGTGTGGTGTTGTGTGTGGATGTGGTGTTGTGTGTGGTGTTGTGTGTGTTGTGTGTGTGTGTGTGTGGTGTTGTGTGTGTGTGGTGTTGTGTGTATGTGGTGTTGTGTGGGTGTGGTGTTGTGTGTGTGTGGTATTGTGTGTGGTGTTGTGTGTGTGTGGTGTTGTGTGGGTGCGGTGTTGTGTGTGTGGTGTTGTGTGTGGTATTGTGTGTGTGTGTCATATTGTGTGGATGTGGTGTTGTGTGTGGTGTTGTTTGTGGTGTTGTGTGTGTGGTGTTGTGTGGGTGTGGTGTTGTGTGTGTGGTGTTGTGTGCGGTGTTTTGTGTGGTGTTGTGTGTGGTGTTGTGTGTGGTGTTGTGTGTGGGTATGGTGTTGTGTGGGTGTGGTGTTGTGTGTGTGTGTTGTGTGTGGTGTTGTGTGTGGTGTTGTGTGTGGTTGTGGTGATATGTGTGGTGTTGTGTGCGTTGTGTGTGTGTGTGGTGTTATGTGTACGTGGTGTTGTATGTGTGGTGTTGTGTGGGTGTGGTGTTGTGTGTGTGTGGTGTTGTGTGTGGCATTGTGTGTGTGGTGTTGTTTGTATGTGGTGTTGTGTGTGGTGTTGTGTGTGTGTGTGGTGTTGTGTGTGTGTGGTGTTGTGTGTGGTGTTGTGTGTGTGGTGTTGTGTGGGTGTGGTGGTGCGTGTGTGGTGTTGTGTGTGGTGTTGTGTGTGTGTGATGTTGTGTGGTGTTGTGTGTGTGTGGTGTTGTGTGTGGTGTTGTGTGTGTGTGGTGTTGTGTGTGTGTGGTGTTGTGTGTGTGTGGTGTTCTGTGTGGTGTTGTGTGTGTGTGTGTGGTGTTGTGTGTGGTGTTGTGTGTGGGTGTGGTGTTGTGTGTGGTGTTGTGTGTGTGGTGTTGTGTGTGTGTGGTGTTGTGTGTGTGTGGTGCTGTATATGTGTGTGGGTATGGTGTTATGTGTGGAAGTGGTGTTGTGTGGGTGTGGTGTTGTGTGGGTGTGGTGTTGTGTGTGTGTGGTGTTTTGTGTGTGGTGTTGTATGTGTGTGTGGGTGTGGTGTTGTGTGTGGAAGTGGTGTTGTGTGGGTGTGGTGTTGTGTGGGTGTGGTGTTGTGTGTGTGGTGTTGTGTGTGGTGTTGTGTTTCATGTGTGGTGTTGTGTGGGTGTAGTGTTGTGTGTGGCATTGTGTGGCTGTGGTGTTGTGTTGTGTGTGGTGTTGTGTGTGGTGTTGTGTGTGTTGTGTGTGTGTAGTGTTGTGTGGGTGTGGTGTTGTGTGTGTGGTGTTGTGTGTTGTGTTGTGTGTGTGTGGTGTTGTGTGGGTGCGGTGTTGTGTGTGTGGTGTTGTGTGTGGGTGTAGTGTTGTGTGTGGGTATGGTGTTGTGTGGGTGTGGTGTTGTGTGGGTGTGGTGTTGTGTGTGTGGTGTTGTGTGTGGTGTTTTGTGTGGAGTTGTGTGTGGTGTTTTGTGTGGTGTTGTTTGTGGGTGTGGTGTTGTCTGGGTGGGTGTGTGTGTGTGTGTGGGTGTGGTGTTGTGTGTGGGTGTGGTGTTGTGTGTGTGGTATTGTGTGTGGTGTTGTGTGTGTGTGGTGTTGTGTGGGTGCGTTGTTGTGTGTGGTGTTGTGTGTGGTATTGTGTGTGTGTGTCATATTGTGTGGATGTGGTGTTGTGTGTGGTGTTGTTTGTGGTGTTGTGTGTGTGGTGTTGTGTGGGTGTGGTGTTGTGTGTGTGGTGTTGTGTGCGGTGTTTTGTGTGGTGTTGTGTGTGGTGTTGTGTGTGGTGTTGTGTGTGGGTATGGTGTTGTGTGGGTGTGGTGTTGTGTGTGTGTGTTGTGTGTGGTGTTGTGTGTGGTGTTGTGTGTGGTTGTGGTGATATGTGTGGTGTTGTGTGCGTTGTGTGTGTGTGTGGTGTTATGTGTACGTGGTGTTGTATGTGTGGTGTTGTGTGGGTGTGGTGTTGTGTGTGTGTGGTGTTGTGTGTGGCATTGTGTGTGTGGTGTTGTGTGTATGTGGTGTTGTGTGTGGTGTTGTGTGTGTGTGTGGTGTTGTGTGTGTGTGGTGTTGTGTGTGTTGTTGTGTGTGTGGTGTTGTGTGGGTGTGGTGGTGCGTGTGTGGTGTTGTGTGTGGTGTTGTGTGTGTGTGATGTTGTGTGGGTGTGGTGTTGTGTGTGTGTGGTGTTGTGTGTGGTGTTGTGTGTGTGTGGTGTTGTGTGTGTGTGGTGTTGTGTGTGTGTGGTGTTCTGTGTGGTGTTGTGTGTGTGTGTGTGTGGTGTTGTGTGTGGTGTTGTGTGTGGGTGTGGTGTTGTGTGTGGTGTTGTGTGTGTGTGGTGTTGTGTGTGTGAGGTGTTGTGTGTGTGTGGTGCTGTATGTGTGTGTGGGTGTGGTGTTGTGTGTGGAAGTGGTGTTGTGTGGGTGTGGTGTTGTGTGGGTGTGGTGTTGTGTGTGTGTGGTGTTTTGTGTGTGTGGTGTTGTATGTGTGTGTGGGTGTGGTGTTGTGTGTGGAAGTGGTGTTGTGTGGGTGTGGTGTTGTGTGGGTGTGGTGTTGTGTGTGTGGTGTTGTGTGTGGTGTTGTGTTTCATGTGTGGTGTTGTGTGGGTGTAGTGTTGTGTGTGGCATTGTGTGGCTGTGGTGTTGTGTGTGTGGTGTTGTGTGTGGTGTTGTGTGTGGTGTTGTGTGTGTTGTGTGTGTGTAGTGTTGTGTGGGTGTGGTGTTGTGTGTGTGGTGTTGTGTGTTGTGTTGTGTGTGTGTGGTGTTGTGTGGGTGCGGTGTTGTGTGTGTGGTGTTGTGTGTGGGTGTAGTGTTGTGTGTGGGTATGGTGTTGTGTGGGTGTGGTGTTGTGTGGGTGTGGTGTTGTGTGTGTGGTGTTGTGTGTGGTGTTTTGTGTGGAGTTGTGTGTGGTGTTTTGTGTGGTGTTGTTTGTGGGTGTGGTGTTGTCTGGGTGTGGTGTTGTGTGTGTGTGTTGTGTGTGGTGTTGTGTGTGGTGTTGCGTGTGGTTGTGGTGATATGTGTGGTGTTGTGTGTGTTGTGTGTGTGTGGTGTTATGTGTATGTGGTGTTGTGTGTGTTGTGTTGTGTGTGTGTGGTGTTGTGTGTGTGTGGTGTTGTGTGTGGCATTGTGTGTGTGTGGTGTTGTGTGTATGTGGTGTTGTGTGTAGTGGTGTGTGTGTGTGTGGTGTTGTGTGTGTGTGGTGTTGTGTGTGGTGTTGTGTGTGTGTGGTGTTGTGTGGGTGTGGTGTTGCATGTGTGTGGTGTTGTTTGTGGTGTTGTGTGTGTTTGTGGTGTTGTGTGGGTGTGGTGTTGTGTGTGTGGTGTTGTGCGTGGTGTTGTGTGTGTGTGGTGTTGTGTGGGTGTGGTGTTGTGTGCGTGTGGTGTTCTGTGTGGTGTTGTGTGTGTGTGTGGTGTTGTGTGGGTATGGTGTTGTGTGTGTGTGGTGTTGTGTGTGGTGTTGTGTGTGGTGTTGTGTGTGGGTGTGGTGTTGTGTGTGGTGTTGTGTGTGTGTGTAGTGTTGTTTGTGTGTGGTGTTGTGTGTCTGTGGTGTTGTATGTGTGTGTGGGTGTGGTGTTGTGGGTGGAAGTGGTGTTGTGTGGGTGTGGTGTTGTTTGGGTGTGGTGTTGTGTGTGTCTGGTGTTGTGTGTGGTGTTGTGTTTCATGTGTGGCATTATGTGGGTGTGGTGTTGTGTGTGTGTGGTGGTGTGTGTGGTGTTGTGTATGGGTGTGGTGTTGTGTGTGGTGTTGTGTGTGTTGTGTGTTTGTGTAGTGTTGTGTGGTTGTGGTGTTGTGGGTGTGTGGTGTTGTGTGTGGTGTTGTGTGTGTGTGGTGTTGTGTGGGTGTTGTGTTGTGTGTGTGGTATTGTATGTGTGTGTGTGGTGTGTGTGTGGTGTTATGTGTGTGTGGTGTTGTGTGGGTGTGGTGTTGTGTGTGTGGTGTGTGTGTGGGTGTGGTGTTGTGTGTGGGTGTGGTGTTGTGTGTGTGGTGTTGTGTGTGTGGTGTTGTGTGGGTGGTGTTGTGTGGGTATGGTGTTGTGTGGGTGTGGTGTTGTGTGTGTGTGGTGTTGTGTGTGGTGTTGTGTGTGTGTGGTATTGTGTATGTGGGTGTGGTGTTGTGTGTGGGTATGGTGTTGTGTGTGTGGTGTGGTGTTATGTGTGGGTGTGGTGTTGTGCGTGTGGTGTGTGTGTGCGGTGTTGTGTGTGTGTGGTGTGTGTGTGTGTGGTGTGTGTATGTGTGGTGTGTGGTGTGGGTGGTGTGTGTGTGTGGTGTGTGTGGGGTTGTGGTGTTGTGTGGGGGTGTGGTGTTGTGTGTGTGGTGTGGTGTTGTGTGTGTGGTGTTGAGTGGGTGTGGTGTTGTGTGTGTGCATGGTGTTGTGTGTGTGGTGTGTGTGTGTGTGGTGTGTGTGTGTGGTGTGTGTGTGGTGTGTGTGTGTTATGTGGTGTGTGTTGTGTTGTGTGTGTGGTGTTGTGTGTGTGGTGTTGTGTGTGTGTGGTGTTGTGTGTGTGTGGGTGTGGTGTTGTGTGTGGGTGTGGTGTTGTGTGTGGGTGTGGTGTTGTGTGTGCGGTGTTGTGTGGGTATGGTGTTGTATGTGGGTGTGGTGTTCTGTGTGGGTGTGGTGTTGTGTGTGGGTGTGGTGTTGTGTGGGTGTGGTGTGGTGTTGTGTGTGTGTGTGGTGTTGTGTGTGTGTGGTGTGTGTGGTGTTGTGTGTGTGGTGTGTGTGTGGTGTGTGTGTGGTATGTGTGTGTGTGCTGTGTGTGTGGTGTGTATGTGGTGTGTGTGTGTGGGTGTGGTGTTGTGTGTGGGTGTGGTGTTGTGTGTGTGGTTTGTGTGTGTGGTGTGGTGTGTGTGTAGTGTTGTGTGGGTGTGGTGTTGTGTGTGCATGGTGTGTGTGTGGTGTTGTGTGTGTGTGTGGTATGTGTGTGGTATGTGTGTGTGGTGTGTGTGTATTGTGTGTGTGTGTGTGTGGTGTGTGTGTGGTGTTGTGTGTGTGGTGTTGTGTGTGTGGTGTGGTGTGAGTGGTGTTGTGTGTGTGTGGTGTTATGTGTGTGTGGTGTGTGTGTTGTGTTGTGTGTGTTGTGTTGTGTGTGTGGTGTTGTGTGTGTGTGTGGTGTTGTGTGTGAGTGTGGTGTGTTGTGTGGGTGTGGTGTTTTGTGTGGGTGTGGTGTTGTGTGTGGGTGTGGTGTTGTGTGTGTGTGGTGTGTGTGTGTTGTGTGGTGTGTCTGTGTGGTGTGTGTGTGTGGTGTGTGTGTGTGGTGTGTGTGTGGTGTGTGTGTGGTGTGTGTGTGTGTTGTGTTGTGTGTGTTGTGTTGTATGTGTGGTGTTGTGTGTGTGGTGTTGTGTGTGTCAGGTGTTGTGTGTGTGTGGGTGTGGTGTTGTGTGTGGGTGTGGTGTTGTGAGTGGGTGTGGTGTTGTGTGTGTGGTGTTGTGTGGGTATGGTGTTGTGTGTGGGTGTTGTGTGTGGGTGTGGTGTGTGTGTGTGGTGTTGTGTGTGTGTGGTGTTGTGTGGGTGTGGTGTGTGTGTGTGGTGTGTGTGGGTGTGTGTGAGAAGTTGGCCTGGTATATGATGCTCACTAGTTAAAGTGATCACCTTGTACCATGCCAAGCAACCCTTATGGTGTGGTTGTAAGTCAACCTTTTCGGACTAGCTGCCCTAGTGGTAGCGTAGGCTAAGCAGTCTTTGAGGCTAAACTCGTGAAGCGTGTTAAGCCAGCTGTTTTACCAAATGCAACCCCCTTTTATACCAATGAAAGGACACCACACAGATATATATATTCAAAATATATATGTATTTATTTCTCAAAGTAACCCCTAGTCTCTTTATGAGCACAGGAGCACAAATCGTCAAACAAGATTACAGTAGAATACACAGAAGTTGCACTTCATATGGATAGGCCCTGGTGGCCACTCGAACCATATACTAAAATAGTGGTATAAGTACCACGAACAGAAAAGGGAAAAGGCCTAGGGCCTCTAGAATCGCTGGGCCTACAAGGAGCTAACTTCAGTTAGTGACCAGGAGGACCACGGGTGGCGTGTGCAGAGCAAATAGTCACACGCGTGCTCCCATAGGTTTCAATGGGTGCGTAAAAAGTACAAAGTTACTGCAAAGAGGATCTTCCGGATGGACTAGGAACTCAAGATTTGGAACACAGGCACTAGAGATGTAATACTACACTTGGGCACAGGTGTGCCAGCTTTACCTCACCCACAGGAAGCGGGTGCATAGGCCTCGAAGTGCGTCGGATTTCTTCTATCTGTTCCGTGGAGCTTGAAGACAAAGATGCTGCAGGCGGTCGGTCCGAGAGAGATGCAGTGGATCCAAGAGTGGATCGGAGATGTTGAAGACCTGTAAGCAGAGGGGACAGTGTTCACAGTCACTAGCCAGTGACCAGCGTGGCACCAGGTGGGTACCAGGCAATGTCGGGTGCAAACAGGAAGAAAGGTGTAGCTTGTCTCTGCCGCCACGTGGTCCCTAGAGGTCGACGACGTCCAGGAGTCGGTTCATGAGCTGTCCCACGCAGGCTCTCGCTGTTGGCGGTGTCGGCGACTTGATCGAAGCAAACAAGCCTTGGCAAAAGCAATTGTTGTAGGAGATGAAATAAGCTGATGGTTCTGACCAGCAAGGTCAGAAGGACTGCTCCTTTGGAGGGGAGCAAGGGCCAGTCTGGAGCAACCAGACAAGTGGTGTATTTTGTAAAGTTCGTTGCCAAGATGGCTACTAGCCAGCGGGCCAGCAACAGGTTAGGCGCGTCGAGTGGCAAAATGCAGAAGGGCCCCACGCAGATCTTGGAGATGCTGGAGGGCTCACCTTTGGTGCAGATGCTGCTCGAGGGTTGGGCTTTTCAGATCCCAAAGCACAACTTGGAGGGAGCCTCGGTTGTTGCACTTGTCAGCTTGTCGTGGTCGTTTCAAGATGGCTGGCTCCACGTGTCTCGGTGCCTCCACGGGTCTCCTCTTTTCAGGGACTGTGGATCGGGCGGTGAGAGTTCTGGAGGTCCAGGTCTTGTCAGTCTCTGGGCTCGGGCTCCGGCGGGAGGCGGCGGCAAAGCAGACGTTGATTCGCTGGATGGTGCTTGCGTTAGCAAGGTGGTCACTCCCTGACCACAGGGGAGATTTCCTTCAGTCTTCTGTGCAGCTGAATGTCGAAGTTCCCGTCTTCTTCTTAGTTTCAAGTTGATTCCAGGATGTCTGAAGTCTTAGGACACAGCTCCTACCTTTAAGCGGATTCTAGGGGCCGGACTACCTGCTAGGTCCCTCCCTATGGGTGGGACCAGGAAGGGGGGTGGTTACACCCCCAATCCTTTGTCCAGCTCGCCCCAGGCCCGGGACTGGTGTGCCCCAGGACCGGTTTGAACTGGCATATGCACCGAGGCTCCTTGTGAGCCACAGGCATGTCTGGTTTCTTTCAAGCCCTACCTGACCAATACACAAAATCCTGTCTGGGGTGGTGCATGCACCTCCCCTGGCAGGAAACCCTTTGTCCACACCTCCCAAGCTGGAAGGACTCCCAGCAGCAGGAGGGCAGACTTGTGTCTGTGGTGGCAGCATCCATTTTGTGGAGCTGAGGCTATGTCTGATTTTACCCGGGTTTCAGGTACTGTACATGTCGTGTCCCTCTAGAAGGGTGGAATGCTAACCCCGTCGCCAGAATTGGCGAGGGGTTAGTATTCCAATTCGTATGACACCTTACTCGACATGTTTTGATAAAGCCAAACCAAAGATAGCATTTAACCGCGAGGTTCATAATGCACTTAAGAGTATATGGTATGACGATATCTGGAAACAGTAGAAGGAAGTTGTTCCGACCACTGCAGACAGGCTCAGCTCATGCCAGAGCACCATCTCACATGGAACCAAGCACTCTGCCTTCAGGATTGTTAAGGCCTGCCATAGGAGTGACTTATAGGTTACCAGGTGTCCCATTTAAGGTTAGGTATAGGTATACTACACCTAAGTAAGAGGTGATTACACCAACTTACCCCAGCTGAGTGATCAGCCAGTTGTGTCAGATTGTTAGGCCAAGCCTGGGGTGGCATAATACATGCTTCAGCCCCTGGCAGGCCTTGGGTACACCAATGCCCTGGGTACCTAGTGTACACTGGTACAGGAGCTGACAGGGTGATACACTTCCAATTGGTTATGCACCTAGGGTGCATAGTTTTAATTTAGTAGAGAGAACAGCAGGCTGGGGGTCTGATTGGCAGGCCCACAGCCTCAATATGTCAAAAACCAGTGAAGCAAAAAGCAAAAATTTGGGGTGACCATAGGATAGCAGACCCTACTCTCCTACACAACCCCCCCCCAAACGCTGGGACATTAAACTAGCCTTGACCAGTCTCGTCTTCATGTCCTAAGTGGAAGTACCTGGAGAGACCATCTGCATTCCCGTGGTCAGTACCTGGCCGGTGCTCCACTGTAAAGTCCATCCCCTGTAGGGAAATGGACCACCTAAGCAGTTTGGGGTTTTCACCCTTCATCTGATTTAGCCACAAGAGGGGCTTATGGTCGGTCTGAATCTTGAAGTGAGTGCCAAACAAGTATGGCCTCAGCTTCTTCAGGGCCCACACCACAGCAAAGGCCTCCCTCTCAATAGCTGACCAATTCTTCTCTCTGGGGGTCAACCTTCTGCTAATAAAAGCAATGGGTTGGTCTTGACCATCTACATTAAGTTGTGACAGCACAGCTCCCACACCCAACTCAGAAGCATCTGTTTGGACAATAAACTCTTTGGAGTAGTCAGGACTTTTCAGGATAGGTGCAGAGCACATGGCCTCCTTCAGGTCATCAAATGCCTTTTGACAGCTTACTGTCCACTGAACCTTTTTGGGCATCTTCTTGGATGTCAGATCATTAAGAGGAGTCACAATGGACCCATAGTTCTTAACAAACTTCCTGTAGTACCCAGTCAAGCCCAAGAAAGCTCGAACTTGAGTCTGGGTGGTTGGAGGGGACCAGTCCTTGATGGATTGTATCTTACTCTCCAGTGGTTGAACTTGGCCTCCACCTACAAGGTGGCCCAAATATACAACATTACTCTGCCCTATCTGGCACTTAGTAGCCTTGATAGTGAGGCCTGCCCTTTGCAGAGCCTCAAGAGCCTTCTTCAGGTGGATCAGGTGATCCTCCCAGGTGGAGCTAAAGACAGCAATGTCATCAAGATATGCTGCGCAAAAGTCATCCAACCCAGTAAGGACTTGGTTCACCAGCCTTTGGAAGGTGGCAGGTGCATTCTTCAGACCAAAAGGCATCACCACAAACTGGTAGTGCCCACCTGGGGTTGAGAATGCTGTTTTGGCCTTAGACTCCTCAGCTAATCTGATTTGCCAATAGCCAGCTGTTAAGTCAAATGTGCTCAAAAACTTTGCAGAAGCTAGTTTGTCTATGAGCTCATCTGCCCTTGGAATAGGGTGTGCATCTGTCCTGGTGACAGCATTGAGACCCCTGTAGTCCACACAGAACCTCATTTCTCTCTTGCCATCTTTGGTGTGAGGTTTGGGGACCAGAACCACTGGGCTAGCCCAGGGGCTCTCTGAGGGTTCAATGACACCTAATTCCAGCATTTTATGTACCTCAGCCTTTATACAGTCCCTGACGTGGTCAGGTTGTCTGTAAAGCTTGTTCTTTACAGGCAGACTGTCACCAGTGTCCACCACATGGGTACACCAGTCAGTTTGACTAGGTATCAAGGAAAACATATGTGAAAATGATTGTAGAACCTGTCTACATTCAGTCTGCTGATGGGCAGTGAGGTTGCCTCCAAGGGTCACTCCTTCAACTGAGCCATCTTCAGGGTTCTGAGACAACAGGTCTGGGAGAGGGTCACTCTCTTCCTCCTGTCCCTCATCTGTAGCCATGAGCAAGCCCATGTCTGCCCTGTCAACATATGCTTTAAGCCTGTTAACATGGAGTACCCTGTGGGGACTCCTGGGAGTTCCTAGGTCTACCAAGTAGGTGACCTCTCCCTTCTTTTCCAGGATTGTATGGGGTCCAGACCATTTGTCTTGGAGTGCTGCTGGGGCCACTGGCTCCAACACCCATACCTTCTGTCCTGGCTGAAACTCAACCAAGACAGCCTTTTGGTCATGCCAAGCTTTCTGTAAGGCCTGGCTTGCCTCAAGGTTTTTGGATGCCTTCTCCATATACTCAGCCATCCTGGAGCGGAGACCAAGTACATAGTCCACTATGTCTTGCTTAGGCTTTTTGAGAGGTAACTCCCATCCTTCCTTCACTAAACACAGTGGGCCTCTTACAGGGTGCCCAAACAACAATTCAAAGGGGCTGTAGCCAACTCCTTTTTGTGGGACCTCTCTGTAAGCAAACAGAAGGCAGGGTAGAAGGATGTCCCATCTTCGCCTGAGCTTTTCAGGTAATCCTTTGATCATACCCTTTAGGGTCTTGTTGAATCTCTCAACAAGCCCATTGCATTGTGGGTGATAAGGGGTGGTGAACTTGTAGTTGACACCACATTCCTTCCACATAGCTGTCAAGTATCCTGACATAAAGTTGGTACCTCTGTCAGATACTACCTCCTTAGGAAACCCCACTCTGGAGAATACTCCCAGCAGGGCCCTGGCCACAACAGGTGCTGTAGTGGTCCTAAGGGGAATTGCCTCTGGATACCTGGTGGCATGATCCACTACCACCAGTATAAATCTGTGCCCAGATGCAGTGGGAGGATCCATGGGACCCACTATATCTATTCCCACTCTTTCAAAGGGGACCCCCACCACAGGTAGTGGTATTAGGGTGCCTTTGTTGTGCCACCTGATTTGCCACTGGCTTGGCAGGTCACACAGGAGCGACAAAACTCCTTTGTATCTTCATTCATGTGAGGCCAGTGAAAGTGAGGGACAAGCCTGTCCCAAGTCTTGTTCTGGCCTAAGTGTCCTGCTAAAGGAATATCATGGGCCAAGGTAAGAAGGAAGCCCCTAAATTGCAGAGGTATAACCAACCTCCTGGTAGCACCAGGCTTGGGGTCTCTAGCCTCTGAATAAAGGAGCCCTTCATCCCAATACACTTTATGGGTACCTTGAGCATTCCCAGCAGCCTCAGCAGCAGCCAGCTGTCTGAGGGGTTCAAGAGAGGGACAGGATAACTGAGCCTGCCTCAAGTCAGCCCTTGAAGGTCCCCCTGTCCCCAGAAACTCAACCTGATCAGGTTCAAGCTCTTCAGGGACAGTTCCTTCAGGGTCCTCTAGATCAGCTTCCTGGGAAGGCTGATCATTACTCTGAGGCAGGGGGGAAGGCACAGCCTTGACCCTCCTGTTCTTCTTCTTGGTAGGTGCTTGGTCCATTGTTCCAGGATCCAAGACCTGAGGTTCAGTGAGGCACTTTTTGGCCTGTGACCTGGTCACAGCAAGGACATGTGATGATATACCTAACATCTCTGCATGAGTCCTGTACTCCACTTCTGACCATAGAGAACTCTCTAGGTCATTGCCCAACAAACATTCTACTGGGAGGTCTGCACTAACCACAACCCTTTTGAGGCCAGTTACCCCTCCCCATGAGAAGTTAACAACTGCCACACTATGTGAAGTAGTGGCATTGCTGGCATTGGTCACCAGGTAGTTCTCACCTGGTATGTACTGTCCAGGGTCCACAAAGCCTGGTGTCACCATAGTGACACTGGCACATGTGTCCCTGTAGGCTTGAGCCACTTTTTCATTTATTAAAGGAGTCTGTCTGTACTTGCCCAGGTTACTGGGGCTCACAGTCAGGGACAAATCAATGTCCCCATCACAGATCAAGACTGCCTGTGTCAGGGTTCTGTCTAAGTCAGAATCTCCTTCAGTTCCCATAGTGATTCCCACTACACCCTTTGTCTGGGGACCAACACTGCTAACAGTAGTACTGGGAGCAGGTGCCTTAGGGGCAACAGTGTTGGGGGCTCCACCCTTTTTGCAATCACTAGTCCAGTGAGTTGTATTCTTGCAATGATTGCACCAGGGTTTCTTTTGACCTTCTTTCTTCTTTCCCTTTGGTTGTTGTTGGGACCCACCCTCCTTAGCAGTAGTTTGGGGCCCTGTTGAAGACTTCTGGTCTTTAGGTTTCTGATCTCCACCCTTTTGGTCTGTTTTCTTCTGATCACCCACTTGGCCCTGGTTCTGGTTCTTTTGCTTAACCCTGGTTCTGACCCATTTGTCTGCCTTCTTTCCCAATTCTTGGGGAGAGGTCAGATCAGAGTCAACCAAGTGTTGATGCAGTTGCTGGTTTTGACAGTTATTTAAAATCTGTTCTCTCATCATCAAATTATACAATCCTGTAAAATCAGATACCTTACTTCCCAGCAACCAACCCTCCAAAGCCTTAGTGGCACATTCAACATATTCAGACCAGTCCTGAGTCTGTGTCTTTTGGGTGTCTCTGAACATTAACCTGTACTGTTCAGTGGTTAAGCCTAACCCATCAACCAGAACACTCTTCAGGACTCTGTAATTTCTGACATCCTCTTCTCTAACAATGAGGAGTCTGTCTCTGCCTCTTCCTTCAAAGGAGAGCCAGAGGATTGCTGCCCACTGGTCTTCAGGAACCTGCTGTACTTTGCAGGCTCTCTCAAGAGCAGTTATCCACTTGTGGATGTCATCCCCACTTTTGTAGGGGGGCACAACCTTAGACAGGTTCCTGTTATCAAAGACCCTATCTTTGTCCTTAGGGACAATGCTGCCACCAGTGGGTATAGACCCACTCTCGCTAGGTTGCCTAGCCTTGTTCAGTTTTTCTTCCATCAGGGCTACTTCTAGCTCCTGCTTCCTGATCCTCAGCTGGTCTTCCTGCATTCTGGCCTCATGTTCCCTCCTCTGAGGGGTGGTCATCCTTTTCCTGGAGTGACCTTGAGAGCCTCTAGAGCCATGAGAAGCATTGGAGTCACCTGAGCGATTCCTTTGCCTCCCAAGCCCTGTGTTAAGTCCACTGGGGAGATCCAATGGGGTAAACCCACTGTCAGTCCCCAATAGCCTTAGTTTAGCTGGGCCAAGTATAACACTTGGCACTGGGCTAGTTCTCCCTTCATCATCACTACTTTCTGTATCAGCACCTTTATCACTCTCATCCTCTGTGGTATTATTGCCATCTAAGGGGTGACTATTGGAACTGGGTACCTCTGTAGCATCTTCAGAAGGGGGGCCTCCTGTTCCTGACCCTAAGGGGGCTAACTGTGAAGCTTTCTTGAGCTCTCTCTGATTTTCATCATTTTGCAAGAGTTCTCTGAGCTCAGCAGAGGTAGGGTTCTTGGGCTGCTTAAGGCCTCTAAGAGTTGCCAAATGCCTGAGCTCATTCTGATTAAGGGTAGCAAAGATGGATGGTGCCCTCTGGGGGTCACTCTCAACAGAGATAGGCACAATGGACCCCTCTGCCCCAGCCATTGCTCTTAAGTGTGGGTGGATGTGTTGCAATCTACCTACACTTGGGTTTACCTACTAAACCTATCTAGTAGTTGTAGTCAGGGTGTGCTACTCCCTTTGCTCTACAACAACTAAGTTCAGTAGAACTTATGTATATCTAATCTTGTTTTATATGTACCTATAGGTACCTATGTGATCTTTCAATTGGTAACCAAGAGATTACAATGGTAAAACACAGCAAGCTCAAATCCAACCGCTGCTCACCAATGTGAGAAGTTGGCCTGGTATATGATGCTCACTAGTTAAAGTGATCACCTTGTACCATGCCAAGCAACCCTTATGGTGTGGTTGTAAGTCAACCTTTTCGGACTAGCTGCCCTAGTGGTAGCGTAGGCTAAGCAGTCTTTGAGGCTAAACTCGTGAAGCGTGTTAAGCCAGCTGTTTTACCAAATGCAACCCCTTTTATACCAATGAAAGGACACCACACAGATATATATTCAAAATATATATGTATTTATTTCTCAAAGTAACCCCTAGTCTCTTTATGAGCACAGGAGCACAAATCGTCAAACAAGATTACAGTAGAATACACAGAAGTTGCACTTTATATGGATAGGCCCTGGTGGCCACTCGAACCATATACTAAAATAGTGGTATAAGTACCACGAACAGAAAAGGGAAAAGGCCTAGGGCCTCTAGAATCGCTGGGCCTACAAGGAGCTAACTTCAGTTAGTGACCAGGAGGTCCACGGGTGGCGTGTGCAGAGCAAATAGTCACACGTGTGCTCCCATAGGTTTCAATGGGTGCGTAAAAAGTACAAAGTTACTGCAAAGAGGATCTTCCGGATGGACTAGGAACTCAAGATTTGGAACACAGGTACTAGAGATGTAATACTACACTTGGGCACAGGTGTGCCAGCTTTACCTCACCCACAGGAAGCGGGTGCATAGGCCTCGAAGTGCGTCGGATTTCTTCTATCTGTTCCGTGGAGCTTGAAGACAAAGATGCTGCAGGCGGTCGGTCCGGGAGAGATGCAGTGGATCCAAGAGTGGATCGGAGATGTTGAAGACCTGTAAGCAGAGGGGACAGTGTTCACAGTCACTAGCCAGTGACCAGCGTGGCACCAGGTGGGTACCAGGCAATGTCGGGTGCAAACAGGAAGAAAGGTGTAGTTTGTCTCTGCCGCCACGTGGTCCCTGGAGGTCGACGACGTCCAGGAGTCGGTTCACAGGCTGTCCAACGCAGGCTCTCGCTGTCGGCAGTGTTGGCGACTTGATCGAATCAAACAAGCCTTGGCAAAAGCAATTGTTGTAGGAGATGAAATAAGCTGATGGTTCTGACCAGCAAGGTCAGAAGGACTGCTCCTTTGGAGGGGAGCAAGGGCCAGTCTGGAGCAACCAGACCAGCGGTGTATTTTGTAAAGTTCGTCGCCAAGATGGCTACTAGCCAGCGGGCCAGCAACCGGTTAGGTGCGTCGAGTGGCAAAATGCAGAAGGGCCCCACGCAGATCGTGGAGATGCTGAAGGGCTCACCTTTGGTGCAGATGCTGCTCGAGGTTTGGGCTTCTCAGATCCCAAAGTACAACTTGGAGGGAGCCTCGGTTGTTGCACTTGTCAGCTTGTCGTGGTCGTTTCAAGATGGCTGGCTCCACGTGTCTCGGTGCCTCCACGGGTCTCCTCTTTTCAGGGACTGTGGATCGGGCAGTGAGAGGTCTGGAGGTCCAGGTCTTGTCAGTCTCTGGGCTCGGGCTCCGGCGGGAGGTGGCGGCAAAGCAGACGTTGATTCGCTGGATGGTGCTTGCGTTAGCAAGGTGGTCACTCCCTGACCACAGGGGAGATTTCCTTCAGTCTTCTGTGCAGCAGAATGTCGAAGTTCCCGTCTTCTTCTTAGTTTCAAGTTGATTCCAGGAATCACATAACTGTCATATCAGTGCCAAGACCCAGCGAGATTCATTCTAAGGGAGCAGCTGACCGGGCCATTTCTGCAAGGAATCTCCCTCGCCGGCGGAACACCTTACCTGCAGCCGCGAGTGGAGACCACAAGCCCCAGCAGCCCCTGCTCCTCCCCCGATGGCACTTCCGCCGCCAGCGCACCCGGAGGCGCTAGAAAAACGACTGCTTCCTCGGCGGAGCGGGGGGAACCACATAACTGTCATATCAGTGCCAAGACCCAGCGAGATTCATTCTAAGGGAGCAGCTGACCGGGCCATTTCTGCAAGGAATCTCCCTCGCCGGCGGAACACCTTACCTGCAGCCGCGAGTGGAGACCACAAGCCCCAGCAGCCCCTGCTCCTCCCCCGACAGCACTTCCGCCGCAGCGCGCCCGGAGGCGCTAGAAAAACGACTGCTTCCTCCACTTCGCGGGACGCGCGCGGGCGACGCCGGGCTGAGCCCGGGCAGAGGGCGGGCCGTCTGTGGCCGTCAGGGGCAGGAAGAGGCAGGGCAGGGCTACCCCCCTTAAGTGCCGCGAGACGGAGACCGTATTAAGGTACTGTGACTATTACAAGCGGTGGGACTTTGGCATTCTGTTGCACGCTGAGGACGGAAGGGGGCATTACCTTCCTCCTGACATGCTGTGGCACTAACGGGGATTTGGCTATCGTGGACTGAGGAGAACACGAGAGGTTTGTTAGGGTAGAGAACTGCTTATCATCTATTATTGACTTGTAGTAGTGTGGTATTAGAGCATCCCATGTCTAAAGTTAAACCTTCCTCGGCTAAATCAACCATGGACAATTATTTGGTGAAGATGGTTGATAAAATAAATCAAGAGCGGAGAAAATCATTGGGGCGGGTGGAGGTTATCAATCCTATTCTTTTAAATATCAACCCTCCTACCCACTTACCTGCTGTAGATAACGTTAATGATGAGATTAATGATCGGATCCATGATACGGTTGACATTATTGTGGTTGCCCCCGCAGATGACAATAACTTAGATGACACCCCTACTGAGGACCTAACATGTACTGCAGACCCATCGACTGCTGTTTCAACGGCTACTACATCGCAAAGAATATTACGCTCTAGCAGGACACATAATAAGACATATAATAAGACTGTGCATTCTAAGAGGGGGGGGGGGCGATCATTACCTAAAAGAATTGATCCTTTAACCTTGAATTCTGTCCAAACCCCTACCGTAGTGCAGGATAGTAACCCAGTCACTATCGAAAGTGGACAGTTGGATCTCCTAATTAGTATGATCGACGCCAAGTTTGATTTATTAATCAAACCATTAATGAATAAATTAGATATGGTAGTTACTGAGGTGGCTAGATTAGGAGGTCTGTTAGAATCTCATCTTAACGTGAGTACTGGTACCAAAGTGAACGTTGAAACTACAGTAAATAGCCATGTCCTCCGACAGGCCTCTGAGTTAGTTAAACCAACGGCCAACCCCCCTAAGACATCATATGGTACACAAGGTGATGAGAGTAGAAATGCCATTGATTCCCTGCAGATCCTAGGTCAACAAAGATTGTTATACACCCCCACTGTTGAGAATCAATCCGGATCTGGTGTAAAAAATTCTGGTACCTCTAGACCCGACTTGCCCCCAGCTTGTGCTCCGTTTGTGGCGGTTCTTACCAATGTCCCACAAGTTAAAGAAACTGGCCGTAACCATAGTGAAACCCATGTTTCTTTGAAAAACAAAACTGTGGATTGGTTACACCAGGAATGCGGCTTTCCTGTAGTCTTGGCAAAGGATATCATAAGTACAAGAAGAGTCGATTGGATTGGGAGCTCGCGCAAGACTTGTGGGGGTGACTGTATTATAGTTAATTTCCGTAACCCCCACCTTGCATCCACAGCTTTGTTAAGAGCACAGTCCTCCCCCTCACTGGACCAAGGGATATCCCTTCGGCCTCTAGGGTATTTTTATAGGCATCATAATACCCGTCCAAATATTGTGTACACTGGGGCGAGAGAAAGAGATAAGCTTGTTTCCACTGGTCCTATCTTCACTACGGCAAACCGATTTGAAGCTTTGAGCGGACTGGATGGGAATGATTGACTGGTGCCAGTTTCATCTAAATCAACTAATGTGGTTGATACCGCGGGAGGTAAGGGAGGGAATGTTGCTGTGAGGGCACCAGACTCAGTGGATGCCAGTGGGATTGTCATTACCAGCGGGAAGATCGGCTACTGTGAAAGAGAGAACTGTGCCCCCTTGTCCGGTGACCAGCCCCGCAGTTCCACGCCTTCTGATCTTATTAGTCCCTCTCCTTGTCTTAGATCCCGGAGGCAGAGTGTTTGCTCGATTGCTAGTTGGAATATTGCGGGACACTCCTCTAAGGTCACCTGTCTGGGATGGGTAGAATTTATTAACACTTTTAGCATTTTATGTTTTCAGGAAACCTGGTGTGTTGACCCAATCAATTACAATGGTTGTTTCTTATAACCTACCAGCCGTGGCCTCATCATCGGGCAGAGCAAAGGGTGGGTTATTGGTTTTGATAGCTGTAGATATACCAATCAAAGTCAAAAAACATGTTTTGGTTGGCACACATTCCCAGATTTTATGGCTTCAACAGGAGCAGGACAGGAATATCCTTTTAATTAATTTTTATAATAATGTCTTTGACCACTCAAGGTACCAGGTCGTACTTGCATTGGAATCCGCAATGGAAGATATTGTAACTAAATTTGATATTGTCTTTGATATCATCTGGGTGGGAGATTTTAATACAGTGGTGTGTCCTCTTGCCGCTCAAAGGGTATGTGGCTTTATTGATTGTTGGGGGGATGGTGTCCTCCATTTCCCCCACAACTCTTATGGTAATTCTTTGAACAAAATTCTAACAACATACGACATGGAAATATTGGCTAATCAGACTAATAACTCAGGTGAAGTTGTCCCCACTTACACGGGAAGGAATGCTAATACAGTGATTGATTTTATTTGTATATCATCTGGTATCGGCCCAAGGCGTTCTACCCCTGTGGTTGTAGACAACATAATTAGTGATCATAATTGTATCACTGCTGAGATAACCTTATGGAAGGAACGACCTGCGTTTACTCCATGTACTATTACCAACATTGAGCCCCATCGCCCTAACGGTATTCGTATCAGATGGAAAGGCAACAAAGCGGACATCCAGTCTAATGCCATTGTGTCAAAATGTCTTACAGAAATAGTTACTATTTTAGAATGTGAGGAGGGAAATGCTGAAATCGTGCATACTTTTACCAATCTTAATTTAACTATAGACAGCAACTTCACTATATCTCATAAGGGGAGGAAACCCCAGCTCAAGGGATGGTTTGACCATACCTGCACTACTGCACTTAAAAGACTCAAAATAGCATTGTCAGCCGAGAAGAGAGATACTGGAACTATTAGGGAATTACGAGGGATCTACCAGACCGCTATTAAATCTAGGAAAACCGAACTAAGACAAGAGGCTTGGGATAAACTGGATCAAGCAGCCTCTACTGCGGATTCTTCTTTATTTTGGGCAACAGTTAACAGTCCCTTTTTGAAGGACGATAAGATCCCAGAATTAACAGCAAATGTCAGTTCGGAGAGTTGGGTCACCCATTTCTCCCAGATTTTTGATTCAACCAGAAATGGTGAATTCTATGATGACAGGTGGCCTGTTATATCCTTGGACATTACTATTGCCGAAGTGTGGGATAGTATTAATTCCAGCAAGGGTGGGAAGGCCCAGGGACCTGATGGGGTTCCTATTGATGTATACAAAACAGTACCAGAGATATGGGGCCCGCTGCTTACAAAGGTTTTTAATACTGCCGTACGCGCTGGGGTTCCACACACTTGGGAAGAATCCATCATCGTACCGATTTACAAGAAAGGAGACAGGGGGGATGCAAAGAATTATCGCCCAATTTCCCTCCTGGACTCCTCGGTGAAAGTCATGAGCCGGGTACTTATGGTAAGGTTAGAAGAATGGGCCGAGTCCAATAATATCCTGGCTGATTCCCAATACGGCTTCAGGAGGGGCAGAGGAACATTAGAACAATGCCTCAACCTTGACTTAATTATAGGCAAATATACTAAGGCAAAAAAAGGATCTCTCTATCTCTGCTTCGCAGATTTGAGTAGTGCCTTTGATATGGTGGATCATAACATTTTATGGACCACGCTATTGGAAATGGGGGCCCCAGAGGCTATTGTTTACTTTTTAGCGAGACTTTATGCCAAATTAAACTCTAGTGTTCGCTATGGTCAGGCTGGGGAGTGTACCCCCAAGTTCAGTGTTAGACGGGGAATTAGACAAGGGTGTGTGCTTGCCCCTCTACTTTTTATTCTTTTTATTAACAAAGTGGACACAGTTTTAAAAGAGATTGTGGCTGACGCACCAAAAATTAATGATTTCAGCGTTCCCGTACTTCTTTACGCGGACGACGCTGTAATTTTGTCTAGGACCCCTATTGGCCTACAGCGCTTGATGGACAGGTTTTTGCTGTTCATCAACGACAGAAAGCTGTTGATCAACAAGACCAAAACCTTTATTATGGAGTGCGGTGCAGTATGTAAAAAACCTCACGCCTACTTTTTAGAAGGCCATAAGGTGTTAACAGTGGATTCTTTTAATTACCTCGGCATCACCTTCTCTAAATCAGGCAGCTGGACTAGCGAGATTAATAATGTCCAGGCAAAGATGGCAAAAAGCTCGCATGGGGTGTTCAAATTCGCTACAAACATTGGAGATAAAAGGATTAAAGATATGCTGACGATCTTTCAAATGAGATGTTTATCTGTGGCCCTTTATGGAGCCGGAGTGTGGGGGCATATCAAGACAGGGAACCTGCAAGTGGAGGAAAACCTCTTTCTAAAAAGGTTGCCATGTTTGCCTAAATCCGCTACCAATGATTTGGCCCATAGAGAACTAGGTATCTCCCACCTCTCCGATTTACTGGCACTAAGGCCCTTAATGTTGTGGCGTTCTGTATGGTTAAAAGAAGAGACCTCCCTAAGCAGAGCAATTATTGGAGATTGTCTCTCCATTGATGGCCACCAAAAAATTCCCTGGATTAAATATGTCATAAATTGTTACTTCGAGATTTATGGTATTAGCCTTAAAGATGACTGTAACGCCCCCTCCAGTTTGTCTAAAAAAATGATGAAGTCGGTTTTTATGAATTTTAAGCTAGAGCAAAGGGAAAGGACTAGTAGTAACTTAAGTACATGTATGTTTTACAGCAGATTCTGTGAAAACGAGGGTTTTCAGCCATATCTGAGTCTAGTTACTCGACCCTCCCATAGGTATGTTATTACTAGATTAAGGTTTGGGATAGTTCATCATTTGGTGGCCTACCCGTGTATTAAAAAACATCCGGTAGGCCCATGCCCATGTGACAACGTATCAGCTCAAAGCACTATGCACTTTCTTCTGTCATGCAACCTTTATGACAATTATCGCCAAGCCTATCTTAAACCTATCCTGTTAAAATACGGAGTCAGGAATAGACAAGATGCTATGAAGCTGCTTTTTAAACCGTACCCCGATGTATGCTTTTTTACTGCAACCTTCCTCCTATCAGCTATTAAAGTAAG